>NC_079553.1:11487734-12102465 GCF_015846415.1 Triplophysa dalaica
AGCGTACCTTTTCCCTTTTCACTCTGAGTCCAAGATGGTAGGTAGCTTGCCTTTTCATGGAATCTACCCGTCTCTAAAATCTACCTTCATCCGCAATTAAACACGTTTTAAATTTGCCACAAATTGTGTTAAGAAGTATCACATAACCTTACGTGTGGAAAAATACGAGTATTGTGATGGGGTTTATTTAAATCGACTTAATAAATGCAGGCTAATGCACATCGGGCCTCTGAACCGATACATTCAGTCATGTGTCGTGTGGGATAAAAGTTAACGCGTTTGTAAATTACGCTGTTATAATGTTTACTTATCTGTATACCGATATATTGTGTAAAACGGTCACTCATTTCTAAGTCTTTGTCTACGGAGAAGGTAGAACATGAGAACTGGCTCGTGTTCGCTAAGCTAGCATTCGTTCGGGGTTTAGATGTGTAGAGTTCTTCGCCACATGTGTTGGGTGTAATTCATTTATTACCGCAAAGTTGTGAACGCTCAAAACTTCTTAAAAATATGTAATTTAACCTCACGTTGACATCTTGCTGTTAGCTGTTACTACTGTGTGTAATTTCTGCCGGCATGTATGAATAAGTAACGCAAGTTACGCATTTCACCTTTACTAACACGTATCATATTTGCATTAACGCAGTTGTATGATAAAGGAACTACCACTGTGACATTCAGTTTGCTGTTGTGTACCGTATTCATTATTTTGTATGTGTGTTTTAGGGAGTTGACATCAGACACAACAAGGACCGCAAGGTTCACAGGAAGGAGCCCAAAAGTGAGGATATTTACCTCAGGCTCCTGGTCAAGGTATGAACCATAGTGTGTTTTCTTCGGGCTCCTTTTCATAAAAAAGCTGTTTGTTCATAATTCTTATTACTGTGTTAAATTGACCAAAAATGTACAATGTTGCTTGCCATTCTGTGTTGTAGTTGTACAGATTCTTGGCTCGTCGCTCTGATGCTCCCTTCAACAAGGTCATTCTTAGAAGGCTCTTTATGAGCAAGACCAACCGCCCACCTCTGGCCCTGTCCCGACTGGTGAGAACAACCCTCAACATACAGTATCTCTATGCAGAAGCGGTCAAATTTTGGCATCATCTTCCCTCACTTGGCAAAACTTGCACAAATGATGAGTTACGATGTCCTGTAAAATACTATCTTATCCGTTAAGTAATAAGAAAAACGCTAATACTCTGAATACTTTTTCCAAACAATATTATTATGTGAATATCTTGTCTCCATTTCGTACCATACACCATGTTTTGATTGTTTATTTTCTGAAGGGTCATTATAAAAGCAAATATTGTTCAAATTCACTTCCGGACATACCTTATGGCCCCTACTGTACATCTAGCTTTGTGCCTGTTTGTATTTTTGTGTAGTTTTCTCAGGAGCATGAAGTTAACATACTTTTGATTAATTATCACTGTGTGTCACATGCGAAGTCACTGTTTCTGTGCCCTGTAGATCAGAAAGATGAAGCTTCCAGGCCGTGAAAACCTGACCGCTGTTGTTGTGGGAACCATAACTGATGACGTCAGAATCTTCAATATCCCAAAACTGAAGGTAAGAGCAGAGATGGATTTTTTTATTTATTAATATGCCCATGTTTTAAGACGTTATAAAGGCTTGTTTCACACTAATTCTGTAGTTTGTATAACTAAAATTATTTTCAGTTTGCAAAATGTGTAACACTAGTTGTTGTCAATTTGCATGCTTGTTTGTCCCCGAGAAGAGATGTTCATAAAACTGATAGTCTAAATTGTCCCTACGATTTAGATTTTTATTTGCTTATTTTCTTGGGTTTAAATAATGCAATTGAGTCTTCCATATACAAATAATATTTGCTCTTTGCCTGTTTGCTTTGTGATTATATTATTATTAAAATAACCTGCTATGAAAATAATCTGCAGTTAATGTTCTGTTAATTACTTTAGGTTGTTAAACATTTTAAATGACTAATGCAAGCTGACTTCAAGGTTGTCCACTTTGTGACAATTTATCCATCTGACAGTGCTGTAAATGCAATGCTACTGATTGGACTTAAAAGTAATACCAGTACAAATGACTTGATAAACATTTATAATTGACTATTTTCTGAAATAAACAAAACTATGAAATTTGGATAGAATATGGCTGAGGTTATGGACTTGAATTTCACCTGCATTTTGTAGAGAGACCTCTAAATGTCTCATTGTTTGTTTCCTGGTATTTTGAATGTTAAAGCCCCCTTTTTCTTCTATCCGTTGTCGCAGGTGTGTGCTCTCAAGGTGACTGCTCGTGCTCGCACCAGGATCTTGAAAGCTGGTGGACAAATCTTGACATTTGACCAGCTGGCTCTCACTGCCCCCAGAGGACAGGGCACTGTTCTGCTGTCTGGTAAGTTTGCGTGAAATGAGGTTGTACACCTCTTAAAAACACTTTGTAAAGCATTTTATTTTGCCTGAGGTGCTGTAATTGATTATACTGTCTTGTATACTTCTGCCACAGAATTAGTCCATCATTATTTTAACCACAAACGCTCTCAAATGTATCAGCAACCCTTGCATGCAAAATGATGGCCTGAAAAATAGCATGTCTTATTGGCTAAAAAGGCTGGTTGCTGCCAATGACCTCATCAACATGTTCTACGTAGTCCAAATATTCTTGGGTTTTTGTGTCCATGGCTTTTTTCATACACTTATAGTTATGCATTTGGTCAAGGCTTTTATCCAAATCAACTTGCACACAACTTGTGTACATTTATCAGTATTTTGTGCATCTTTCTGTGATCTCTGGAACGGTACACTTGACCTTTTGCAACATTAATGTAATGCTGTACCACTTTAGCTCCAGCAAGACTACAGGAAGTTAATTGTTTAAATGGAGTAGGTTTAATCTGGAATTACATGTTTTTGTGCAGGACCCCGTAAGGGCAGAGAGGTGTACAGGCATTTTGGCAAAGCTCCTGGAACCCCCCACAGCCACAGCAAGTAAGAATTCATTCTTTTATTTCCATTTCTTTTATTTCAAGTTATACGGAGTAGGGTTGGGCGGCGTTATTGATTTTCTATCCAAAAACTATTATTGACAGAATATATAAAACCATATTTACTTTTCTTCAATGCACATTTCACAATACATTTTATTTTCATAAGATAAATGATTGAGCATTACAATTTCAGTAAATGCAGCATTAACTTACAGGATTTTCTCTCGCCTAAACAACTCTTAAATTAAAGAACTCTGTGACTGAGAAGTATACATATTAAAATATAACTAAACATGTCACCTTATGTTTTGTACTCGTCTTATATAGTACTTCCAAGTTTATTCTTGTCTGGCAGGTCCATCGGTGCACCTCTAATTGTAATGTATTGTATAGCCTGAGGTCCACTGTTATAAAGTCAGGACAGTCTGATCTGAACAGTGTGTGCGAGCTTGAATTCCCCCTAGCTTTGTTCATATTTGTTTACAATGCCATTTCCAGCACATCGGCCCAACCCTAAATACTGATCTTAAAGCTGTTTGATAAGATTTTATGTGTATATTAACTATATCTCTTTTTCTCTATCATAGGCCCTATGTGCGTTCTAAAGGCAGAAAGTTTGAGCGTGCCCGTGGTCGCAGGGCCAGCAGAGGCTACAAGAACTAAATGTCTGTCTTTGTTTTGTATTTGGAATTGCAATGCAAATAAAGGTTGGATAATATGTTGGAAAGAATATGTTCTTGTGTTGCTTTATGGTCTCAGTCTTTACAGTGAGGTAATCATATACTGCCTTCATATTTGTAAAAAAAAGACAAACGATAGTTTAAAAAAATGTAAATGGTTATTGGCTTAAATTCCAGTGCTTGCTCTTCTACTGCAAAACTCTCACCAACACGCACATAAAGACTTCACCACATCAAGCGGAAAATTCAACCCAGTGTTAATGTGCATTGTTGACAGCTGCAGGTACATGTGCGTCTGTATATAGTTCCAATACAGTTTCAGAATTAATCTTACTCGTAGATAAATGTTATGTACTGTGACTGAGTCAAGTTAAAAGAACTTGACGTCAGAGGAAAATAAAACACCCTTTATTCACCTTAATTTTCCGTTTCAAATTTGTACGCACATTTACATAACACAAATAGACTAAATGTTGTTTCGCTTTTAAATGTGTGTAGGTTTGTTTTCTGATAAATGTGCATATGTTCAGTCAGGGCCGGCAGACAGTAGCTTTTGCTTGTGAGAACGCTTTTTTAACTTTACTAGTTATAAGTAGTTCTACTCTCTCACCATTTTAATGACCTGTTCTGGTGTTGTTGTAACTTAGTCAAATTTGAAGGAATGAAGTTATAGTCTTTCAAAACGGGTTCATGAGCAATAATTTGGATGCATGAAAATATACAATTAAAAATTATAGAATATATGATATCGTCGCTGTCCTTCTGAAACATTTCTGAAATTTGCAGTTTTTCAGGAAATGGAAAAAAAACCTACTCTAGATTGCATGACCGTGTTAAAGTTGACAAGACCTACATTACTTTTTATTGGTATGATATTTGCCAAACACAGTGACAAACATGAATGGTGGCTAATTATAATGATTTATAAAAAATTAAAATGGAGAACACGGTCTTTGTTTTAAATGTTGGGTCAATTTCTTATTTACAAATGATTAAAAGCATTTAGTAAAGTTAACCAAAACAGTTGTTTTTTGCACAAAATTTAAAGCAGTTTTGTTACGATTCGTCATTAATTCCACAAGATTCTTGTTAAATGTCAACAATTAAAATTCTAAATGCATTTATGCCATTTAATCCAGAGACTTAACATGACCATGCAAATATTGAAACAAACATCACAACTGAAATGTGTATATGGAAATATGATACTTGGCAGGTTAAAGAAACATTGTTATTGGTGAGTAAACACTTTCAGCAAGTGACTGCCTTTGATCTGTAAGTCTGTGGTTTTTATTTCCAGTACACACACAGGACAAACAATATGCCGTTCGGCACGGTTTCAACCACACATGATGTAAAGATAAAAAGAGGTTTATTAATTTCTAAATTTCCACCTTCATTTAAATTTCTGTACGCTAAATTTGGTTGATGTCAGGTTCTCATGCAATCTTAAGACCACAGTGAAATATCGAAGTTCCATTAATTCAATCAGGGTGTAGCACAAATGTATATCAAGATGTAAAAGGCAGTATAATGCCAGCAGACATTGCCTGCAAAGTGGCACATAAGTAATTGTTATCTATTCATCTATTTATGTAACACCCTGTTTTCGACCAGTTTTGAATCGTTTCAACAGAAAATCGATTTGTGTGGGTAAAAGTTTTGACTTAGACTCAGCTCCAACCCACTGCTGAGTTTCATGGAACTTTGACCATTCAAATGAATAATCTGAATAACAAATTCCTATTCTTAACATATTGCGTTCTAAATAAAATGTGTTCATGGGTTTTTAAGCAGCAAGTAGTCAGACAAGAAAGGTTGCTGAAATGTCTACTTTTCATGATCTTCAATGCTTTCTGTTCTATAATCCTTTTCATATTTTCACATAAACACATACAATTATTGACATAGGGATGATTAACAAAATATTATTACTTTAAAGTTATTATATATACAGTGAGGAAAATAAGTATTTGAACACCCTGCTATTTTGCATGTTCTCCCACTTAGAAATCATGGAGGGGTCTGAAATTGTCATCGTAGGTGCATGTCCACTGTGAAAAATCTAAAAACAAATCCAGAAATCACAATGTTTGATTTTTTAACTATTTATTTGTATGATACAGCTGCAAATAAATATTTGAACACCTGAGAAAATCAATGTTAATATTTGGTTCAGTAGCCTTTGTTTGCAATTACAGAGGTCAAACGTTTCCTGTAGTTTTTCACCAGGTTTGAACACTGCAGGAGGGATTTTGGCCCACTCCTCCACACAGATCTTCTCTAGATCAGTCAGGTTTCTAGCCTGTCGCTGAGAAACATGGAGTTTGAGCTCGCTCCAAAGATTCTCTATTGGGTTTAGGTCTGGAGACTGGCTAGGCCATGGCAGAACCTAGATATGCTTCTTACAGAGCCACTCCTTGGTTATCCTGGCTGTGTGCTTCGGGTCATTGTCATGTTGGAAGACCCAGCCTCGACCCGTCTTCAATGCTCTAACTGAGGGAAGGAGGTTGTTCCCCAAAATCTCGCAATACATGGCCCCGGTCATCCTCTCCTTAACACAGTGCAGTCGCCCTGTCCCATGTGCAGAAAACACCCCCAAAGCATGATGCTACCACCCCCATGCTTCACAGTAGGGATGGGTTCTTGGGATGGTACTCATCATTCTTCTTCGTCCAAACACGTTTAGTGGAATTATGACCAAAAAGTTCTATTTTGGTCTCATCTGACCACATGACTTTCTCCCATGACTCCTCTGGATCATCCAAATGGTCATTGGCAAATTTAAGACAGGCCTGGACATGTGCTGGTTTAAGCAGGGGAACCTTCCGTGCCATGCATGATTTCAAACCATGACGTCTTAGTCTATTACCAACAGTAACCTTGGAAACGGTGGTCCCAGCTCTTTTCAGGTCATTGACCAGCTCCTCCTGTGTAGTTCTGGGCTGATTTCTCACCTTTCTAGGATCATTGAGACCCCACGAGGTGAGATCTTGCATGGAGCCCCAGTCCGAGGGAGATTGACAGTTATGTTTAGCTTCTTCCATTTTCTAATGATTGCTCCAACAGTGGACCTTTTTTCACCAAGCTGCTTGGCAATTTCCCCGTAGCCCTTTCCAGCCTTGTGGAGGTGTACAATTTTGTCTCTAGTGTCTTTGGACAGCTCTTTGGTCTTGGCCATGTTAGTAGTTGGATTCTTACTGATTGTATGGGGAGGATAGGGGTCTTTATGCAGCTAACGACCTCAAACAGATGCATCTAATTTAGGATAATAAATGGAGTGGAGGTGGACATTTTAAAGGCAGACTAACAGGTCTTTGAGGGTCAGAATTCTAGCTGATAGACAGGTGTTCAAATTCTTTTTTGCAGCTGTATCATACAAATAAATAGTTAAAAAATTATACATTGTGATTTCTGGATTATTTTTAGATTATGTCTCTCACAGTGGACATGCACCTACGATGACAATTTCAGACCCCTCCATGTTTTCTAAGTGGGAGAACATGCAAAATAGCAGGGTGTTCAAATACTTATTTTCCTCACTGTATATATCTGGCATTTGTTATTAATCTTGTTTACTACTATTATTCTTCCATTAGTACCACATTTTATAGTTTTACATTTTTTGTTAACGGTAATAGTAAAATTGTTAGGTGTATTTGGTCTCTTTAATTCGTTGACTGAAACTTAGTGAAAGGTAGGAATATTACACTAACATTTAATTATAAAAAATATTAATAGTAAAATAATCCATTAGATCTAAAGATCTATTTTTAAGAGAACAGATGTTTGTCACACAAGCAAAATCTGTGTTAATATGTTCCATCTTCTCTACTATCTGCATATAATATTCCCACTCATGATCGACTCTTTTCCACCCGATGGGCTTCTTTACGTCTTCCCCGGCTCTCCTGTTATTTAAATCAGCTGTACCAGCCACACACTGTGTGAAGGAAAGACCCCATCATAGCCGCCCCCTCTGGTTTGAGGTCAGGGCCGCGAGTGAAAGTAAATTACAATTCACAGCTTATCTGTCTCAGATTTGGAGTCAAGCTATTAGAATGTTTGTAATGGTTTTATGGGGGCTTATAAAATCAAATAGATGCACACAGGATATAAAGAAGGAAGATCTGAAGATCTCTCTGGTTATCCTCCCATACCTCACAGTACCTTCTGAAGACATGAAACATTATTTCTTTCCCACGAATATACTTTTGCATATTCAACTGCCAGCTTACTTTTTCCAGTTAGTTCATTCACAGTAACAGTCACAGTGGCCCCAAAAATAAACGTGGGGACATTATATATTTTGGCAAAGAAAATACAATACATAATATAGTATTCAAATGTAAACACTTTTTGGTGAACAGACTTAACTGTTGTAAGTGTTTGATACTCAGTCAATGCTCTCAGTTCTAGCAGACCCACATAAAAATATTTGATAAAAGTGCACATTGTAAAAAAATCCAGTTTAAGGAGGTAAACTCTTTTTTACTTTACAAAAACATTGTAAAGTAAAATTTATGAAGATTATTCCTGTATTTTTTTTTACTGCATAGCAAGGATACGTGAAAATTCAGTATAATACTGTAACATGACAGTTTTTTAACAGTGTTTGTAAAAATACTTGTTTATGTTAAACTAACACAGTCTCACAGCAAAAACATAATTATTTTACTTTGTGGCTAATTTTGGCTAATTTTTATGAATTCGTACGATTTCATTTGTACATTTTAGTACGATTAGTTTTGCCCCAGTTACATTATGTGGCGGGGTTAGGAGTGGGGCTTTAGAATTGATTAACAAACACAATCTCACAGCAAAAAAGAAAAATATTTTATATTGTTGGCTAATTTGTATAAATTTGCATGATCTCATTCTTACATTACTATGATTAATTTTTACGCCAGTTATGTTAGGGGTGGGGCTTCAATATTGCTTTTTTCTACTAAAAGTACGTTGTTTGCTCTTCAAAATGTACGAATTCATGCGAATAAGCTACATCATAAGCTTGTTACGAATCCTGTAAGATAAGGTTGGTAAAACACATTTACTTCATCCTGATTATAGGCAACAAAGACACCATGTATGGTTATTATATGTAATATACTTCTGTATTCTTTTTTTTAAAAAGTTAAATATATAGGCAAAACATTTTTAAATATGTATAATTATAAATTTAATATTGAAAACACCTCCCACAGACCCCAACACCAAAAAAAGGTCAATTGGCCATATCTGTAATAAATGTGATCTATAACGTCTCTAGGATTCATTTCCAAAAAGTGAAGTTAGAACCGGTATCATAGTTTGCAAATGCAAATGTTTGATGTTTTGTCATCTAGCGCAAAAAAAATCCAATAATTGTTTTATACTGTTATATTGTTATATTGCAAATTATTGATGCAGATACAAGTATATTGCATGGTCAGATGTGGCCTGTACTATAGAATGCACTTCTACTTGAATTGCCTTTCTGACAGGAAGGCAAAGATGAGATAGGAGGAGTGAAAAAAATGGGAGGGGAGAGGTTGAGTCAGCCACAGTGTCATTGCTCTCTTTTCTTCATCAAAACAACTCCAGCCCCCGTATTCATGTCATGTCTCTCTGCCTTTACTGGAACTGTTTAATATTATGCTGATTGAACATCCGCGTATCGACGGCTGAATCTAGACTGACACGCATGGATACATAATACTTTTGAATAACAGAGCGTGGCTATAAATAAACAAGGCATTTCTAGTTTTTACCCACTGGTAAAGAGTGGGTTAATGTGACATCAAAATATCCATGACTTTGATATTCCTTATGCAATAATATTCAAGCAAAAGTTAGATCTTAAAAATTATAAGCTGTATAAAATTCAACTTTTGCACTAAAAAAATTCTCATAGCTAATTTTGTATAAAACAATTGCATATTGAATTGATAAGTATTTTATGCATTCAAAAAAGCATTAATTTAATATTAATACATTTATATAAAAAGCATTTATTTAATTTATAATAATTAATTTAATTTAAACATGTATTTTATCTTGTATAAATATCTAAATATGCTTAAAACAGCACACACTTTATACTTAAAAAATATACTTTGTTCACTTTTTACACCACTTTCATTTTAAACATATGCTGCATTAAATATTTATGCATAAACCAGGCAAAAAATATTTGCTAAACTACATAATAAACTGTTGAATGGTTTGCATCTGTTGCATTAATTTGCTTGCATGCTAAAGTGGCATAAATACACGGTGGTAGTTTCCATTTACATTTTATAACAACAGATTTTTTCCATTCTTTCAAGTTGATGAAATACTTTCAAATAAATCTTTTCTCATGATGAGAGAAATTCAGAAACACCCGGTGAATCCGTGGGAGAATGAAGCCTCAATTGTCACCTCTCTCTTTTTGTATTATACAATGTTTCTCACTCTCTCTAATTTTTTCCAATGTACGTCAGTCAAACCACATATAAACAGTTTCACTATATGCAGGTTCTGAAGTCATGTGACTTGGAAAGCCAAAGAGAGGAACTACCTACCAACACTACAAACCCACACAACCACCCACCACTGTATATATACTAGAACAAAGAGAAGAGACAGCAGACAAAAGCTGAGCAACACGATCACATATGTGAGATACTAATAACAAGATAGGCTACTTAAGACAAAACTGTTAGGGAGAATCAAACATGCATCTGGAGCAGAAAGTACAATTCCTGGTTGTTCTAGGCTTGGCAGTTTTTTTTCAAGGTGATGTTTCATGATGTTTCATTTGAATAATTATTTCTCCCAGAATGCAGTTTACAGTGGTCCATAACTTGTTAACTTAACTTTTTGTGTTCCGCAGGTGCTAAGTGTTTGGATCAAGAAGTGATTGTGGCTTATGGTTCGGTAGCAGTGCTTCCATGTGTGGATGACTCTTCTGAAAATCCACACCCTTCTGCAGTCTACTGGAGCAGGATAGTAGACAAGTAAGAACCATCATCCATCCCTCCACCCGTAGTGAATGTAATAAAAAACACCAGCTGGTTTGGAAAAGTGAGATTAGAAAAGGTATCATTTGTTTGCAGATGTAGATTTTTTGTCATCCAAAAGTCCTAGAAGTGATGAAGGTGCATCAAATGGTCAAGTTTATGCCTTATTTTTGTGGAGAAAAAATGGGGTCTGGACTACATAATGTACTGCTGATTGAACTGCCTGTCTGACAGGAGAAAAAAGATTGTAGGGAAGAGGATGATCCATCCATCACCTTAGGTCACCAGGCAACAATAAAAAATGGTCAAAAATCTGTCATTTATCTTAATTTCGTGTCACTTTTTCTTACCTATCTAGTGTAAAGAAGACAGTTTGGCGACGAGAGAAAAGTGGGTTGGAGTTTCGATCTGTGAATTCCCCGTCCCGTGTCTACTGCCCCGCTCCAAACTACGGAAAGGGGGATTACAGCCTTCACATCACCGGAATAATGGACGAAGATGGAGGACGGTATGTCTGTATGGTTGACGGAAAGACTTTGATGGAGAAAACCGTAATGCTAAGGATTGTTAAAGGTATAAAACACACGCACACACACACACACTTTAAGAAATGATCATGTTTTTGTCTGTGCCCACCCATTCCGTATACTCATGATTTTCTACTTGTTTGCAGTGTCCTTTTCTCCTCCAATTGTGATGGAGGGCTTCCGGCTGGACACAAAATGCGTTATCAGTCCCAAACCAGAGATTAAAAAACTTCAATGGAAGCTAAATGGCAAAGCCACGGACAAAGCTGTCTTAAATAGTGTTTCTCAAAGTGACTCAGGAAACTGGACCTGCCGTGTTTCATACAACAATGTTGTTGGAAAGGCAACTGCATTCTTACAAGTCAGAGGTGAGGGTTCATTTTTAAACATTGTGTACATGACATTGTTTGACATTTTGACCATGACCTGCTAATTCTCGTTTCATCTCCAGGAGTCTCCACTCCTCCAGCAGACTCTTCAATGGTGTACGCTGCAGTGGGCTCATCTGTCTCTTTGCCTTGTGTCTTCACCGAGGGTCTGGTCCAACTCTCTGAAATCTGGAAGAGAAATTCAACAACGAGGAACTCCTCTCTTCCTCTTCCTTCATCCTTACATCAACGGTCCCTTGTGCCTCTTAGTTCTCGGGACGGATCTGCTTGGATACAGACAGTGGAGGATGGAGATGAAGGAATATACACATGCTCAGGAATGATGGAATTGACGAATATAAGAATGAAAGCACAAAGGAGCATGCAGCTGGTTACTGCACGAGGTATGTGACTATAAATTGGAGAAAACAGCAGAGCAAAATACTTATAAAACCTCGTCTTACGTGGTTTTCATGTCTAACAGTATTTCATATTCTCTTCGAGTTCTGTGGAATGCTGAATAGCTGCATCTCTCTCTGGTTCCATTTTAGTTTTGAGCTCCAGCAGCAAAGGACAGATGACCCTAACCTGTCATCTCAGCAACTTCAGTCAGGTCACTTCTTATGAATGGCTCCGTGTCATCTATGGAGTAAACAACACTCAAACAGTGACCTCTGTTAGTACGTCAGAGAGAATGAAGATTCCAAAAGTGAGCGAGCAGGACATTGGTGAATGGGTGTGCCGGTACTACGGGACGGGAGGACTTCTAGGGAGCGTAACTTACCAGCTGAACATGATGGGTATGAAGAAAAATTATAAAAAAATTACTGAACAAAATGTAGCAAATAATAGTTCAATAGTTTATATATATATATATATATATATATATATATATATATATATATTTAAAGAGTCTATTTACAAAATGAGAAAATAATGTTTTTTGTGCCTGTTTTATTGTTAGTTAACTGTATTATTATTATTATTATCACTCATTTTGCAGGAATGAAATATAAATTTACATTAAATTTACGTAAATTGTGTAACTTTTTGAGTTTTTCAAAAACAACTGTTATTTTGTATAAACATGTAATACTTTGTATTTTTGTTCATTCATAAAGCGCAATGCTCTATTTTGTTAGCTTTTACAGGTGCTCAAATAGGCCAAAGTGATTCGAAATCTGGAAACAAAGTTGGTATGGTGTTTGGATTTGGATTTCTGTTCTTTGTGGTATTTCTGATTTTGTTCCAGATGTACAAAAATTATCGCAGGGTACGTTCCATTCTCATGTATAACCCTTATCATCAAAATACAATTTCTATTCACTTGTTATTTATAACTGTTTAAATGTTGCATGCCAGCCCAGTGTAATACACTCATTACATTTGTTTTAAAAAAATGATTTAACTAATTCTGTCCTATTCATTGGCTTTTCATTTATTCTTACTTGCAGAAGAAGATGATCCTTCTTTACCCAGCTATGGAAACTATTGTCCATGAAGCAGCCACTGAACAAGAGAGGATCGAGCGACGCCATGCAAAGTTAAATGAAGCTTGTGGTGGAGATCTTAAATCGGTGTGTGTGTGAGCGTTTTCTTCATACTGTTTATGTGAAGAGCAGAAACCTTTGTGCATTACTCTATATGTCATTATTAATCTATCCAGGCAAATCTGCTTTTAATGCAGACAATTGTAGCAGTCCAGTTAAACTGTAAATATTTTAATGACATTTAAATATATAACTTTTGTATGAACTACGTATGGTGCAAATATATTGTAAATAAGGAAATAAAGTGAAAACCATGACCATTTCATGTTTTAAATTAACTTTTTACTTGTGCACAATATAAAGCCATTATAAACGCCAATGCATCGACTTACTATAAATAATATACAGAAAAAAACATGCTGTACACAAATACATTATTTTATCTATGCACAAAATGTCAATCAATCTTACATAAAACAGCTACAGATAAATGCTGTAGATACAGTATTCCTCATAATGAATATACTGCATTCATTTTATACTCATAAATATAAAAAAACAGAACCATGTCTCTGAACATTTATACAATAGTTTATACACAAATTTGCTCACATTTACAAGGAAAACAGTTTGTAACTACACATCACTGCATTCTCCTTCATTGTGTCTGTCTGATGGTTTATGTCCTGCCCTCTGGAGCTCATGTGTAGTCAGTGTTCGCTCCAAAAAGTCATCATCATCATCATCATCATCATCAAATTCCTGAGATTCATAAACCTCCTCATTGTCAAAGCACCAGCCTGGCCAATCCACACCCATTCTCTCTTGGATGCTGTCACTTAAATGGAGAGAACAGAGATTCATGGGTAAATGCCTTTGAAAGAGCTAGAATTAATACAATTCCTGCCCTGCTATTAAGTAGAAAGTTAGAAACAATTATAGTTATAGTATAATATATAATGTGACCCTGGACCATAGTAAGCAGCACAGGTATAATTGTTGTAATAGCCAAAAATACATTTGTATGGATAAAAATGATCGATTTTTCTGTTCCAGCCAAAAATAATTAGGATATTTAGTAAAGATCATGTTCCATGGAGATATTTTGTATATTTTCTACCGTAAATATATCAAAACCTTATTTTTGTGAGTGGATGTACTGTTTATTCAAATATAATGTCATGAAAGTATATTGCTTATATACACTCATGTAAGTTTGAATGTGAATAGACCGCTATGTTTATTGATGATGAAATATTTACATTTTATCCAAAGCGACTTACATGCTTTATCCTATACATCTATACATAGGTATGTGCAATCCCCTGGAATCGAACCCACAACCTCTTACCACTGAGCTACAGGAAAGCTAATAAAGTGATCATGTGTGGCATAAGGTTGTAAAGCTGCATATGTATTTTCAGGAACTTTAGGGAAAGCCTGACTCCTAAAGGACATCTGAAGAACTTTACAATAATGCAAAATCCTGTTTAATAGCAATTGTTTTGTGTACTTCTTGCATCAGTAATTTGATAATTGTTCATTTAAGCTGCAAGAATATTAATTAAAGAGAATTTGTCATGATGTCATGCAGATGAATTGCGTGTGGGCAGAGTGAAGCAATAACGTACATGAAACTGTCAAGTTTCCCGGCTCGGTGCCGCTTCTCATTTTACAGTCATAACTCACTAATGGAACAAATCTACTTAAAATGAAAATCATAGATTTTCCGCTGGACAGCTAGGGTTATTTTGGAGCTAAGATGTTAAAATACATATAAAATATATATATACTAAAGAGAATATACCATATATATATATATAAATGTTCTTACTAAATCTATAGGGAAACAATTATATTATGTTACGAGGACTTTCCATTGACTTTACACTTCGATTTTATCCAATAAAATGAGTTAATGTTAAAGTGCTTAGTTCACCAAAAATGAAAATTGTGACATCATTTACTCACCCTCTTGACATTTCAAACCTGTATGACGTTCTTCCTGAGAACACAAAATAAGACATTTTGAAGAATGCTGGTAACTGAACAGCACTGCACCCATTCACTTCAAATGTATGCACGCAAAACCAATCCAAGTCAATGCCAATTATCAACATTCTTCAAAATATCTTCTTTTGTGTTCTGCAGAAGAATGTCATCCAGTTTGAAATGACAAGAGGGCGAGTAAATGTTGAAGCTGAACACACATTTTACTGTTATCTAAATTACTTTTTTCCACAAAACATAACTGGAAGTGCAAAGTAGCTTTATGACTTTAGGTGTCACTGATGTGTGTACGTTCATTCATTTTCTTCATTTATTTGCATTCATTGCACGTAGACTCACCTCCCTTTCTTTTCATTTTGTGTCCGTCTCTGTGCAGAAGTGGTACTGGTACCCTCCGCCTCTCTGTCTCCTTCACTGGCTGAGGGTGATGGCGAGGAGGGAGGGGTGGAGGGAAGAGAAAAATTCCTCGTTTTAGCCTTTCCCTCTTTCCCCAGTTTATGTTCATGTTCCCGCTGCTTTGCTCTCTGCAGAAGGTCCAGGAGAGGGGAAGAGGAAACCTGGGAGTCTTGAGCTGTTTTTTGTGTAGACAGAGAAGATGCGCAGGAGAAGCTGATCTCTGTGACGGAGACGCTCCTCTGTTTCTTTAGTTTTGGTTTAGTTTCAAGATCAACATCCGGTCTCTTCACAGGTTCCCAGATGGTCTGTGGATCTGGTGATGACATTTTCTCTGTATCACACCAGAATCCTCCCTTGTTGTTCTTTAAAGATCCCAGCTTTAGCACTCTGTGGGTGTCTTGGGGTTTGATGGAAGAGATATGTGCTCCTTTCAGGCTGGTATCAGGGGTTGCATTAGGTTCAGGTTCTTTTCCGCTGTCGAGTAGGACAGAGGGTTGTGGATTATTTGGACGCTGCCTACGTAATCGAGGAGACGCCAACTTTCTGATGAAATTCCCTGATTCCGAGAGAAAATCCTCACCAGAGTTGATAGACAAAGTCTCATTTCTGACTAACTGGTCTTGAGATCCATCATATGAGTGTGGCTCTATTGGGTTTCCATGTTGGGTTGTATTTGGGAGCTCATTGAAAAAATAAGATCTTGGTATGGATTGGCTATTTTTCTCTGTGTGTTTACCTGGCAACAAGTCCTGATTTGTATTGTCTTTTGGGTTTAAAGACGCCTGTGGCACATGTTTCCATGTAACTCGTCTTTCTGAAAAATTCCTTAATAAGGGCTCACCTTCATCTGATTTAATCAGTCCGCTTTCCTTCTTTTCCGGAAACCACCCTTCATGAGCTGATTGGGTCTGGCTATTCGGTTGACCAAACGGTGTAGAGCTTTTATTCTCCATCAATTGTTGACCATTACTTTGCTCCAAATTATTTATTGTTTGTGTCCCATTAAAAGAGATGCTGTCAATTTGCGTCAACGATGGAAAACCACTGTCAGATTCTGATTGGCTGTTAGAATCCTCCTCTTTGACTCTATTGATGAGTTTGTTTTGAGTGAAAGATCCACTCAACTCTTTGTCTTCTGTGTTCGTTTGTGTTTTGTTTGCCTCGTTCGTCCTCAAGGTGTCCAATGTTGTCTAAAAATCAACAGAATAACATTAACTCGATCGTTACGCACAACCCAAGTATAATATACAACCGCAGAAAAAATTAAGAGACCATTGCAAATTTCATCATCATTTCTAGATGTATTGTGGACTTTATATTCCAGTGTCTGTGGAATTTCCACAAAATCGAACCTCAGGAGTGACAAAGTCATCCAACAGCAATATGAATGACTGACAGCATGACAAGACACATGAAAACTGTGATAATATCCCTGCGAGGATATCACTTAAAAAGGATTTTTTTACTTTTCCTAAATAAAAATATTATTATTGCACTGCTTAAAAGTGGATATATGAACTTGTTTTCTTTGAGGTCTTTTGTGTTATTTGTACATCTTTTCCTGTTTCTCCAGTTTTCATTTTTTTTAATAAATGCAGTTTATATAGTATATATTATATAATGTATTATTTTATATTATTTATAATTATAATATAAAATTGAATAAGAAAGAATTGCCTTCATTCTTAGTTTGTTTATTTTTTGTCACACCATAGGACACTTTTACGGTTTATTAGTCAACAACCACTGTAAAATAATATTTTATGTTTTTTTGTTGCTTCAAATTAAAAATAGAAATTGCCTGGCTGCCCTAAAATTTGAAGTTAACTAAACTTCAAAATATGAGTTAAATCAATGAATTTAATGCATATATTTTTTAATATATAATTTATGATTTAATTTATATTTTTTAGTTGATTTAACTCTAAATTTTAAGACAGCCAGGTAAATTGTTTTTTTTTAAGGTGTACCCATATAAATACTTTTTTTTTTAAATTTCTGTAATTCAGTACTTAACAGAAAATATATGTTGGTTTATACAATCATAAACAAAGGGTGTAACAATATTTTTACTACACAAATATCATGGCCAAATGAATTCATAATAACAATATTATTGCAATAGCTTAAAAAGAAATAAAATAAAAATAACTAAATCAAATTAATATGCTATCAGTCAAATAAATCTTTTTTATTTTTCAATACTTAAATTATTTGGCCAGTATATCACGCTTTACCTAAAAAAATGTTGAACTTGTGCGTTACAACCATCTACTATGTTAGAGCGTCGAACACATTCAGTACTGGTGCTGGATTATGTACGATTTGTTTTGTATCAACAATTAATATAATAAATATCTAAAGATTAAACAGCTCATTTGTTTAAAAAGAAATTGTAATCGCCTTGAGCTCTCTTTTGTTCGTGGGAAATGTCCGAAGAGGAATGGTAAACATTCCGTAGGTCCAATAAATGACAGCCCGTCAGGGCGGGGCTCTGATTTCCTGTCGTTCTGGTTTATGGGGTAATCGTGAGTTTGTTTTGAGTGAATGCTGTACCTGAGCTTCTCGCAGAGCAGACACCCATGTCAAGCAGCTGTCTGGACTGTGCGTTGACAGACAGTACACACTGACGGCACAACCTAGATCACCAACCTCCACCAGCACAAAAGAATCTACCAAACAGAAGAAAATACAAGAGAATTCATGTTGTATATGGGATATTTATACAGTACATTAACAATTTTATTTATTTTATTATAACATGTTGTATTATACTGTATAAAATATAACAATAAAAGAAGGAATGGCATGTGCATATGCAAATCCATAGGTCATTTGCCTTTTAGGATGTATAAATGTAATTCAAGTGCAATGGTTCGGTAATGACACTTTGACAATAGACTTGAACTTAAATGAGCAGATCTTTTTAGCCACACCTTAGGTGGGGACAAGTCTCTAGTTTAAAACACTCAGATAGGAACCAGCTTATCATGTCCATGTCCCATGACGTGTTTCGATACATTTGATTACACAAAAACAACATGCATTTTAATGCTCAAAAAATGCAGCAGCTGCTCGTTTAAATATTTACCAAAAAGTATGAGCATAAATTAAGGATGACACTAACACTCCATTCTATTTGTGCAAAATGTTTTTCATATAATAATGTTTAGGGTTTTTTATACATAAAATAAAATAGTATTTCAGGGTGGTCACACTCACAGCCATCTCTGAGCTCAATGCAGTGTATTCTCTCCAGGGCCAGAGGGGGGCGCACTACCTTCAGCTTGTCTGATTTCTTCTGCGTTTTGGCCATTAACAACACATCAGTGAAGAGCAGGACCACAAGCTCCTAACATGTACAAATAAAAGCAATTCTGTCAGTTTCAAACTCCATGTACAAAAAACTTTAATTCACAAAATCATCTGGGTTGTCTTTTCACTTGCCTTACTGTCCTTCCTTCCTCCGACCTTCAAAGTTTCGTCAAGTATTTGCTTCCGTATGATATTTGGCCCCACCCCCCTGATGGGGCTTGTCAAATCAAAGCAGCAGAGATCTTGAATGTGCTGTTGATGATAACATCTATTATCTTCACTGAAAGTGCAATTTATGGCCTGACTTTGGCTTGTTTTTCTTTGGTTTACCTTGTCTATTTCTTCGCTCAGACCTTCTATCTTGTATCCCTCTATCTTTTGAGCAACAGCAGAAAGGCCCAGTTCATCGTCTTTAAGTTGTAAATGGTCGTTGATTGATGTCAGAAAATGTTCAACACTGTTCAACTAAGAAATAGGAGAGAGACACAGAGACAGAAAGATTTTATCATTAACCTTAAAGAATAGTTCACCTAATAATGAGAATTCTGTCATCATTTTCTTACCTTTAGTCGTTCTAAATCTATTTTGACAATGTGGAAATCCAAACTGCTCTGCGGCACCATTGTCTATAAGAGTTTTTCCCCCTATATTAGACAATGGTGCCCCAGAACCATTTGGGCACAAACATTCTTGCAAATGTCATTCTTTGTGTTCAGCAAACCAATAAGATGTATTCAGGTCAGGAACAACTTGAGAGTAATCAAACGATGACAGTATTTTCATTTTTGGGTAAACTATCGCAAAATATTCAATCTCAAAGCATCCAACATAATGATTTGTGATTTCCTCCCATGTTTTTCTTATCATTTGACACTGCCATTTCTTGGACATTGTTTTGGCCATTACATCACATATTTTTGTGAGACATTGACATATTCATCACCATTTTGTCTTACCATCCTTTGAAGTGCGTTTCGGGTGGGTAGATCGTCAGTGTTCTTCAGAATAGCTTTCAGCAGAAGAGGGTACTTGGTAATTCTCTGGAGAGGTTTGGCTTGCATGTCACCCAGTCTCATGCGACCACAATGCGGATGACTCTCAACCCACTGCAGAACACATTAAGATATCATTTGTACTGTAAATGAATGGACCTGCACTACAGTATCTTTATGCACCATATCAGATTGTAACGGCAGTTTGAATCATGCTTTCAAACTCAACCTTTAAACATTATTTTTGGTATCATGCACGAAAAAGTACCAGTCGCAGTTTTCCCTCCCCCTGAAATAACATTATTGATAATGCGCCCCTCAGGAAATTATTCACCCCCCTAATGTACCACTACAGTCAAACTACTGCAAAAACACACAACGTGACATTTCCTTTCTGCTTAGTTTGCATACCAGCCCCTGTGCAAAACACAATAGCTGGGGGAACGTACTGTGGTAATAGTTCATTTGACGTGTGGAAAACAAACTCACACCTCGCTATCATTTTTCTAATGTCAATATTAGTTAGTTGCTATATTAAACTGATGTTTTACAATTTTCCAGTCCTGAATTAGCTCAAGAGTTGTTTATTTATATCTTCAGCTTTTTATGTTTTGTTGGTGCAGGAGAATTGTATCGCGTTTGAAATTCTTGAAATTGCTTCACCTCAAAGCTGCATTCAGTACTTTTGCCTCTCTAGCACTATCTCTATTTGAAATAATATAAATTGCTGATCACTTCACACGCTTTACCGGTGTTGACAAACAACGGACATTTACTGCAAAATCCGAGCCAACATGTATATACATAATATTATTATCTTATCTTTGTGAATTGTGGTAGAGTGAGGAGAAAGTTTTAGCACTGATTGTTTATGTATCTGTTGTATAAATGTAAAATATCACAAAAAATGATATCTTTAACACAGTTATGATATACACTACCGAAATGTAGGTGTGAAAATGTGGACTTGTGTCAAGTAGTCTGCGAGTAAACTCCACATTTCTGTCCTTTTCCCAACAGTATTCAAAGTAGGCAGAAAAACGTTCAGGAAACTGTGAAACACAAAGCATAAGTGAGAAATAGAAATATAAAAAGACTAGGTATGAATGACAAGCAGCAACAGCAGATGAACTTTACCTGCAAACATCCTGCCTCAAGTTTCAGGGGGTCAAAAGGTCGCCCAGTGAGACGGACCTCCTGTAACATGGGATACATCACTTCCTGCCAAAAGAGTCTATGTGCTTCAAGGATAGATGGAAGATTGTAAAAAACCATGGTGGGGGTGACCTAAGAAAGAAAGAAAGTAAGAAAGTAAGAAAGAAAGAAAGAAAGAAAGAAAGAAAGAAAGAAAGAAAGAAAGAAAGAACGAAAGAAAGAAAGAAAGAAAGAAAGAAGAAAGAAATAAAGAAAGAAAAGAAGAAAAATGGAAAAGATTAATCGACAGGTAATTTTTACCCACACAGTCTATTGCGAGCAAAATGATTTTCCATCTAGTCCGCACAAAATGTTCACATATCTTTTTCCGTTGTGACATAGCTGGCAAGAACATAGAACGGTTTAGATCATTTAGATAAAGAGAATGAGTGATCTCAGTCAGTAAATGGCACATTATTCAACCACAATACTGCTGTCACTCACATCTATCTCTGTCTGCCATTTAGAAATGCTGACTATGGAACTCTAGAGGGTCATTTTAGACGACCACAACAGGAACTCAGTAAAAAGTAATCACAGGAAAAGTTATCATTGTTTTGTTATATTAAAAATGTAGTAACCAGTAACTGTTACAACCATGGTTAATCTATGTTTACTATGATCTTACTACAAAAACATAACTATGTTAATTATAGTTAAAAAATAGTTAATTTCCATAAGGAGTGAAAATGAGACAAAATGCACATACTTCTTGAAGGAATCCATATTTATGACAGTGTGATAAGGCTCCCAGCACGAGCTATGCAGAAATAAACATGTTTATTAGTCGAAACTTTCGCAACTTTTTATGTTTTACAAAATAATGTTATACTAATGTTTACAAATACTTGTCAAAAGACATTAGAAATGTAAAAAAACAAAGCGCATTTTATGGCTTACCTCTTTAGCTATATTAAGTTTGTTAATGTTGGTGAGCTCAGTAGAAATCAATTCCCATATCGCCTCCTGCTGGTGTCGCTGGGTTTTTAACATAGACTTCAGAGAAACACAAAACAATGTTTGTGTACTAATATAATATTGTAAAACATATTGTTACATAAATACTAAATACATAGTAAAATGTTACAATAATTTTGTATTTTATAATATATTCTCTGAACTACTCCAGAAGTTAAAAATATCTCTGTATTTGTCAATGTTTTTAAGCCAAATTGGATACACTGTATAAATAAATAATTTTTCTATCTCTCCCCTAATCCATCAATATACCTCGTGTGATTTGACTATGTCGGTCCAGCTCTGGTTTAACTTTCTTTCAGTACCTCCCTCTCCCCATGTCCACGCCAGGTCAGAAGGTAACGTTAAATAGTCAAGAACCTGCTTCAGTGTGTCCACCTGCACCTTACCACCAACTGCCCGATCCTGAAAGAGAAATATTGAAATAATACAAATGTTTCAGCAGTTGAATTGAGTAAATGCTATAACAACATACAGACAGCCCCCACCAAATATAATTAGTGACTTACCTCCTGTGTGACATTCTGGCTGAAAAACACCTGCATTATTGCACCTCTAGGCTTGGCACTGCTCGCTGTTCCCCTCACTGTAGAAAAGTCAATTCCTCTGCTTTTCTTTAGATTGCCAAGCTGAATTTAAATAATGAAAAATATATTTTAAGCAAGGCAAGGCAAGCTTATTTATATAGCACATTTCATACACAAGGGCAATTCAAAGTGCTTAACATAAAATGATTGACAGCTTTACCAATGATTAAACAATTTTGTTGAGTAATCCATCCCATACGTGTTAAGCACAACATGATTTAGGCCTACACTATAAGAACACGTGTTTTTGCATTAGCATCTTTTCTATAAGCCATTGACAGCCATATACATTTCATTACACGCTTCAGAGGACTTTGATTAATTCAAAAGAATGTTGATCAATGCTATTTTTTATTCGTAACCATTGTTTTTTATATTAAGTAAACCATGGAAACCACAACCCTTACAAAAATGTAGTTGTTTTTTGTGGTAAAAGTGTAGAAACCATGTTTTTGTGCATTGATTACTATTAGAAAAATCATGTTTTAACTATGGTTTTTGAATTTAATGGTAACCATGTTTTAACTACAGTAACTATGTTTTTGTGATTTCCACTGAAGTAAAACCATGTTTTTTTATTTTAAACATTTTTTTAATTCTTAAGGGAAATGAACCATTTGGGACAGTAACCATAGTTTAACTCAACCATTATATATGTAGTAAACAAATTGCTGTGCAAATTGTAAATAATCACCTAAACATGTTTAGTCAACCACACATTTACTATAGTAAACCCATGGGTTAATATTCCTAAGGAACTACTGAGAGATTAATGCATTTGCGTACAACAGAGACAAGGCATTCATGTTAATACGACCTAAAAGATGGGCCTACCTGTTGATGGCCTATGGTGTTATATTTGTGTTTGTCTTGCGCCATCCTGTGGCTGGCTGATGTTACTGCAACATTTCCCTTCGGCATGTCTTCCTCCCGCTGTCTATCAGCGCTGACAGGGGCAGTTTCCTCTGGGGCCATTGAGTCACCCGGTTCAGTTCCCTTTGATGGATGACTGAAAGACAAAAATCAAGCGACAACATGAGCATTAATAGCATAACACTTTCAAGAAAAACGAGTGTAACATAATGAGGGCAGGTGCCAGTCACGAGTGAGTCATATTTGATCATGCGTCATACATTCTTGCATAACCCATAAGAGTTAAAGTTATCAAAGCCAGTACCAACGTGAAAATATTTTACTTCCTGCAGCAGATAGTAAAGTCGTAATATACCAATTTAACGTTGATTCGACGTTAAATAAATCATCTTTGCTATCACATCTTTTGTTTTCCTAGTTAGGCTTATTCTAATCATTTTTGTATACAGTTTTTAAACAAGTGAATACAGTTTAAATGAAGGTGGGGTACAGTACACAGATGCAGTTGCCTACATGTACAGCAGCACCATTCATGTGTTTCTCGGACGTATGATTCACATTTACAAAGACAAAATACACATAGTGAGAAATACAGTAAGCGTATGATTCATAAGACCGGCACACATGTTTTGAGGCATGTCTGTGGCAAAACACCCATTCTATTCAGACTTTGTCATCACAACTCACAATCATGAGCATGAATGGAGGGTGTACACACACACATATACAAATGTACTGGTCTAATAAATAGGAACATAACATTAACTTATTACACTAATCGAATTTCTATTATTCATATTTATTTTTTAGAACATGCATTCATATACATATATGAAGTCCTATATGTAACAGACCGAAACCTACACATTTGTGAACGTTACCTAAATAACATAAAGATTATATAAAAACACTTATACACATACAAACCCACTCAAGAACCCAAACAGACAAAATGTAGAAATAAGACACAAGTAATTGAATACTTATAAATCTATCACACAAATTCTACAATAAAAATTATATTATGAGTTTTGTTTACTTTCAGAATTCATATGTGATACCTGTTTACATCCCTTATCCTATTGCCTCTCTCTCTCTCACACACACACACACACACACACACACACACACACACACACACACACACACACACACACACACACACACACACAGACACACACACACACATACATTGACACTTAGGGATCCCTAGTAGGTACCTGGATTTGACTGTGTCCATGTCACTCAGGCAGGCATGTTTACGGTCTTATTCCCTCTCTCTCTCTCTCTCTCTCTCTTCTCTCTCTCTTCTGGTTAACTCCGTCAGTCTGTCTCAACTCGCCTTGACATTGTCTCTCTCTCTCTTTCTCTCTCTCTCTCACTTTCTTCCTTTATAACAGGTTGAGCAAGTGAGACAGGATTCTTCATGCATCTGCCGCTCGGATCTCCGGCATCGTTGCAACTCCAGAGGAGAACCTGATTGGTGCATTAGTTCTTTCTGATGTGATTGACAGCCAACCAGTCGTTTGATCACAGGTACATAACAACATAATTGTAAAAGGTTTGTGGTTTAGCCTTAAATAGACAAGCACAAATACTGTATCCACACACAGAACAGTTGCAGGGTTGCTTTTATCTCCAAGCATGAAATCAAAAGGGTAGATGGGAACCAGATTTTAATCTGTTCTCACCTTGATTTTAAAAGGGATAGGTTAACCAAACATAAACATTGTCATCATTTATTCACCCTTATGTGATTCCGAATCTGTGTATGACTTTCTTTCTTCTGTAGAACACAAAAGATAGTTTTAGAAATGTCTCAGTGCTCTCGTGTCCGTACAATAGATGTCAATGGTTGCCAATGTTGTAAGGTAACAAACATTCTTCAAAATATCTTGCGTGTTCTGCAGATGAAAGAAAGTCATACTGGTTTAGGACAACACGAGGGTGAGTAAATGATCATTTTCGTTTTCAGGTGGACTGTTCCTTTAAGGGGTTGCCTAGTTGTTCCTAAATCTAACCTCCAGTTTTTACATGAGCTAATTAGATTATTATAAGCAACACTTTTTACTGCGACAGTTCCACGATAAGTGAGATTCTGAGAAAATAACGCAATGATGCAACACGTGGATAGAAAACATTTGTTCAGTGTGCAAGCACAACATGAGTTTGGTGCAGTTTGTCTGTGAAACATACAACAGATCCAACAGATGTGAAAAAGTGATGAGAAAGTTGGAGAAACAGAGGTGCCGGGGAAATATAAGACAGTAATGTAAAATTAATTCAGTGAAGTAGGAATGCAGAAAAGCAACATTGCATGGGATCATAACGGTCATGTATCAATGTACACCGAAACACATATTTTACACCTTCATCAAATGGGTGGTGCTTGCCTGATTAGGGTCTGTTAACACAATCCTGCTCTTTTTATTCAAAGCGTGTAATTTCACTTGTCTTCAGGGAGGCTATTCCAACAATGAAGGTAGTCTGAAATAAGAATAACTGAAATCAAAGTAACAAACAAATAACATGTTTAAAATGTATAAGCAGTTCATTTGTAGACATGCAAACACATAGCAAGGGACTTCACAATGCTGACTGAAATCTTTTATTTCATTTGCATACAAAAATACCCAAAATACTTTTATATAAAAAGTCACAGTATGCCTCGTGGCTCCAAATGGAAATGACTATAAAACCCAACAAAATTTTGTAGATAAAAATGTATGTAGGTTTTTTATGAAATGTGTTCTCTGCACAAACAAAAAGCTCACCTCTTCTGATAAGCTGCAAGATCTATCATACACATATATATTTGAACATTAATGCTCTTTTTGATCATTTTAGCTGAAGCACCATACTGTAAAACACTCCACGTGAAGGACTGTGGAATGACAAAATACATACAGCGATATATGAGTGTGACTACAGGCTGTTTATCGGTACAGATAGCCTGACCGTTACATTATTGCATGAATATTTCACTTAAAAAAGGAATGTGTTTTAATATGTACAAAATCTTATTCTTTGTGCAAAAATATGTGTTTGTATAGAAAACTTTCACCCAATTCTACTGAAACTACAACAGAATTTTAAGCATGTACATTACATGAGCAACAAATTTGCAGATACAAATAAACCAAGCCCAACTACCTCATTTAGATATAATCTATTACAGCACTCATCACCTAGAGTAGGAAATAACCAAAAAATAGATTTTTACAAACTCATCTAAAATGCCTAAAAAAAAGTTAGTGTGAAATTTCTTAGACGACTGGAAATGCTGTCGTGTACACTTACACTTTCACTCTGAAAGTAGAGCTGAAGTTCTCTATTAATGCCTTTATCTCCATTCTCTTCCAATGCCCTCAGTGTGAAATGTTTCTGTCCTTTGAAAGAAACCTGTTCTCGATGATGTCTGCGCAGCTGGCTAAAAACATGTTTCTCAGAGTATCTATAAACAACTGGATGAGGTTATAAGGCAAAATGTTGTTTCCTCCTCCACTGCCTCTGCCTCTGTCACTCCAAACCTTCAGCATTTGATACTGTGCGTCTTTGAACGCCCGGTTATCTCGTTCTGCCCAGTCGATGTCCTGATCCGAGATACCAAGTCTCCTCAGGAGCTCTTTAAATCGTGCAACAGGTATCTCGTCCAACACAAAGTAGATGAACTCAGCAACTGCAAGAAAGAGGCCGTTTTACTACACAAAAGGTAATACATTGAGTTTGGAATTTGTTATGACTGGCTAACAATTGGCCGGTTTTGAACACGCACTACTCCGACCTCAACAGGAAATAAAATACAGACACACACACATACCTTTGATCTCTCTTGGGACACAGTCTGGAAGCTCACTGGCTCGTTCTGTTTCACACGGCTGGTTTGTGATTAGAACTGAATCTGGTGAATCTGTCACAACCATTGGCTGGGGAGAACATTCATAAAATACAACAATTACTAAATAACACTCACAAAACAATATTTATGTCAGGGCAAGTTATTTTCACTTAAGACAGCTTAAACATTTATTTTAGTCTGGGACTAACCTTAAGCCTTGTTTATGAAACCGCTCAATACTTTATATAGTATGCTATAGATGGTTTTAGAGGTGACAGCATGATTAAACGTTATGTGAACCAAACTTAACTTCCGGTAGGGCTTCACAAAGACCTTTTGAGTTGTTTTTAATTGAACTTAATATAATTAATATACAATAAAATATTACTATAAATTCAATATAAAATAAATGTTATATTATAAGGAAACACAGACCGGAAGTTAACTTCGGGCCAGTCACATGCGTCTGATGAAACCCTCTATATATAGTAATAGTAATTCAGTATACCTAGCCACAACAAATGAATTGTTCATTCTTAAATGAACTACCAACAAAAAATATTACATATCTCATTCTGGGGGGTCCCTAGCTCTCTAGAACTAGTCAATCTGAGTTTATCATCAAACATGAATCATCCACTGCTTAAAAAGAACACGATTATTGCTTATCGTCAAACGTCGATCACTCCTACTGAGAAAAATATGGTGTGCTGTCTGTAAACCTTTGTCATGAACCAATTCCCCGGTTTACCTCAACTTCTGTCGTCAACACAGGATCATGTGGCGACGACTGGGCCGTCGAAGCTCGCTTCCTTTTCCTCCAGAGTCGTATGCCCTCGTATACCATAAACACTCCCACTGATAGAGCCATGATGCATGAGCAAAGTGGAACCAGTATTTGAGGGATTGTGTCTGGAGCTTCAATGTAGTGAAAAAGAAAACAACTGTGAAAATGTTTACCTTAGATATGATCTTTGGTTGTCTGGAGCAAACATTGCTTTCTGCCAGACACTTAGCTTAGTCATGGCAGGACAAATTCAAACAGATATTGTGATGACACATTGAATGTTAAATGGGAGTTCCCGGGGTGACTCATGAAATTTCAGGCTGAATCTTTATTGATAGTGTATGGTAACATCAGATGGTTTAAAGCCAGAGTTTTGCTGTGTTGCCTGGCTGGAACCCACAGCAAGAGGAAGCCATCAAATATTAAAAACGGACTAACTGTGCGTTCACTCCGTCATCGACTCTGTCGCTAGGTGTCTCTAGTCTCTTGCTACGAGGCCGTTTGAAGGCGTTCCTAGCTTTGGTTAATCTAGTAACATTTATAAACAAACTCTGCAGCAGTGTTGCCAACTTGGCGACTTAGTAGACCCCTTTAGCGACTTATTTTTCAAAAAGCAGCTAGCGACAAATCTAGCTACTTTCTGAATAAGCCTTGGCGACTAAGAGAAACATTCTGCTTCACTTCTACTGCCACAGCAGAGCGAGTTTTAGCCTTGCCAGCGCAGCACCGCTTCTCTGTCTCCTGTGTCCAGTGTGAGCGCCCACCAGAGAGAAGCAGCTGAAGACCGTACTGACGCATGAATGAGATTCGCAGTTTGCATGTACAAAAAGTGTTTCCAAGAGCTAATCACTTATAGATCATTTATGATTACGAAACGTGATGAAACGGCAAGAGCAATGGACGTGTAAACAAAAACACAGACGGATTTTTAGCTCCTCATTTGCATAAAGTTGAGCAAACGGCCACTTCCTGTCGCCAACGGTCACTGTTGCTCGTGTCGTCAGCTCTCCATTGAAATTAATGACATCCCCTCGCATTGTCGCTGGCGGTGTGAACGCACAGTTAAACTCTTTCTCTCTTCCTCATAGATGCTGTTACAGATTTGCTCTATACTTCCTGTTCCCCATAATTAAACCACAAACTCTTTTTAATAATAAAAGAGTAATTAAATGTATTGAATTACATATTAATGTTATGATTTTCGAGTATCATTTGCTGTATGTACATTTATCAGCCTATGGTGGCAGACACAAACACGTGCACCCCAATTTTGACAAATGATCAGCACTCACCTGTTGTAGAACACAAGTGTCCACAGCCCTCCTGACAGCTGCAGGGCATGAAGAACACTTTTTTTATTATACAAGTACATACATTATCATACATACAAATACAAAAGGTGCAGTATTAGGGGTTGTCCAAAACCCCAGCTCTGTTAGTACATTCAGCCAATTTTTTTTTTTGTAACTGTTCCTGTGTCCAGGAAAAGTATTTCACTGGTCATGTGATCCCATCTGATCTCTTTCACTCCAAAAGAAAAACTGCTTTGTGTAAAGTATTGACATGTGGGTAAAAATGACCGATTTAAAGTAAGCTTTTACTTTATCCCTTGAGTAAGTGAAATATCATGTCGTCTGAGTAAAAAGAGTATTGTGACTTACCTAACACATGGTTCACAGGAGTTGGGTTTCACACTATAATGTTTGTCTTTGCATTTACAATGGTTATAATCTTCCCCAGTACCTGACAAAAGCCAAAATATGTAAGGTATTCTTCAATGCCAATTCATTGTTTGATCGAGATTAAATAACTTCAACTTACAATTTCCAATTTTCCATTGCCCAGATCCACATTTCTTACAGGGATGACATTCTGATGTCGAAGTGAATAACGTCTTCATGTAGTATCCATCCTTACATTTACACTTGCTGTTACTTGTGATCGTACAGTTTGAAACTGTCACCATATTGCCTATGAGTCAGTAACAGACAGATCAAAATAAATAACAGAACAAAGTAAATGATTTAGTGTATGATGGTTTATAATATTTTCTTTTTATTATAATATCATATTTTAATCTTATTTACAGAACATGTACATGTTACCAAAGACTTGACACGCACAGTTAATAGGGCTATGAATATAATAGTAGGATATTACAATCCCACAGCATGCCAGAATTTTGAAATTCAATTGAAATAATAATAAGAAAAAACAAAAAGTGACAAGATCATATGAAAATAAAAAGGCTTACGTTTTTTGCAGCCTGTGCATCTGAAGCAGTTTTCGAAATAGTTTGCATTTTCTAAGTAAGTCCCATTATCACATTTCTCACAGACAGACCTTTGCCCCAGTCCAGAGCATTTCTCTTTAAGCTTAAACCCTAGAGAAAAAGTGCAGAAAGAAAATGAAAGAGCACTCTGTGAGAGCTGAACCAAACACCAGTTACAAAACACTCTATCCATAGGTGTTTGAAAAGCACACCGTGTCATCTTTCAATGAGTGGCCCTAAATAACATGTCTGTAGACACATGGTATATTTGAGCTTTACCTGCATGGCATTTATCACAGCAGAATCCTTGGTCATTCCAGTATTCCTTTTCAGAGCACTGTTCTTTCCCAACTGCATATGATTGGCAGCATAAAACCTGTGGGCAACATTAAGGGAATATTTGAGTTTTTAACATATACCATAGTCCTTATTTCATTTCAAAATGAGCTAAAATGTGCAATATACAACTGGGGACAAAACATGGAATATTGTATTCCAAAATACAATGATATTGACTTTATATTCGTTTTTTTACCATTTCTACTTAACTCAAATATTTGATCTGACACAACAACAAAATATAACTGGACATCAATGGCTTTATTGAACATAAGTGCTATGAATGTGATGTCATTTGACAACAGCCAGATAACAGAGAAGATAAGTGATTTATGTTAAATCAGCATAACATTTTATATTTTCCATTGAATTAACATGAAATCAATTATCTCTGCTATCTGAGAATATGGCTAACTACTGTTTGGAATGTTAAGCACCGCAAAAGATCAAATTTTAATTTTATTAACAAATAAATATACAATTTGGGACAAGACACAAATTAAATGACGAGAACTCAAAGCTGTTGTTTTAAAGTCGATAATAAGGAAAAAATATTTTGAGCTTTTTGCAAAACTGTGGGAGTAAATGAGCCCACTAAACTATTTGCAATGCTTTGTGGGGAAGCTTTGAATGGTTAACCAAACAATTGATATTAGAAACATAGAAATATAACATTCTGCTATGATTTCGCCATATGATCATTTAAAAAAATATAATTTTGAATACAATTATTCATTCCAACGACAATGCTTTAAAAATGTTTCGTTACCAGCAATAAACCGATGCTGAGGTGGTGTTTCCTCGGGTGTGTTGTGTTGTGCTGTGTCATCACGAGCTCTAGGGGGCACTGCTTCTCACGTCATCAAACACACTGACAGGCACAGGTTTGCGTGATGAGAGAAATTACGAGAGAATTATTATGATTCATTTCGGTCCCTCTGAACATTATTATCAAGTAAAGAAGACGCAATTGTTTTGATTAACACTTTTAATAAAGGCTAATGATGATACAGTAAGTTTCCCAAGTCTACACTTTTCAAAATGGCAATTCTCACACTATTAGAAAATATCTCAAATACTTGTTTTTAATCATTATTTTTATTACTGCCAGGAACGCCCCAATACAGCTACACCACGGAATACTGTAAAATATGGTGACGTTTTAACATTTTCCAACCTTCAAAAGCCTTTAACCTCAACGCCCACAGTGAAATGCCACTTAAAGATATTGATCTATATCCGTGCGGAGACTTTACAGACAAGAAGTGCGCCTGACCTTACCTTCACATTGCGATTAAACATCCTCTGTTATCGCGGTTTCTCGTTCCCAGTTTGGCCATACATATATACAAAGTTTTTAAAAATGTGAAGTTTGCGACCTCGTTCTTTCGTCCATGTCTTCAAACAAGAGGGCAGTCTTTTACTGGAAATGTTATGCGTCACAACAGACTGCTCCTCCTCATGCCGCTTCAGATGCAGCCAGGAATGCGACAGAGTGCGCGCACGCCAGGAAGAAACCGAAAGTAACAAACTTCAGTCTCAATCTGTGCTTACGCACATTAAATTACATTAGGAGTTAAAAAAATGCGACAGGTTCAATAGACAAAAACAAGTGCTTACTTTTTTAGAATAAAGACACGCACACTGATGAGACAAAACATGATCAGTCACAGGTGAAGCCATATCAGTGATCTCGTTATAATGCTGCCTACACTACGATCACAAATCGATAATTAAGTTATGGAACGGTGCTCATCTAATGTTAACAAATCTACTTGCAATGTTTTAATGCTACTATAACAGTAGTGAAATTGAAAATGTTTCTTTCACATTTGTGGTGGGAGCTGCCTTCACGTGCTCTCGGAATTAACAGAAATAAGAGTTTTCGTGGTAATATTTGCACATGACAGCCCTATGATGTCGCGTTTCCCACGAGATGGGCGGGCTTTACACAATCAACATGGCGGATGGGAGAAAGATTTTTGCAGTGACAGATGCGAGTTAGAAGTTTTTTCCACCACAGCTTCATTGTCTTGTCGTTAAATTTGTACATATTTACATATATGAATAACCGTATGAAGCATGCTGCATGTTCTATACACTGCGAAAATAGCATGTATTTAACTAATATTCCAGAATTAACAATTGTTTGATTCCCAGAACGTTCCCCTAACGTTAGTTTTTGGTTCCAAGAACCTTCTGGGAACAAGAGCCCAGTGTTGGGTGTAACTAGTTACTAAGTAATTAGTTACTGTATTTTAATTACTTTTCCCTTGAAAAAGTAAAGTAAGGGATTACTCATATGTTTTCTGTAATTTAATTAATTGTACTTAAACTAAATACTTTATGAAATATATGCGTGTGCAATAGTGTAATTGACATCAAAATTCAAAGTCTTACTTTAAAATCTGTGCTCACATTTGTAATACTTTGGTCAGTTAATAATATTATTTATTTGAATGACTTAAATAAGCCGTTTCATGTCTATCCTTGAATCACTTAACTAATCAAGGTCGATGTAGGATATAGAAAGTAATTAGTAATGAGTAACTAAATACTTTTTGGACAGAGTAATTTGGACAGTAATCTAATTACACTATTGAATATGTAATGAGTAACTAGTAATTAATTACTTTTTCAGAGTAACTTACCCAACACTGCAAGAGCCTAACGTTCTATTTCTGTTAAGAAACCAAAAACAATGTTATTGGAACTAAAAAACTAACGTAATGGGAACGTTCTTGGAACTAAAAACTGAATGTGACAGGTTTAAAGGGCTGGCTATACTCGACGCATTCGCTAGTTCGCGCTTGCCAAATATGACGTCATCGCGGTGTTCCCATGGTTCCCATAACCATGAGGGAACAGAATTTTTTGGCTGCAAAAAATAAACATTAGCAAATTATATTTTTTTTCAAAATTAGCATGCAACGTTCTGGAAAAGTTTTTTTCTGGTTGCGAAGAAATAATACCTGAAAAGAACGTTCTTATAACGTTATTTTTGGTTCCCAAAAGAATAACCAAAAGGGAACCAAGGGAACGTTCTGTATTTGCTGGGTAGTCAGCAAGCTGACTAGTAAACTCTTCAGTCGGATGTATGGTTGAAAACGATTACAATATAACATTTTCCCAAGACACACGCAAGCATGAATCTGGCGTCCTCCATGATTTCTGACAACAAAGCACCTGAACACAACCAGCTCGGAATCATAATATCAGAAATGGGAATTATCACATTTCCGAGAGCACGTGAAGGCAGCATAAGGCCACATATTAAGGTTAGCAATCTGCTGCTAACCTCCTTTGTACTACAGGATGCCTTCAGGGGTCTTTTAGAGTCCATGCCTTGACTGGAGCTGTAGGGCAGCACACACAGGACCAACAGCATATTAGGCATGTATTGTAATAGGGCAGGCTATAGTTGCACTTTACATAGTTCATAAATAACATGAGCAAACCTACTTATTTTTTGGAATTATATAATTAATATTAAAGGAATAGTTAATTTATTTCCTTATATAGCCTACTCACCCTCATGTCATTGTTGGCCCCCATTGACTTCCACTGTATGGACACAAAACCACCGAGACCTTCTCAAAGTTTCCCCTTTTGTTTTTCACTGCAGAAAGAGTTTTGAAGCACATGTGGACAAATACATGATGACATATTTTTTTCATTTTTGGGGTGAACTAAGTAAATTATTAATGCAGGTCTTAGTGCATGACCATCCAGTCATTTATCACCTACAAATAAATTGCATGCAGTTTTTTTGCATGTACATGTTTCTGTTGTTGTTGTTTTGGATAGCACTCAATAATGTTACTTTTTTCTAATTGTTGCAATTTTATTGTTGAATGTTTTAATTTTCCCTGTGGGCTAAATTAACTCAGTGTTCATTGCTAAGTTGAAAGATAACAGACGTTTAGCTATGGTTTGTTTGAGCTCAGTACTGAAGAAAAGCAATAACTTCCTCACCTCAAAACCACATCCTGCTCCACTTGTCCTGTGACCTGAAGTGTAACCATGGAGATTAAGAATACCCACCACTGGTAGTAACATGGTGAGGTAACAAGAATAAAAACAACAATGCTAAATTATTATGTTAAATTGGTTGTTTAAAATGGCAGACTGACTATATTACCAACCAGCATAAAAAAGCCTACTTCTGCAAGTCTGTATAATATCAAATACTTTGGAAACACTGCAGAGGGTAACATTTGCATGGGTAAATTTGGGGAATGGATGTGAACATGGAAAAATGAAATGTATTGCTCTGGTAACAGACAGCATAATAAAATGATACAAAAACATTAATAAAAATGTCACAGGCATTTGTGGAGTCTATGATTTTCCATTTCTGCTCAAATCTGCAGAAATGTCTGTATAGTTATTCACAAGCAGACGTGTGGGGTTGTTTTTTATTAGAGCTATTAAGGTGGAAGCAACAAACATCCTAACCAAAATACATCATAAATACTTGAATGTTAAAAAAACCAACATGTTGTGAGATTTTTTTTTACGTCAAAATGATTTTGTGACTAATGCTGCTGACTCAAATTTGAAAAAACATTTAAAAACTGTTCACTGCCAAGTTTCCGGTATAAGGACCCTGTTCTGGCCAGATCCTTTCTTCTAACTAAAGCAATCTCATTTAGCTGAAATGTTATTAATGTTATTAATGTTATTTTGCAACTTTTCGTTACCGGCTCACTTAATACTTCGGCATCACCCCTAACTGGTCCAGCATGCCATATCGACCATGATGTTCTCATCGCGTGTTTATTTGCGAAATGTGCGCAGTTCCTTCTCCCCTCTTCTTCTCAATATACTGGACACGTCTCTAGGTCCAAACAATAAGGCTTTCACTTCTTCTTTAACCCTATTCTTGTAATCTTTTGTCGTGCTTTGCTCTTAAAGGGATAGCTAACCTAAAAATGAAAGCCATCGTGTCACTTCAAACCTGTGTGACTTTCTGTCTTCTGCAGAACACAAAAGATATTTTGAATAACAGTGGTACCCAAACAACTTTTTTGACATTTCTCACAATAGCATCTCTTAATGTTAAAATTTTAATTGGTCCCTCATTTGTCCTTAACTGGTCCCTCAAGTTGCTTTAGATAAAATCATATTCTTAATTAATACATGCTCTGAATCTGGATGACCAGGCCAAAGGATTCTAGGTCTCAAAATTGTTGGACCTACTAAATCGAACACGCAAGTCCTCTCCAGTCATCGCCATTAACTCCACACATTTTTCTTTTTACATTTTTTGGCATTTGGCAGTCGCTTTTATCCAAAGCGACTTATATTGCTGTATGCTATACATTTTACATAGGTATTTGGAATCCCCTGGGTTCGAAGCCACAACCTTGCTCTTACCACTGAGCTACAGGAAAGCTACAGATCGCATCTACATATTTACTATCACCAAGCATGCACACAAGAATTAGAGGCCTCAAACCCATTGTGTCATATTATCACCCTATTGCCAAGGGATGACACCTATCAGCGGTCTTTTGTCAGAAAGCGCTTGCTGTGGTTGGCACTAACAGCCCCTAACTGCCCCAGCATTTATTTTAATTGACTGTGAGATAATATTGCACTTTTGTTCTTAATCAACCTTTGCACTCACACACTGTGCACTCATAAGGGGAAGAACTGTTTTACTTGAAGAGCAGAAATGTGTACGGTTTAGGCCCATCAGCAGATGATGTTATCGCTGTTTGAGTAAGCTGATCTTCCTATAGTACACTGGGTTGTAGTGATGTTGTGGTAAGCCCTCCTTTTACTGTAAAAAAACGAAATGTGTTTGTGTGTGAATGCACGTGTTTTGCGGTGTCATGTATAATCTATCAACTGTGAACATGACTCTTTACTTTAATGTCAGTTCCACAGAATTAAAGTGATGTGAGATTAGAGTGAAGTATAGCTGTAACGTTGTGGAGAGCAGATACATAAAAAACAATTATTGAGTATTTACAGTATGTCAATAATATGGATATTCTAAACAGAATAAGAGACTGAACATAACATAGTCAGATAAACATACTTGGTTACTAAAAGAGAAAAGACAAAAGTCAATTCCTGGCCTAAAAAAACATCTACAGTAGACTGCTTTGTGATGACCATTTTCTTTCATAAATCTGAATTAAAAATGAAATGGATTCACTGTGATGAGACGTTATACCATTGACCTCATTACTAATCTCTTATCTCAGAATGAGGAGCTGTTCAAAGTGCTAGTCGTTTTTTACTCATGCCTTTACTCAGAAAGAGAGACCCTTTTATCTGCAGAGTATATACGCACTTGCACTTGTCTCAATGACAGACGGCGAGAAGAGAGAGTTTGTTTTGGAACTAGTTAAATGTTATAAACAGACTAAGAAGGTTTCATGGAAAGTTCAGTGTAGGGGAAAAAGAGGTGCATGAGAGGTGTACATAGACGGCGATGCTGTTGTGATCTCGGTGGTCCTTAAGCAGAGCACCCAAATGTCAGTTTAAAAATGAGTCATCGTGACGAGACTTGAGAATTAAAAATCATTATCAGTAACAAGTCTGGTCCCCTCATCTTCAAAGATTCAGAGGGGCTCGACTCACTCACAACTCTTGTCGCTTCTCTCCCGTCTTATACACATATTCACGGTAAGACTTTTTCTGTACTTGAAGGTTGTGTGGTTATTGGGTATGGTTAAAAATCTTCAACTTGGTTGAAATGTACCATGTGATGCGTTGCTCTATGATCTTATTAGATTCAAAATGTTGTTATAAGGATGTCAAGGTGTATGTAGATGTTAATAAAAAGTTAAACCTCATACTGAAGCTGTTAGGTATTAAAGAGTGTGATGTGTTTTGTGTTAATTAAAATCCTGTGTAAAGAAGTAAAGAAGAACCCATCCGATTTATTGTAATAATTATTCAATTTAACACTTCATTTGCTTTCCAAGTATAAATGTTAATGTAGTTCATTCAAAATTGTTTTACATTAACATGTTACTGTTTAATGACATTTACCAGTCTCTCTATATCTAACATATACACACCATTAAAGTGAAAGTTCACCCAAAAATTTGGTGAATTTCTGTGAATTTCATAATTTACTCACCCTGTTGTCATTTCTAACCTGTATGACTTTCTTTGTTCCGCAAAACACAAAAGAAGATATTCTGAAGAAAATTAATAACTGGCCCCCATTCACTTCTATTGTACGGACACAAAACCAATGCAGGTGAATGGGTACCAGTTAACAACATTCTTCAAAATGTCTTCTTTTGTGTTATACAAAAGATAGAAAGTCAAACAGATTTGAAATGACAAGAGGAGAAGTAAATGATCACAGAATTGTCCTTTTCTAGTGAAGACATATCTACGTGATGCTAAGTTATTATTAATATATAATATTCAAGAGAGATTTGTACAAACAGTCATTGCAGGTGTTATTACAGGTGTCATTTATACTTACCCTCACATGTTTTCCTCTTTCAATCAGATGCTTACCCTGCTTAGCATATTCCTGCTCTTATCACATGTCCTTTCTCTCGGCCAATCACTCGACTGTGATGAAAGAATAGAATACAAGGGAGAAAACCGTTGCTGCAAGAAATGTCGACCAGGTAAATTAAATCAACTTCCTCTTCACTGTGAGTTATATAGAATTTGAACAAAAATGAGAACGGCACAGTCAAAACTTAATTGAATTGAATTAAAGTTAAAGGCGAACTCATTGGTTAAGATTAAGTAGCCTAATTTGTTGAACTATGTCGGATAAGATGTGCGACAAGATGAATATGACATCTACACAAATCTGCTTAAACTGAGAATGTTTACAATGGCAGGAATATCACTCATTTACAAATGATTACAGTAATGAGGACTGTTTGTGGAGTATTTGAGGGTTTGGTTCTTGTATGGTTGTATGACATTTGATCTGCATAATAAAATGACACATTCAGTTTCTCGTATGATGACTATTTGTTCTTTGAACTCAGCATGCCAAACTCACAAAGCAGCATACGTTAAATGCCACATCATCATTTTACCTTTTTTACCAGCATCCTCAATGTGATTTTGCCAAACTCTGAATTCCTTTTTACATACCTGTGTATGTGTGTTTTTACACAGGGGAGTCTATGAAACAGAGATGCAGTGGACAGTCTGAAACTAAGTGTAACCCCTGCAACAATGGCTACTACAATGACAACTACAATAATGACTATCTGGTGTGTAAAAACTGCAAAGGGTGTTACAAAGAACGTACGTACACTCCCCTTCTCTTTTTTGTACTATCATTTATGGTATGTTTATATTGGTCTGTACCTGTCATTCACCTGTTATACATTTTGACATTTTTAATTGTCACATGAATCACTTCATCAGTATGAAGTCATAAACTAGAATTGACAAACATGACCGTAAAACGAGACAGGGGCCTCCCCTCTATCAGCTCTTGGTGGGTTTCTAGTCTGGAGGTGGATGGGGGTCTGAGAAAGTTTTGTTCCTCGTGCAGTGAGAAGGTGCTCAAGATACACATGGAAAAAAGCCTCCTAAGTGTGCTGTTACGACCGGAAAGGAAATGTACTGCCTACTGAGATTTTATTGGTTCTTATTGGTTTATTTCATCTCTAGTCCTGGAGAGACTGTGTCCTTCAGAGTTTGGTTTCAATTCCATTCAAACACACCAGCTTGTAATTTTCAAGTAAACTTTTGTGTCTTGTTCATGTTTGTTTATGTTTATTGAGGTTTGAAACTAAATACTCTTCTTTCAATTCTTTATTTATTACTTTCTTTCTGCCGCAGAACACAAAAGAATATATTTTGAAAAAAGTTGGTAACCGTACAGCACTGGCCAATTCAATTGAATAGGTGCCAGTTAACAACATTCTTCAAAATATCTTCTTTTCGGTTCTGAGGAAGAGAGAAAGCCATACGGGTTTGAAATGACAAGAGTGTGAGTAAATGATGACAGAATTTTCATTTTTGGCTAAACTATCACTTTAAGTGTACTTAAAGCAGGTATAACACACAGTGTTTCTACCAATCTCATATTAATCTTGAGTACCTATAGAGTAGTATTGCATACTTTGTATCTTTAAAGAGTATATAGTTTGATCACATTTATGAAAGATAGATACAGCTTTAAGATTGTTTCTGCAAACATACGGCTCGTGCGGGGGGGAGGGGTAGGCTGAACCGCTGGGATGGCTCCTTATATCAGTTTAAAACAATCTCCAAATCCAGTGTTATATCCACCGTTTATATAACATTCATCACCCAAATGCAGTGAACAAACAAACACCTGAACTTCGTGAACGTATGCTCTCTCTCTCCTGCACACAAGTGTAAGTGACGTCTGCGCGTTCTCCTTCTCCTGCTCTCCTTGCTGCCGAGTGTCTGTGCCGGAAGAAAAGTTGTTACAAAACAGTTTTATATGTTTGAAAAAAACTTTCCGAAACCTGTGCGATCGTTGGGGGAGTGTATCGAGCACAGAAATACAATTTAATGCGCCCAACTCGTTTTTTGACAAGTTGACCATGTTAAGCATGAGAAGATAGAACGTTTAACATAATAAAGAAGACAGAATGCATGTAACACCGTTGCAGGGCCACTTTTAGCAAAGTTCAAATATATTTTTAAGTGTACTTTGCGTAGTCAGTGTACTGATATAGATGTGCTAGTAGTATATTAGTACTTGTAAGTGTCACAATACTACTTGGATCTAAATTGTCCCACTTATAGTTCATAACAGCAGTATACTGTATAGACAACAAAATATTGTTGCAATATTAGCTAAAAATAAACCTTTTGTCATCATTTACTCACTATCAACTTGTTCCAAATCTGTATACATTTATTTGTTTTGACGAAACAGAGAAAGATATTTGGAAGAACGCTTGTACCCCAAACAGTTTGTGGCCACCTTGACTACCCTAGTAGGGAAAATGATAATGGTAGTCACTTCAGAATATCTTCTTTTGTGTTTAACAAAACAACGAATTTTATAAAGACGTTTTTCTTATTATGGTAGTCAATGGTGACTAAGAACTGTTTGGTTACGAACATTCTTCCAAATATCTTTCTCTGTGTTCATCATAACAAAGAAACTTAGGATGTACTCACACTGTCCTAATCAGACCGCGCCCGGGCGCGTTTGACACCTAAAGCCTAGACTAATGTTAGCGCTCGGGGACAGTTGAGGGCAACCCGGCTAAATGTTTGTATGCCCTTATACAGATTTGAAAGAACTTGAGCGCGAGTTAAGGAATGAATTTTGGGGTGAACTGTTCCTTTAAGTGCCATAACACTACATAAAGTAGACCGTACTCTAGTTTAAAAGCAGTTTACTAATAGCACACTTGAATAAACATTTTTGTGAGAGGAGTCTATGTCCGGAATTTAACCTTTGCTCCAGAGTATAGGGGGAGAAGTCTTGAGAGGAAAAAATTAAAACAAATAAAAAAATTAGTCAGCACAAAAGAACTTGTGCATGAGTTGGTTTTATTTTGAAACTGATTGAAATGACTGTATCACATACACACATATGGTTGTACCTAACACCTTTTGACTCTTGTGATATGCAGATATGAAGGTTGAGAGAAACTGCACGCTGACAAGTGATGCCGTGTGCACGTGTGAAGACGGCTTCAGATGCAGTGACATCAAATGTGAGACATGTGTGAAGGTCCAAACCCCAGTTCCTACTAAACTACCAGTGTCCACAGGTGAGCATGACAGTCCAGACACAACATGGAGCTCTGTTAGAATAACCAGTGATAAATTATTCTCATATAGTGTAAAGCCAAACAGTCTCACACACGCACACAGTGTGTCCGCTATTGACCAGTATACCATTTCTCTTTCTTCCTCTCTCCATCCGTTTGCTCCCTTTCTATCAACCTCATCCAGACAATATGTGGATCTCGGTGAGTCTGTGTTTTGCGTGTGTGTGTGTGTGCGCTCTGCTCACCTGTTTCCTTCTCATCAGCAGACATGGATGGCCATGTAAACGGATCATGTCAGCATCAGCCGGTCAGTGTCACAACAGAGAAAAAAATCCTGTCATTTATCCACCATCATGTTGTTTTAAACCTGTATGTGACCGTAAGACAAAATAAGATATTTTGAGAAATGTCTCCGTGGTTTTGTGTCTATACAATGGAAGTCAATGGGGACCAGTGTTGTTTGGTTACCAACATTCTTCAAAATATCTTCTTTTGTGTTCTGCAAAAGAAAGATATACATACCGGTTTAAAATGACAATGAATAAACGATGAAAGAATTTAGAGTTTAGGATTATTCTTTAAAATGAATAATAAAGGAATAAAACATATAGCATGTAATATAAACATGGGAATTTACTTCATAGCAGTAATGTGACATTTAATGTTGTTCCTCTTATTGGTCATCAGCTCTCTGTTCCTCCGAAAAGAGAGACTCTAAATGCAGTGAGTGCACAGAAGAGGAGGAGGTACCAATGCCAGTGCAGGAGGTGTGTGAAAAGACACTGGAGGATGTCTGAGAAGGACAGAAGCAGACGACCACGGATGCGTGTGTGGCTCGAGTATTTATACTGACACAGACCTGATGCCGCCATACCTTCAAGAGTCTGTAGTCAGATGGCCGCCTGAAGGTTTTGTGAGAATGACCGTCTGTCTTTGGAGACCATCCTGAGAAATTCAGAGACAGCAGGAGATACACACTTCCCACTGCACACAAAGACACTGAATATACAATTCTTTGCAAATAATGACGTAAATTATATTGTCTGTGCTTTTGTTTATATTTATAAATAGTTGGTGTGTCCATGAACTTTTCTATCAACATCGACTTTATGTTAAACATATGAAAGTTTAAGGAGAAGTGTACAGTATATCCTGACTGGTCGATATTTCTTCCAAGTTTTAATTATTTTGGTAAAGTTGTCTTTAGGAGTTCACCGTAAACAGCTCTTTTGATTTGAGGGGAATGTTGTGATGTAGTGTGTAAATGAATATGGGCTGAGAAGCCGCATTTATTATCATTATGAAATAATTAGCAAAAATGGGTGGCAGTTTCTCAGATATTTCATGTCAACTACCCAATTGCAGAAAATGTAACTGAATTTCTTTCTCTCCTGTGATTTACATAAGCACTCAAACGTGTATAAAAATAGTTTTATTGATGCTATTGCACTTTACAATCAATATCAGGTATAAGACTTTGTATTTCAGTGAAAATAAAACGTATGAACATAACACACGCTTTGTGTGTTCCTGCGCTCATTTTTGGGGTTGCTTCGGTTTGAACGACGAACCAACGTTGACATTTCCAGACCAGCTTTAAAATGTCAGGACTTTTTGGTGGCACAATCCAAAGTGCCACATAAAAACCAAAGAGGAAGAAGGCTGACATAATCAACCAGAGACGGAACACCGAGAGACAACGAAAACAAAACTCTGCTGGTATTAATGTAGCTAACAAGATACTCGTTTTTCAGGTAAAATAAATTAAAACATTTTTATTTAAGAACTGTGAATGTCATTACACAACTAAGGCACCGTTAAAGTTAGTCATTCCAGACATAAAGAAGCACGCTGCAGTTATAATAACCTTAACGACAAAAACTTCTAAATAAATATCTGTGAGATCTTTGGCCTTCTGAGCATCTTAGGGCAGCTCCTTCACTTGATATGTCGACCAAGAGGTCCTGAGATAAAGCTTTGGCCCGGGGGTCATCTCTCCTCCATGATGAGAGAGACCAGCACCGACGGAGAGCTTTTCAATATCGATTCCTCATGCAGTCATGCCAGCTGATGTGATGGTTTGAAATCTTTACTCTAAGCATGAGGGTATGGGTGACATTTACAATATGAACTGTCAAGCTTGATCCATACTATTCTACAGACACCCAGGTCTTCCTCATACTCTCTAGACCAAATCCCCTGGCAGGGTTAGAGTTTTAATACTCGGTACTCGTGCAGCATCAATTACAACAAACCACACAGCAGTCGAACAGTATGGAAGATACAGACATTTCCACGATACTTCACAGCACCTCTTCTTTAGATATATGGCACTCCTTCCCTTGTTCTTGAGATGGAAAGAAGATAAAATCTTGCTCTTGGTTTTTTTCCTCTTGAGATAGATGTATGGGTGGAGATTGAGGGTGGGGCACGTTGCTGTTATTTAAAGGTTCTTGTTGCAGTTCACTTGCCTTTTTTTCTCCTCCGTCCCATTCGAACTGATTGAGCAAACTCACAAAAACTGTCTGGGGACCATAGATGTGGAAAGGGCCTATCACAAAGAGAGAAGTTGATCTGATTTAATATTATCTGAAGACTTTATGTTAAATTATATTGCATACAAGGTTATGTTAATCTTTAGTACACAACATTCAGAATACTTGATTCTGATTAGTCAGATAAGACATTCCAAGGTATATGATTTGTACAAAGCCATGATTGGCTTGTTAACCAGTGCGTAGTGATTGGTTGAATAATGCAATCGTGTGATGGAAATGTAACACCTTTTACCATAGTTGGAACATCAGGTTCCAAAGCATTTGTAATGAGGTACGCCCACCTTACTTGCGTATACATTTGGGTGGTCTTAGTCAAATCATACCACAAACTGACGTAGATTTGTGTATGTGCGGTTACAGGAGGCGTTTTAGGCAGGTCTGGGTGAGCATTTGCTTTTTAGTTAGAATGCATCTTTTATTCCGACACTTTCACTTTTTTAACAATGTTATGTGTCTAATAAATGCATGGGCAACTTATAACACACCAAAGACACAGAAAAACACTTATTCCCGCCATATGACCCCTTTAAAAATGACTTGCAAGTTATATATATGCAGGATTAATATCATATATTAAAAATAATTGCAGAAATTCACTCCAGTTTTGCCTTTAAGCAGCATGTATCGTGTCAATTCCTGTCCATTGTGTGTTGAATTTAACAGAAACAAACCACAGGAAAGTCACCCAACAGCAATGTGAAACACTGAGAGTATGCAAAGACACATGAAAGTTGTGGAAGAAATCTGGCTTATTCCATCATACATTTATTTTTTTAACTAATTAATGCATCTAAATACATTGTTATTGTTTTGTTTAAAAATGAATATGAACTTATTCAAGATTTTATTCAGAATACAAGATCAGCAAACTTTTTTTGTTATATTGTCCCGCTTCGATTTTCTGCAAAAAAAATCACAATTTTACTTTAACACATACATATAAATAAATTAAAAGAAAAACTGAAAATAATTTTGAAGTGGTCTCTTCATTTTTCCGCTGCTGATGATGTTTTAGACATAATGAAACCATGTTTCATGATAGTCTTGCTTGACCTTTAGTCGTGTCTAAAAAATATTCCTTGTGGAAGCTTTGTATTGGTAACAAATTAGGTTATAAAATACTTTAATATTTCATGTCCAGTAACAATCTCATGTGGCAACCCATGTAATAAGTGGCATAATAAACAGTACTTTGGGCTTTATGTAAGGGATAATGTACAGCCGCTTGTTATCACAAGAATAAACCTAGACAGTGTGATCAATTGTATTACACTGAAGGGGTTTATTCTGACAACTGTTGTACATTATCCTGCTTATTACAGGGTTATTACATGCTATAAAAAGACATACTTATATTCACTTTTTGTGTAATATTAAACTGTGCCTGTCAAAATGAATCGCAGCGTCCGGGATACCATGTGTTGTTAGTTGTGAATGGTAGTTATCTGGGAATATTATGGTATTGGAATGTTGTGATTGTCCAATCAGAATCAATTATTTCAAATCGCCTTGTAATAATCTGCTATAACAACTGGCTGCCTGTATGTTATCCCTTATATACTGCATACTGGCAGCCAGTGGAACATTGTTAATAATGGTTATTCATTTTTAATAACCCCCCAAAGAACATAAAGAAAACTTTCATAGTACCTAAATTGCCAGATGGAGGCACCGCCTGGTCCGAGACAGTTGGTTGATGAAAAGAGCAGTCAGTTTTCTTATTAGTGGGTGTACTTTCATGTGATGGCATCGCCTGGGTATATTGTTGCTCATTTTGCTGGCTTTTTGTAGAAAGGGTGCTCTCACTATCCACCTTTATATGATATAGGGACGGTCGGTTTATATGATAATTCTAACAAAGTATATAAGAAAAGAATTGCTCTTATTTATAACTTACCTCTAGATTGCCCAAAGAGCATCGCCGGACCACTGAGGAAGAAACAGTGAGAGATAAGACAAAGGCTGACCAATCAGCATTAAGTCCATCTATTGAACATGTTGAACATCTGAAGCGTTCAGTGTGTAACTTACATTGCTTAAAACATTCTTTCTCTTTCTTTCTGCAGATTCGGAAGAGGACTGTTACAATGATGATGAATAGCATTGTTAACATGAATCCAAAAATAATCCAAACCAATACTCCATTTTCACCTGTGAGAGAAGTGAAGTCAATTAGAAACAATGGAAGCAGCACAGATACAATATAAGGTGCAAGGAATAGTTCATCCAGAAATTAAAATCCTGTCATCATTTATTCTCCCTCAAGTAGTACCAAACGTCTGAATAGAAAGGAAGATATTTGGAAGAATGCTTGAACAACTTATAAAAGTCAATAGTTCCCCACAATTTTTCGATCTCCCCATTCTTCAAAATTGTGTCTTTCATGTTCAACAGAACAAAGAAATGTATACATGCTTTACCACTTGAAGGTCAGTAAATAATGATAGAATTCTCATCTTTTGATGAATTATCACTTTAGGGCATGTCTGTGGAGGGCTCCACCCCCCAAAATTTTAAATGTGTATTTAAAAATAGCAGCAACTGGCCAGTAACAAAGGTCTGTGAAATACAGGAGGCATTAGGCCCTGCCTCCTCCTGACCTTTCTTGCCTGTGGTCTCATTTATAAATGTGTATGCAAATAACGGGGCTGTAAAACGTGAGTAAGCCGCTTTCCACGCAAAGGTTGTGATCTATTAAAGCTTAGGTTACATGCTATTTCATGCATTCTGACTTCTTTACACTGTTAAATGTGCTAGCTTCTCAAGCTCAACATGGTCAACCTGTCAAAAAACGAGTTGAACGTATCACCTAGTATTTCCGTGGTTGATTCACTCCGCCAGGGTTCGTACAGGCTACGGAAAGTTTTTTTCAAACACGGATTTCCGTTTCGTAACAAGGGTTCTTAGTCCCTTATTGGACTATTCTCACGGAAAAGCATGTGCACGTGTCATCCAGCCAGCCAAGTAAATTGCATAACTTGTGTTCTAAAACATATTTAATGTGTATAAAACATTTCTAGCAAGAACATTGACCATCAATGCGCACTTTGATATTATTATGGACATTATGGCGATCCGGTAGTAGAGCGCTATTGTCTATTATCAACCACATGGTCTCGTACCGTCACGTAACTGGAAATATGCATATGTAAATGAATATGCGGATGACATCATGCATAGTGAATCGAGGCGTTGTAAGCTCCATATATGATTCTATCAGGGAGGAGATGGGGTGGAGATACACGTAAGCACACCTGACCCGGATTTATAAAGGAAATTATGTGCAGGTTCTGGCAAAATCTTCCTTTGTGCGTGCGCACATCTAAAGGATGAAATGTACACAAAGTTTGATTAATGAGACCCCTGATCTATAAAGCAAACCTGAATCAAACAATCAATCCCCTTTACTTGGGATGGGGTCCCAAATACTGTAAGGAAAACTGCAACGTGCACACATCAAGACAAGTACAAGGCAAACAGAAGCACTTACCCATCCAGTTTGTGGGCTTTTGTGTGCGAGGGAATAAAGTGGTGGCAGTGGAGGTGTAGACCCAGCTTGTATAGACCCGGCTTGTATACACCTGGCTTGGGGTAGGTGATGTGATTGGATCACACTGTTTGCAGTGGCCAGTGTACTGGTCATGCTTTGTACAAGTAAAACCATCCTGACAGCGACACTTCACATCTGATGTGGTCTTGCACTCCTCCACCACCTCCATATTGAGCTCTAACATGCACACGAACACAAATGTCATTTTAAAACAAAGCACTTTTTTTGCAATACTTCCTGTTTCTATTCTCAGGTCATCGCATCTATGTAATGTGATGGGTGTGATGAAAATTCTTACCAGGATTGCAGGTCTGGAAGCAGCGGTGACAGCTGTCTTCTCTGTTCTCCTGACTGGTGAAGAAACCAGGGCGACAAAGAGAGCAGCTACAGGTGTGTGTGCGGTATTGTCCTGGGATGGAAAAGACATGAGAAAGCGTGGAGAACAGACAAGATGGAAGAAAGTGAAAATAGAGAGGAAAGTCAAGCGAACGAGAAGAGAAAATGTGTTACAATGTACATTTTCCAGGCAACACAAATAGACATTGCAGATTAAACAAATAAAAAGATCATCATGCGACAGTTCGACCAAAAATGAAAATGTTTCATGTAGTAAATGTGTATCTTAATAAAAATAGAAATTGAGAAACATTTTAAGCCACTTTTGTCCATTTAAATTTTTTAATAACATTTATTTCAATAGTTTGGATAACCGAAGCTTGGATATCCTACTAAACAGCTCCATTTGTGTTTCAAGAAACACATAAAATCACAAGGGGTTACAACGAGTAAATGCTGATAGAATGTTTATATTTGTGTGAACTATCCCTTTAAAGGTCTAATAACTAAATCTGTATTTGAATGTGCACAGACTATCTCAAAGGGCACATACTAAAAATCGAGTGTCAGAACTTAAAGGCGGATGTGGGTGCTCGAGCACACACACACGCGCACGCACATACTTGCTGACTGAGGTCTTGCAAAAGAAAAGATGAGAAGAAGCATGAAAACAGGACGTTACACAGATGACATGCAGTGGCATTCTAATGAAGGAAGTGGTTTACGCTTCTGTGTCAAAATGTACCGTTTCCCATCACGATATGCGGAGAAGGAGAGGTAAAGGATAAAGAACGATGTAAAAGACGTAATAAAAACCAATCGATTTCTTTACAAATTTCCTGTTTAGACCTGTATGCGTAATACTTGTTTACCAGGAACAGGCTCACGTGCACCAGACAGACAGGGTACACTTCAGAGAAAGCGAAGCTAAGTATGACACGAATGAGAATAACTGCCCCAATAGGCTATCTCACCTGGTGGGCACATATTTGGACAGGATCTGGGGTATCTCGCTTTACTCTGCTGCTCGGAACAAAGAAACAGAGTGTTTGAGTTAGTTTGCAATGGGAACACAAGAACACACATATGATTTAATACATACAACTAAAAAGGCCAAATATATGCTTTTCAACTAAATCAACAAAGATCTACATGTGATTAAGATTCTTCCTCAGATTGAGCTGATTTTGCATCTCAAGTGAATGCAAGGGTAATTTTACAATACAGTATCCTAACAGATGCAAAATGTTAAAGCAAATCACCTTAGGGAGGCCATACATCAGATGACCTGTCAGTATCCCTGAGGCAATAAGTAATACAGTCACAAGCATCTGTGAACAATAAAAATGCATGTAAGAAAACACACGAAAAGTCAACGCCCTGTGCCGAATCTGTTCGCTAAATGTGATTTAGGACAGACACACGTCCATCTACAAACCTACACATATCCATTATGTAAATAAAGCCTTATGTGCATCGTGCAACAGCTCAACCTGCTTAAAAACGTCTTTGTGTCTCCAATTAAAAGAATGCAAATCCATAAAACCTTCTGTAGGTTTTTTTCTTATCTCCTATGAATTTCAATCAGCATCTATAAAAACTATATATTTAATAATCTAACTAATAAAAACGCAAAGCGAAATAAAGTAAATTATAATATAAATTAAACAACCTTAACTCTAACAAACCCAGCCCAAATGTGAAATGTTTGTAAAAATAGACCGTACCTCACAATAAGGAGAATCCGCAATTTCTTCAAACGCTTACCAAACACAGTTTCTCTTTCTTCTGTCAGTTTGTGTTGTGTTCTGCTCGTCAGCTCATTGTTTCCTCACCTGCTGTCTCTTCCTGTCATTCTCCTCCCTCTTTCACACACTGCCCTTCACCTGCTTACTGTTTTGGAAAGAGAGAGAGAGAGAGAGAGAGAGAGAGAGAGCACAATAGACAAAAAATAGCTTCACACAGACACCAAGCAGTTTTATTTACGTTTCATTACTGATTTGAATCATTCTCTAAAGATACATTCAGGATGTGAGTCTATTTATAATAGGATTAGTTGTACAACGCCTCATAAAAATTGGCACACTCTTGCAAGTAGCTACATAAAATAAAAGAAATTCTAGGAATTATTTAGTTATTTACAACAAAGGTTTTGAATGCAATGCGTGTCCTATCAGACGCAAAACCAGCGTAACCAGTTAAAAGACAAAAGGTTACATTGAAATATTTGAACTTAAGAACACCACATGCACATAAATGTCTAATCTACAATGGGTTTGATCAACAATGGCTTTTTTATGCCATTTTTCAGTATTCCCTTATCAAGAGTCTTAAAGTGCGTAATAGACTGATAGTAAAACAGACAAGAGGAAAAAATGAGCTATCGAATCAACAAGAAAACATGAATCAATCGAAATGACACAAAAACTCCACAGCGCTTGTTCAGCAGTAACCTTTATTTTGAAATGTTTTGAAGCTCCAGTCTGTCTGTACACTTGCATTAAAGCGAGCAATTCCTGTTCTGCTTTTGGTTAGATACATATTTATATATATATATACATATAGTCCTGCTACTCTTTTAATGGAACGCAAACCACATGCGCCGTTGCAACTTTCTGGGTCTTTCTTCCTCCTTGGTAATGGCTTCTTTTGAATGTGTTTAAATATAGAAGCGCATAACTAGAGCCGGACTTACGAAACAGCTTAAACGTCTTAGACCACGGGTGTAAGAGTTTGGGGTCTACCATGACAATTAATGGTTGAGCCCCTTAACAAGAGGTCATGATTAATACACATATAATGATAAAAATAAAACAATAAAAATAACAAACAGTTAGTTTACCCGACTCTAAATATACGCTTGCAATAAGAAGCTTTCTCAGGAGGTTACCAGTGGAAGTAATGCTTGCCAATCACAATTTGTTTTTAAAACATTTTACATAGTTAGCCAAGACAATTTCTCGAAAAATACTTGTAGACATTACTTCATCAATGCTCAAATCATGTCATGATGTAATTTACATACATGACTAGACCCACGACCACAAAGGCACATGTGTACGTTTAAAGAGAAACCCTTCAGAGGTAATAAGCTCCATTGACACAAAACATTTCCTTTATCACAATTCCAAAGTAGGAACAAGTTAAGATTCATTCCTGTGAAATGTTTCAGAATGACCCGGGGATGTTATGTCTCTGACAACATTAAGGCTTTCTTCCAGAATCTACTAAGCTCCAAGAGTCTCAAGTGAGACCTTTAAATGTAGTGTTTATCTTGTCAGGGTACAGGACTTGCATAGCCAGCGTTTGAGCATACAATATTCTCTCTCTCTGGGATACAGCCTCAGAGCATTCATACTGTTATTGCAAATAAGCATTCTTTCTAAGCACGTGTTCAATTTTTCCAACTTCAGTTAGTATTCTAGTGAAGGTATTGTGTGGAATTTACTCGTTGTTTGTAGCCACTGCAAATCTGCAGGTTTTCAAAGACATTTAACAAAGGAAAATATAGTCAGTTCAAATGAGTAATTTCCCTGACTGAATATTATTGTCCTTTCTATAAGATCAGATTTGCGGTCACAATGCAAATCGTATTGTTAAGAAAATTCTCAAGTTTTAAAGCTTGTTATAGCAACAAACAAGAAGTAAATCGCTGTGGAAAAAAAATTGTACTCATCGCAGAATCCTGTAGTGCGCTTCATACATGTACACATGCATACATTAGTCTTACACACGGTTCAGCTCAGTGCTGGAAAACGAATAACAATTATATATGATTAAAGATTTTAAACAATGGCTCAGTTGTTTACAGTGCTTCTTATAGGAGACCTTGAGAGAAAACTCTTTAGAAAGCAATTTCACAAAACAAATTCAATATACTATTCAGCAATTTTCAGTTCTCAAAAAACGTTCTTCAAAATCAAACCTTAACATTGTAATAATAACTCACAGGTCAAAGGTCACCTTAGATTTTTCCTCTAAAGCCCCCGTGAACGGGAAGTTCCAATCGTTTCTACTTACGACACATTTCAGATGGAAAAGGAATTTGAAAGGAGAACATTTGTGGGCGTGGCTTGCGTTTTTTACTGTGAATTGATTGGAAGTGTAAGAACAGCTGTTGCATTGATTTGGAAATGAAACTGGCAGCAGACTTACAGTTGAAGGGGAGGAGTTAATGGATGCTCCGGCCACTCCGTCTAATTTACGTCATTTGAGATGGATCGTCATTTCAGGGCGGAAGTGCATTTTCAGATTTTAACTAAAGATTATGAGGGTATATGAATTTTTAAAAGAAAATGACCCACATTGATAAGCTATGTACTATAAACGCTGCAATATTTCATGAAAAATTAAGAACTGTCATTTTAAATTTCACGGGGACTTTAACTAATTTTGTAGACTAACCATTAGAACGACTTTAGTTGTCTCTGTTGACACATCTATTCTTAGATTTTAAACACTAAAATCAGCTTTGGAAATACCTTCATGATAAAATTATTAAATTAAGCCAAACTTGCAGAATTTCAGTGTGGTTAAAGGGAAAAACCTAAAGCAGACATACAATGCAGTCAGTGTGCAAATAATAAAATGTGATAAAGAGAAAAACAACCTGATGATGGTTCATAACACAAGATCATGCTCTGTTCGGTTTCATTTTATAAAGTGATATGTACTGTACATACATTTATTAAAGCTTTCACTCTTTGATTTGTTTTTCTAGAATGGAAATGTTCAAGCTGGATGCACAGCACCATGTTTTTAAAAGCATGAGGTTTTTCATTTTTACTGTGTGAAGAATCTTTCCTAAAGGCTTAATTTCACATTTGGCACTCGAAACGTTTCTGTCCGACTCATTCAACAGAATTAAGCTTTTGTCCCTGAAGTCATGCAGTGGCTTACGCTTAGACTCCCTATTTGACTAAAGATGTGCATGACCATCAAAGCCAACGTGATGTCGGTTTGCCAGTTTCTTTTAAAACATGTGGGTGTTTTATTAGAAATAGCCGATTAGACACTGGTTTTTCTAATCCTTTGAATTTCTCAAAAAATCATTCTACAGTAGACCAAACCCATCATCATCATCTCAAAATGCCAATACAAGTTATAGTGGGGATTGGGGAACTGAAACGTCAAAACACTGTGAAAATTTACTTTATGACTCTGCACTGGTATTGTCAGAAATATACATTTTTGGTACATTTTTACACACAAATATTTCTGGAGAATAAAGGAGACTGATCACTATTGAAAGAAAGTCTGTGACGACTCCAAGGTTTTGTAGCTGCGCACTTAAAAAAAAACGACCAAAACCACCTCAAACTGAGATGATAATGAGCTTAAAATGCTGAAATGAATTTAAATGCTGATGAAAAAGAAACCTGTGAACCTATTGTAGTAAATAAACACGCTGTTGCTGTTCCAAAGAATAGCGCTAGCAACACCAAGGTCAGGGCTTCGATTCCCAGAGAATGCATGAACTAAAAAAGGCAAATGTAAAACGTATCGCTACTGTAATTCACAATACAATCACATGGCAACCATTGCGTTGCATTGCCAATTTCCTTCTGAATCCGGCTCCTGATACAAAAGCTCAACATAAATTACATCCAAGACGAAGTAAACTGGGGGCAGTGTAAAAAGGAAATAACAAAGCGGTTTACATGGTTAACGCTTATCTTAGACATCGAGCCAAAACATCCTCAAACTTCACTCCTATGATCTCACTGATCACTCATGTTTTCCACTCGCATGAGAGGAAGTCACACATGAGCTCAGACTCCAAAGCAGCCAGGCATCAGCACAATCCTTTTAGCACGTCAAATATCACAAATTTCTTATGAATTTGCGGTTCGAGTTGCAGGAAAACCGCTGCCTCTCACCTGCATTAACAGCCTAGTATTTACAGAGGGTCAGACAGGAAGCACAACACCTACCGACCCACAGCACACAGCGGCACGTAATGGCACATGCTGAAACCATAGATTAACAAATGTCCCCTTAACTGCTCTGAGTCTCTAGGAAACGGAAACTTTATGAGAACCCATTCGACATCCGCAATCAAAGGTAATGTGTTCGCTGCTGACAATACGGTGACTCAGACCTTTAGAGGACGAGACGGAAAACATGAATGATACCCGTTAGCAGACAAACGATGAAATCAGATTAGAAAGACAATCAGCAAAAGGACACAGGCACAATGACACGTATGTAGGTGTGAAAACTGCCGTGCTGCTCTGCTGCGCAACCACAAGGAAAAATATCACAGAGTGAACATGTCAGTGTGAACATGTGTTTTTTTGTGTTGAGCAGTGAGCGCACTTGATGCTTTCCTGTAGCTCAGTGGTAAGAGCATGGCACTGTTCGTGGGTTCGATCTTAGGGGATTGCACATACATAGAAACAAAAATGTATAGGATAATGCAATGTAAGTCGCTTTTGATAAAAGCGTCTGACAAATGCGTAAATGTAAAATGTAATGTTATTTCATTCATCACCACTAGAGGCAGCGACCAGATACAATGCAAAAACACGAGAAGGTTGATATCGGTCAGATGTTGCCTGCTGTGAGGACAAAAGGGGCTCTTTTCATTTTACTAATGCCTCCTGCAGATACATTTCATCACTATTATCTTCCTCCATCCTCGGATTTATCCCTCTCTGTGTCTCCATTTACATCTGCACTTGCTCCAGGAACAGGCGAACTGGATTTACTGCAAAGACAAAAGTAGTAAAAAATAGAAACAGTGAGAGAAGTATTGAAATATGATGGAATATTGTGACAGACAGCATGCATGCATACTTGTCTCCGCTCTGGGTGATGAGTCTTCTGCAGGTCTCCATTTGTACGTCCAGCCCTCTCTTCATACTGCATATCTCCATGTATTCATGCAAGTGACGATTCATGTCTGATTTTGCTGTGGCCAACTCCAACTGCAGAAAAACAGATTGCATCACACAGAGCTGATGGGACATTCTTTACACTATTGTTATATATATACTCAGGTCCCAAAACCAAATCACTTAGTGTGCTTCTGAAATGCTCAGAAGTATATAGTTACATTTATAAACAATGGTTTATAATCTTCACCCGCCTGAAAATAGTACCACCAGACATGGTATAATCTAATTGGAAGTGTATTTTTAGCAGCAGAAACATCCTGCATGACATGATATTCAGCAAAAAATAATCATTTGAAAAAATTATGCGTAAACAATTTTAAATATTACAGAGGGTAATTACAAAGTATAAAATTATGAAAATGAACTGTGGTGCTAGTAGGGGTAGTGAATACAATCACAGTTGGCTTATACGAAACGTTGAGAGATTTAGTCTTGAGATTTTGTCTTATTCACATGTAAACTAAATAATTCTTTCTGAATCTGTGGGTGACCTTACATTCGTTTGAAGGTGCTTAGCACCCTCTAGCACGCCTGTAGAACCAAACTGTGTAAATATTATATTATATATATAGTATAATAATATATTATGTAATTAATATGGTATAATATAATAATTGTTCTATCTACATATAAAACATGTATATGTCAGTATATTGTTTATGTATACTGTTAGATGCTTTCCTACATGTATAACAAGAATGAGTGAGATTTAGGAAATAATGCCATTTATGCTTTTAAGAAATTTCTAGAAAATGTAATAAATAAAAATAAACATTCTGTTTTTCTATATTACATGATAACAGAGTAAATATATATAATGCCTCAGTTCAGTATTTTCAATATTATGCCAATAGTATGGCATTATTCAATAACTGGAACAGAGATTTTTGAGATATTTGTAAATTTTACAAACAGTGTTAAAACAATTGCTACAACTTATAGATTTATGAAACATCAACTGAGACAATTGAATTATTTTGATGCAAACTGTATTTTTTTTAATGTTGCAAGGTAAACTCATGTTCTCACCTCTATCTGGCCTATAGTGTCCTGATATTCTTTCTCCCTGGAGTTGAACAGACACTCTGTGTCTTTTATCACCTTCTCCAAACTCTCTTCCTGAGTGAGTGAGAGAGAGAGAGAGAGAGAGAGAGAGAGAGAGAGAGAGAGAGAGAAAGAGAGAAAGATCACATACCCATTATCTCAGGGCGAAGCGTAAGCACTCAACAACAGAGGAGATTTCACCAGAGGGAAAATAAAATACTGGATTAATGATCCCGCCGTTGGAAAAAGTTAAACACTTTGAATCCTTTGAGCTTTCGATGACACACCACGCACTTCCAGCCAACACCGCATTAGCTAATGTCAGTGATGCTTGGTATTGAACTGCCCCACAGCGAACTACACTGAGTACCCAGACCTTAATATGAGCCATGTGTCTGTTTACATGCAAAAAAATTAAAAATATGGGAAAGATCAACAACAGGAGAAGTGTCCGAAGAATAAAGATGAAGGAGTGTGGGAAAAAAACATTGAAAGATCTTTTAAAAGAAAAGAGAGGAAAGCTTTCAGAATTACCAATAATTTTACACTTGAAGATTAACAGAGCACATACCTTACTGTAGATGTTTAAGAGGCGGTTAATATCATTTTAATCAAGATTAAATCTACATGTATTCAAAAAATAACAAAAAAACATACAAAAAACATTTACTTATTGAAAAAGTTAAGCTGTAAAGTTTATCAACCACAAATATCAACTACATCAACTGAAATGAATAAAGACATCACTTGTCCCTATGACCCATAATGCATTGCACTTACTTCACCCTGACTTGTGTCTGCTGTTAAAGTGCATCCTGGGAAATCCTCCCACAGGAGGAGCGTCTCCTCAGTCTCTTCCCAGGCCAGGGAGTCACAGTCATCCTCAAACTCACACTCACGCCTGACAAAAACACGCATAGCAATCCAATTATTACATCAGTTCCAAACTATAAATGGAGATAGCAGTATGACATGTTGCCCTGCATGTTAATGCGCTCACAGTTGAGTTAACATTCTCTGCATCTCCTCATTGATCTGAAAGGTTGAAGGAGGGCACACTTCATCTTCTCTCACACAACCTCCATCACTCTCAGAAGTGCTGACTGGCTCATCTGTCTCGCTGCCAGTGGCAGGCTGACAGGCTTGTTTACGGGCACGAGAGGTGATTGCGTTCTGAGGGCTAGGAACCTAAGAGAGAGAGAGGGGGGGCATAAATATTGCAGGACTTTGGAATACTTGCTCTTATCTAACCTAAATAAGTTTTCTTGACCAAATATATAAATAGACTAAAAATACAAACAAATGAATATGCTGCATTGTCCCCTGTTCTACCCACAATGCAATGCAGACCAGCATCAGCAGAAAACCACTGCAGCTATATGAGAGAGGGAGGCAAAGAGGATGCTGGGATATTATTTAACACACAATTTATGAAGGCGTAAGATACATAATAAATGACATACCTACAAATTAGAAAGGCTGTGTTAAAAGCAAAATTTATCGAAATGTTCTTTGCATTAAGGTGATACCAGGAGCTAAATGTTATTGCTCTCTTTCATAACTCAGGAAATCTGATGGGGTTCTCGGTTATGTCTCCTTTAAGAATCAACTTAGTCTTAGAAGTTTCTCTTAAAATTGCTCAGAAAAGATAAAAGGGAAACAAATGAGACATTAAAATCCATTAAGAGGTGTACATTGAATGTAATGTTTAGATAAAATCATCAGGATTTGGGTTAATACAGAACCATTGAGAGAGAGAGTTGTGTCAACTCCATTGACTCCAATGGAACAGTTTTTTTCACAGCAATTGCGGTTCATGGAGGCTCTCAATAGTTCATGGAAGTTACTAGTAAAACTGATCAATTGTGACAAATTTTTACCACATTTAAAGTCCCCGTGAACCGGACGTTGTGATCGTTTATTCATGCATATTTTGACACATTTCCTTGTGAAATGGAATTTCTAATGACAATAATAGTGGGCATGGCTTTCATCTTTCTCTGCCATTTTTTTTGGATGCATAAATACAGCCGTTGAACTTTGAAATGGAACTGGCACCATACAGACAGTTGAAGGGGAGGAGTTAACAGATGCTCCGCCCAAGCCGTCTAACACACGTCTTTTGATGGATAAAGTTTATGAGGCCCCATGAATTTTAAAAAGATAATGAGAAATGTTTGACTTGATGTAAAAATCTTTAATAATACTGACGTTTGATTGCAGACTTCGTAAATCTGAGCTTAGTTTTCAACATTGATGTGATCTCTTATGAAACTCTAATGGAGACATTTGTTAGATTTCTGGGTCTTTTTTATAGTAGAAATTTCTGACATGCTGATTAATTTTGCTGATGTCTAGGAAAAACAACTGATATGACACAAAATTAAAGATCGACAGACAGAATTAAAAGAGATATTAAAGCTAGAAATGCTCAGATGATGTGAGTGATTCAGTGAGCATATACCTTAAAGATCTTGATCGGATCTTCAGAGTTTCTTTGTTGGGCGACATCGCACAGGCGAGCAGTGATGTCAATGCGTCTGCAGATATCCATGTCCACCTTCATGGCCTTCTCCTGGATCTTACTGTCCAGCTCAGACAGGTTCTGTAAGTGTGCAGATTTGTGTGGGTATATTTGTCATTGAGAGTCAAAGTTATTAGATTACCGATAGCTGCTGACTGTTAATGACAGAAGTCAATTCTTATAAAATGCTCTGTTTTAGTGGCGAGGACAATAACACTACTGACAGTTTCAGTGATAATGTGAAACTAAAACCACAGCGGCACTTCCATTCTGACACATGAGACAAAGTGTGATGTGTCATTTTGGACATATGGCTAATGCGTGTGTGCAAAACAAGCAATTTTGACTCTCGCTTTTGAACTATTTTTAACAAATTTCTGGGAAAAGTATTTGATATAAGCATGATTTACTTTCTCATTTTCAAACAATGAATTCTGCGAAACATTTATAAGATTCAGATAAACAAAGATGCAGTTTGAGTGTGAAAGGGGGAATTTTACAGCATTGTGAGTGTGTTTCAAAGAAAAATATTGTGACTATCAATTAAATCTGAAGCACAGTCTAACTGTAATGCACAAAATATTAATAAGCTTGCTGGACCAAAGCCCATTTACTGAAGTAGTGCCACTCGGCAGCCATGTTTGCAACACTTCTGGGCAGTTATTTACGTCTTAACAAGTCCAGGGTCCTATTTACTTGAATGGGGGAAGGCAGATATTTCTAAAATCGCAGGCCAAACTCACAATTAAACAGCATATTTCCTATCAATAATTAAATATGACATGAACTGTACAATAACTTTGGTTTACTAAGCTTATATTGCACCTTTTTCGAGGTTTGCTTCATCGACTGCACAAGCTGGCAAGTGCCTCATGTCAGCCCCGCTCCAGAGTACCATCTGTCAATATTGATTGACGATTGGCTCGTTTCACTGGAATGCGGACCTTCCTTCGCTACAGTTGCCATGTTGAGCGTTACATTCCTACCTATTCCATGTAATGGCAGTGGCTCGTCCTGTTAATATTAATATATTTGGCTGGACACAAATCCCCTTACTGTGTGTGATTTGATGATTTTGTTTTATTTTGGGGTGACCAGTCCTTTTATGGTGTCGCATTGCATCTGTGTTTGGAGCAGTAGAACCAATTGTCTTTGAGTGTTTCGCATTTTACACTCACATTGCTCATGAGTCCTTTAAAGAGCACAAGTTCAGCTTTCAGCTGTTGCACTTTGAGGGCTAACTCATCCTGACAAACTTCACTCTCCTGTAGATCCTGCATACACACATAAAGGCATATCCAAACAGTCTTATTAAAACAAATAAAACTATTATTTGCCATTATGAAGAAAGACATGAACATTTTCTTGTTCTGAACCACCAAACTGTTACTTATACTTAGTCTAGCAGACCACCAAGTGACTCACAATGAAATCTTTACATATACTGCAGAAGTCTAAAAAGGGGTTCATTTTGGTTTACATAAAATCAATAAGATCTTTACTCTCTATTGTTCAACTGGAAATTCTACAAACGCCTACAGGCTTCAAGCCTGCTGACCTATATAATCTAAAGCTTTAAACACAACACACGTGATTTCCCTGTTCTGTTTACACTTGAAGAGACTGTTTAGTATTATTTCATTGGAATTAAAACTACACCATTACAACAAGAGGCCAGGCCAATAACACCGCATCAAAGCCAAGTGTGGTGTTCACAAATCTATAAAGAACAAATCGTTAAAGAGGAGAGTTTGGCTTGGTATTAAGTGCTCCTGACCTCCTGTAGATCACTGACTCTCTGCTCCATGTCCATCCTCATAGTGTATTCCTCCTCCCATCTGAAAAAAAAAACAGAACATACATTCAGAACCAATAGTTCATGTGTACATAAATAATGTGTGTCCATGATGTACAAAAAAAGGTTGTTTAAAGTGTTTGACCAGTGCTAATGCTTAAGATACTTATTGATATGAAACGCAAAACAGAACAGAACATATAGGTACTTTTCTATTCTCAGCTTCTTAAAGGGGTCGTATGACACGGCTTAAACAAATATTATCACTTGTTTTAGATGTAAGCAATGTGTATACACGATTTAAGGTAAAAAAAATTAGGTATTTTCAACATCCCGTAACAAATAAACCTTGCCTTACTTGCTATACATTTGGGCGGTCTTAGTCAAATCATACCATGAACTGACGTAGATTTGTGTAGGAGTGGTTACACGTGGCATTTCAGGCAAGTCTGGGTAAGCATTCGCTTTTAGATAGAATACATCTTTTGTTCCGACACTTTTATTTTTTGTGTTTAACATGTATGGGCAACTTATAACACATGAGAGACACAGAAAAACATGTATTCGCGCCATATAACCCCTTTAATATCCAAGATATCAACAGATAAAGGTTTCACTTCTTGAAAGGACGAAATGTCTCCTTTATTTTTTTTAGGGAATTTCCTTTTTCAGCAGACAAACTGAAACCTGACATAAATGTGTGTGTGAGTGTGTGCGTGAAGGGTGAAAGAAAATGAGGAAATGCTACTTTTAATTTTTATATTATTTTCCAATGTTTTCATGAAAAATATCACAAATAAAGGAAGCAGATGTTCACAACAGAGGTGCATGAAACCCGCATGAAAAAAGAAGAAATTGGATTTGAATGAAAAACGTCTACACATGCACTTCAGGGACACAACGGCACCAGTGTTGTTGTTTTTGAGTATGCTATCTGAACATAAGTGCAAAGCCTGCCTCCTTTCAGTCCTTTTAAATGATCCGTCAGTCAAGGTTAATTTACTGTCTGCCTGTTCAACAGTAATATGGTCCAGTGAGGTAGTATACTGCAATGAGGTGGAACAGAAAAAGCGCTGTTCTTACGTAAGGCCTGTTTGACATTCAGAGCATTGCAGCAGCATTTATTAAACATCTTTACTGGACACCAAGGTTACTGCATAACTGCCAACCAAAGGTGCAAACAAAGAATTACTGAGAGGACTGACAGATAATAAAAGTGTGAAGTAGAGAAAGGGGGAGAAAGGGGAATGAAAGAGAGTAAGAGAGAAAGGGAAAGAGAGAGAGCGGATGTTTCGCCGCAGAGTCCTTGTACATGTACTGCAATGCAGATACAACATTGAACACCGCTGCTTGAAGTTCTGACTGTAATGGAGGAATTGAGAAGGAGAGATACTCACATGAGCCTATAGATAGGTAGGTAGGTAGGTAGGTAGGTAGGTAGGTAGTATAGATAGATAGATAGATAGAGAGAGAGAGAGAGAGAGAGAGAGAGAGAGAGAGAGAGAGAGAGAGTGATAGATAGATAGATAGATAGATAGATAGATAGATAGATAGATAGATAGATAGATAGATAGATAGATAGATAGATAGATAGATAGATAGATAGATAGATAGATAGATAGATAGATGAAGAATGAAAGAAAGAAAGAAAGAAAGAAAGAGATAGGGAGATGCTATATGTGACTGGTTGCTGCTGGAATGTGGTGCTCTGGGTGCTGCAGGTCTGAACATTGACGATTGGGGGCTTTTCTTCATAGCTGAAATACCTTTGCCAGAAATACCTTTTAATATTATTCTCCACCTAATAATAAAAATGGGCATACTATGAACATGGGACATGACACAATCAAACCAAACATTATTCAGTCACCAGATATTTTTGCTAGTGGGTTTAGGACACTGTGGTTTATTTATTTAAGCGAAGGTGGTAAAATGAAGGTAACTGTGACATATTATACCCAAAAATACAGTGGACTACTTTTTTATATTGATACAACTTTGGGACCAAATGATTGAGACACATTGATCTAACCGAGTGTTTCGTTCTTTAATTGATAATGCGACCTTTTTACACAACAGACTGAAAAAAATAGTCATTGCTTGGTTTGAGCACCAAATTTGTATTATCTAATAATGGACCTTCAACCTAATCCATTACATACCTTTCTTGTCACATTTGATTACCTTTTTTTAAACTACAGCTAATAAACTGTGATCATGTGAAAAATAATTATTGGTTTTGGTAAAAAGCAATTTGGTCGTCCATTGATGTTAACCTTTACAGTAATTTATAATAATAATAATGTAGGAGTTAATAAGGTAAAGTCTCCATTCTACAAAATCAGATTTGCTCTTTTAGGCCTTAAAAAAGTCTTGGAGATATCATCTTATCACGTCTCAATACATCTGCAACACATGTGCTCCATTTAATCAAACAGAAGTGTATGTCAAAACTCATTCTCTTTTGTTTCACTAATTCTGGTAACAGGATCTTCTTTATCTTGGACTCCTGCGTGTCTTAAACACTAAACAGTAACCATTTTCAGCTGCAACGTTCCTGGTTATTGCTTCAATAATAGCAAGATAATGCTGAGTGCTCCACTTGCAATTCAGTTGTGCATAAGCAGTGTTACTTTATGACTAATGCACTGTTGATGATAAGGAAGAGTAGGATTTCCCTTCAGCACCGGGATGACGGACAGTGGATTGGAGAACGCAAAAAATGCAGCCTTACGATCCCAGGAGCCAACAAAATAATGTGATATGATTTCTATGAATAAACTACCTGGTGCACAAACGAAGTATTATAAAGCTACATCATACATTTAACGTGATGCATTTAGTCATTTAGCTTTGATGCATAGAAATATCATTTGATCAAAAGTAGAAAAAATTAGCTATTGAATCTCAAAATGTAACTCATCACAAAAATAAACAACATCTATATTATTCTCCAGATTTACCTTCGTTTGTACTCGTCCCTCTCCCTTTTGATTTTAGCCAGGACATTGTAAAGTGCTCTGATCTCCGGGGTTATAGTGTCTATCTGGACACCGACTCCATCCGGGTGAACCCACGACACCCCAGGACTGGTGACCCGAGTCTCTGACCCGCTTCCCAGTTTACGGGTGTGGCTGTAGGACCAGATAGTGCCCGGGAGGAACCGTGGCGGCGGATTGGTAGAGGTCCAGGCGCCAACTTTGCTTACATGTGGGCTGTTATTGGAGTTGTTGGTATTTGCCGAGGCGGATTCGGTGGTGGGTGTGCAGACACTAACTTTGATAGTTGGGTTTCTTTTTGATTTAGGATCAGAACAGACGCTCTCGTCGTCAACTTTATTGGGTTCCAGTTTGAGAACCGTTGTGAGAGAAGGCATGAACAAAGTAGTGGGACGTTTGGCAGAGTTGTTGGTGTTTTGGAGGGATAATGACCCGGGCCGGACAGGAATAGGGCCAACAAACCCAGTTTGGACACCGACGTCTTTGGTCCTTCCGTCCTCTACGCATCCAACCGATTTATTACTGTCCAAGGCCTGCTGTAGCTGAAGCTCCAAAATCTTATTGCGTCTTTCAAGTTCATGCACTTTAGCCAGAAAGCATCGGAACCGCAGATTTAGGGTCTTCAGCACGCTTATGTTGGAGCCCAGGTCGTTTCTCAGTGCCATGGCAGTAGGAGGGGGAGGTTGGGACCAGTGAAGGGAGGGATTGAAATGCAGGTAAGGTAACCCACTGTGAGATCCTGTAAAGTCAAGTGCGCTTTGGGAGACGCCGACTGGGCCAAATCCGAATCCAGTAGGATCTCCAAGGAAAAAAGAAGATTGGTCGGCAGCCTCGGGGAGCAAACCGGACGGGGAATCGGGATGTCCAGGTCCTTCTGGTGTCTGCAGTTGATGCTGATGCTGATGATGGAGAGGTGAATTCATACTACGGTACGGAAAACTGAAGCGCTGCAGATCGGGCATGAACACGAGCTTGTGCCTGACTCTACAAACAGTTAACGGCTTGGTTTTAAAGGCTAATTGTGGTTTGCAACCAAACGACACGGCAATATCCACATCCAACTCCTTGTGTTACAAGTTAAGAGTATTAGTGATTGATGAGTAAGGTTGAATGGATGCTGATGGAGATAATAGTCTCACTGCAGCAAATGATCAAAGTGCAAAATGCAGACAAACGATATAGTCGAATGCGTTACAGAAGCATGCAAACTCTATTTTACGAAATAAAACGGACTGTAATGAATAATATAAACGAAATGCCTTTTAAAATAAGTCCAAACGCACGACTTGAGACCGCTCCGTCTAGATTCGCAAATACACTTGCGCGAGTCTCTGCAGAGATTCAGTGCGCACGCTACCGTAATAACTGCAGTAGGGTAACGCGTGTTAGGCTTCATCTGATTTAACTCCTTATTCGAGGGATGTAATGTGTCTGGTAGATACTGTTGGCAACAAAACATATTATTTACTTGAAATTGCATGGATTAACGGTGAAAAACAGCCCCTGTGTTTTATTCTTCAAGCGCGTATGTCCTAGAGATGTACTTACGGCAAACAAGGGTATTACGTCATGTGTAATAATAACAGAGCAATGCTTACGTCACCCGCCTGCAACAAAAACCTTTGGTGGGATTCAGGGGGATTTTGATTTACAAGGACAAACATGTTAGAGACTTTTTAGGTTTATATTATACTTTATTAGCACTTCACATTTACTTAGAAAGTGTCTGTAGGTTATATGGACATACAATAGAAGATAATAAATAAATATACATTGGGTACATTGGCTAAATACAGATAAATATGAAAATCCTAACTGGTGCCCGATCTATAAAAAGGTATACATCCAAGATAACATAAAGAAGAAATGATTGAAAATCTATTACATTGTGGGTGAAATTGGATTTGGAGGAGGACACTTAACTTCACAATTTTAAGGAAAAGTTCATCTCAAAATCGAATTTGCGTTATTATTTACTCGCCCACATGATGTTCAACATGCTTTAAGACCTTCCTACGTCTTCGGAACACAATTAAAGATATTTTAGGAGACATCCGAGAGATTTCCAGACCTCCTCATAGACATCATGGTTAAAGTTGATGTCAAGGTCCACAGACTAAAGACATCCTTAATTTGGTCCATCCGCTCATTTACAAGCAGAGGCACGATGTATATAAGCTGATCTTTGCAAAATATTTGATGAATTTCGATATTGAGGAATACTTGTACTTTTTTTGCCCAACCGTACAAACCAAATGCGCATGCGTCAAAGTGCTCTCCTGCCGGGAGGCCTTTAAACATGTTGAACGTCATGTGGGAGAGAAAAATAAAACAATTTTGATTCCTTTGACAACGTTATGCTAAAAAATAGATTTACTAGTTTTCGTTTTGGATAAAAGCATATGCAAAATGCTGGAAATGGAAAGGAGTTAACCAACTGCATAATGAACTTCATGGTGTTTGGCATGAACTGTCATCACTCCTTACATGTAACTACATTCCTTTTACTTCTCTCTTTCCAGATTGGAGTGTGTGTCTAAGGTCACAGTCTCCAGGGATGCCCACCCATCTGGGGCATTCCCCTTGGAAGACCCTCTCTTCCCCTTACTCTTACGTGAAGATTCTTTCTTCACCCGCTCCCCGGTTGTCTGACTAGTAGATGTGCTTCTCCTTTTCCAGCTGTAAATGTAAGAAAGACTGATGCTCCCACGATGCCCTGCATGTGTGCAGAAGACAAAGAAATGGATAGAAAAGGACAATAAATATGGGTGTAAAACAAGACGAAATGAAATTTGTACAAATATACTTCAAGATAAAGTCAGAAAGTTTTAAAACGTTTTAAACAGATAGTATAATCCAATTTTCACCCTCCGAAACACTTCCATCTGTGCTCCTAGCCCTCCTCCTCTCTCCATCTTTCACTCTCCAGCACAGGAGATCATAAACGTCCTCTCTGAAATCTTGGTTCATGATCTGGTAGATGAAGGGGTTTATTATGCAGTGTGACTTTGCAAAAATGGTAGGTATCAGAGTGACCTCAGGACTCAGGCTGGAAACATAATGTGGTTTATCCATTCCTCCATGTACAGAACCCAATGTTGATTTGGGTCCATGTCCTAATAAAGACTGAAATTGACCGGGAGTCGCATTCCTCCAGGTACCAATAGCATCTCCAAAGTGTTCTGGCGAGGTCCAGTTGACGAGGAAAGGAAAACCAAAGACGTCAGAAAGCTTTCGAACGTGACCATACCCCGTTTCTGACATTCCAGCTGAGAGGGCTGTTCCCCCTTCTTCTCCAGGATGCATCTCTTTGGCAGTCAGAGCGGAATAAAGAGAAATTATCGCATAGGGAGTCCATGCAATGAGAAATGAGGAACACACCACTGCTGCTATCTGCAACAAGAATGGTTCAGAAACTGTATGATGCAAGAAGGAAACGAAAATGGAATGTCAGGCATAAATGTAGGATTTCTAAACTTGATGGGTAATTCAGTTGGATTTGGTACCTTTGTCAGCCGAATATCTTTGTTGCTGTTTGTGACATTGGATGAAGGAATTGAGGCCAATATGCGACCAGACCGATACACCTGAAATCATCACACACTGTCACTACACTTGAATTTCCTTCAACCTACTTCAACCAAGGTATATTGTTTGTATCAGTATGAATGATAATCTCAATTTTTTTTAAATGTTCTCCCACCTTTATGATGATGGCAGCATATGAGGTGATGATGGTGAGGGTGGGAACTCCAAAGCAGAGTGTCAGGATCAGAAAAATGTAGACTCTGTCATTCAGAGAAGACTTCATCCTCCACCTGTTCATACATAAATACAATCATCATGTACGATCTGTACTTGTAGCATGTTCCAGTTGACAAAATTACTTGGCTTAAAAGTGATTGCTATGTACAGGATTCTTGCGAATTCACTCCAAAACTTGCCACAAGCACACCACAAGTTCCTATGTGAATATACAGTATTGTTAACTGCTGAAGACTTTTTACCAGTTTATGGTGCAGCTGATTCCAAATGGTTCAGGACCGTAACTACCAAAGCCAAAGACAGGTAGAGAAGCCCAGAATACTGTATAGAGCCATACTAGAGAAATTGATAGAGAGGCGTGTCTTTTCTCAAGCCACTGACCTGAGAATACATAAAATAACGTTATAGGTATAGTTCATGCTAAAAAAATGTTATATTGTTAACTCATTACTTTCTTTCTTCTGCACAACACAAAAAAAGATATTTCAAAGAATGCCGGTAACCAAACAACACTGGACATCATTGGCTTCCATTGTATGGACACAAAACCACTGAGACATTTCTCAAAATATCTTATTTTGTGTTTCACGGAAGAAAGAGTCATGTACATGTTAATATGGGATATTATAATTTTTGTTTTAAATAAACAAACATAAACATCTACTGGAGACAGGAAAATGAGGCTATACGTATAGAAAAGGTATACCATATTGCCAGCTACAGATCTTAAAACAGCGGTCGAGTGAAATAAGGCTGGTGGTAATGAGGGATCCAATCCCAAAAACAAATCCCTGAAACCCATACCACAGACATCCTGCTTCTCCAAAAATCCATGCATGAGACAGACTACAGGAGGAAAGAGAGAGAAACACCAGTAACACAATCCTGAGTGCAGCATATCCAAAAATATCCAGAACTCTGAATATCAAATAAATGCTCAGCTCAGATCTAATGACTCTTCTTCTTTTGCTGGTGAGGTTTCACTTAAGTCAAATCAGCTCAATATTATTCCTTGCTTGGATATTATGAAATGTCATTATCAGTGGCTTTTATATGGACTGTAAAGCTCCTTTTCTAACTAACAGAATACTGATTTTACAAGCTCCTTAAATATGCAGGAATAATCACAAGAGCGAGTAATATATTTGTGATGTAACAGATAAATATACTGAGAGCTTTTATAATGTATGCATATTGTATTGGCAAAGCACAAAACTAAATGTCTAAAATGCATTTCATTGGCGGTACCTTGAGGTAATAATACACGGCGCTCCTAACAGGCTGTAGCCAAAATCACACAAAGCTAGATTGACTGTCATCAGCTCATGAGCTCTGAGCTTTTTTCTCCTCTGGCCGTAAACTAACAACACCAGCCCATTCCCAACCACTGACACCACACCTGAGGAAAAGAGAGAGATTTTGGTCATGGCTAAATATATGAGGGAATCAGTAAATGTGAATCTGCAGTGGGTGGTCAACAAACACAAAAAGCCTGAAATATTGATTAGTATTATATTAATATATATTAATATTATTATTTCCCATATAAACAGACAAATAGGTTATTGAAAAGTATGCCCTTTTGTTTTAAGAAGGATTACATTAAACATTTTCTTAATGCATTAATCATTTGGTTTTGCTACGTGCCTTTATTTTAAATATTTTACTGTATTGCCCTTGTCCAAGATGTCCAATAGAAAACCTATAATAATTTATGGGCTAATTATATTGATAACCAAAACAAAAAGTGCATTAACTATAAAGAATCATTAAGGGTGTAAGAGTGTCAGTGAAGCATGCTTAATATTAAAAAAATAACACAATTATAAAATAAAACCGCTTTCAACATTTTTAACTGTGTATTTAGAATACTATAAAATGTGAACTATGAAATGTGAAATAAGTGCAAAGAGTTACTGAGATTTGAAAACAGTTTCATGATTGACAAATTATATATCTTTATATGCAGTTTGACTGCTTCCACCTTACAACAGTCAATAGATTCAACAGCCAATAGATTGTTTTCTTTCTTTTCTGCAGAGATCTCTTATTTTATCACAGGCTTCGCATACACTGTTGTGTCCTTGGTAAACCACTTGGTTAGCTAATTTTGGTTGCAGTAAACCACAATTGTAATAATATGATTTAATTTAAATTTAAAAGTAACAATTTATTTTGTTGAATAAAAAAATGCAGCAAAATATATAAATGAGGTTCATAAAATAAAATATATGACAAAAGGTTACATTTTAAAACAAAAAAGCACACTGGACAACAATGCAATGATCTTTTAGAAATATCTTTAGGTAATGTTTAAACAGTTGTGTGCTTAACTACCAGTAGAAGTCTGCACAGATTTAAGCATATCAATAAATATCAAAGATTAAGGAAGAATGTATGAATGTCAGATTAACATATGTGACTGGCCTGTGATGATGAGGACGATAGCTATGCTGAGGTCAGCAGATGAAGTAAGATGAGAACGGAAAGCATGAGGGACGGAGGATGGGACAAAGACAGACCCCTTCCATGAGCTATTCACACGTTGAGACATTAATTGCTAAAAAGAGAGAGAAAAATGACAATTTTAAGAACAAAAAAATGCTTTTGGCATCCTTGGGAAAAATGTTTAATAAATGATAAATAAAAAATGATAAATAATACATAAAATCATACAATTTAATATTTTAATATTTTAATGTCAGGCTGATATAAATGTAATAATTTATTATGAATAAATATATATAATATTTAAATATGAGAATTACTGGCACCCCTGGCAAATATGAGCAAATTTCAAAACATTCACAATTTTTTTTGTTTAACATTATAATTATTTTAATATCAAGCATGAATATTTATAAATGGGTAATATAATGTTTTCACTATGTTTTATTAGTCACTTTATTTTCCAAGTCACAATCTTTTTGTGCACATCAGAAATACATTCTTTGGTTTTCATGTGCTTAGTCACTCTGCTTTGCTAAAAAAATGTGAATATGAATGAGAATATACCACTCAGATATGTTACTCAAGAATTTGTAGGAGTTCAAAAAATCTAAAAGATAAAAAGGGTAAACAATGGAAAGGTATTTTCACGTCTTTTGCTCATATTCAAGGATGTCTTAACAAACAGTCTGTTTCTATATATGATATGACAAAAATCAAGAAATGAATAAAGAAATAAAACAACAACAGCAATAAAGAGAAGATAAAATAATAGATAACAAACTTGTTATTTTCTAACACAAATGGTATTGAAATGTGAGAGCTGTAGTTTCACTTGCTGTGTTCTGTGTCACTTCTTTTTTTCTCAGGTTTCAGGTGAAGCAGTTGATGAAAGCATTAGATAAAAGTTTTTACTCACCTTTCTCTTTGTCAGTGCACCTATTCTTTGTTTATCTATCTCCCTTTGTCAGTCTGTCGGTTAATCTCAAAGTAAAGCGCTTGCTTTAAATTTTAAGCTGCTTTTGTTCCCTTTACTCTCTGTATACTGGAGGAGTGAATCAATTTTGCTTTGGTCAGTCCGGCAATGGACCATCAGTATTCAAAAATGCACAAAACGATTGGAACCCTCCCACGAGTCTCACCCTTTGACCTCCTCTACATCCACTGCCATCACTCTCTCTCTGGCTCTTCATCTTTGTCTGTTTACACCTCTAACTTCCACAGATGACCTAGCCGATGATGTTTAAGTTAAAGGACAGCATGTGTTGCTACGGGTACAAGACTGATAGGCCAATGTGACGATCACCATATGTGTGTGTCGAGGAAAGCCTGAAATGCATATTCTTAATGTGCATAAACCCAACAACCATTTGAAATATTGCAGCTAGTCTCTTAATCCACTATCCTCATTCTTATCAAGAGAATGGGAGAGCTTAAAATAGCAAAAAAATATTCAAACACATATGTGCAAGGATATACAAGGGCAATCCATGCAATAAATATTTAGACCCTAAAAATTATTTTCTGATGCAACTGTATAAATAAGCATGAAGCAATGCAAATGTATCCCATATATTTTTATGCCCCAAAGCATCATAAACTAATGCAATGCATTATTGCGATGTTGAAATGGGTTGCATGTCCACCACACTGCAGATTCCCACATCAATAAAATTGATGGACATTTCATAAAGGCTTACAAAGACACCAGCCTGTCAACACCATGGTGTTTTGTTGATGGAAACACTCACCCGGATTAGCTAATGGACAGTTTATTGAAAAGAGAACGCATACACGCGACCGGCACGTCCCTAAACAAACCGTTGGATAAAAGCTTGTTATAAAAACATTAAAATAACTTGTAAATGGTAATGTGGATAGGCTTTGGCACGATTAGCTATACAATGTCCAAATCATTGAAATCAGTCTGCACTGCTACAATTCCATCCTTTCCAACAAAAGGGCAATTCCTGAATTATGCACATGACAGTTAAACCTTGAAATATAAACCGAAAATATTGCCACCATATTGAACAATCGGTTTAAGTTTCACTAGACCCATGATAGTGTTTAGACATCAGAAAACCACCATACACGCACAAGATTTTAGTATTAAGAGAAATTTTGGAGCATTATGGATATGACACTTTAGGATTTCTCGGAATTAAAATCCTAGATGCAATATTCAAATGGAGAAGGGACGACTTCATAAAAATAAGTAGCTACTTTGTGCCCATTTGAGGAATATGGATAGTTAGCTTTGTTACAATTTCGACTAAAAGCTGTCCTTTAAAAATAAAGGTTTTAATTTACCGACCTCACATTGGAATTGAAACGCCATTTGACATAGTATGATGAAAACCTTTGTTAAAAACTAGATTTTTCCATCTTAACGTTAGCATGGAATTGCCGAACACAACTTTAGCTTGTTGCTAAAAGCATGTAGTGGAAGTAAACACCCATACAATTTCATGTCTCACAAACAGAGGACTTTATTCGGTCACAGGTCGCAAGCAGACAGAAATGCCTTTGAAGTCAACATCCTTTTTAAACCTCACACAGTAACAGAACAAAGCGTTTCCATATAAAAATAACATTGGTCTTCAAATTAAGCATTTTCCCCTCTAGGCATGCAGAGCAAACATCCAATCAGATGGGAGAACGGCATGTCGCGTATCAAAACGGCAAGCAGGTCACATCTACTCCTTGGAGGCCATGTGTGCCATCAGGTCACAGACACGGTTGCTGTAACCGAACTCATTGTCATACCTATGAGGAATTATAATGTCAGTTTCAAATCAGTTCAAAACTTCAAAAGTTTCAGGACAGTTTCTTACCATGTGACCAGTTTGACAAAGTGATCATTGAGGGCAATACCAGCACCAGCATCAAAGATGGATGAGCGACAATCCCCATTGAAGTCAGTGGACACCACCTACAGACCACAGTTTGTTTTTATTTTCACAAAAACAGGACTTGAAATTTGCTCCGTTACATCAGTACTTATCCTGAAGTAGTACATACCTGATCCTCGGTGTATCCCAGAATGCCTTTCATGGGGCCATCAGCTGCAGCCTTAACCACCTTCTTAATGTCATCATACTTGGCCTTTAGTACAATGAAGCACATTTTTAACAATACATCAGATGCACATTGAGAGATTTGATTTAAATCGGTTATGTGCAAAGTTAATTTTAAACTAATCCACTGTACAGACGTGAATGCAATACTTACTGGTTTCTCAAGGCGGACAGTCAGATCCACCACAGACACATTGGGAGTAGGGACACGGAAGGCCATACCAGTAAGCTTGCTGTAATAAGCAGGAACAGACATTAGGGCTTGTTTGGATTGCAAGTAAAATAAGAAGTAAGAATGACAGCAAACACAATTACAGTTCCCCAAAGTAAAGATCACAGCACTTCCCAAATGACCAAAATATCAGCAAGTAAACCCTGACTTTTCATGCAACCATGCATAGCACTCGTGGATGTTTCTGAAACTCATTTGTTGGAAATGACCAATATGTAACCCATGAGGCAGGTGGGTAACACTACTGACCCATTGAGCTCAGGAATGACTTTGCCCACAGCTTTAGCAGCTCCAGTGGAGGCTGGGATGATGTTCTGACTGGCACCACGGCCGTCCCTCCAGAGTTTCCCTGAGGGTCCATCAACAGTCTTCTGGGTGGCTGTGATAGCATGCACAGTGCTCTGAAAGAGGAAGTGCACATCTGGGGGTGGGTTATGAAACCAAAGCTTAAGTCGCATCTCATTTATTCGCATTCGTTGTGACCGGAGTAAGGATACATTTTAGCGTTACGGCAGGTCACAAAGAGACTTTTGGGTCAAAAGGCTTTTGGTTGGATTGAACCGGCAGCTTAATCTTACCATAAGACCTTCGACGATGACAAAGTTGTCATTAATGACCTTGGCCAAGGGAGCCAGACAGTTGGTAGTGCATGAGGCATTGCTAGAGAATAAAGAGAATTGTGCGAATGGTTACTCATTTGAAAGTAAAGCATTCATATCCATGAGAAACTGTTTGTTTTAACTTTATGACTCAGTTTGATTTAGCATGCCCTCTACTGGAGACTAACTGTCATTACAGGACAAGCACACAATCGTGGTTGGTGCAAATCAGCATTTAAAAGACTCAATATTGATTATAGGCAACAAACATGTGCATGTTTGCATCTATACAGATGTATAACCATACCTGACTACTTTAAGAGAACTGTCATATTTCTCATGATTGACACCCATGACAAACATGGGGGCATCAGCGCTGGGGGCAGAGATGATGACTCTCTTGGCACCACCCTTAAGGTGAGCCTAACAGAAAGAGCACAAGACAAAAGTTAAGAAATGCATGAAAGACTAATCGGCTGACAGCTGATGTGATAAGTGACGTACAGAAGCCTTCTCAATGGTGGTGAATACTCCAGTGGACTCAACCACATATTGAGCACCTGCATCACCCCATTTGATGTTGGTTGGGTCCCTCCTGCATGGACAACAGATATTAATCAGAAGTTCGTTTCAGAAGTGAAATTATTTCCCAGCTTGTAACACTCACTCGCTGAAGACTGTGATGGCATGACCGTCAATGACCAACTTGCCACCTTCAGCCTTAACTTCACCCTTGTACGGTCCATGGGTGGAGTCATACTTGAACATGTAGACCTGCGTAGAGAGAAAAGAGAATCAATCTCTTTTAAAATGCTATTAAAACTCAAGTTCAGGAAATAAACTTTCCCTTCACTAAGAAGGAAACTTAAAAAAAGGGGAACCGAAACTCACCATGTAATCTAGGTCAATGAAAGGGTCATTGATGGCCACAATCTCTACTTTCTTTGACTGGAAACCAGCACGAGTCACCAGACGCCCAATGCGGCCGAATCTAGAAATACAGGGGATGCGTTTTAATCATTTCCATCTTTAGCTAGTTATACAAATCAGCCCTTAAAAGTTGCTTCACCAGTCATTTTCTGCTTCCTCCACTAGATGGCACATGTGCCCCATTTCTAAAAGTACAGTCACTTCTAGTTCTTCTGACGCCCTGTGATTGGCCCATTAATGAAACCACAGCAATCAAAAAAAATGACCAGCATGTACCACCACCTCCATTTTTTTATCTAAAGTAATCTAGATGTTTTCTGTCATACAACTGGCAACACAAATCCAAGTCGTACAGTCTTGCAGAGTGCCCAAGTGCATTTAGAGAAATGGCAAATGAACAACTATTTCAGATCTTTAAAAAGGAATGCCCTCTGCCATCCAAATGCTCAGAAAGAATTTGTGGGGACTCCAGCTGTCATTGTAAGCTATTTTGGTCCATATAACAGCAGTGCGGTTACAGAGGATTGACTCCATTTAGTTCTCTGGCAAAATCCCCCCCTACATGTCATTGATCGTAGAAAACAAACAGGGATCACAGTACATACGGCTTTGCACTGATAAAACAGTGATATGGTTGAACAATCACTTCAAAACATTTGCACGACATCATTACAAGTTGAGAAACAGGGTAAAGGCAAAGTCCAGAAGGTATATATCTCTTGGTAAATGGGGTGGACACTTTGGCCAGCAGTAACCCTTTAAATCTGCAGATTTATAAAAAAGCGAGGAAGATAAAAGAACGTTGTTAAAGAAAATTTAGTGAAATGGAGTCATGACACAGTGACAATTGGTACACATGCATTCCTACACAACTCGGTCAACAAAAAGAGACAACCTAGTCTTAATTTAGAATGTAAAAAAAAAGCAGCACAGTTCCAACTGCGCCATCACTCCACATTTTCTTCAACTCAATCCTTCCCTCAGCTGATCTAGAAGTTTGCATGACCCACCTTGCATAACCACAGATGTGTTGTGAAATATGTGGGCCTACAGTGGTAGGTTACATGAATGTGCCCTGTTGGCTACCCAAGGACCACATTTCCCACTGCATGACAGCAAAATCTATCAAAAAGGTCAAAGTTGGTTTTGGGGTCTCCCATGGTAGGGACAGATACGGATCAGTTGGTCATTTGCGATGAAAGGCTTTTGAACCCAGTGTATTAAATGACATTGAAAGATTTACACTTAAACTAGGGTTACGGTTCGGAATAAATGCCTTTGTCTATACAATGGGTCAATGGGGCCCAAAATTAGTTTTGAAGACCTTCAATGGCTTAAAATTCTCGTGATGCACAAACAGAAATGCATTTTTAAATGCAACTTTCCCTATAGGTTAAACTCTGTCCCTGGATTAAAAGTCGGGAGAGTGGTCAAGTAAACGAAGATAAAACATGCCTTGACGCCGCGATTACGTCACAACGCACACACCGCATTGGCACAAGACCAACAGTGCGACGCCCCCTCTAATCATTCAATGAAAAACGCCACATATGACCGATAACCGTCAAAGTTATTCTACTAATCAGCACCCTATAATACAATGCCCACATTTTCTCCATTTATCTTTTAGATATACATACACATTCGTGTCCTATGATACGATTGATCCAACAACGAAGTGAAATTTAAACTTACCCGTTGATGCCAACTTTAACCATGATGCCTGATTTGGTCTTGTTCTCTGCAGAAAAAAAAAGCTATAATTATTTGAACGTGTACGCAGATCACAAAGTGCAACAGGTTGCCTACGTGCATTGTAGTGGATATCAAGAGCTGAGGAGCACGTGTAAACTTAAACAAATATACACTTAAACCGTTGTGCAACAAAATTACCACTCTGTTAACTTTTAGAAAGTTTACGTCAAAGATACGTTAGTAAATATTTTATCTTTATAACCAAAGAAATGCTAGGCCTATTTTTCAAAACCAGGCATTGAACACTGTATCCGAAGTGTATAATAAGTTGTATTTACCGTTTGTGAGAAGCCTCTGTACCTCCTGAAACTTTGTGTGTGAGTAGGTATAACAAGGCAACTAGGTTAATTTATATCTGGTGCGACAGTGTTGGTCACGCCCCCTTGCACTTTAGAACCTAGTAGCCCCGCCCCCTTCGAATGTCAAGGTCGTATTAAGTTAAATGTTGCATTCTTTAAATAATCATAATTTCATGAAGCCAATAGATATGAAGAAAATCCTTAGCACGTTATATTTAATAACCTACATGCAAAGTGACTTTTATATAGGATCAGTTTTGTCAGGAATTGGCCTGCCTTCTGTCTGAACTTCTCAAAAATATCTTGTGCATATTTATAGGCTTTTAAAAAAATACTGCTGTCGGCATGCCATAGACAAGTTGACATGGTGAAGACATGCCTGTGCAGTTTGCTTCATGGTTAATGATCTAAGCGCCAAGACAAAGGTTGCAGGTTCTATCCTAACAAAGACCAGGAAGTTCTTGAGTTTGTAACCTTGTGCATCACTGCAGATTGCAATGGGCATGCCAAACCTGTAATTTATGCAAAGTGAGCCAATATGGGGAAAATATATTTGCTAATGTAAATCACAGACTTAGACGCTCCAAAATGAGAGAAATTAGTGTGAGTGTGTTTGCCCACGCTGACCTTCTACAGAGACTGGTCCTGAGTGAGAGAGATGGAGCGAGGGATCATATCACCCTCATCAGGAGTGTGTGACATTTACACGAAAGACCATGACCCTTCCCTGTGACTCCCTTCATCTCTCCATTGCTTTATTCCTACAATCGCATGTACCTACAGCATCTCTTCCCAGCACATGCGCATTAGAAAGAAAGTTTGCTAGATTCATAGTGCACGTTGTTGCGAAGCACACAAAAATTTATTAAAAACTTTGACAAGTACTTTTCGATTTAGAACAAGGACAAACCTTTTAGGATTGACTGGATAGAGATTGATTATAGTTCATAAACTATATAGAATTTAATTACAAGGTACATTTCTTATTCATGATGTGATCTTTCTGTGTTCTGTCAGGTGTAGCCTCATATCTCTTTGTCTCTTTGTTGCAACTAATCATAGGGGTATTGTAGCAATTAACGCCGACATGATCCGGGAAAGTAGAGGCTTCATCGATGCACAGCCACAATGTGAGAATAGAATAATGTTTAAAGCAATGAGATGTGCGAGAGTGATGTTCCATTAGTACATTGGCATGTTTGTTTCAAGGTATGATGTGCAACTTTGATGAATGTGAAAAGCTGTCGTCTTGTCTCCAAACTGATGTTAAAGCCGAAGGATTTACTTTTAATCATTTTGATGGAACTTGACAAGAAAAACCTGTCACATCAGCACCAATATTAGAATCCTGACAGTGCAATATTACTACTGTGATGTGGTAATGCAACAACTTTGTCTGGTCCCTGCATATTAGGTTGGTTTAGACGAATTTTAGGAGTATATAAATATTTTAATGCCACAGATATCACATTTGAGTATACCATCTGAGAGTACCGTGTGGACTGTCACGACCGCTCCCGTAAACCCTCTTGGCTTCCATTGATAGTTTTGAGGTCACAGAGATGAAGAGAAGGTCAAACTACATTCGTCACAGGATATTGAAATGAACTGGCATAGCTTCACGATTTCATCAAATAAACGTCCGAGCTAATCATAATGTGTGTTTACTTTCATGCCATGACAATCTCTTATAAATTATTCTGCCCATAGAAACAAACTAAAAGTGCTCAGCAACCAACTCTGCAGTGTATGTATATCTCTGCTATCTTCTCACCCCCACCGGCAGAGAGAATGTGCTGGATGGTGTCCAGGGTCGGGCTAAAAATACGCAAACACTCTACGACTGACCCTACACCCTTTCCACTGTAGCTATCTTGTGCTTCTCCGGTGTGACCTGCACAAAGCCACTTCTCACTGTGACAACTGACTCACATGATTCAGCCAGAATCAGACAAGCTTTAAAACGAAGTGCAGGCAGGCACATACTGTCATGTCAAATGAACAAGTTCACCACAGATAATTCAGATTCTTGAGCTGGAGGATTCGCAGCCAGCTCGCATTTGATTCAACTCTGTTTTCTCATGTGTATTGATGTGGATGTGTTACACATTAACTGCTGTCATTAATCATCTAGTTGTATTACAAGCTGTAGAGTTCAGAGTCCTCCTGATGGATAAAGGTTAAACTTTACAAGTGTCTCGTGGTATAGTGCCATCTTGTGGTCAAATTAAAGAAATGCATCTGCTGTTAAAAGAACATTATAGAAGTATTAAACTTTGTTTGCATTGTTGCATTTCAAACAACACTATATAATGTAAAATGTACTTGTTATTTTCTGCCAGTGCTTTATCCGTTAATGTTAAAAGTTAAAACACAACGGAATTGTCACAGTTTTAGTCTGTTTCGCCTGTTTTCCCTCATTAGTTTCCCTGGTTGTTAATTTCCCCACACTTGTTTCCGTGCTCCTTGATTATGTTCTCCATGGCCTTGTGTTTGCCTGTGTTCATTGTCCAGTTTAACTTGTGTTTCGTATTGTGTTGCTGTGGATTCAATAAATACTTAATGTGGATTCATTTAGTACTTCTTGAGGATTAATTAAATACTTCTTGAGGATTCATTGAATACTTCTTGTGGAATATAGTCCTTGTCGTTTGCCTCAATATGCTACATCCCGTTACAGGAATGCAGTGAAAAAGTTTTAAATACAGGTTAAATTAAAAAAATATATATATATGGAAAATTCCTTCATATTTATGTAGTATAAACATTGGGTACGGAAAGTATTCAGACCCCCTTAAATGTTTCAATGTTTGTTATATTGCAGCCATTTGCTAAAATCATTTAAGTTTATTTTTTCCCCTCAATAATGTACACACAGCACCCCACATTGACAGAAAAACACAGAATTGTTGACATTTTTGCAGATTTATTAAAAAAGAAAAACTGAAATATCATCATGGTCCTAAGTATTCAGACCCTTTGCTGTGATACTCATATATTTAACTCAGGTGCTGTCCATTTCTTCTGATTATCCTTGAGATGGTTCTACGGCTTCATTTGAATCCAGCTGTGTTTGATTATACTGATTAGACTTGATAAGGAAAGCCACACACCTGTCTATATAAGGCCTTACAATTCACAGCGCATGTCAGAGCAAATGAGAGTCATGAGGTCAAAGGAACTGCCTGAAGAGCTCAGAGACAGAATTGTAGCAAGGCACAGAGCTGGCCAAGGTTACCTAAATTTCTGCTGCACTTAAGGACCTAAGAGCACAGTGGCCTCCATAATCCTTAAATGGAAGACGTTTGGGACGACCAGAACCCTTCCTAGAGCTGGCCGGCTGGCCAAACTGAGCTATCGGGGGAGAAGAGCCTTGGTGAGAGGTAAAGAACCCAAAGATCACTGTGGTAGCATCATGCTGTTGGGGTGTTTTTCAGCTTCAGGGACAGGACGAATGGTTGCAATCGAGGAAAGGATGAATGCGTCAAGTACAGGGATATCCTGGACAAAAACCTTCTCCAGAGTGCTCAAGACCTCAGACTGGGCCGAATGTGTACCTTCCAACAAGACAATGACCCTAAGCACACCGCTAAAATAAAGGAGTGGCTTCACATCAACTCCGCGACTGAAGTGAAGTGAAGTGAAAGTGACCTATTTGTCAGGTATGGTGACCCATACCCGAAATGTGACCTCTGCATTTAACCCATCCAGTGATTAGTGAGCACACACAGCAAGTGGTGAACACGCGTACACCCGGAGCAGTGGGCAGCTATCACTGCAGCGCCCGGGGAGCATGTAGGGGTTAGGTGCCTTGCTCAAGGGCACCGCAATCGTTACCTGCCAGCCCTGAGGATCGAACCGGCAACCTTCTGGTCACGAGTCTGACTCTCTAACCATTAGGCCACGATTGCCCCCACTGTTCTTGAACGGCCCAGCCAGAGCCCTGACTTAAACCCAATTGAGCATCTCTGGAGACCTAAAAATTGCTGTCCACCAATGTTTACCATCCAGCCTGACAGAACTGGAGAGGATCTGCAAGGAGGAATGATAGAGGATCCCCAAATCCAGGTGTGAAAAACTTGTTGCTTTGTTCCCAAAAGGATGCTTCTACTAAATACTGAGCAAAGGATCTGAATACTTGGGACCGTGTGATATTTTCTTTTTTAATAAATCTGCAAAAATGTGAACAATTGTTTTTTCGGTCAATATAGGGTGCTGTGTGTACATTGAGGAAAAAAATGAACTTGAATGATTTTAGCAAATGGCTTCAATACAACAGAGTAAAAAATAAGGGGGTCTGAATATTTTCCGTACCCACTGTAGTACCATATTTTTATAAACAATTTAGGTGCATAGAACAAAGTCAATTTTAGCAACTATATGTGCGAGAGGGACATGATAAACTTGACTTTTGTTCCACAGACTGTAAACTTAAATATGTAGAAATATGGAACTATATACTGTACAAATTTATCTTCCAAATATATATCTTCCAGGAAAAGTCAAAAAATATTCATAGCTCGTCAAATTTCAGATTTGTCTCATCACATTGTGTCTAGAATTAATGAAAAATGTCCCGCTTATATGTTAACCTAGGGGGGGCTAGGTTAACCCATGTTACCAAAACAGTATTCCAATTTGTCCCTCTCACACTTAGTTTAAATTAAAAATGTGTAAAGATGTTAAGATTTTGCAAGTAAAACAACTAAGTTTTAAAGTTTATCTAAGTTTAGACTATTTTAAAAACAAACTTTACATTTAGCATAGAATCCTCATAAGATGAACAAATATAATAATTGTATATATATAAAGACCGATATTTTTTTTCTGGTACTTACCGATACCGATGCCTTACCAGTATGCCTGTACCTTTTCACAACACAGGGACACTAATAAAAATATAATAACTTTAAAATTACAAACAACTACACCTTAAACACATCATGAAAAAATAAATTATTTTATGTGCTTTTCAAAAACTTTTCAAAGCAAATTTCACAAAAAAATTCAGTTATGTCACATGAGGTATCGGTCTTTGGTACGGTTGAATTTTTACGAGTGAGTGTGAATTTAGTGAGTTTAGTATCGGCCTTATACTGATACCAGTAACGGATAAATAAAATCCCCAATTTATAGTATATGAAAATGTATAGAATATATAAATTCTTTCAGTGACTTTGTGTAATATGTGTATTAAACTATTTTGGATCGTTTATGCATGGGAATTCGTAACCATTTTACGAGGTGGAAAATTCGCATGAATTGATATGATGTGAAACGTACAAAATGAACGATTACTGGAAAATAAACATTGAAGCCCCACCCCTAAACCCGCCCCTACACCTAGAGTGTATTCGTTCGAAAGTGAAGGCTATAAATGAGATCATTTTTGCTCATAAAAGGTTTTGTCGAGCTACTATTGGGTCCCAGTTAATAGGAAAGATTAAAAAAATAATGTTTCAAGCTAAAATGCTCCTACACAAATATTTTAGTGACAAAATTTAGTGACAAGAATTGGGAGAAAAAATGTAATGCAAAGTGATTCGACACATTCAATAACAATTGTAAGACTACAAAAACCTTCTCAGTGTCAGATGATAAAAATAAGAGAGATTTCTATTCTATACTCAAAAGTATCATGTTATTTGATATTTGGTAGAACATAAGTAAAGAAACATACTTAAAATTTAGCAAGTAATAATTTCCTTACAAATCATTCTTTTAAGTGTACACGTGAATGAATGAATGAGGCATTTATATAGTGCTTTATTGTGTATTGCTGTATAATAATATGAGGGGGGTCTCTCCTCAACCACCACATAACCTCACACATTGCTTACTCTTTATCACAGAGGGATGTGTGTCTCTTTGTTTGTTTAATGAGAGCAAATTTTGACTGTTAAAATCTCATTTTCAACTACTGTTGCACTTGTGTATATGGTTGAGTCACAATAAATGGATTTGATTTGATTTAGATTTTTTTATTTATTCATGCAAATTGTACAGAAATAATGTCATCATTACTATGTTTATGTACCATGCATAATCTTTAAACTTTTCAACACAGAAATTCTATCACCTTGATATCTGTGCTCACTAGTAAACTCAAAAGCAAGATCATAATAATTCATCTACATTTAAGGACAAGTAAAACACTCAATTCTTGCTATCCTCTTTGAGAAATAAATATGCAAATACAGCGAAACAACAGATTACTTCAAATCCGATGTAAGAAAAAGTATATTTAAATACATTAATGAATTTGTCCACCTAGTTCTCTTCTTTCTCGGCCTCCCAGACTAGGACAGTGGTCATGATCTCTACCTTAAGTAGGACAACCGTTATCACATCATCTTGGTTCATCTCTGCGTTCATTTTTAGCACCCGAGACCACTCATCGAGCCAATCCGGTCCAATTTCAGTCCAAAACAGCCTCGGTTCCAACCCCTCCGTAACCGATCTGGTGGAGCTCGCTTCTGATTGGTCAAAGCCCCCTTTAAAAGGCGGATCCAGGCATTCTCTGTCTGCACGGGTATGTCAATCCATTTAGGGTATTCTGCAACTTTTAGCCCAGAATTGAAGGTCTGCATGGGTTCTTCAGACTCGTCACTTGCGAGATTCTCAAGATCATCAAGGGTCATAAGGTCATTGTAGTGCTCAAGGAACTGATTGATGACCTTTGAAAGAGCATTCTGATATCAGAAAATGATGTATTAACAGACAACAATCTACAATGTACTAACACGAGGAAGCTCACCTGCATGGCTTTGTCTGGGGTGTGCAGAGCTCGAGTGTGACCAGGCACTGGGTGGATGACAAGGGCTACAAGCACCACAAATACAGAAGAGCACAACATGGTGCAAGTAATATTTTTCCCAGATACACCACTAATGCTGGAATGGATAGTTAGAACAGGTTTAGACGAACACACCAAAACACAGACACAAATGGACACAAGACACAAATACTGTCGAAAATATAGACACAAACAGTGAACACAAAGAAAAACACAAAACAGAAAAAGAAGTTAGTTGCACAATGTAACTGTTATAGTATTGATTAAACCCAGAATCAGGTTGAAATCATCCTTATTGTCTTACAGTACATAAACCCTGCATGGTTGACTCTATTTAAACCATTTTCAGGTGTCACTTAACACTGTCAGAAAAAAGTGCAAAACTGTCCCTTTTATTGGGCTGGAACCCTTGAAGGGAGTCCCATAAGGTCTTGCTTTCAAATATACAGTTAAACAAAACATTTCAAGGTATAAAATAGGTCTCCATGGTACAATAATTTACCAAAAAGGTATAACATTTTATGTTTTGTGTACTGTACCTGTCATGATACAAAAAAGGAACTTTTAAGGGTAGCACCCCACCAACAATAAAAGATACAGTTTTTTTCTGACAGTGGACCAAATAAAACAAGCAATTATATTTTGACCTATTTTTTTGCAGGGTTGACATTGTTTAACCTTTTAGTATCTTGTCATTATTTTCAAGTTTTGACTCTTATTCTCATTACAAAAAAATATTCATTTGTATATTATGACACCAAAATATTTCACTTTTTCATATAACATAAACATAAGACTAAGTAAAAAACTATTCTCCGCATTGTCTCATTTTATTTCAGAAAATGTTGGTTGAGAGTGTGCTTACTTCTGAAGCAAAAATGCAAATTTTCAGTCAGATAAAATCTTAAAAATCTCAAATATGTTAAAAATCATTTAAATAATTAAAAATATAAATTACAATTATTTCCTACAGTATTTATTTCCTTAGATCTTTTTAGATTATTACTTGGGCAGGTTCTCATTATTCTTGGCAGGTAGTTTTAATTAATTTCAAATAACATTTTAAAATATATAAAGAATATATAAAGGAATGTTGTCTTAAAAGTTGAGATAACTTGTAAAATATATATACAGTAATTAATGATCAATGATCAATGGGTGAATTAGATCCATTACCTCATTTTGCATTACACTCTTTTACCTAGAATACACAAACAAAAAATGTCTCAATAATAAATAGTTTTACTCACCAAAGATAGTTTGATCTTTTAAAGCCTGACTACGTGTTTTATTCCTGTTCCATCCCTTTGCCTCTTTCTGTCTCGTCTCAGTTTTTGGCACCTGCTATGGGCATCTCTATCATTCTCTTTCCTCTCTCTCTGTGAGTGTAGGAATTTGTTGTAATGTGGGTGCTGTTTGTATCTCAATGTGTGTTTGCAAGAGCTGGGTGAGTATGTTGATAGTATCTCATGTATAAGAATGAGTGTCTATATATGCTTTATCCCCCACCTTCCTCAACTCATGCCTCACGCATACACATCCATTTCCCTCCCATTTTTCTCTATCTCTCTCTCTCACGCACATACAAATGCACCGTATTATCTTGATGTCTCTTGGATGATGTCAGAGATATTGAGGGGGTGCTTGACGTTGTCGAGGGGATCAGGCAGAGGGATGCCACCTTTTGCCTATAATGTGACATCATATGGACGCACATAGCAAACAATCGTGACAAAAAATCAGGGCACCACAACCAGGTATTGTCTCCATCCACCCTCTTAAAATGATCTCATCCTTTCTTTTCATCCATCCATCCTCAAATCCTTTGGTTTGCAAGCTGTGACCTTGGCTGCCAAAAGCACCAAAGGCTGGAGGAATATTGTGTCTGTTGAGAGGATGCCAGCTCTTCTTTAGTGGACTTAACTCAAGTAGATATAGAGCTTTCAATATCTGTTTGAATAGAGAAAGAGACATTTCTCGCTTTTCCTGCATTTAAAGCAAATGGAAACGAATGCTGCTGTCTCAGAGTCATTGTCAATGTCCATCATTCAAATCACAGGAGTATAAAGCTCATTTTTAAAGCCTCTTCATTTTGCATGGAAAGAATGAAATTGCACACATCGAGAATTAAACCTTCTGTTGGTCACTGTGGGAAATGCCCTTCCTTTCCTTTTTTTTCTTTTTCTCTCTGAGTCCCATCCCAGAGTGCCAGTGCCATCTGCTTACTGCCCCCCTGGCCTTAAGACATGATATGAGAGCAGACACACGTATACACAAGAACAGGTTTTCACTGAAACACTGTATGTATCACAAGCCTTTTTAACAAGTAATGACCTACACGCTTGTTCTTGATTTGTAATGCCAATTGTTCTCTTTAAAGTCACAATGTATTGCGCACATGGCTTTGGAGCTGATAGATTTGAGCAGTGTAACAGACGTGCTCTTGTAAACTGTCTTTTGTAACCGAAGTCTGATTCATTTTAGAGATTTTTTAAAACAGTGTTTGTAAATTCTTCACTTATTTAAATGTCTGTTCGTGCTTGCTTTAATGATTTTTTTCTTGCAAAATATCGTTGCTGTCCTTCTGAAACCTTGGTTGTCCAAATGTGCCTTTTTTTCAGGAAACTGAAAAATCACTGTACTTTTACATTTTTTCTTTTTTTAAATTAGTAGTTTAAAAGTAGTTGAAGAAATTCAGCTTGTAATTTGGAAAACCACAGTTTGAGAGCGACTACTGTTTTCACATGATACAATATAGGCATATCACAGTGATGTAACACAATAATAAAATGCTGTGAACATGTTAACCCCGCACACACAGCCCTTAGGTATCCCTGGCTTTATAAAAGCATTACAGTGCAGATCGAGGCTCTTGTGTTTGATCAGGAGGAAGGCAGTGTTTTTACGGTTGTGTACCCTGTCTGAGTTTCTCACACAGTGCAGGATCACAGGTTTATCCTGCAGCTGCTGCCGTTAGCAACCAATTCAGCAGAAACCTAGCGACAGAGCCATTTACAAGATCTTACTTTATTTACATTACAATATTTATTCGCTTCGATTACAGATATCGGTCAAATGACAATTTTAATACAGTTTAATACATTCATACAATACACAATTATCAGATTAGTTTTTATATAGTTTTGTGTATATATATTTTGGCTAAAGCTACTTAAGATTGTTGCATCAAAAGTATATTTAGTTTTGTGATATGATACTATATTACTGACCCCTATAAAATGACCAAATTTTTTAATTTATTGTTTCATAATTTTACTGTATATACAATGCTGCTACTGCAATATGTTTGCATGTGACAGGAGCAACAGCTCTTTGTGGCACTGACTTAAAACTGTTGACTTTCACATCTGATGTAGTTTGTACTTTATCATCCCTCAACACAGCCACATTTCATTATGATAAATTCACAAAACAATTCGTGTGGCACAAACTTATGCAGGCAGTCTAGATTCTTCAAACTACGGAATATAAATGCAAACAGACTTTGAGATGCTTGCCTTCCCCATGGTGCTCTTATTTTATATAACCCACTCACCGAAGCAGCGGAAGAGTAATTGGCCTCTACAGCTCGCTGTGTCACTCAATAGACAGCAAGAACGAGAGAAAGCCCTAGAATGAGAGGGAAAGAGACAGAGAGGGTGTGTAGGAGGATGTGTGGGAGAAAAGAGAGGGATGAGACAGAAATGAAAAAGAAGGGTAGGATAGAATTCGGCTGGCGTGTCCCGTCGGAGCGAGACAAAGAGAAGGTGGTATCAGCCTGTGTTTTCCACAGTTCAACAGGCAGGGACAGTAATGTATGTACTGCGAGAAATGCGAGTGGGCAGAATCACCAGTGTAGGCGAGCGTGTGGGTGAGAGGACAGCAGACCCCCAGAACAGCGATGAACTGAACATAAAGGTTACAGAGTTCAGAAAGTTTGTGTGGAAAGATGAGAGAGGTGTAGTGATTCCATCAAAGCCACCTGGGACAGGCGTCACCTTTGAGAAATTAAGCAAAAACATACCTAGAACCATTCCACTGGTCTAAGGTCATTGGTCAATGGTTATTTGAGATCATCAAGCTCACTTGACTGTCAGCAGGACAAATTTGAATCAATATTCAGTGAAACTCAATAGCATTTGACTGTCCTTATATGTAAGAGCAGCTTGGATATTCCCAAATAACTCCTTCTGTGTCCCACAGACGTCATGGGTTTCAAAAGACATGACAGAAAGTAAATGAGGGCAGAATTTCCATGTTTAACTGTCTCTTTAATGGATAAAGCTGAGCTCTAGGACTGAATTGAGCCTGGCAGCTGACGCCTCTCAGATACATTCAGTGAAGGCCTACATGTTTCTGCCGTCAGTTCTGATAAAGGTAGCTGGAGGACACAGTGAAGACTGGCACATTTCCCGGCTCCGAGAGGATTAACTGTGCAGTCACGACAAAATACCAAACATAAACATGCACTGTGGAGAAACTGAGGCAATGTAAAAACAATATAAGTGTTTATTAAAGGGGCAGATCAGATGACAAGAAATGTACCCTTACATCAACTGGTAGGCTGATAATTTAAAATCTGTCTGTAACATTTGAAAAAAACTGTGAAACTACTAGAAACTAGGAAGTCATAAAAAATCAACATGCTGCGATGCTGACAAGGGTGTTGCCATAGAGATGTATACATAGATGCCTGATCAGAAGCTGTTTTCTGTTCCACTACAATGTACACTCAAGACAAGAGAAAGTTGACTGCATTTGCAAGGATAGTGTGTATATCGCGTTGCATGCTGTTGTGATATGTAGTCATCTGTGAGGTATAAAATCAGGTTTTTTCATAAAATTTAGACTGGAGGCTGTGCAATGTCGCAGCATCTTGGAAAACTCTTTTTCACTATTAGAAAAGACAGCAATGAAAAGATGGACCATTCCAAAACAGCATGTGTCGACAATGTGGCATGGGTGTTGCCATGTAGTTGCTCATTACACAAAGTCCCTGTCGCACTGGTCCCTAGATTAGATTTAAGACATTCTTTCAGGTCAGATAGGGTTCTCGAAGCATTTTATTTCTTCTAAGTTGATGAACAAAAGACTAATTGCTTAGAAACTCACTCCTGCAGGATTTGATGCATCATTCACTCATGCCTGCATCACAAACAATGCTGAATCAGTTATGTGCATTTGAGCAATTCCAGTATTATGAATGTCACATTCTCAGAAAATAATAGTGAAATATAATTCCTCATGGAATGTACAGTATATTAACAATGTAATAATTAAATTCTATATTTGACTAAACCTCTGGTGACTAAGCAGACATCAGAAAAATATAAGTCTATGCACGAGTTTTACATTTTTAGAGGGAAAACTCATGTGTTATGGACGAGACAAAAAAATAATGCATGTTTTTGAGAGACGACACTGTATAATTTCTGTGAATTAAACGGTGCAAAGCAGATACAACAATCAACAACAGGAGAATGGATGGCCATTTATAGAAAATAAAAAAGTCTCTAGTTTATTTTTATGTGCCCATTTATACGGGATATGGACTGTTATGGTTGACAATTAAATTAACTTAAACAACTGTGCTTTAAAAACACACACAAAAATAGAACATGATTGACATCCGACCTATCAGTAAGGTAAAACATTTGGTAAAAACTATCATCTTATGAAATTTATAAAATGTATGTAAAAATATGCTTGTTTTAGAAAGCCTCACAATTTAATCTAGCCTGCAAAGTTTGCATGAACAAATGAGTGACAAACTATATCTGCTAAAATCAGTGCTGTAATATAGCAAAACTCCTAATGAGATGCACTGGACAATCATAAACGTAAAGGTGATCATCATAATTACTCGTCTACAATAGGGTTTAATCAGACTGATGTCAAACTGGGCCGGTCAAAACCGCTCCACCCACAGACCCAATGAATGGTTTCGTTTACCCTTCACCCTTCAGGCACAAACTTAAATTATCTCCTTGCAAGCAATCACCGCAACGTGATTAAAGTAAACGCTTTGCCTACACGCGCGCTATGTATAACAGCTTTGGGGATGAACAAAGCGGCGATAATTATGGCGTTTTGGTCCATCTTTTGTGTAGACAGAAGTATTTTACGCAAGCTCGGAGCACTTCGGAGTGTACGTGCGCAGGGGTTTGCAACACACAATACGATAAGTACGTTGCCATGGTTACACGGCACTTGGCCAAAAGGGTGGGAAGAGGTGATTGCACGTTTGCTCAAGTTCACACAGCAAGCGTTTGGCCGCTTCAACCCGGAGAAGTTTCAGTGCTGATAAATGCTCCGTGGTGGCAGGTAAGCGACGTGAAGTCAAAAGGTGTTTTGGACTAGCAGTCATGATGCACTCAAACTGAAGAAACCTTTCACTTCTGCCTCAACGGTTTTTGATCTGATTTCTGAGGTGACGAGATAAAAGCCTGACAGAAGAAGTCAGGTCAGGTTAGTCCCGCTCTGCTCAGGGAAGGCAACAGCGTTTAAAGGTCTCAGGATTCACTTTATCAAAATGGCACCAGGCCTCTTTTTTTAAAGGTTCTTTTTAATCTGTGCAAGAGAAAAAAAAACGTACAGAGGAAGAGATTTTTGACAAACGCCCACATTCCTTTGCAACATCTTAGTTACTTTTTTCGAAACAAAGTACATAAAATGAACAATGAACTAGTTTTATAAAATGTATAACAACAAGGATAAGGTAATATCCAAGACGTAAGGTAGACAAAAGTCTATACACAAGATCATGAACATTTTTTTAGGTTTGGAAATAATGATCTTTGAGTCCTCATCAGTCAGATCTTGAGTGATGTCAAATGATTGACAGCCGACACATTTCATTATGAAACCTGAGTGAATTTCACTCTCCACTTTCCTTCTGCCCAAGCATCTTTTTTAAATCCTTAAATTTGTTTTTCCCCAATCTGTTCTTATTCACCAAGTTCTTTTTGTTTCTTCTGTTTTTCTTCTTCTCGAACGGACTTCCCACTTTCTTCTCCCCAGCTACCTCTTTCTTAGCCTCACCATTGGTCTTCTGCTTCTTGTTGAACTTCGGACTCTTTTTTGAAGCTTCTCCATCCAGTTTGGCAATTTTGGCCTTTTTAGGGCCCTCTGTTTTTTTACTGTCAGGCTTTCCCCCTGGCTTTCTCTTAATAATGGGTGCCTGAGCTTTATCCGGTCTTAATTTCTTCTTCATGCCCGTGGAGCTCTTCACAGGAGTTGAAGTTGGCGCCTGCTCTTTAGATTCAATCTTTTCAGTTTTCTGAATCTTCTCTGATGGGGCTCCAGTCTTCATTGCTGTAGATTCTACTTCATTCTCTGAAAGCAAAAAATAAAGAGATATCAAATCTCAAACCAACTTTACTAGTCTAGTGGAAGAATATGGAACACACCGGTTTCTATTGGCGCAGTGGGGATGAGGTTGGAGAACTTTTTGAACTTGGCTACAAAAAATCCATCCATGTTGTGAGAGTGAGGGTAGAATCGGCATGATAGTTTGAGGGAGGGATGAAACCGTCTCTCTTTGAATCTGTAGAGAGAAGAATAGCTTATTTTCCTCTTACACAATACAATTTCTTAGTATTTTTCTGGAACTTCGGCCATAATGATCACAGCCACATCTCAAAAAGGCTTCTTTACCTGGTGAATCCCTCATTGCCGAAGTCCAGTCCTGTGGGTACCAGCTTTACATTTCTCTTCTTCAGAGCATAATCCACCACCCACTCGTTCTCATCCACCTGTGGAGAAATTAAATGTCCGTAATACACGCAGCTACTACACCAGGAGCGATTAAAATTTTGCGCCTAAAACTGTGCGGAAAACGTAAACGACACCAAGGCGATCCATGTTTCCCACAATACTCTCCTATCGTTCCGCGCTCGCATCATTAGCCACGATCGTGCCTTTGTTAAACAGACATACTTGTGTGACAGTTGAGGGATCTTCCTGGTATTTCAGCAGAATAACAGAAAATTATCCCTCTAACATTTGTTTTTTACAAATAACCCGATGCATCATTCTATTGTTTACAATTAAGCATCTAATAAATCCTTGAATAATAATTCATAATAATTCATGCGTTTTGGCTTCAAAAGACTTGCACAAGTTGTATTTACTTTGCATCCTTTATGAACCCCTTAGGTGCATTTTGCACCTAAAACCATGTGGAAAACGCCAGCGAGACTGCTTTCTGCAGCATTCTGAAGTTTAAATATTTTCATCTCGATGTGGTTCCCACACACCTAGAAAAACTGGTGCATCGCACCGCATGCACATCGTTCCATTCCTTATTTTAGCCCCCGTCCACATTTAACGAATATGTGCATGTATATGCATGGCACGTAAATAGAGATTCCCCTTTGTTCCAGGTTGTTCTACAAAAATTCGTGCAATTTTGTAATAATGTAAAAAATAACAGTCCCCCATAATAACTTATAATTGAGTTAACTATTATTTTTAAAAGGGGCTAAAAGTCTCTTTACCGTTGTACTTATTTATGTACAAAGAGAACTTAAGTGCAGATTTTATTACCATAATAGAGCAAGTGCAGTAGATGAGGTATCCACCAGTACGTGAGTCAGCGTTGACAGAGTCAATGGCTGCAAGGAGGAGCTCCTTTTGCAGGTGAGCCAAGCGGTGAATATCAGCCTCATCCTGAGAGACAGAGAAAGAGAGAGATTTTAAAATTCAGCACTGGGGAAGGTCCATCTAATGCAAAACCCTGCAGAATAATGAGGCAGGTGCAGTCACGACCACGTCAAGAACAAAAACGGGATACTTTTAGAACAGAATTACCTTGCTGGTCTTCACAGCTGGATCTTTGGAGATGACTCCTGTACCTGAGCAAGGAGCATCCAGCAGCACTCTGTCAAAACCTCCCATCACCTGCCATTTAAAACCAGACACTTCATATCACTTATATAATAATAGCAGTCGACAGATCACAGTCTTTCACCGAATTATCTACATGACAAGTTAGTTAATCAATATATGATGTCCTTAATGTCTTAATGTCCATTATCTCATGTCCACAAATGAAGACAATTCATTACTTTGGCAGATGTACTGAATTACAAAAACATGGCTTTAGGATTTGTTTTTTAAAATCAGTTATCATTTCTGTTTTAAGGTGTTTCTGAATGATATTTTTCTGTCCTTTCCCAACAGATCAATGTTTCCTGAAGTCTATGGTGAAGTGGGTATGTACATTAACATCAATCTGGCAAAACTATAATATAAGTTAATGTGAAACTTTGTAGACCTCGCTGTGGCACATTTAAAGTGTCATCTGAACGCCACAGGCTAAAGTCATCCATACACTCATAGAAAATAACATAATCGAGTTTAAAAGTCATTGCGTCACTCTTGGTTTCTCATTCGCTGTGCAACCCCCTTGAGGGAGACATTAGAACTGTCACATGAGTGTTCTGCATTTAAAGGCAAGGCTGTCGTGCAGTGATAAGGACACACACCGTAGGAAACTGTCTGCCGTCATAGTTGCAGATGATAGCATTAGTGACACCAAGGCGATGAATGTTTCCCACAACACTCTTCAATCGGTCCGCATTCAAATCATTAGCCACGATCGTGCCTGTGTTCCTCATTAATTGAGCTGAAATACACAAATCACTCATTTAAACTGAAAATCCATTAAAAGAAAAGCCATCATCATATTTTCAATGTAATTAACCCCATTACAGAAGCACGGCAGTTCGTATGATTGCTACAGTGAAGCATATGCTCACCCATATATGTAGTTTTGCCTCCTGGAGCAGAGCTCATGTCTAACACTAGCTCCCCCTCCTGGGGAGATAGCGCCATAACAGGCAGAAATGAAGATGCTCCCTGCAGCATGTACTGCCCTGACAAATATTCTGGAGTCGCTCCTGCATTACAGAAAGTTTTACATAATCAGATAATAATGTTTAGAAAAATCATATATTGATAATGATTAGGTAATTTTGGCACTGACCTATGGGGACAGAGGAGTCATAGATGACCAGTCCCACTTTAGACCATTTCCCTATCGGATCCAAGTTTACACCTCTGTTAATCAGAGCCTGTGTCAGAAAACAAGCCATTAGATTACCAAAAAGACAGTCCTACTGCAGACCAGTCTCGTTTAACATCTGCATGAATATCACGTTGGCCCAGTTTACAACAGTTTAGGTGATCCATTCACATTTGCATCACAGATCACACCTTGTTTAAAAATGTGACTCACATGGATTTTTAATAAAACTCATACTCAACACATCAATGTCACAGTATTTTAATAAAACACTTTTGTGCAACTGTGTATGTATTTCATATGAATGCTGATGTTAAGCCAAACTGTATGTAAATGAGACCTGTCTGGTTCAAAATGTCACAATGTTTGAGAAACTTTTAAACATATTCTAACCTGAGCCAAGTCTCTCCGCCTGGTCTTTAAAGTGTTGGTTCTGATGGTGACTGGCCTCTGTATTTCATTGGCTTCCAGAAATTCAATGAGCTGAAGAAAAAAAAAAAATTAAACTATTTTTTAAGGTTTTGCCAATCACACAACTGCCTTCTGATAAGCATATACTGCCAATTCATATAGAGGTGAAGGAGGTGTGGCCATCCAGCTCTTCAGTATTGACAGACAGTTAATTTATCCTGTTAGCATAGCCGCACACCCTGAGGAAGCAGATGGGCGGTACTAAAATCGGAAGCAATAGCTCAGCAACCTACTTCTGCATAGTATGTTTAAGCATTGCAATAAAATGTGTTAAGTGCTAGATACGCCTACACAGATGTATGAACAGATACACACCTCAGAAAGTGGGAACAGGTCCATTAGTTTGCTAATAAGGAACTGATTGTAGCTGTAATAGATGCAGAGGTCAGACCGCAGGAGTGAGAGATACTCTGATCTCTCTTTGCCCTCCTCTCGCTTCTCAGTGAAGTGAGTCAAAACATCCACATTATCTTTGATCCTCTGATAGATGGTCTTCAGGTCCATAGGTAAAAGACCTACAAAAAATAGAATGCTGATATTAAAATTTAAGTTTTAGAAATCAGTAGTTTACCATAGTAATGTGATAAAGTTGGACTCACCCTCTTTCTGTCTATCTGCAGCAGATGGAAGTATGAATTTTTCATCATTCTCATCAAAGATTGCCTGCACAGTATCGTCGTCATTCCCCTTCTGCTGCTTTATCTTTTCAGCTTCTTCAGTACTCATCTCCTCATCATCATCATCATCATCATCATCATCGTCGTCATCTTCAATACTCTCTTGTTGATTGAGTTGACGTTTTTTCTGTTTTCTTGCTGCTTTCTCAATTGGAAGAAGCTGATGAAAAGGGCAAGGATGGGATAACAATGAAATGGTCAATCTCTGGCACGCAGTATAATTTTTTTAACCTGCTCAATTTTTGTAATAATTAATGAGAAATAATGTGATGGTTATTCATTATATTATTTGTCGTTACAGGATTTCATCACCACATGATTTTGGTAGGCTAAGGCTACAATTGAGAATTGCTATTAAATTATCATATATGTAGTAAATGTGGTATTTTAGCAATTTAATACAACTTTGCAGAATAAAATGGCACTCTGATCTAATAAAACATTAACAGGATTAAAAAATGTGTTCATGCAGGTCAGTTGACAGCACATTCAAAAAAAAGTTTTTGGATCAACACCTATGTAACACACACAAAAATGCACTAGTCAGTTTGTTTGCCAAATGCAAACATTTAAAAAATATGATTCTGAGAATAAAACTTGAGGGTTTGCAGAATACAATGGTTCATGCAGCAGCATGCTTTGTCGTGTACTATTCATTTTGGAAAATGCTGTAATCCAGGTGCCCCACACATATTCAATCTGCATACTGTGCATAAAATTTGCAATATAATGGCAGACTAGTAAAACTAGACTACAATAGTCTAGTATGGCAGTATGCTTTTTTGAAGATTAAACTAAGGAGTTTGCCTGTTTGTTTCATTAAAAGTGTAAAAGGCACCTCTTCTCCATCACTGTCTTGTTTATCCTCCTCATCCCCTTCATCTGCACCGTAATCATCAACCATTTCTTCATCATCATCATCATCATCATCTTCCCCTTTTATTTGCTTTTTGAAAAGGACACCCTCCTCCTCGCTGTCGTCCTCTTCCCACTGGCTGTCACTCTCCTCATCTTCAGCAGGTTCTTCAATCTTTCGTTTTCTCTGCGCAGGTTTCAGCCACTGACTATTTTCATCTGAGAATCCTGCAATAAACACAGATCGATTTCCATATTCAAGGGTGCATGAACAATGTGGTCCTATCGTTGTCTCTTTTTTTTAACCCTTTAAATACCTTTTTTGGGCTTTTGGGCTTTAATGGCCTTTTGCTCTTTTTTGTGTTCCTTCACTTGAGCTCTCTTTATAGCACTGTAAAAAAAAGATTTATTTATTTACAAGTATTCAACAAAGACATGAGAAAATACAATAAACCTTGTTGTTTTGTCTACTGACCGTTTCTTTCCTCTGCTTGACAATTTTTTTGGTTCATTTTCTAAAAAAAGACACATTTGTTACAACCATTATACTACCATATGAAATAGGAGGAAATAAAGCACAATATGATGTATTTTACCCTCAACCAAGAAACTGGCCAGCTCAGTCTCTGCTCCTTTTTGTTTCCTGGATTTGCGTCCAGGTCCTCTTTTCACCTTATTGGTGGGATCCAACTTCCTGCCCATACTTGACTCCTACAAAGGTATTCTATCACAACATCAAGTAATCAATTTATATGAACAACATGAACATTTCAGTCACAGCAAGAAAGCGAAAAACTCAGAAACATGTAGTGTTTGAGGGCTGGCATGTGCCATGTGGTTTTCATACCTTCCCAACACACAACATACTAACCTAAGGTATTCAACCGGAGCTTTCCTTACATTAAAACATATTGCATGGGGTCATTAAAATACGTCTGTTATAACTTGTGAGAACGTTTACCGTCTTAAATAGCTAATTTAGTTAATCGTCAGATCGGCTTGTGCCTAGCATGGTGTTAATCATAGCATTAATGTTAAAAAGACAGAAATAAGTATTATTTCAACTGCTCGTGTTTATGTGATGCATTTAAAGACAAAATATTTGTGTGTACATTTTACACACAACGCAGCGCGTGGAAGCTAACAAAATATTTCACTGTAACGTTAACCGGTTAAATTTACAACGTAAAACCATAACTGTAAATCCTTATTACACTTACTTTCTATTAAAAACCTTCCGTCCGTTTATCCTGTTGCTTTCTAGAACACCGCTAGAAATTTAACGACTAACTTATTTGCGAAATGTATTACAACACACATGTACCTCTCGTGCTGCCTACACGAGCACACATGTGACTTTTTTGCGCACGTTGGGTTTCCGGAAGCTGCGTTTGACGCGACTTCCGTCGCACATCTTTTACGCAGCCATTCGGTAGTTTCGAAGTTGGCGGAGAGCGACTTCACTTGAAAATATAAACAAAGGCTTCTTCGTCGAGTGTTGTCATGGAGGACGAATGGGAGGAAGAGGAGCAGTTAGTCGTGGCGGAGCTGTCAGGAATGATCAGCTCTGATCTTCTGTCCAGTCGTCAGGGCACGTGTAAGATCGTCGACATCGACAGCGAGCAGCCCATGATGCAGGTGGGACGCTATCTTTTCGCCGGAGAATACGAGGACGCCATGGGAACATGTGTGGTTTTTCAAGAAGAGAATGGGGGCGGGGCGGGCTCGAAGCCGGTACTTAAATACAAATGTCACACGATGAAGAAACTGGTGCTGCAGAGGACGTTTCTGTCGGAGAGGAAAGAGGACGAGCCGGTGTCAAACCGCATAGAGGTGCTTGCTCTCAATGATGAACAGTCGTACGGACGACAAAGCGCAATGTGTCACTACCTGGATCGGAAGGAGACGGAGAAATCACTGCTTGACGAGACTAAAGACTGCGGGGATCCAGAGATGAGTGGGGATGAATCTCCGGCTGAGATGGACGAGAGTGAGGCGGAGGAGACGATTGACACAACAGTCAATGTTAGCACTGAACTTGCAGCAGCAGAAGAAGAAGAACAAGAGGAGGACGGTGGCTCTTAATGAGAAGTCAAACACTTTTGATCTTGTGCATTCTGCATTATGTAAATATAATAATGTTGTTCACACAGAAGAATCTAAGAAAAATTAAATACAGTATGTTTGCAATATATCACTTTTTACTTTTGTTAAAAAGCCACGAGGGGGGAAAGGGGGGCATTGCACCTTCAGATCTGATTTGTTTAGCAAATGCAAATGCGTCAGTTTCATTTAAGTATTTATGCCAAATGCAAAGTTTTCGTCGTTGTCATTTTATTTTATAGGTAACAGTAAATGACATGCGTCTCTGCTTGTCAATATTAAAGTAGGATGAGTAATCTAACTAAATCTAAACTAAATGATAATTGGAAAGGGTAAAGGGTTGTCCTATTGGCTGGTAATGTATCTGTGCTGCCTCCGTGCATCCCGTCAGCGATGAGTCTGCGATTATAGCTTCCTTCAGTTTTTTGCAAATCTTTATCATTACAGGGTAATTCAGAGGCAAAACCAAATTTCCCCATTTTTTACTCGCCCTCAAGGTATCCTGACTGAATATGACTTTCTACTTGAAGAATAATGAAGTCAGAGTTATAATATTACCACATATCATTTTTCTTCCCAGAGTTGAATGAGAGCGAATGGGGAGCAATTATTTGAAGCTCCAAAAAGTGCATCTATCGATCAAAGAATGGCTCGACACGGCTTTGTGGTGTTAAAAAGCTCTTCTGAAGTGAATCGATGCCTTGGTTTAAAATATTCATATTGAGAGCGATATTAATGTTATGTCAAGCTTCCGTTATCCCTGGGCTGCCCGTGAACCAGAGGCTTGTTTTTCCAGCAAATGCGGTGACGAAAGCTCCTGCACAGAGGAAACAGCATCCTATTGGATCAAAAGGAAAAGTCACGGGAACTTAAGACGTTGTATTATAACTGTTTATAAAATATAAACCACATATAATACTTGGTATTATAACTCCCATCATTTACCCGAAAAACAAGCCTCAACAAACAAGTTCAGCTGAGGGATAATGGAAGCTAGACATCAACGTTAATAGCGCTCTTCATATGGATATTTCTCTAATGGCTGGAACATACTACAAGACTTAATACTATAGACATCATACACATTAAATCTTTTTGAAAGTTTCCGATAGAAAGTCACTTACTGATCAAATCTGCAGACTGGCACAGACTTTCTGCAACAAGTCCAGACTGAAAATCTGAGCAAAAGACTTGGAGTGTATTTCAGCCTTTAATTGAATATACAACAATAACCTTTCCGACAGACCATAAGCAGGCTACACCATACAGGTTAAAACTGTTTTTACAACTATGTAATCGAAGCTAGGAAACTAAGTGGAATTGATAAAAGTCAAACGATACCCAACCCAATTCTGAATTTTAGGAGATCAGAGAAAATCACCTACAAACGCATGTTAGCCCAAAATACATAGATACCCCCAACTCCAAAAAGTTTGGAGGCTTTTTATATTTCATCAGCCATTTAGACTGAGAAGGATCACCAATTGGCAATAGAAAAAGGCAGACAGACAAACATGACTTTCACCGAACGAATCTGTGCTGACAGTGAAAAAGAAATAATTATATTTTTGTAGTAAATTATTAAAGATCGCCAGTTTGTCAAATTTCATATTACAGCAATGTCAAGCATTACAGATTTCTTTTGTTTTTAGCTTCTTGAATGATCTAGAAAAAAAATGGATTTGCTTGCAATTTTGAAGTTGATATAAGTTTATTGGCACAAGAAAGAGTTTGTATACACCAAACAGGAAACCTTATAACTTTAAATGTATAAACCTATTTGTAAAAAATACAAAAGTATATATAACATTCTACCCTGTTTAGGGTATAGACGTTTGATTCAGTATAAATGAAAATGTTAACACATAAGAAATGTTATTCTGTTGAGGAATCTGAAAATATTTTTTGTACTGATGATCAAATTGCATATGCAAGCACACCTTCAGTCCGAAGCCATGACAGAAAAATGACTGTTTTGTTTCTTCATAACACTCCCCAGACCTCCTCAAACGCGGAACACATTTTGGCACATGTCAGTGCTGCAGACAATGGATAGTTACTTATGGACACTGTCTTTTCTGTGTAGTCAACATTTACCTGTGGAAAAAAAAACAGTTTTAAATTCTGTGGTTGGACTTATAGTATTATAATCAGGTCTGATACTCAAGAAGATAGTACACTCACTGTTCCATGTGCAAATGCTCCAATGACAACAGCAGCTGGTCCATCCTTTGGGACAATAGTTCTGGGACACACAGCATCTCCTGCTTTGAATGATGAAGCATATCTGGGACATCCAGGAGGCAGGTGGTCCGATACTGGATTTTTAATCAGTCTTAACAAACGCTGTGGACCATCTGCTGCTCTCACACTCAGCTTGTGCAGGAGCTGGACTGCAAGTATGCAAACAATACATTCATTATTTATACATTAGGCAGACACTTTTATCCAAAGCGACTTACAAAAGAGAACGCATATAATAAGGGTACAAATGATGCTACTTCAATTCTTACAGATTCTCAAGACTCTGCACTGTAAGAATTTCCTACATAGAATTCTTTTTAAAAGTAGAGACGCCCCTTAAAATAGACAAAATAATTTACACATGGGGCAGGTTGAATAAGCTGCATAAACTAGTCTTAAACGTGAGAACATTTTTTTAAGATTAGTCATGACTAGATTGATCTAATTGAAATCTGAAAAGTGCTAGGGCTAACTAATTCTAGTTCATCGAGACTAGTTATTAAGACACAGGCTGCGTCTGAAATCGCCTACTTCCATACTATATAGTAGGCGAAAATGAGTATGAGTCATGAATATTCTGTCCGAAATCTCAGTATGCAAAAAAGGTCGGCGAGAAATACCTTGATGGTCTACTTCCGCCAAGATTTGTGACTGTGGATCGGATGGACACTTATCTATCCCATGATGCCAAGGGAGCTGAGCAACGGTCAAATTTCAAAAGTGAATCAAATAAATATAGGGGAAAACTTCAAGGCGGACTTACGTTGTGCAGTGCCAATACATTAATTTTTCATCATTAAATCATGTTTTTAATCAACGCTCACGTGTAGAATGTTGTTAATAAGTCAAAGAGTATACGGGTAACATGACCATAAAACATGGTGGATATAGTGTGTCTGAAATATATTCATACTACTCATACTATATAGAACGTACTGTTTTAACGGTACTTATTCAAATTCAATACGTACTGTCACAATATGCGATGTCGGACGCAGCCACAATCTTAACTTGGTGGCTATGTGTATGCAACTTACCCATAGTTCAACATGTGAAACATGAATGAACAACCAATACTTTCTTAATAGAGTAAGTGTGAATTTACCCATGAGTCCACAGAACCGTGGAAACGTGCGAGGAATTCTTGTCTGTGGGTTGATTTCGATCAAAACATTCTTCTCTGTGTGAATGTACACCTGTAGCAGTCCTGCTCTATTCAAAGGACTGTCCAGAAGCATCAACAAGGACTGAAGAAAGCAAGCAAACACAAGAAGCCAGAGATTTAAAACCATTCAAGACTTGGGCACCAATCTGTGTGTGTGCATGTATTTTACATGTAATTATAAACTAAAAACAAAAAGCTTACAATCTACACATATGTTCAAGTCTATCACATATGATTGGTAAACGCTTTACCTGATGTGTGATATCAGGGCGAATCTTGCCGGGGTCTCTGCCATTCTTTATTATCATACCCTTATGCTGATCACAATTCAGCAACTCGAATGTTTTTCCAACCTGCATAGAAATACGCTCGAGTTGAAAACAAAACAGTTTCATAAAACAAATTCATTTATTCGTATTCTAAGGACTGTTTGGTTTAACGTATATACAAAGTTTGTGTGATTACTATTCCTTGTCTCTTACCTTTACAGTTTCAAGCGTCGCTCCTTCTAAAACAACAACAAGTCGCTTTTCAGTCATTTGATCGTGCAAACTTCGTTGCTGTTTAACTGGTTTTGGTTCATATTCGTCTAAATGCTCCAGACCACGCTTAGTACCAGCGCGCGCAGCCATGTTGACACAGAACTGCAACGCATTAATTGTGCGTCACTGATGACGTCCTCGATTTACACTGAAATTAAGAGTCCCCCTTAAGGATTATATATTTGATAATACGCTTTATCACTTTTATAGCTGTATTCTGATGATGTTTTTTTTTCTAAAACTATATTTTCTGAAACTAGTAGTTACTGTACATGACCTACCACAACACGTACCTTTAACTATTTGTTATACATTTTTAAATGTTAAGGTTTGATTTCCTGTTCTTTTCTTGCTAATTGCTATTAAAACAAAAATATTTGTAATTGTTATAATGAAATAAAAATGCTTTTTTCGTGTGTTCATTTATTTATTTCATACATTCAGAGTCATATCAACTTCAAACTGTATTTACTTTCATCGTCAATAAATTACAAATAAAATCCTATATTAAGGTGGACTGTTCTCCGACCTTATGGTAAAACATATCAAACATACCGTAGTTCTTCAAACGTAATCATAGTTTAACCAGAGTAAACACAGGTAGATCCCGTATTACTTTGGTTCATAGTATACAAAAAGTTAAATATAAAAATGAAATCATATCCACCAAGCAGCTTTTAACAGTTTTATCACATGCACAATTTATTACATTAACAAAGTGGTTTAAAAATTCCTTGCAAAAGCTTTTTAATCTGGAATAACTTTATCCTTTTCTAGTCTCTTCAACTTCATTCAGGAAACAGTGAGCAGCTCCAATGGTTCAATTGTCCAGCTTGTCGATTTCGACTCACAAGCAATGTGTTCCTGCTAGATTCAGTGTGTTGTTCGACTCAGACACATCTCAGGAGGATCACTCTGATATTTATTGAGGCAGGTCAGCGGTTTTGGGCAGAATTGTGAGTTTGAACACAGGACTGACACCAGGAAAGAAGGTTCAAAGGGCATGAACTCACGGTAGGAGTCTGCATCACAGCTTACCTGTGACATTTGAATAAAACACCTGCTTAGTACACATGCTTATTGTTTGAATATTTATGTGTTTCCCACTGACGTGTTCTTGGTACCTTTGTAAAGGATGAGAGGAACAGGTGAATGTATGAGAGGCCAGACAGAGATGAATCTGCTGGACCCCTTGTGAAACTCATTTTATAAGCCTAAAAAGAGGAAAAAATAACATCATAAATATATAGACATGATTAGATCACTCCTGAATAAAAAATAAAAGTGTTGTTCTGCAGCAAGTTAACTTACATTAAGTGCCACTTCCAGAGCGGAGTATTGTACCCACACCTCCTGTTGTTTAGAGAGGGAAAGAGAGAAAGCATCAACCCGACCGGGACCCTCGGTCACACTCAGATAATAAGACCACACACAAGCGCTCTCCAACTCAGGATTCTTAGCCTGTGTGTGAACTTGTGGTCAGAAATTCAAAGGTTAGGTTTACAAAATACACACATTAAAACTCGTAAATCGTCATTAGAGCAATACTGACTTACTATCAGGTAACAGAAGGTGGAAAAAATCTTTAGCCACCAGAAATCCCAATGTCCCATAATTCAATGCCCTGAAAAATATAAGGTTGGAAAATTTAAATAGCAAGTTAAACTTTTGTACACAAAAGTGCATAATATTTTTTATATTATTAACATTTTGTTTCAAAGTAAAACATTTTCCTATTTTGTTCATTTATTCTGTAATAATCTATAATAAAACCAATCTTCCACAGCATTTCTTTGCTATGGACCAGGCCTTATTTCTTTGCCTACTGAGGTTTGAGATTGCTTCATTGAACCACGTATAATTTTTTCCATTCACCCAAAATCTACAAAATGGCAACATTTATAAAAATTCCCTAAAAGGTAGATTTAAAATAATCCCAGGCAACGACCACATCAGGTATAAATGGAATTGCTCGTAAATCACTTTTATACACTTCGTGCGTAAATGCTTGTACATTAAAATAACTGGCGCCTATACCTATGTAGGTTTAAAATACCTGGGATGTGAGAAATGGAAGAAAGGTGACACAAACATTCCAACGGGGACGATGATGTCATTGCCAGAGAGGTGTGGAGTGATAGACAAACTAGAGGAAAGACAGAGGTCAGAGATCATTGATAACGCAATAAAAGTACAATAAAAAAATATAGAGATATAGATTCACAAGTACCAGTAATTGCTCTCTAAGTATACTGTGAAATTATTTTAAATAAAAACTAATGACTAAAATAAATATAAAAAAATAATACTAAAATAATATGTTCTGCAAATTACTTATTTAGAAACGAACTACAGTATGTATGTATAAAAGTATAAACACTTTTGTATTAAATGTAAATAAATAAAGCTTAAAAAAAGAGTCACAATGTTTTGCATTGTAACAAAATAGTTCTTTTAGTTTTATTTAAGTGTTATTTATATTTTGAATTAGCTATTATTTATATATTTGTAGTTTTCAAGTTAAGTTAAGTAGAAATTGTATTAGGTTTTTTCATTTTATTTATTTATCTATTATTCTATATATTGTTCTATTCAGTAGGTTTAACTTATGCTTATTTCATTTTTATTAATAATTTTAATGCCTCAACCCAACATTTTCTAAAAGAACATACATCTCACTGCTTGAGATATGAGAGCACAAACCCTTCAGCTCGTGTGGCATGTGAGAGTAGCCTGCTTCTGCTCTTCTGTTTCAGCAACAGGACCTGAAGGTAGTTGGAGAAATAATCCTCCTCACTCACAAGCACCTGAATACAGACAAGCAAAGAGAAAACAGTTGAACTCTAACCCACTGAACATCAGGAAAGATTCATAAATGTAATTAATTCACCCCATTAAGTGTTCATTGATTCATCCTTTGGTTAACAAATCAAAATGTACCTCGGCATAGAGTTGGTTAAGTTCTGCATGATTTGGGGGATTTGTTTCTGTGGAGAGTCTTGGAGTTAGAGATTGTATCTGAAAAAGACACAAGATTATGCAAACATATACACATACAAAGATTCATTTACACATTTGGTGTTTGATTCACATTTCACCTTATCAAAAATTAAACCAGCCGATTTCTCGTCCCTCCAGGTCAGATCTGCCAGTTTCATCTTGAGGGATGAGTAAATATTCTGTATCAATTCTTCAGCCTGGCAGAGAGAAAAACTATTTAAATAGATCCATGAATTTAACGTCACATATGCCAATACTTGATAACCTTTATGTGTATTCATCAAAAATCATTTTTTTGCTTTATTGTTGAATGTACCTCTTTCTGTGCATGTCTTTCTCTGATCAGATGACTCAGTAGTGTTTCAAATCCTTGCTCTGTCTGCCGGACACACTTCCACCAGCGTGGTACATCCTACAATGGCAGACAGCAAAACAGAATAAAATCAAAAATGTAGTCAGCATCTACTTTTAATAAATACAAATAGGTAATTCATTCCTTGCTGACCTCCTGTGCATCTCCAGTTGCAATGGAAAAGTTTTTCATTGTTTGCCTAAATTTTGAGTCCAGCGCAGGTATGAGTGTTTGCAAAAGGCTAAACATCATGTATGTATGAAGAGATCACTGCACATTTTTACACGGATTCACACATGGAAAAAAAAACACATAAGCACACTGCCAAACTGTTAATCCAGTCTTTATCTGTTAAGAAATGTGTCTGTTATGACTTACGTTCCCATAATATCATGCTGACTTTTCCATTGGCTTATTGTCTGTGACATGTTGATAAGGTACGGGAGATTGTGTACTAAAACAACATCTGATTGGCTGATAGGAAGAGGCTGAAATGAGGCTTTTAGGCAAGCTAGCCAATCAATGGCTGGAGCCAGGATCTGTGAGGGACAGAGAGCAACCAATGAGCAGACAGTTCCATATATTTACTTTCTTTAAGAATTAATTAATTATAATAATTAATAATTAATTTTTTCAATGTACACATGTTGTTCCAAACCCCTACAGTGTTCTTTTCGTCTGCTGAACATCTACTGGTTTAAGAAAATAATGTCCGAATTTAAAGTTTGCGTGAACTTTTAATTTAATTCAGTGCATTTTTTAATAAAGAGCATATAGAACAAATTCTGCTTTATAAAGGCAAGCACAGACCTGTAGTTCTTGAATAGTAATTGTGTGATAGAGTAACCGCTGACTGAGGCGGTAAGGAAGAGGAGACGTGGCCACAGCGAGAGTTGTTGATAGAGCCATGAAAAGACCACAATGCTGTGTGGTTCTAGTGGAAGGAACGCCCAAAAGAACCAAATACTGACTGCAGGATGAAAAGAATGGCCGCAAATACTGAGGCAAAAAACAGAAACAATAAAAGACATGTTACCAAAGAACCCTTTATTTTAATAAAAAAATATGTTCGACTATCAAAAGAAATGCATCAGAGATGAAAGATTCTTAAGGTAACCAAAAAGAGCCCTTTTTGCAGTTTTATCTTTAAAGCGTAGCCTGACACTCATATAATGATCTGGTGCTATAATGCTAAAGAGAGACATTTGCAGAACCAAACATAAACACACCTACCTGAGAACTGGCTTTGGATTTGTTTGTCTTACTATTCCAGTCAATAGGGAATTGAAAATGTGGCTCATCAATCTATGAAAACATGAACATATTTCTTAACCACCACACAGACAATATACAAACAATTTCAAAAATAATCAAAGCTCTTTGTTTAAAGACTCCGGGAAATACAAATTGAGATTTTGTGTCTTTTAGTCCATTTGCTTTCATTTGAGATATTTCACATGAGTTGTAAAAATAAAGTTAAAAGGAAAATCACAGAGATCTCTTAAAAGAGCAATGTGGAGGTTTGAGCGGCATCTAGCGGTAAGTTTGCGAGCGTCATCACATTTTCGCTTCTTTGCCGAAGGAGATAACGTATTTATAAAATGTGCTCTGTAGAGCAGTTTGTCCGCTTAGGGCTACTGTAGAAACAACATGGTGAATTTGTAAGTGTACAGTATAGAAATAGCTCATTCAAAGATAACAAAAACATGACGCTTCAGACTCTGAAGAGATAGTTATGTGTATTATATTGCATTTCTGTCAAAAGATCCTCCAAAAAATACAAGTTGGTCCTTTATTATCTCAATTGTATCTCTAACATCAATGAGGTTAACCTCTGCGTAAATAACATCTGTGTCTTAGATGTTTCTCCTGAGAAAAAGGACAGAAGTCTCACAGAAGATATCTCAAAACATGTCAGTAACCAAACTCATATTTGCTGCAATTAAAGTCAAAGTTATTGAAGATCTCAATATGAACTCAAACATTTCTCATCAAATGTACCCAAATCAGCTCATTTTATAGAATTTACATTGATTTAACATCTCCATACTATTCGTCTATTTGTCTCACTTCTGAAACATCTGATACTAAGTTGACACTTAAATGAAAAACAACTGAATTTCATCGAATCTCATGAACAATAAAAAGCAATAAATGTCCTCTCTTTCTGCAACATGGACCAAAATACTGATGACTAATCTTGTGAACAGGGGAGTCCTTTTCATACTACTGTTCCCTAAGTGCTACTAACTGATAACATTTTGTTATTATGCTGTGCTCACCTGTATGTAAGGTTGATTGGAATTAGTTTGACCGTCACCAGCGTTTGGCCCCACATACACGCTGAAGAAAGGAAATGTGGAGTACTGGCTCATGAGCAGGGCCAGAGTGCTGTTAAAATCTCTCTTTATCCTTTCACCTGATACTGCCCAGCCACCCATCTACATACACAGAGAGAGAGAGAGAGAGAGAGAGAGAGCACAGGCCAGACGACATTAGAAGAACTATAAATCACAGTGAAATGTAGACTTAAAAAAAAATTACATTTACATTTAGGCACTTGGCAGACGCTTTTATCCAAAGTGACTTACATTGCTTTATCCTATACATTTTACATAGGTATTTGCAATCCCCTGGGATCGAACCCACAACCTTGCGTTGTTAACGCAATGCTCTTACCACTGAGCTACAGGAAAAAATTTGTCAGATGTGTACCTGCTTGAGTAGAGTGAGGAACGGCTCTGAACCCATTTTCTCTGCAGATTGTGATTCCATACAGGCCTTGAAGAATTTCTTTGCCTTCTGTACCGCTGTACTCGTGGCAACACCCTCATCAGGAGACTCTGCCCACATGGGGAGCACGAAGAACCAATGTCAAAAATGATGAGGTGAATGACAGAATGTTTCAGAATATACCTTAACTTACACACACAAAAGTGTCTAAAGTTTTGTGTTTAATAAGTATTTTTTTTTTTATGTTGACTGTTGGCAAGGATTATAGGTTCAAATAACAGAGAGAGAGGGGGGGGGGAGAAAGAAATATGTTTATAGGTATGTCAATACTGGTTATGAATGAAAAACTTATATTATACCTAGTATTTCTTTGATGGCTTTGAGCAAAGCTGTTTGTCTGTCTGGAAACTTGTCCAGCAGTCCATCATGTTTTTCTTCAACATCTGTCTTTCCTCTCATCTTCACTCGTTCTTCACCCAAATCTCTTTTCTTGTCTTGTCCTCCATTGTCATCAATCTCAATCCCCTTACCTCTCTGCCTCCCTCTGTGGGATGAAGATCCGCAGCCCGAAAGAAAGTAATCACAGGGGCGAGAAAAGGGATCCATGGTAACAGAAAAATGTTCAGATGCTTTCAGACAGGCAGGAGAAAGACAAGGTGGAGCAGCTGTAATAAAACATGCATTCAAATTACAAACAGTGTCTATGACATTGGCACTATACAGGAATGTTTTCATCATTTGTACCCGATTTCAAAAGTGAACTCCAGGGATCTCCCATCTTCTGTTGGTGAGCGTAGAATGCCAACCCTAATGTAATTACGAAGAGAGAAAAGACAAAGAGAGCCAATATAAGCTTGCGGTTCTTGTTGCAGACCACTGGAATTGATTCATCGGATTGAGGCCGTTCTTCTGGCATCATGACCATTTCCTGAGGGGGATATAGAGATTAAGATTCAGGGTTGTGTAAAGAGTCACAAACAATGTTTAAAACATGCCAATGACCTACACCCTACGTAAACACTTGTTAATTTGTAAATTTTTCATTTTAACACAACATCTACCAAACATTCCAATACTGCAGCAGAGAAAGATACGAGAATGAATGAAGAATTGATTCATTGCGATTTTTGAAAATGAGCAGTTTAATGGAATCATCAGTTTGTACATTCTAACACACTTGAAAGAAAAGTGATTAACTGTGTTCATAGGGATAATTCACCCCAAAATGTTTTTTTTTTCATTAAGATGTAGTCATTTAGCTCTTTATCCAAAGTGATTTACAAAGAGTTCAGGGAGCAATATGCAATAAGCAATATGTCGCACAGGAGCAGTAATACAATTTACTCGTCCTTTTGTCATCGCAACTTGACTTTCTTTTTTCTGTAGAACACAATAGAAGATACTTTGAAAAATGTTGGTAACCGAACAACTCTGGCTCCCATTGACTTCCATTCCATCTCTTGGAGCATCAACATGCAGGAAATGAAAGACACCGGGCCTAGTTTGCTTCTTGGATGGAAGTCATGGAGTTTCATTTGAAAAAACAAATGTGTTTATGTTGTCCAGATGACCACATTGTGGCAGAATGTTTGACTGCCAATGTAATCCGTCAAAAGTCTGCCGGATTTAGCCAATCGTAAAATTGCACAAGACACAGGGCGCCATAATATGAAGAACATATCAGTCATTTTCTGACCACTACATTCACACCCATCACACCTAACATATGCAAGAAAGGATGTCCTGAAATAAACTAGAAATAATATAAAGTGCAGCAGTGTGAACACGCTGCAAATGTGTGAGAGACAAATATTTCACAAATAATATGATGACTGTAAAAGGCCAATGATTTAATCTATGAGTTATGCAGTTCTGCTTTTGTCACACAAAACACATCAAGCTACATAAAACAAAAATTGGGTCAATTTTACTGAAGTCTGCCCATCACACCACCTGCCCATCAAAAACTATAAATCACAAATAACATGAAAAGCAATCTCAATTACACAAGTAGCTACATGGAGCTTATTATGGAGACCGGTGTTCGAATCTGACTGCTAGCACTTTCTGATCCCAATCCCAATTCTCCCATGCATCTTGATTTCCAAACAATAAAAATATCAAAAGTCTAAAAAAGCCTCACCTGTTGAAAAAATTGTATTTCAATCATCTTGTTCATCTGCTTTTCTTTAATCACCGCTTGGTTTGACTGCTTCGCACATATTAGGCTTCTAGCGTCAGAGCGTCTCTCTTTGTATCTCGTCTTTCGTCAGCCACAAGTCATGCAGTGTCTATCTGACCTCATCACACATTTGGTTCACTCTTTGACTGACTGATAAAATTTGAATGACTTGGCTTTCTTCAACACATATGTAATCTGGGCCATTCTGGACGCTTCCTCCTCACCTGCATTCACTTACATTCATAGGGTGCAGGTATGTTTTGCTCAAGAATCATTCATTTGACAAATATTTTGTGAAGACCAATGGACAGTTTAATAGCTCGGGACAAAGAATAGACAACTATCACAAAACATAAGGAACAAGTGTAGGCTGTGTAAACTTTTGAAGTTGGATATTTTTGTAAATTGAGTGGTTATTGTGTGTTAAGGCGATATATATTTAAATGTCTGTTAGTCTATGTGAAATAGCTTATTCGTGGCAGTACTAAATAAAAACAAAATGCTGTCTTTATGAGACCACCTTTTTATCATTAACATTATGTAGATTCTGCAAGCGCCATGTAAACTTAAATACGTATACGTGGTGCCATGGTTCAATTTCACACATATACTTTCTGTAGGACATTTTTACACACACACACGTCGGCACTCTTGACTATCAGTGGTGTATGAGGCTGGTGTGGACTGATAAGAATTGTGGGGTGCGAGAAGACCAAAACCACAAAGCAGAACGTCACACATTGCGTGGGAAAGAACATGTTGTGGAGCTGTCACATGACACAAGACGTAAACACATACACACAGTGTTCCAAAAACCCTCAACGTTGAAATTTCGTATTAATTTTATGTTGTCATCTTTATTCCCATTTAAAGCAAACTATTTCAGAAAATAGAAACTTTAATTTTAAAATGTCAATCATGTTATCATAATTTTGCAAACTAACATAGATTATGCATTATAAACAAAATGTATTATTCAAAATACATTTGTATTAAATTAAAAGTATATTTTATTTTATCGAATTGAATTGCCAACCCATTTACAATTTTGAAGGCATAACAACGTCCCAACTAGGACTTTCATAAAATCAGATCTCATTTCACGTTTCTCGTAATCAAACAAAATCACAGTGAGTTTATTATTACAGTATATTTAAATGTTTTTTAAATGAACAAATGATGTTATTAATCCACACCTGTTTATCTTCAAATACAGGAATGAGAGAGAGAGTTTGTAATAAGTTGTAAAGCATAACTTTAAAGGGGAGCTAAACTATTTACAATATTATAATGTGTGTAGAATGAACACAATATCCATAATCATGTTTTTTATTTCACAGTTATTAATGATAGATACCAGTATATTGTGAGTGTGACACCCTAGTCCCAACACACATAAAAATATCCTAACCGACTGCAGAATAAAATATATTAACCTAAACTTTAGGTCCGGCAGGATTTTATTTTTATTAGTTCAGAATACAGCACAAATGTGGAAGGAAAACAGACAATAGCAAAAATAACATGTTGGCATACATTTGACCGTAAACATACACACATTCACATATTACTGAGGAATTTATATGTTCAGCACTGATATAAAGGTTATACATTAATGGAAAGCTAAATCAGAAGTGGTCACAAATGGTACCATCTTACTGAAATAAGAACTATTGTGACAATACCAGCTTGAGAACAAGTCATCCCTAAAAATACTGCAATAACATAACAAATCATGCATAATGTGTTCGATTTAGTCATGTAATTGTTTTTTAATGATGGCAGCCATTGTTGTTCAGATGATTGCATTAAATACTAGATGTTTTTTGACAGGACAGGGATAATTCCCAGAAAAGACCCACATAGAGCTGTGCAGTGAAAGCTGATATGAACTTTTGTATGCTATGAATAATGCGCTACATACTGTATTTCTCAACATATTATCAAAAGCGAAAGCCAAAATAGTATTAGTCTGACAGAAATGAGATCCTTCTCCTATTTAAAGCTACTTAAGACGAAAACCATGAACTAAAAGAATGTGAGAAGATGATAGTGTGTAATGTTTAAAACATTATGAAAAAAAAGCCGTTCCGAAACATGTGAGACATGTGCTACCAATAACACTGTTGCATTCATTTATAAAAAGGATCTCTGCAGCTACGTGGAATATTTTCTGTTGTATATAGCCAGTGAGCTCTTGTTGAAGGATAACCTGAAGCCTTTTGTGCAAAAAATACTATTTTATCCCTAATCCAACTTTTTTTAGTAAGATGTAGCTACAATGTCTTGAAATAGACATATTACAGAAGGTCTACTGTATGTGTCATTACAACAGACCTAGTGACTAACATGCTATTTATTTGGAAATGATCGTCTAACCTATATTTTATTGTGCTTTACTTAATACCTCTGGCAAAATGTTTTGTTTTAAAACAGCAAAACAGCAAACATCTCACTGATACTGTTTATGATCAAGGCAATACTTATGCGTATCATCACGTTTTGTTCAGGTCCAAAAGAATGTGCTTTTTAAAATATTTGTTCATTTACAGGCAAACAGTTCCCTAAATGAATCATGCATAACAAATACAAATTGTGTCCCCCCCTCCTTCTTCTCCAAATGTTTTACATTTATGTCCTGACTCCTCACATCATGCACTTTTCACTACTTAAAAAATTGGTTTGGGAAAAAAAGTGCATGTATTGCTGTGGATATACAGCCTTTGTCGTTCCTAAGAAGTCAGCTGTGGTACAATTTATGGATTTTTTGAGATTTGTGAAAGGCATGCTGAGAGTCACATGGCTAAAAAACAGCCGTGCAATACATCACCTCTGCGCGGAGTCAGCCACTACAGTATAAATTCAGAATTTGGTCCAAAAAAAACAACAACTAAATTCACCCTAAAATCTCTACTTTGCATATTAAAACAACATGCAAAGGGGTTAAATTGTGTTGTATGCTAAACAGCCAATAAGAGGCACTACCGTTTTTAATTTGGAATAAAGGCCATTCAGCAAACAGCAGCAGATCTTTGTCAAAAACAAGTTAAATTTATGATGGACAAACATACTGTAAAAAAGTGTGAAAATGATTAATTGGAAAATGAGGAGTGTAAAAAGACTCACAAAGCCATGTGGCAAATACATAATCACATCTAAGCAAACTATGTGTTTGAATTTGGTTTTGGTTTGTGTGTCCACCAAATCACTGTTTGGCCTGCCTGGCACGTAGGGTGTGGCACTTCATGCACAGAATTCTGCCATCCAATGGGTAACAGCCATTCTCATCTGCCTCTATGGAAAGTGGGCGGGTACAATCCTGCAATGAAAAAGTCTTATATTTAAATACATATTTGTTCAACAACTTTTCTACTTCTAAAGAATGTGAATAAGTGAAAATAACAAGCAGAAATCTTCTCACCTCACATCGGTAGCACTTCAGGTGGAAGTTCTTTTCTAAGGCAACAACTCTGATCGTCTCTTCACTCCCAGCATCAGGAACAATCGGATCATTGCAGCTTACACAAAGTGGAGAGAAACGACTAAGAAAGACGGGAGAAAATGGAAATTATATGATTTGATTCAACATTTTTTACTAAAAACATTTTAATTTATAAAAAGATTTCTTTTTCTGTGAAAAAGTTACTTTTAAATTTGACTAATAAATCATTTTTTTTCATGGATAATTAGCATTAGTCAAATTATTGTTTATATATTAAATGTGTATTTTTGGCATTCATAATTTTTCCAAAACTTAATATTTACTACAATCACTAACATCTAATGTAAAAATTCTAATAATCAAAGATCTAGTGTGATAGTTCATCCAAAAAAGAAAATTCTGTCATCATTTACTCACCCTATTGTCATTTCATACCTTTATGACTTTCTAACTTTTGCAAAACACAAATTAAGATATTTTGAATAATGTTGGTAACCGGCACCCATTCAGTTGCATTGTTATTTGTCTATACAATAGAAGTGAATAGGTGTCGGAGCTGTTCGGTTACCAACTTTCTTCAAAAATATCTTCTTTTGTGTCCTGCAGAAGCAAGAAAGTCATACAGATTTGAAATAACAAGAGCATGAGTAAATGATGACAGAATTTCCATTTTTGCGTGATCTACAACTATAGTAACATAATTCCTCATTATTGTAATATTGATATTACTCAGTAATATTAATAAATCTTTACAGTTATAAGTAAAATAGAATATTTTACTGGTGCATGTGGCTCACCGATGGTAATCATTGACACAGTATGGGTTGTTGTTATCGTCGGTGATAAATGGAGCGCCCTCTAGTGTGCAGCTGCAGGTAGTGCATCTAAAGCAGTTGGCATGAAAACACTGGCCCACTGCCTTCAGGACTCGATCTGTGATCCGCTCCCCACAGCGCGAACATACAGACAAAGAGTTCTGCAAACCCACATTCACATCCGTAGAGAATCAGTAAAAGATAAGAAAAAAAGCCAAAACAAAGGCCAATGTCTATAAAAGGCGATATTTGTGTTTGTGTCCAAACAGGCTATTCATTTTAGTGTCAAACCAGTAAAAATGATTGTGACATGTTATGTGATGTGCTCACCATGTAGCAGTCCTCACACTGAGGTGTGCTGTCACGGTCATAGAACTGCATACCCTGCAGGGCACGCTGACAGGTCATGCAGCAGAAACAATGCGCATGGAAGAGTTTATCCATCGCTCTCACTGCAGGCTGAGATCTGGACAAAGTCTCACCACATTTGCCACACACCTCTGTAAAAAAACAAAACAAAATTTTATTTTGGAGCCGTATGTCACCCCTCCCCCTCCTCAGACTTGACCTCACAGGAGCTGCCAGACACATGAGTGTAATGTAACTCTTACACTAAGTTTATATGATCATTTATACGTTTGTTGTTTGCAAATATAACTCAATCAGTAGCTCGTTTCAGAGGTTGCGTCCTCCGGAGGTCGTATTTACGGTACATATTGATGTCTCGTTTAAATAACCGTAACAAAATTGTATATTACTCCTTGCGAGTTGTAAAATCATATAGTAATATTTTCTAAATTTGCAACGTAATAGTAGTGGAAAGGGTTGAATCTGCTCTGAACCAGATCATTTGTTTGCTGCAGTATGTTGTGATTGTCGCCAACTGAAAACCGAGATGTCGAAATAAAATAGTGGGTAAATCGTCAGGCACGGAATGCACATTTCAGAGTGGAATACCTGGCTGTAGAATTGTTTTTTGGACAAACCGATATATGAACTTTAGCATGTTTTCTTATGGCATGAATAAGTGTTTTTCTGTGTCTTTGGTGTGTTATAAATTCCCCATGCATGTATTAGACACGTACAATTGCAACAATTAAAGTGTCGGAACAAAAAATGCATTCTGTCTAAACGCGAATGCTCACCCAGACCTGCCTGAAACACCTCCTGTAACCACAACCCCACAAATGTACGTCAGTTCGTGGTATGATTTGACTAAGACCGGCAAAATGTATACACAAGTAATGTGGGCGTACCGGTCAGTACAAATGCTTTGGAACCTGATGTTCCAAATATGGTAAGAGGCGCTACAGTTCCGTGACATACTTGCAGTATTTGACCAATCACTACGCACTGGTTAACTGGCCAATCTGGTATGTGGAAAATACAGCGTTTTTGACCATAAATCGTGTATACACATTGCATTACATCTAATAAAAATGATAATATTCATTTTAGCCGTGTCATATGACCCCATTAAGGTATTGTATTGATTTAATACAGTAAAATTATTACATACAGCTCCTTTAATACTTCTATGCAAACTCCCTTTTCATAAGTAAATTGAGATGCACTGCTGGATTCCCTAACCTCTGCAAAAAATCTATAAAACACTGTGACAAATTTACAAAGCAATGCATGCTGTAATTTGCTACACACAAGCATTTCAGATCAGTTATGAGAAAGTGAATTTGCAGTTTCACATGTTGTTACTGCAATTCTTTGTGTCTTGGGGCTCTGATGAAGTTTCGACTCAACAGATACTGTTCACCCTTATACTCGTGAGTGATTGATTGATTCAGTTATTCAACATAAAATTTAAAACAAAATACAAACAAGTCCAAATATTAATTCATACACATTTTAAACATAACCCAAAGAAGCCAGAGGAATTCATCATATAAAGGGGTCAGATTTGAGCCATTATAAAATACCCCGATTTATAACTGCTGACTGCTTTACATAGCCTAAATATAACTTTATTTGTGACCCTGGACAACAAAACCAGTCTTAAGTAGCACAGGAACATTTTTAGTTGTTGCCAAAAATAAAATGTAGGGCTTAAAAATGTATTATTTTTTCCAAAAATCATTAGGATATTAAGTAGAGATTATGTTCCATGAAGATATTTTATAAATTTCCTACCGTAACTTTGTAAAAACTTTATTTTTGTGAGTGGCCTGCTACAATGCCTCAGATTAACAACTTCAAAGGCGACTTTCTCAATATTTAGCTTTTTTTGCACCCTCAGATTCCAGCTTTGTAAACAGTTGTTGTTCCACAAGATAGTATCCTATCCTAACATATACCAATAGAAAGCTTATTTCTTCAGTTTTCAGATGATGTAAAAATCTCAATTTCGAAAAATTGACGCTTGAGGCTGTTTTTGTCGACCAGGGTCACATTTACTTAATTTTATGACACCTTGCTATGCATATTTTCTAAAAGCAATTAGCCCCACAAAGCAGTGGGTTACTCTGCTTCGCGTCGTCAACGCCCTTAGCTGTTATAGAATGCAATGTAACCCACTGTTTCTTGGGGCTTACTGCTTTAGTGGTCCTAGGTATTTCAAAATACCAAGACATTTCCTGTTACCTGTTGCCATCAATGACATATGTAAAAGTGGGTTGTCTAAATCAGGGATTTTCAAACTGTGGGTTGGGACCCACTTGTGGGTCACACGGTGGCATGAGGTGGGTCGTGGAAAGTCACTTGGCTGTTAAATAACAATATTTTTTTATATTTTACCATAAGATAATTTGGTATTTCAGCTTAAATTTGATTTATTCTATGTAGAGAAATAAAAACTACTCTATTTTAAGAGGATGTCTGTGCATTTTCCTTTGCAACAATATTTTGGTGGGTCTCAAGAAAGATTTTTACTGTCTAGGTGGGTCCTGGAATATTAAAAGTTTGGGAATCGCTGGTCTAAATGAACAAATAACTACTTTGACTACTTTGAGGCTTTTATCAAAAGTGACTTACAGATAGTTCATAATTAAATTCATTGAAGAATACAATGCTTTAAATATCAAAGAGAGTGAGATCATTACGCTCAGTCATGCAGAGAGCTTTAGAAAAGAGAGATGAACTATGAAATGTTTAGACAGATAATACAGAAATACGCAGAGATAGAGAGAATATCAAATCAAACACCTCCACACAGACAGATAAAGGAAGGGCGTCAGACACAGAGTGGGAGACGTCTGGCACCATCACACACTCAATGTTTATTACAGCTTGTCTACTGTGTCTAAATGAGAACCATATGGATGTCTGTGAGGCTAAAAAGTGGTTAACCAAGACATCCATGTGAACATAAAAAAAATTAAGTCTGAAAGCACATGAAAAGGTAAGTAATAAGGGTGTGGGTGTGTTACCAAAGTGGAGAGGATAAAGCTCACCGTGTGTGCCTATAGGAGGAGAGCTGATAAGAGTGTGTGTGTGTGTGTATGTTGTTTACTTTAGTTTAAGTACAAAATGTACTTATGGTTAACAAAATCCGATAAAACCTGACATTAGCTATACTGTGGGAACCATCTAATGATATTTTCTTATAGATAAATGATCTATCATTAGCAACAATTGAATTCAACAATAAGTCAACAGTTTGTATGTGTGTGTATGTGTACCTGTAGGAGGAGAGGTGATCACAGGTGGATGTTTGTCCATGTCTTTAATGAACTCTTTGGTCATTTTTTCCAGCTCTTCCACTTCCCTCATAGTCAGAGGAGCTCCACCAGGACCTGAACCTGATCCTGATACCTATCAAACAGCACAAAACGTTTTTCATAAAGACATTAGAACTACAAAAAAACCTCTGAATTTCTTCTTTTATTTTGTCTAAGCAATATAATGTTCAAGTCAAACTCATTAGGCTGGAATACATTCCATAACTACGTACAGATGTTTGACCCGATCTGCGAGTCAACAATTGTTGCAGAAAGTCAGCACAAGTCTGCAGATTTTGTGAAGTCGGATTTAGCAGATTTCACAGAAATTCGCATTCTGTACACGCAAAGACTCCCGTTTTTTTGGTTATAAACATTCTGTGTATTTATTTTAATGCATGAGACAAAGCAAACCCACCTTGGGTGAAACAGTGTTTCCTGTAGGTCTGTTGAATAAGACGACAGGTGACATCTTATGCTCAGGTGCAGCAGGAGGAGGTGGAGCAACGCTTTCTTGACTACCAATGGGAGATGATGCAGAGTGATTATAAGAATGTTGAGGGGTGGGAACACTCGCTTGGGGAGAAACCCGGGCAGGAGGGGTGGAAGCAGGAGCTGGAGGAGTAAACCGGGCAGGAGGGGCGGAAGCGGGAGCTGGAGGAGTACACCGGGCAGGAGGGGCGGAAGCAGGAGCTGGAGGAGAAACCCGGGCAGGAGGAGCTGTGGGAGGAGCAGCAGGAGGGGCTGCAGGAGGTGGTGGAAAGGAACTCTGAGCAGGAGATTTAACAGAGTTATTAAACACTCTTGCGCCTCCAGAAAGTGCAGGACTCCCTGTTTTAGGACCAAAATTTGAAGGAGCAGCTGCGGGAGGAGCGGCAGGAGGGGCTGCAGGAGGTGTTGGGAAAGAACTCTGAGCAGGAGATTTAACAGAGTTATTAAACACTCTTGCGCCTCCAGATACTGCAGGACTCCCTGTTTTAGGACCAAAATTTGAATTCGGCTGACTGGTAGTAAAGTTGGTTTTTGGGGCAACGGTTGGGTTTTTGGCCAGTGCAGGAGCGGGGACAGATGCTGTGCTCTGATTGGCCGGTCGCACACGGGCACGTAGCTCCTCAGCCCAGGGGGCAGGGGGTGGACGATCCTGAAGCTCAGGAGGTGGTAGAAAGGAAAGCATAGGCTTAGGGGCAGTAGGTGGAGGTGCAGACGGCTTTGGCGCTGGTGCTGATGAAACATGGCTGGGTAACTAATCAAACAAACATAAAGACACATTACTACATAATGCAACTGACAAAAGCATAAAAAGGAAACAAAAACTGGATTACAAAATCTCTATTGCAAGATTACGAATGTTTTTCCTCTATATAACTTCCTCTATTCTCCAGAGTGTCATAGAAATAAAACAAGTTTCTTTTATGGGATGTTATCGGCACATTTTTCACACTGCTCTCTTAAAGCGACAAATGGTTGTCAAGCTCACTGATAATACATTTACTAGTTCATACATCTTGTCCAAATATATACATCTCAAGTCTTCTAAACCCATACAAGACTTGCATAAACAATCTTCAGATGTAAACTAAAAATCGTAAAATATTATTGATGCATATAAACATTCAGTGCAAGGATACCCATAAAAAACAGGCCAAGTCCATTCTTGACAAGCATGATTATTCACAATTCCTCATGGCAATGAATAATTTAAAAGTTCCAACTGATGAAATTGGTCAAGAAATGTTATTATAATAGTGCTGTTTATTCAGAAAAACTGTAGCTTCCTTATAGCTGCTCTGTGCAATACGGTTGCACTACTAACATATTTTTTAATCTGTTCAGATTTTAAAAGTCTTGTAGTGTGATCCAGGCTTAAGTCGACATATGTTTATGACCATGCCGACATAAACAGGCTCACACCATTAGTTCTTAATAGTCATGTGACTGATCACGATGCGATTTTTTTTTATCTGTTTGAGGTGAACTTTTCCAAACATTAATTGATTCTTGACGTTCAGGATTCAGAGTATCAAGGCTGCACATGTGTGTTTACCTTCGGGTTAAATGGTCCGCTGGTCTCCATCTCTGATAACATACTAGTCAAAGAGCCCAGCTGCCTGTCAAAACTTGTCTGTTTCTCCAGCAGCCTCTACAAAAAAAGAACGACAGTTTAGAAGAGAAGAATGACAAGAGATGAAGAATGGCTGGCATTAAAACAAAAGCTAAAACATAATGTTTGAAAAAGAAATAACAGAGATAAAAGACAGATACAAATAAAGTCAATGGAAGTTGTGCCTTTCGAGAAGCATCCAAGGACTATAATTAAAACCAACCCAAGACATATAATCGGAGGAAAGTAGAAAAGTAAAAGGACAGAAATACAACTGAATATACAATGAGAGGAACAGCTTATGCCTGCCGGACACTTCCCTTTATTGCCACCTGCTGCGCATCGCATTTTTGGCATGGCACTCCGAGTGCCTGAAGTTGAAAAAAAATCTATTCGGATCAGAAAAGCGGTTGATGTCATGCATCGTTTTTCCCATTGTCCAATCAAATGAAAGGTGAGGCGGGCATTCCATTGTTGCAACGGAACCTACAGTTGCTTGAAACTGACAGGGCAGCTTCGGTGGTTGCATAGAAACAAACAAAAAAAAAATTTGAGCATTGTCTGAATTTTTGTTAAAGCGTAGCCTAGAACGCGAGGGTCTCGAGAGGCAGGTTTCCGGAAATATTCACTAAAAGCACCTCCTCCGCCACGTTGCCATCAAATAAAACAGTTGTCATGCCAACTTGATGCTGTGTACTGGTTGTTTGGCTCTGATAAGACTAAAGCTAATAAATCCCCACTTGCATTTGAAAATATAAAGTTTCATATCATTTTTGGGGTAATTATGATTTGGATAATTGGTAGAAAAGGTAGAACTGAATGAAAAATATTATATTTAGTCTTTTCTTAAAATGTTTTCCATTAAAAATTAGTTCGAAATATATTTTTAAGATAATTTAAGTCATTTTTGGGTTCCCCCATAGGACATGATTCAATTCGAGCACTGCTTCCTGGTTAAAATTCTCTGTCAAAGGTAAACAACAAAAAAATGCTAATATGAAGTGTTTTAAAACTACAGGAAAACCACGATGCTAACCTTTAAGTTGATGACAAAACCCCAGATAGCCAGACAGGAGTTTATTTTTCTGATGAATTATAAAAAGGTTGACGGTACAGATTAAGTGTGCATGGAGACTGACGAACACTGAGTATATAAAAGATTTTTTTAAATAATAAGAAATATTCATAACGGTTGTTTAAACAACAGCCTCATATGAAAAGAGTGGATGTTTAGATGCAGAAAAGAAAAGAAATGTGTCTGTTCCTTCAGACAGGACTTAAAAAGTCGATGCCATATTCAATTCAACACTGGATCTTTAAGACTACTATCATTTTGTGACAATGGCTGGAACTGTGTTGTCAATATCTTCTACATCACATCCACTGCTATAGTAAAGATTTTAAGTGTTAGCATGATGACAAAGGACAGAACTGGAAAGTAGCTGTCAGTGAAAACAGGAAATTCTGCCAGTGACAGTCTATCGTGACATCACTAGGCTCATGACCGAGACATTTTATGCATTTGTGCACTTACAAAAAAGTATTACAGAAATCAACTAAAATTAAATACATCAGATTAAAGGGATACTTCAACCAAAAATGAATATTCTGTCATGAATGACTCACTCTTTGGTTGAACACAGAGAAAGGAATTTGGACGAATGCTTGTAGCCAAACAGTTCTTGGACCCCATTGACTACCATAGTAGGAAAAATTACAATTGTGGTCAAAAGAGCCCCATAACTGTTTGCTGTCCTACATTCTTCAAAATATCTTAATGGAACAAAATAAATTATAAAGTAATTTTTCCTACTATGCATTCTACCAAATATCTTTCTCTGTGTTAATAAGAAAACAGAAATTTATACAGATTTGGAACAACACCAAGGGGAGTAAATGAGGACAGAATTTTTATTTGGGGGTGAACTGTCCCTTTAAGATCTGTTACAATCAACTCCGCCACCAGACAGTGGCATCGCAGGGTAATCTCACAACATTTAGAGAACATTCACAGCTACTGAAACCTGTCTGTAACTGCTGTAGTTCTTCTGCTGTGTTTATCGTCTTAGGGTCTATTTGACTGAACGGGGCCCTGTGAGAGTGAAGATGTAGCCCAATTACGTCGCCCGCACCGCAATAACACATCCATAAATAGAGCCGGTGCTTATATGGACATGTCAGGAGTCCGCATACACGACTGCATCTCACAGGAGATCATAGTTTACTGCTTCAAACTGCTCCAATTTTTCAATATCCCTTATATGTCCTATTCCCACAATAAACATACGACTCAAAAATGCTGGAATGCCATATCTCATAAGTGTAATAATGGAATTGTCTAGACCTTAAAAAGTCTAATGCAGGGCAAAAACAATGGCCAGTCTGGAAAAACGAACATTTTTACTGTTTATGCAGTTAAAGGGAAAGTTCACCCAAAAATGAAAATTCTGTCATGAATTACTCGCTCTCTAGTTGTTCCAAACCTGTATACATTTCTTTGTTTGTTTGAACACAGAGGAAGATATTTGGATGATTGTTTGTAACCAAAACGTTATTGGCCAACATTGACTACCATGGTAGGAAAATTGACAATGGTAGAAGTGCCCCAAAACCGATTGCTGTCCCACATTGTTCAAAAATATCAGACAGAACATATAAAAAATTATAAAGGGATATTTCCTACAATGGTTGTCAATGGGGTCCAAGAACTGTTTGGTTATAAACATTTTTAAAAAAATCTTTCTCTGTGTTCATCAAAACAAAGAAATGTATGCCGATTTGGAACAACTCAATGGGGAGCAAATGATGACAGAATTTTTATTTTTGGGTGAAGTATCCCTTTAAAAGAATAGTTCAGCCATGAAACGTCTGTCATCATTTAGTAACCTGTTGTTGTTTTTTGTTGAAAAACCCACATGACTTAATTTTGTTAAGATATATAAAAGAATGTCTGGAACGTGTTGTTTCATAATAAGAACTGGGGCTGTCAAAAATGACGAAAAGCACCACAGAAGTAGTCCACGCGGTCGATCAGCCATATTCCAAGTCTTCTAAAACCCATTTGACAGATTTGTGTGAAAAACAGTCTGAACTTTAACACATTTTCCACTGAACGGGAGTATAAACGAGATTCAATTTCAGACGCTTGCAAATCGAAATTTCAGTCTGCTCCATACACAAAGTTATCAAATGGCTTCACAAGATATATTTATGCTGCCTATTTTGTCATTTTTGAAGCCCCAGTGCCCACGATGATAAGCAACACTCTAAAAAGTCTGTAATGATATGAATGTGAACGAATACATGATGACAAAATTGCTTTTTGGGTGAACCAGGCCTGATGTGCACTGACGAAAATCTATCAACTTACCTGAGAGCTGACACCAGCACCAGTTTCAGGGAGAGGAGGAGGTGGAGGGGGAGGAGGGGGGAAGTGGGTAGACGGTACGGAGATGAACTCCTCAGGAGGTGCAGGAATGGGCAGGTCTTCTGCGACTGGGGGTGGGGCTGGGAATGCAGGAGGGGCATCATGTGCAGGGGGTGTGGTCTGGCATTCCGGAGGAGGGGCTGGGAGCTCGGCATCATCCAGCGGAGGAGGAGGTGGGGGCGGGAAATCTAATGAACAGAGGCGGTGAATTTTATTACGCGCCCACTTATTAACAATGACAAAACACTTTGTTTTTTTTCCACTTCCTTCATTTCATTGGATGCACAATGGCTGTGTACTTCCTTTATGGATGCTACGTAGATACTGAATACATCACATATTAATGAAAAGAGAACAATGCTATAAAAGGATGATCCAGATTCAGCAGCACATGACCTACAGAACTCTTTCAACACAGACTGAATCACGGCTTCTCTATCAGCTGAGTTGTTGCCAAGTACATGTGTTGCAATGTTACCCTAAAAGGAGACAATCAGAATTGTGAAATCCTACTAAATGCAAAGATAAACAAAGAGCATGTCTAATACAGGTAGCACGCGCTTTTTCAGACAGCTTATAATAATAACAACCATAGACATATATTATGTATGTATATTAACTAGACGCCTCATTGTCCGCTGGATCGCACGTCAACGCCGCCGCCATATTGGTAAGGGTAAAAGCCGACTATAAAGACATACGAGTAAATGCTGGAGCTGCAATATTCTGAATGAAAACACAACATCGTTTTTATTTCAAAACCTTTCTATTTATGTGGAGTACAGAAACGTTTTGGCTCCAGTTAAAAATGCTTAGATTTGAAAATGTATTTATTGTCAAATGGAACTGTTACAACTCAGGCTTGTCAAGCAATCATTTAGGCTTAATTGTGTGCACATGGCTAATGTGAAATAATTTAAGGTAGATCAAAATGCACATGATCAAAACACAGCTCGTGCACTTGAAAATCCTGGGAAATATCAAAACAATGCATCTTTACTTTATGACTTTATACTGCTATTTCATACATATAATGCAGGGCTATTTGTTTTACTGTATCACATTCATCATGTTTACTGTAACGGTTTTACCGTATTAACAAAATAACATCTTTTATCTATGAAAATGTCTAAAATGACAACAGAAAAAGCCATTTCCAGAGTGACATTTTTTTTACTATATATTACCTTGGGTTTTTTGAATATTTTGAAGAATGCTTGCAACCAAACAGTTGTTGGTCACAATTGACTACCACAGTAGGGAAATGGTAGTCAAAAGTTCCTCAGAACTGTTTGCTTTCCTAAATTCTTCTAAATATCTTCTTTTGTGTTGAACAGAACAAAGAAATTGATAGAGATTTGGAACAACTGGTGAGGGTGAGTATATGAAGACAGAATTGTAGTATTTGGGTGAACTGTTCCTTTAAGTGTTCACTGGTTGTTTAAAAAAGCAAACTGGTTGTTCAAAATCACTGGTGCAACCACTTATCTAAATGATGATCTGTTTGCCGACCAATGATGGGAGGACAGTGTTAAGGAAGCATGGTTGAACACAATTGATTGCAATTTCATTTGGTGACTCTAGTCAAGTAAATATTCTTACCCTCACTGAAAGTTGAAGGGGGCGGAGGCATCTCTCCAACTCGTCCAATTACCCCAGTGCTTACAAACGGCAGGGGCTGCGATTGGGCCATCTGTCCTTTGGGTCGTGGGGGAGCGACAGATGCAAACCTTTTAGGTTGGTTGTAGAAAGAAGGAGCGGTGACTTTGAGGGAAACCGAGGAGGTTACCACGATGGGCTTGCTGCCGTTGGAGTCAGCCATCTTAATCTGAAAGTGATGTAAGCAGAAACATGTCATTTATGAGCAAATAAAGACCACACAACAGTACCAGATTGCGTGTATTCATGGCGCAATATTTTTAATTGAAATATGACACTGTAATTTAAGTCAGCCAGGAATGATCTAGGTAGCAGAGTTTGGCAAAACAGCAAATGGAGAGAGAAAGAGAGAGAGAGAGAGAGAGAGAGAGAATTCCATCTGTATGTAAGTTAGTTAAACATCTGGGTAACGTTTAAACAACCTCAAACACATATCACAGGTTTTTAATGACCTGAATATGAGGCGGAAATTAATGTTTGTGAAGTCACATTTGGCAGTAAATTGTTGGGATGTTAAAACAGATGGTGAGAGATCAGTTCCACTTAATTATACTGTAACAACAAGGAAGTAAATACATTATGGTGAATCATTTTTTTCCTGTACTTTTAAAACTTAAGTTCCAGCTTTTAAACTTCTTTAACATTGTCTACCACATTCTGTGTGCTCTGTACACATTTCTTTGGTCAGGTAAAACAAGGAAATCTTTGAAATAGATGCCAAGACACTAGTTTACTTCCTCTTATATAATCTCAGGTTCTGTTTTGTTGTCCGAAATAACTTGTTTCATATCCACACTTTGTTTTCACTCTCAAAGCTCAACACAAACAGTTAGGATTGTTCGAAAGCACCAATTCTCTTTTTATCCGAATGAAAACCCCCTAGATCTCCCTATTAAGGCCCGTTGCATTGGATTGCGCAGGCATGGGACACAGTTAGTGACGGGCACACAGCATTTCACTGTTCTCCTGTTCAAGAACATTATTTCTGTAGCACACACTCGTGCAAGCTCTCCAAACTAAGGGTCAACAGTGCTGTCGTGGTTTTCCTCTTATGAGGCTTTGGGATATATTGAACTGAGCTGAAACAGTTCAAGTGCTTTGAGACATGTGGATGTGATATACCGCAGGAGTGTTCAAGTGGCATGAGTTATGCACAAATATTTACCTAAGGCATGTTCGCCATTAAAGATGACGCCATTACCTCATTCCCCATGTCCTGCTTCTGCAGCTGAGCCCAGTCTCATTTGACCCTGTGACTCAGAACTGTTTCCCTTCTGTATTTCTCATAACACAGCTAGCACACCCTATCGAATACTCTCATACTTTCAAAAGTATGAATTACAGATTATGGCAAAGACTTTCAAGATATCATACTCGGCCTGTCCTGTCCCAGCCAATTAGCTCACTCATTCAACTCTTGCATTTTGAAGGAGATGATGTACAGGGGCAGATTACAATACATGGAAAATGTTCTTCATCAAATGAGGACATGATTTGGTTACTCTAGCCTAATTACTTTATTTTGACCTGTCAAATCATGTCAAAGTCTGTTAATGTCAACAACTAATGGAGAACAAAAGGTAACATAAAAAAACACAGGTTTGCACGACAGTCCTCTTCTATAATTATATAACTAGGATTGTTTCATTTTATTCAAACAGACACGGAACCTAAAAACTTATCGTTTATTTTAGAGAAAATGACTTGTTTATGTAGATTAAAACAGCCCAACAGTATATAAACTAACCAACTTTAGATATGTAAAAACACTATAATGCATTTTAATATGAACAAACAACGAATTTATATTTAACAATATGCAGCCGTTAAAGGCACGCAATGAATGTTGGGATAGCCGACGATGTTAAGGATTCATTCGTTGTCCTTGTCAGCCCACGGAAACATGATCGCATTTTGAGGCTGCCTTTGAAATGGGACATCCTTCAGTCGTGCTGCTGTGGCACAATCGGTCTTGAGATGTAGCTTTCGAAGCACGCAGCCCCCGAATTTGGATACCGCTGTAGTTCCAGGAAATGCCAATGGTCATATTCTATCGCAGTTCTTCAAACCGTTTCAGGTATTTTCATGATAATAAAGTACACTGCTTAAAAAAATGAAGGGAACAGCTGAATCATACTGTATAAGATCTCAATGAATTACATTTCCAGGTTAAAACTCTTCACTAATATACTTTGCATAAAAACTAAATAATGTGACAATGGTCAATGAAAGCCAAAATCATAAATTCATTCAGGCCAGGAATTACAGTAAAATCACTGGGGGCGGGGGAATGGAAATACTGGCTGATTCAACTTGTTTGAATTTCATCACAGTATCTCATAATGTTAGTCAGAAATGTGCATGGCCCCACATGCCTAAATGAACTCTCAACAATGTCTGGACATTCCCCTGAAGAGATGGCAAATGGTGTCATGAGGGATCTCCTCCCCAGAGTTTGTCAGAGCATAAGTGAGGTTTCTGGGCTGTCTATGGTGATACTTTACGGCTTCAGATACATGAGATCCCAGAGGTTCTAAACTGGATTTAGATATGGGGAACGTGATGGCCAGTCAATGTCATCAATGGCTTCATCATCCAGAAACTGAGGTTGAGCATGATTATGCACCAGGAGGGCTCTACACTGCACCAGCATAAGATCTGACAATAGATCTCAGGATTTCATCCCGATACTTCATAGCACGTGGAAGTCTGTAAGACCTTCTGAGAATGGTCCTCCCCAGACCAGTGAGACCACCCTTGCTATTGCCTCTTCAGTGTACCAATTGTAGCTTTTATTTGAACCACAACAAGTCAAAATGGTTCACAATAACTTATAACTTATAACCCTTAAATGTATATTTATAATGATGATGATGTTTGACGCGTGTTGCTTATAAAATGTGCAATAAACAACTCAATCTCATAGTGATTTTAGATCGAGCAGTTCTTCCCACTGATCAAAAAGCCGTAGTTCACGGAAGAGCTGTGCATAAAACACAGAATAGAAGCCTATGCGATTTCAGAATCGCCCTAGACAGGTATAATTAGTGTGAATCTCGATATATTGTCCCAGCCCTATGAAGCATACAAACTTGCTTTGGCATCAAAGCGTCTTCTTTTTCTTTTTGCTTAACTTAGCTATAGTATTGAAGTATTTAGCTGTGGTATTTACATTTTCAGGTGGTCACTTTAATAACATTAGGTCTTCGAGAAAATATAAAAAAAATGTGGTTAACTGTCAGTAAAAGTCCTTTTAACTTAACAACCTGTCAGACCTTGTTTTTAATCCCTAAAAAGGAAACTTGTTGAAGCAAGATTTTTTATAATCTTATTTACATTTTTGAAACCAAAATTCTGTGAGTATCACCCATGAGTAATTTTCCATCCATCCATCCATTTTCTACCGCTTATCCGAACTACCTCGGGTCACGGGGAGCCTGCGCCTATCTCAGGAGTCATCGGGCATCAAGGCAGGATACACCCTGGATGGAGTGCCAACCCATCGCAGGGCACACACACTCACTCATTCACTCACGCACGCACTCACACCCTACGGACAATTTTTACAGAGATGCCAATCAACCTACCATGCATGTCTTTGGACCAGGGGAGGAAACTGGAGTACCCGGAGGAAACCCCCGAGGCACGGGGAGAACATGCAAACTCCACACACACAAGTTGGAAGCGGGAATCGAACTCCCAACCCTGGAGGTGTGAGGCGAACGTGCTAACCACTAAGCATGAGTAATTTTATTTCATGATAATGGTAACTTGCTGCTGAAAGTTTGTGATTAAAAATTCTTTATAAAATAAAAACAAAAATTCAAAACATGTAAACTAAAATGACAAAATAGACAACTGGGACTGGATAAACTACATTGTAAAAATAATTAAATATACATCTCACGGGATCATACATTGATCAGATTATATAGTATACCATATTCAAAAACCCCAAAAATTTAACTATTCTCCGACTTGTAGAAACAAAACAAGGCCACAATGACAGCATATGTATATACCACACACCCTTATTCTGTACTTCCTGATGAATGATTTTTATTGAGGGGATGTTTAGCAGTTACGTCTCACATAAATCCGCAACCACAAGCCTGAGCAAGTTGAGGCATGAACGAAAGAGTTCTGGATCTCACAAATATTGCTAAAATATCTTAAATCACGTGACGGGAGGCACAGATCCTTTCATGGGTGATTTAGGATTCTTCCCTAGCGGTTACAGATGCTTTAATGTGGTCTACCACACCATATTCATATCTGAAGAGTTCCTAATGGATTTTGCATAAATATACAGTAAATGGAAGCACAAAAGTTTAGGCCGAAAAGAGACTATTCCTTTGTCCCAATTCACCTTCTATCTGTCCTAAATAGTAACCGAAAAAATAGAATGAGTATGTCCCAAATAATAGTTCATCCAGATAGTCTACTCTACATTTTAACAGCTGATATTACCCAGAAGTGATAGCGAGAGGGCGGAGTTTAGTGACGCTACACTGCATTAATCCAATTAAATAAAAGATACTTAAAAGACTATTTCTAGGCCCCGGTTTTCAGTGTGCCGAGAGAGGTACATATGAAGTGCTAATTGTTCATCTCTCGTCTGGTTCAGGAGTGGAGTTTAATAGTGCAGAGGTACACGTTTTAAGGAATAATCACAAGCCCAATAGTTTTTGTTTTGCGTCCCTCGGATCCAAATCAATACCAAAAAAGCTTAAGAGTACCCAAGGCCTGGTATACTTAAAGCAAAATCGAAAAAACAACAAAGACTGGTGTCATTTTGAATCAATACTGGAAAAAACAAAGGTGTTTTTGATTTTGCTAAACAACTATCATTGGTTGAACATAGGTGGGTGAATACTGTGGGCAGACCTGAAGCTCTACAGGGGGACACAAAGACCAATGGAAATTACTTTAAGTCTCTCTTGCCACAAAACAGCTTAGCTTAATCCATCAAGGAGAACAAGAGCTTATCATCATCGTCTATAAGTTTCAGTTTTGGTACAAACACCTACTCTTCCTTCTGTGAGCTTTGATTTGTTGTGTTATTAGAGGGATTCAAACATTGGCTTTCTCTAGTTCTAGCTGAGAAATAGTTTTTCCTATTCAAGGAGGCCACCATCTGGCAGATTGTGTGTTTGGTCTTCACAGACAGCAGTCATGTTTGGGTACATAAAATGATGTGGGTACATTTCTGATAACGTGAAGATAGACAATACAAAAAACACCAGTAACACTACTCAATCCAGTCCAAAAACATATCCAATGGAAACACTGTGTGACGTCTATTAACTTCTATGGAGAATAGCTCCAGCAACGGATTTGGTCTGATCAAACTAACACTTTCAGAATGTGTGTGTGTGTGTGTGTGTGTGTGCTGTGGAAGAAGAAACAGCTGCAATATAAAAATTCCAATGGTCTTAGTCATACGTCTGCATTTCATCACTTGATCACAATGACTATGAGATATAAGGAGTATGACTGCTTTTTTCATGTGGATAGAAGAAATAGCTCAATGGATGGACTGAAGACTGTCGAAATCAGATCCTGGCTCCATGGAGCCTCCTTGTGCAGCCTTGATGGATATTGTGGCCTCTAAATGTTACAGTCAATGACAAACTTGGCGACTAGGTGAGTGTCAGTGCATGAGACATGCAAACTCGCTGACATTCTGTTGTTCACAAGCATGCAAAAGAAGGAAATAAATAACGGGATATGTTGAAAATGCAGTGAGAAATTTCTATTGCGTTGACACTGAAAATTGCTGATGGACAGAAAGCTCTTTATCACACGTCAAACACACACAGCCATTAACCAAGAGAAATGTGTCATAGTTCCGCTGTGGGTTCCTATGGCTGGAGTCGGCTAATCATTTTCTTGTTGCAGTTTTCTGGCTTCCTCTACAGATGATCTCATCTCAGCACCGAAATGTCTCGGGGTTACAGCGAGTAACAAAGCATGTAGAAAATAATCCATGTTGACTGCTCTGTGTGTGTGTAAAGTGTTGATCTTTTAACGGTTGTAGTTTAAGGTCAATAAAATGGTTTAAAAGCAATAGAAACTTTTCACCTGATACAGAGACAATGATAAAAGGTGAGCTGTCATCGACTGTTCGATAAGCAAACCAAAGCGGTCGGTTACAAAAGAATTTGTCACCCATGACATCACTGATGTTGAACAATATCTACAATCACATTACTGATGAATAATATGCGACTCATTTCCTTTTCCAACTCAACAAAAAAGTACAAAGCCGGTCTGTTGGTTTTTGATACAAATGGCAGTCTTCTTGACAACATTACCATACTGAACGTATGACACGCACACACACGCTTTGTCAGTGTTACCTATGGAGTGCAATATGCATACAGCTCATTTCCGTAATTGCGTCATAGGGTGCGTGTGGTCATATAATGTGGGCCAAAGTGCGTAGATTACGTGACTTCGTCCAATCATACACATTACAACGCATGCTTTCCATTTCATGTACACCATATGCATATTCGTAAATTAATGACCAAAGAAGAAGACGGACCTCGGTTACAACAATTGAACGGAATTCGAGGAAATGAATATAGCATCAATGGAAATAAGCTTTGTTGTTTTAAGCTATTTGTATCAACACGCAATGTGTGGTTGCTAAGCAACGTAGCGGATTAACATTAACATCATTAACGTATAAAGAACGTTTCTAGCAACCCATCCGATCACAATAATGGCTGAATATCTTCTTACAAACAAGAACGTTATACCGAATATATGCATTCTTGAGTAAAACAAATCGTATGCTGTTGCTTGTAGGTTTTATTCCAGGAAGACGAGTAAACATGCGTAATATTCTTATTGAACATGAAAATCCCAAATCCCACTGGCGTCGCCTAAATGCCAGCGAACCCCCATTGTCATCTTTAGGGACTCCACCCAGAGGAATCCTCGGTTCATTCACAACGCTCTCTTTTTACACACTGAATTGACTTTGAAAGGTTTTATATTCGTCAAGCTGGTGTTACTGTTCGCTTCTCCGTGCAGCCTAAAACATGTTTCTTTCACCTTATATGGATATCTGACTGGAAACCCAGTGACACGAGGGCTAAATCTACCGACAAGCAAGCTTAAGAAAAGTAAGAAAGAAAACCATATCTTATTGTTTTGTCAAACTCTCCCCCTGAACCTAAAGATGATTTCATATTTGAGACTTTATTTTAGTTTACATTAGACATGTTCCTGCGGTAAACGCATGCCCCACCCCTTTCAATGTAACGTTACCTTCATTAACATACAGTTATTTGTATGCACAGTTATGTGTATGTTAAAATACCTTTACTAAGAATAATGTATAAAGCCACCCATGACACATTCCCACAACCAAAAGCATTAAACCACAGCCAATATATCACAATATACAACCATCAACTGCTACAAATGTAAATGCATGTTAGGATTGAAAAAAAAATATATGAAAGCCTACCTCTATTTCTGTGTGACAAACCGAAATAAAGGCACTTACTGGTCGTTACTCCAGAAGAGGTGCAGTTATACCAGAACAGATTCTCTAATGCAGCAGATACGTTTGTTTTTAAATCACTGCAACCTTACGGATAATTATTTTATTTATCGCTTTTCTTTCTTTATATCGCTTTAAGTCGTTGTCTTGGCGTTACGCACCATTCTGAATAAAGAAGACTGCTTTCGTTAGGCTGCTCACCAGTGAATCTGATCTGTCCGCATGAACTTTTTCTAATGTACCGACACAAGACACACTTCCGGTTTCAGCTTCCGCATTCTCCTGACCACTGAAGGCGGGACAAACCTGCGGCCAATGATGACTACACTGCTGATAAAAATCTGCGGGCTGCCAACTCAAATATGCGAGGAGACCTGAAGCGACTCCCGAGAGACACATTTATTTAAAATATGTGTGACTGGATGTCACACGTTTTACTCGAGTGAATATTTCTCGGGGTAAGTTTGCTTTTCAAAATTAATAGACCATCTTTGAGACACAAACTTGAGTATATGTTACAGATGTATGCATGACTGCCATTGGACAGCGTTCAAACAAAATGTGTTGTTACAGTGTGTAGTTTTATTTAAACAGATTTACCTCTCAGGTTGTGTGTGTCTCTCTATTTCCCTTATCGCTCTCCTGCAGGCCATACAAATGTTAGATTTCTTTCTAGATGATAACTCTCTCCTGTCTCAGATGCACAGCTGTTGGACCCTCCCCCTACATGTCTCTTAAAGGAATGACACCACCCCTCACTCCAAACAAGTTCTCTCTCGTTTGACTTTTGCACAGGTCATGTGTATTACAAACCAAACTCTCTCTCTCACCCCCTTTGGATTCTTCAAACATTCTTCATTCTATGACATCAGCCCTGCCTGCCTTTCCTTGTAAGGGCAGAGCGGGTGAGTAAGGGAGCCAGTGAGAGGGAGAGAAATGAGGAGAGATACAGAAGGTTTGGGTTGATTAGATACAGACACAGGAATGGTTGGCAGTACACGGAAGAAAAGAGAGAAGAAGAACACGCAGTGCTCTGTGCGGCAGTCAAAAAGACACCAAACTTAGCATCTCGCTAAAAATCAAAACTTCTAAATTTGTTTTAATAGCTGTGGTGAGCGTTTATTTTGCTATCCATACTACTTTCCAACTTGATAAGTTAAAAAAAAAAAATTCTCACAGGGTTCAACAAACAACACAAGCTGTTTTAACCTTGGTAAAAAATCCAACATGAACCAGTAAGAATTTAAAGCTTGGGGCTGGTCTTTCTGGCGGACCAGCACAGCCATGCTTGTTTACCCACAATAATTCCAGTCACACTAACATTCTGTTCTCAAAGTAGCTCAAAACGTTCTTGCAGTTTTCTTATATTAGCTGAACTTTTCAAACAGTCATAAATGTTTTCGTAACTTAAGAGGAAGAATGCCTTTCTGATGAAGCTGGTTGCACAAGTTTTGGAATCGCTAACCTAAAATTAATATTCTTTCACATTTGTCATATTTTTTTCTGAGAAACACAAAACTTGTTCCAAAATTCGCATAACTTGTTTTATTATGTGCTTTTAAAGTCCGAGTGAAATTAAAAATGACGATTTTTATTTTGCCATGAAATATTGCAGTGTTCATAGTAAAAAGCTTATGAATGTGGGTCATTTTCTTTATAAAATTCATATACCCTCATAATCTTCATTTAAAACTTGCAAATGCACTTCCGCCCTGAAATGACTCTGGCCAGCTGGAGCATCCGTTAACTCCTCCCCTTCAACATTCAGTCTGCTGCCAGTTTCAACTCAAAAACAGCTGTTTTTACACATCCAATCAATTCGCAGTGAAAAACGCAAGCCACAACCTATCATTTTTACCCTTTGACATTCCCTTTCACTCGGAAATGTGTCAGAATACTGAAGAAAAAACGATTGCAACTTCCGGTGCACTGGGACTTTAAGCTCCATAAAAGTACAAAAATTGTGTCAGCATTTACCGAGAAACTTAACCTCCACTGCAGCTGTAAAATATGACTTATGGTGCAGGTCATTGTCATCAAAAGTCATGTCAAAGTCTCAAGTGTCTTTTAACCAAATCTCATGACATCACCCCTACAATAACATGAAGGTTTGTTTTGATTTTTGAGTGCCTGCTCCTTAGGAAACCTAGTGGAGTCCCCACTACCATCCAAAACATAAATGCTCCTGATGCTGGTGATCTTAATAAAATAAAAAGGATGTGGTGGCTGTACTTCTACTATCATGCAGGAAGGTAATTCCACCCATCCTGCCCATCTGTTTTAAACCACCTCTCTCTCTCTTGTTCTCTCCCTCGCACTAACAATCTTTATCCTCCTGAGGCCTATTAATGATTCAGGTGCATTATGTTTTTTCTTTTTTCACAAAGTGGCCTGGAAAATATCTGCTGTTCATTCCGTCTCCGCGACTCTCAGCCGCAGTCTCTCATTTAGCATACACGCTAAGCGAACTGCCAGGGGAACATATGGCCATCATTCAAATGAGCACTCCAAAACAACAACGCAATTGTGTTACTATGGAAAAAGCTATCATTAAACATAGTGCTTGTTTTGATCCTTCGATACGCATTCTGATTCCAACCGAACATTCTGTGTGGTTGCTTAGTGGGTCATGTCCCTCTCAAAAAAAGCTGAATATTTCCTGACCGGACATGCATAAAAACTGTAGTTTATGAGGTTTGGAGAGATAACCTCAGCGAGCAATAGCACTTGAACACTTCAGTCAGTTTGAAGATGACTTTTCACAGAAGGAGACCTGGTATCAAAGTGGATCCTGGAGCTCTGCCAACGGAACAGTCCATGGCATGGAACAATTAGAGTAAAGCTATGACTCATAGTGTGCATGTACTGTACTTCTCAGCAAGCTCGGCTTTAACATGCACATTCAGTGACAGAGTCAGCTCAATTTACTGGACCCAGAGAGAGGGTCATATTACCCGTCCTCCTTTTCCTTCTAACTTTTTCTCTTGTGTCAGGAAAATAAAATTTGTGTTCTCTCAAAGAAATGTGCATGTAACCAAACATGTATAAACACGTACAGAGCGCACAGTCTACTCACAAAGAAAAAGCAACACTTTTACTAAGGACTTCTGTAAATTAAATTGTGCAAACCAGAAGCAATCATACTCAACAAATGGAGAAGGAATGGCTCTTTGCAGACCACACAATAGTTTTTTTATGTGGTTAAGTAGACTATTATGCATGTGAGAATTGACAATTCATTTGACCATTGAAAATTGTAATTAAAAAAAACTTCACATGAGAATTTAAACCACGTAATATTGATATCTGACCTATCCATATGGAAGGTGAAAACGGGACAGGGATAGTTCTCCCCAAAATGAAAATTCTGTCATGAATTACTCAACCTCTAGTTGCTCCAAACCTGTATGAATTTCTTTGTTCTGTTGAACACAACAAAAGATATTTGGAAGAATGTAAGCAACAGCCAGAATATGCAAGCAACGGGATGAAAAGACATCTTACCATAGAATTTTCCATTGGCAAGCACCTCTTGCATTTTTTGCTAAAATATCATGCTCTGGTGAATATTGCTTTTCAGTCAAGATTGTGATTCCACTGTCATCCACTAGATGCCAGCACATAGTTTCTGCTTAATGTTAAGCGTTTACATCTAGGGCAACTAAGTAAAAAAAAGTTGTGATGGGTTGGTTGGTGTGAATTTTATTTTAACTACATAGGCAGTTAAAATATCTCCTGCGTGGAGTATTTGAAATGGATATATAGGAGACCATGATGATAAACTGGAGTCAAGGCTAGAAGGAAGCAAAATGTAGGTTAACGTTAAGACTGAGGAAACATCTAAATTATAGAGGGGTGATGGGAGCTCCTTAGGAATTCCAATGTGACATAAAGACACATTTTAAAGGTTTGAAAACATGACAAGAGAGAGAGAGAGACCTATAATATTTTGTCCAAATGACAAGAGCAATTCATGTATCAAATTAAGAGTCTTGGAGCTATACAAATTATTTTTAACACATAGCTTACACGTTAATTTTAGCTATCCATGTGTGTGCATATTGACACTAATTGCCTGTCTGTTTGCATGGATCTTTACATGTGCATGACTCAGATAAATGATGTACACATTGCTAATCACAGCTGTCAGGTCAAACGTACAGCTCGTGCTTCATGAGGGTATGTAATCCACACAGCTGTGTGCTTGCGTGTGGATCCGAGAGCCCACCACTAGGCATAAATCACTGCCCTGGAGTGTATTTCAAACCATAATTAGAATTGAATGAGCACTGTTGGAGAGAGCCCTCAATAAGACAACAACATAACAAACTCGAATCGATCCGGCTGCTTCTTTCCTTTGGTGTTTCTCGGTGCATACATGTGTGCCGGAATGAACAACAGAATTGGGGTTATAGGGTTCAGAGCCTTGCATTGTTGCTTACTGAGGATGGTGGATGTGTCTTTGTGTATACCTGCGTGCACAAGTGTCTGTAAGGGAGATGTCAGGTGGTCATAATAATCCCAGTCTCATTACCCAACCACATTTGTGCAAAGATCCAGGCACAATATAGTTCACAGGAATTATTCACTCCACATTGAGGTAATGACCACCCCATGTGTATTCCATAACCTGCCCTAATTAAGAGATATTCACTTTGTTATACATCTGCTTGTCATGTGAGTCTGGGAATAATCAAGCGTGCTGTGAATGTTGAGATCTGGACAGGTCTGCCTGGGAGATTTAAAGAGGAGGGTGCATTACATATCAGGGGTCGCTGCCACAGACAGGAAAAACATGTTTTTTTTAAGGAAGGGAATAGAACTCCAACTTGGGCCTGCAAGGGGTTATTACATCACTGCGCCTGTGCCACTTAACTGTCGGAGCCCTTTTTGAGCTTATGAAAATGCACTGTTGGATCTAAAATGGCTGTTACTCATGAATTCTTTAGAATACAGACCTACGGTTGGTCTTCTTTGAAAGAAGAAAATGAGGAGTAAAAAAAGTATTTTGGTATGTTTATTGTAATAAAAAATGTAAAAGGTTTATTTTTTCGTTTTTAGAAATACATAAAAGAATTACAGATCGGCTCCAAAAATTCATAAATCAAAGTCCCAAGGGTCCCCAAGTGTCATATCAGTTTGGTCATTATAAACTTTATATTTACAAAAATTATAAAAAAAATTAGCAGCTCTACCACCAAAATCCACTAGGGGCCCATATGCTTCTATTGGTTTTATCACTTGATCTGAAATTTGATCACAACAGACATCCAGAGTAATCACAAAAATAACTCCGGACTCCTGCAGGCATGTCTATGGCATGTAAAAATGTCATAAAAAAATTCCACTCCTTATAAAAAGGAAAACAAAAAACTATTCCAACTTAAATTATTTGAAAAACACTAAAGAAATCTGTATTCTAGAGTCTTAAACCTTTGAAATGATATATAGTTTGTCATGATTTGATTAGAAATTACACGCACAATATTGCAAAACGCAGGTAATACAGTATATTAACACTGCAAAAAAATCTGATCTCAATTCAACATCTTACTGACTAATCACATCAAAAAATGTAATCTGGGTAAAGTGAAAGTTTTCTAAATTTTAGGAACAGTTTGTTACCACAAGTAATCATTTTCAGTTGTGCAAATTGAAAAAGTAAGATGTACCAGCACAAAATTGTTGCGTTAAAGTGATAGTTCACCCCAAAATAAAAATTCTGTCATCATATACTCACCCTTATGTCATTTAAAACCTGCATGTGTTCTTCAGCAGAATAAAAAAGTGGATATTTTGAAGAATGTTGTTAACCGGCACCTATTGACTTGCATTGATTGATTTTTTTGTCCATACAATAGAAGTGAATAGGTGCCGGCGCTGTTCAGTTACCAACTTTCTCCACAATATCTTCTTTTGTGTTCTTTGAAAGAAAGTCGTAAAGGTTTGAAATGACAAGAGGGTAAGTAAAGGATGACAGATTTTTTTTTTGTGAGAACTATCACTTTAAGGCCTGACATTTTTACAAGGCAAAAATAGGTTAAACACGGTAGTTATCTTTTTACATAAGAATGAATGTTTAATTTTGATAGTGATACAGAGAGGACAAGTTTGTACATTTCTTTGAAAAAACTGCATTACGTAACAAATGTGCAATAACGTTTGCTTTTCCATTAAGATGGGAGGAGCCTGATCATCCGGTCCTGTCAATGGTTTATAAGCAGCCACCTACCTCTACCAATTCTTCTGTCTTCCCTCCTTCAACCTGACGATCCTATGAAAAAATTGTTTGGATACCCATCCTTGTAATGGTGAGATGAAATCATGATTGGGTGGGCTGGGCCCCCAGAGAAAATGAGTCTGATCCTGGCATCCGTTGTGTGACCGTGTGTGTGTGTGATATTTGTTAAAGAGTCCCTTTAAATATTCTAAGCATATGTGCAAATATTTTACCATAGCCCCATCCCTAAACCTATCCCATTATCAAACCTTTTCAACAAATTCAAAAGTCAATATTTAGTACCTTTATTAAGCTCGTTCCAAATAAATGTTGGCTTGCCCCCCCCCCCACACACATACACTGGTCTGAATGACTGAGGCTGTAGGTCAGTGTGTTCATCTGTATGGTTATAAATCTGTGTAGATTGAACACATCTCTATTTATCAGTGTCATTCAATGCAGATCAAGTGATGCTGTGCATAACACATCTGTTATGCATGCACACACACACAATTAAAGAGAAAAGAATAGATCCTACCTTTACAGTCTTTCAATGATTTTTCACAACGGATCAAAAAATTCATTTGATCATGACAAATACATTAGAATAAACAATGGGGCTCTCGAAACAAATTTACAAACCACTGCTGGATCAAATTAGAGAAAACACACATGCAAACACAATGACTCCTCAGGATTGTATCACACCTGGAAAGCTAGGTCTAGCCTTCTTTTTGTGTACATACTGAATTAATCAACCCCTTTTGCATCTCTCTCTTTCTCTGGCCAAATTTCCTCATCCTTTGTTTCTCCCACCCCCACCTCACCTCTTCTTCTTTCTCTTTCTCTCTCTATTGGGTGACCTCAAAGAAAAACGAGTGACCCTCACGCTTTTATAACCAGTCTGCATCAGTGCGTTTATGAAAATGCATATAGACACCACCCCCATGCATGTCCACATCACCTAATGAAAAATAAACAAATACACAAGAGGATGAATAGAGAGAGACAGAATGGAAAGAAAAAGCAGAGAGAGAGATTGGGAGAGAGTGGGAGGCCGGGATCTCCAGATAACAAAGCCACTCCTCCTGGGTGTGTTTTTGCTGAAGGATGGACCAGAATGACGAAAGAGAGAGCTTTGAAGTTTTGAGAGCCCTACAGGAATACCCTGTGGAGTGAGCGCATGATTTTCTGGTGTTGTGATAATGGCCGTGTTTTTGTGTCACAAGTGTGCAGGGGTCCAGAGAGAGAGAGAGAGAGAGAGAGAGAGAGAGAGAGAGAGAAAGAGGGGAGGAAGATATTTGTACCGCATTGTGGTAAGTCTTTGCGTCTTCTGGTAGGACGGGGCGAGCGAATCCCAGCGTGTCTGCTCCGTCGCCACACAGCAGTGCACGTGCACAGATGCAGAAATAACACCGGAGACCTGCGCACACTCACATGACAAATTTTATCTTCATTAATTTAACAAATTAATTAAAATTCAATATTTCTCTGTGTTCAAACACGCAAATAATAGATCCGAAAATTAAAACATGATTATGATACTAACAGTTTATGATCGTAATGACGTCACTTTCAAAATAAGTGCATGGTGTCATTTAGACACGCACTGGCTCTGAGGTAAAATAGCCTATGACTGCGCGCGCGCACACACAGAGGGAGAGAGAGCGAGAGGGGAGTGAGCGAGCGAGCAGCATGAGACCATAGGATCAGCAGCTAGAGAAGAGAAAGGAGGAGAGGAGGAGAGAGAATGTGTGGAGAAAGGCTTGCGCTTCATCGCTTGTATCCAGGGCCTTTATGAATAAACCATGGGATGTATCGGCTCCCGAACCCTAAGTAAGACCCCTTTAATTTCTTTCGTTTTCTGGAAAGCGTGCACATGAGCGTGTGTGTGTGTTGAGTGGGGGTAATCACAGGGGGGTTGCTGGTGTGTGAGGACGCACTGGGCAAGCGATTTTCGTCACACAATTGAGATGTGTGAATTCGACTGGCAGCGCGAAACGTGGGAAATGTTGAGTCTAACATGAGAACGGTCACACTGTACGTTTGCCCGCATGTGCACGTGTGCTTGCGAGCGTTCCGTGTGTAGATTCCAACCCACATCGCTTGATTTATGCTACTGCATGATGCCTCCTGTGTGTGGGAGGCAGAGATGATGGACTGATGAAATACAGTGGCAGAGGTTGTTTACGCAGATTGGTGGAGATAGGAGGAGTGCGAGAGGACAATTAGCATTCTATTGTTGGAGATGCTCTCTTGGTATCGTGTTGTCCATACAAATCCGCACGCGCGGATAGGAAGTGATGGAGGGGGAACATGCCGAATTTCATTGCGGTGAGAAGAGGTGGAGGGAGGGGTACACATGCCAGGAAATGAGAGAATGTGTGCGTTTGTCTCTGTCAGAGGGAGAGGGGGGATTCAGACTGGGACTATCCTGAATCTGACACTGTTGAGTCTGGACATTAAATGAGTTTAATTGTGTCCAGCTGGGTCAGTGCCCCATTCATTTTCGAGTCTGACGTTATTTGATTTGTTAATAAATTACTTCAAAAATACTGTAGACAAATGTTGGCTAGACATTAATGTGTATTCATTTTCCACTAAGTATTACAACCTGCAGATAACCATTTTTTAAATCATTGATTTGTTGTCTTGACTTGAAAGGTTGTGGTAGCAGACAAAGTGTATGTCAACAGCAACCATCCTGTTTTGTTTTCTATGAAATATGATCCAACCGTAATGCTTATGACATCCATTTAATATGCTTCTGTTCCTGTAATGTATTCATATTGGTATGTTAAGTTTGTCCAAAAGTTTTCCAAAGTTTAATCTTTGAATTGTTTTTTCTACATATTTATGATTTGTCAGCCATTGTACAACCAGAAGTGGTGCATAAATAACCGACTATCAACATTCACACACCGTTCAACATCACCATATACAGCACATAAACATCAGACCAAGAAACTGTGGCAAGCTTATCTTGCTGGGTCACCAGCCTCACATCCACATAAAAAGGAGGGAACAGAAAATATATATATATATATAGTAATGTATAGAGGAGGAATAGGGAGGTTGGTATGATAAATAGTGTTTATAACATAGCGCTGCACTAAAATGGAGGTCAACACGCTGTGCGGGATTGGAAGACGTTCCGTTTCAAGGAATATAATGGAGAGCTGCTATCAATTTTGTTGAACTACTTATGACACACTGTGACCCTCATTCCAATACGTGTCTGTATGAGATAAAATGCTCTGGCACATAATTCCCACGAACATAAACGGTGAGCCTTCCTTTTAAGTCATTGGATATGTCAACTATGGTGGTTTTCATAACCACGCTCGCCTACTCATCGTAAAATAAATATATGCTTAGTTGCAAGTAGCATTTCTAGGTTTTACTGAGAACCAGAATCAGTATTGGAGAGCAATGCTTTTACCTTCCAACCCTCACTGCTTCAGAGCTTTATAAATAAAAGATAAAAAATATAATCTATAGGGAAACACACTACATTTAATAAAATGACTGAAAGCAAATAAGGGCTTCATTTTACTAGGAAAAAAAAATCTTATAGTTTATGTTATTACTGGTGTATTAACTAAAGCCATACGATTTCTGATGGTTATTGCTCCACTTTGAAGTCAAGATTCAGTGTCACTTGCTGGTTCGTCACTATCCAATCACACATAAATTTTGTGTTTTAAGACATTTATAAATATGCAATTTAATGCTACACTTTCAAATAAAATGCATCAAAATCTGAAAACATGACTATATGCAATATTTGAGTTATTGATATAATATTTGTTAGCTATGTCCTTTAGCACAAGATAGAGCCTTTAAGCACATTTATTTAGACTCCAGTCCAGATATGACAAGAATAAGATTTAACAAAGTAAGGGATGATGTATATTCTGCACATACTGTGTGTTGTAAGGTAAAGCATTACAGACATGGTATCTGTGTGTGTGTGGACTTGGTTTTTATATGTTAGTGAGGACCTAAACCTGAATGCACAACAACTCATGGGGACCTGTGTCACTGTTGGGACCAAAATTGAGGTCTCCACGGGCACAAAAGCTTATGAATTGTACAGAACAAATATTTTTTGAAAATCTAAAAAGGCTAAACGTTTCTATGATCTTTAGGTTAAGGGGTTAGGTTGGGTAAGGGATAAAATATACAGTTTGTACAGTATACAAATCATTACTTGTATGGACTGTCCCCACGGAGATAATAAAACATACATGTGTGTGTGTGTGTGCCCACGTGTGAGTGCACCTCGCTCTGCTCTGCTCTCTAGTCCAATATCGATTTGTAAAGTGAAGCCTTGTGATGTGAAGCTAGTTGACGTCGCAAAGACTCGACACGCTCTTATGAGGCCGAGCTCAAAGTAGTAACAGATTTAAACAAACAAGCAAATACAGCTTATTACTGCAATATTGCAAACATGCCATAGTAACATTACAGTACCAGATGCAGTATAAACATGTTTGTGCTTACAAACATCCATGAATAGAAATGGATTTTTGAATGTCACATCAAAGTCCCGATAGCAACAATCTTTACTTTTCATTGCACATATTATTGATTCTGTCATTTAAATAAATAGCAGCATGTCAAACATGTTATTATGCTTGCAAACAGAGTTTAATGTTTTCATTGCTTTTAAAAACGTATTCAGTGTTTTTTTTTGTTGCATTTTTAGAGTTAGTTCCTTTTTGTGCTTGCTTTTACTTTCTCTTATAGTATCTGGAATCACACATTCAGTTCTCATCCATATATCAGTCTGGCATCAGACAGGAAATGTGCTTTACAAAACAAATAAATCAAGTTGAAAAACAACTTTATGAGGCCATTTTAGGTAGAGCCAGACAGATACACAGACACAATGCTATCACATTGCATGCCAAACCTACGTCTCACTTCATCTTGATTCAAAAGCTTGAGAATTCATCCTTGGTCTCTGTTTGCTTTAAACACAAAGCTCTACACATCCATTGGGCAAAACACATTTAAAAAAGACCAAATAAGTAAAATTTGAAATCCTTTTTTGAAATTCTCTATAATTTAAAGGGATACCTCATTTACTCACCTTCGAGTTGTTCCAAAACTGAATGAATGTATTTGTTTTGATGAACACATAGAAAGATGTGGACAATTTGGAAGAATGCTTTATAATCAGACAGATCCTGCCACCCCTTGACTACCAGAGAAGGAAAAAATACAATGGTAGTTGCAGTTTGCTCTCCTATAAATTCTTCAAAGTGTCTTCTTTTGTGCTCTACTGTCGGAGTCAATTGGGGGCAAGACCTGTTTGGTTATAAGCATTCTTCCAAATATATTTCTTTGTGTTCATCAGAACATAGAAATTTATACAGATTTGGAACAACTCGAAAGTGAGTATATTATATTGTACTATATAGATTTTGGGTGAAGTATCCCTTTAATATTTTATTATATAATACAATCTAATTCATACATTTCTATTTGGGATGGAGTGCCACAGCCACTGTATAAGCCACATACAAAAAAATGGGTTGGCACAAAACCCACCTGCTGGGTCAAATTAACCCAGAAAAAGAAAAAATATTAAATTAATTAATCTTTATTTTTGACCCAACAATGGTTAAAACACAACCCAGCGTGTTAGGTTGACAGAACCCAGCCTGGGTTAATTTATATCCCAACAGCTGGGTTTGTTCCCTTTTTGCCCGGTAGTGGGTTGAAAGTAACCCAGCATTTTGTATAGTTTAATAAAACAGTGTACACAGGACTAGACTACAAAGGTTTACAAAACTCGAGAGACTTTAATGTCTGGATGAATGGGGCTGGAGGTTAGTCATTCTGTGGATCTGGCTCATACGCTTAGCAGTTTCTGTATACTCAGTTGCGCATGCTGTTGGCTGTTGCATGAGTCCGCAGTGAGACTTTTATAATGATCCCTACGGTGCCACGTCTCCCGCTGCCTGACTCAGCAAATATTAAAGCAAATAACACACATACATAGACACATCTCAGATGGGGAATATGCTTTTTATAATCATGCCCACTATAGTAAGTGAATGAGGCTGGGGCATAGTGCCCCTGCTCATATATTAATGTCATTTTACTTGACACGCAGAAATTTGTCCATTCCTAGGAACGAAACTGTTTGCATGAGTGTTATTATTTCTCAGGGAGTCCAATTTACTGTGTTATAACTCCTGACTGGGTTTCTATTTATGTGTTCGGTGTGTGTATAGAGTCATGGGAGCTTACTGAGCCAGTAATGACAATTTTTGTGTTGAGTTTTTGTGACTGCTGGGTTCCTTCCGCTCTTTAGCTTTAAATGCTTTCTCTTGGTGATTTTAACCTGTGTACTTGCTAAAAGAGACTTTCACCTTTCAAACTGCTGTGTGAGTATTGTGAGAGAACTCAAAGCATTCCTTGTCATGGCCTGATGCAGCAATTTAACGCTGAAATGTTCACCGCCCATTTTACTCTTGTACTCTGATATATTATGTTTCAGAGTGAAAAGGGATATACAAAAATAAAAGGAATGCAGACACATCAGTGAATTACCTCAGCTAACCCAGTGGTGTAGTCTACGTGATACGCAGGTATACGCCGTTCCCACTGGAAAAGATCTAGAATTTCTGTATACTCACTTAAAAAAGCGTGAGGATACGTAGCAACATCGTTTTGAGTCAGAAAAGTATGACACACTGACTTTTTGTCAATTGGTGCAACCCGGAGATATGAAAAAAATGAGATGATGAGAGGCAAGCATATAAAATACAATGTTTCTCAAGTTTTCGTAAGCCTACCCCTGAAGCTGGCGGTTCGGGGGACGCGGTAGCAGGTGTTACCGAAAATGAGCCCGACGAGGCTCATGCTACGCTGTACGCCTACTCTTGACTAAGACTAAATTTTCAAATGGATCACAAATGTGCACTGAAAATTGACAGCTGATAAAACCTGTGCTTTAGGGATTTTATATATATACAAAATAAGGCTAAATGTAAGTCTGAGTTAGACACGGATTAACAAAACCAGCAAGTCCCCCCAGCTGTCATTGGCTTTTGAAATCTTGCTTGCAATAAATCTTTAAGAATGTTCTTGATAATATATGCATACTCTATGCAAAGGTGAGTTTGGTGGGGGTTATGTATGGGTTGTTGACCTGTCACGGGTAAGGCTGGGGGGATCAGAGTATACTCACTACAAAAAACTAGACAAGACCACAGGCTCAACCCTTATATTAACATTGCTTAAATAAGATATCGCTCTTTATCAGGAACACTTGCCTCTGTGATGATACTAAATTCTGTAAATTGCAAACAGAAATGTGACTGTGGGTCAAGGTCTGAACACTTTGAGGCTCCCATTTTGTAATTTTGGCTGTTCACAAAGCAAGTCTTTAGAGCTATTCAATGATAAACAATAGCAGGCATTTTAAACAAGCACTTGATTGTCAATCACTGCAACATGTTGTGTCACTTATTTATTTATAAGTACTTGTGCATCTGTGCACATGCTAAACCCTGGACAGGTGCCTTTTATAACCAGTATTGGACACTTTTGCTGTTTTGTTTTGCATCTACATGCACAGTCTTACTCCAATTATGCTTGGTAAGCTGATAAATGTAAGGGCATGTAAATGCTTTTCTTAAATCAGGGAAAGGCCATAAAGGACTTAAGCTGAATTTAGATTTTGCATTGCAAGTCAACACCTTAACTGGCTCAAAGTTTTGTCCATGTGTGCATGTAAATGTCACAAATGCTTGTAAAAGTAGACACTGCGTAAGTCTGCTCTTGGCTTATGTCGTATATGTTGAAACTTCTCAAATAAAAAACTTTCATTGCAACTGCACTGATACTGCAGACGTGGAAAGAGAATTAAATTTTGACAGATTTCCCACTGCCATTTTAAATTATAGACAGACTGTAGATTGTGATGATTTCACTGCCTGCGTAAAAAGATCAAACCAGGTTTGTTTCTGGTTTTTGATAACCGCTTATTTTGTGCATGTTAATGCCCTCACTGTCACATAAAATCAAGTAAGGAACTGTATCATGACACTTGATGCTTGAACTGTATCATGACACTTGATAATATGTTTTTGTTAAATTTTTTGATTCTAAGATTTCTTTTGCAAATATTTCATAAATATTTTATTTTACACATGTTTGAACTAAAGCTCGGCCCACTATTGTACATTCAGCAAACTAGAAATAACATTTACATTTAGCAGACGCTTTTATCCAAAGCGACTTACATTGCTTTATCCTATACATTTTACATAGGTATTTCCAATCCCCTGGGATCGAACCCACAACCTTGCGTTGTTAACGCAATGCTCTTATACTGAGCTACAGGACGTAAGTGGTTGTGAAAACTTTAAGACATCACTCACTTCTGTTTTGTATAATTGTATTGCATCTATAATAATATGTTACTAAGAGACACTCACTTAATGATACTTGATTACAAAGACCTCTATCTCAAAGGTGCACACACACACACACTAACCCATCTGCTCTATTGTTGGCAGCGCTGAAGAACAATGCCCTTGCAAAAGAGATTGGGCTAAAACCCTGATCCTCTGTGAGAAATGATGCGATCTCAAGAATGAAATCAAAAGTTTCAGAAAGAAAAACCATGAACGCACACACACGCACATCACTCAACACTGCAGTGCTCTTCTGCATTCACCAGATCCCATACATCGCGTGAATGATCGCAATATGTTGTGTAAGAGATAGATTAATGGAGGGAGTGTTCTGCAGAGATACTGCAGACAGACGGATGGCCATTAATTAGCCAGGGTCACACCCCGCGTGCTGAGAGAGGATGCTTGTTGCGTGTCGTGCTCGACCGCAGACCCGTCACTCATCTCTCTCTTTAGGCACGCATATCATCCCACTGTTTCGTTCAAACGGATCCCACTCTGTGGATCTCCAAGTCAGTGTTGCGTTAACGGATATGCTTAGATAGGAAGAGACGGACAGCGTCTTATCGCGCGTCCTAGTTTTGCGGCGGTTGTCATCATAACTGCTGCTGCTGCTGAAACCGCGATGTGGCTGATGCGGGTCCTTCGTTCCGCACGGCCGCGCTTCTCTCTCTCTCTCTCTCTCTCTTCTTTTTTTCTCTCTCATCCTCTTCTCAGCTTTGCGTCGTTACTTGCAGAGCTGCGCCGTGGCTTGGCCGCATGGGAGATATCACAGAGGAGAGAAGCGCTGGGGGAAACGAGCCCGTTCATCGCGCTTGATCATGTGCTGCTCGCCTGTTATACTGCAACAGCTAAAGAATATCGTAGACAATTCATTGTCTTTAAACAAGTAATCCCAAGTTAGTTTAGGCAAGGATTAAAGTGCACTGAAAGCAAAGGGAAATAATAAAGGAAAATAACGTTTTGGCATGTCAATGGCTGGGAAATTGATGAAGTATTCAGGAGAATATTTTAGGAATAATATTAGCAAATTCTAAGGGTTTTATTAATGTACAGGAAATACCAGTGGAGAAAGCTTATTGGGAATATAAAGAGCAGATTTCAGTTTAATTTCGGTTGTATTGATAATTATTGATAAATGATCATCCATTTTCTCTTCATTTTATTCATTAAGAGTAGTTTACTATAAAATTGAAATGTCATAATTTACTCACCCACAGTAAAACTCTTATTCAGCGTTGATGTTGGTGACAGACAGCTTTAGTCCATCATAGATCAAACAGTTTGTTCAATAGTCTTGGGTTTATTTCAGTAAATAGTTGGGTGATGTCAACTGTTGATGTTAGTCATTTGTATACATATAAATAAAATAGCATTGAGATGTTTCTCTCTGCAGTATTTGACTGTATGAATTTCACAATTGGTATTCTGTGCCTGCTCTGACATTCATAAAGCAGCTTTAATTCTAAAGGCTCTTGACAACACCAGCCGATAAATAAGGGCGAAACAATTGGGCATTTTCCAAAGAAAACGAAAAAATGATATACTTTTTAATATAAATATATGGCTTGCTCTGCCTCGAGGTCCTCCAGGATGCACGTCCACTAGGTTTATTTTAATTTATAGAATTTTTTATATAATAGGGAACTACTCCTTTAAATGTACACCTGCTTCAGATCTTTCCTTTGGAGACATTCCCATCTTTATTTTGAATGTCTGTATTGTCTGTAATTTGACTTCATAGGATAAATGGTATAAGAAAGGCACTCAAAATTCTAAGTAAATCCCCACATTGGAAACCACAAATATCTGTAATATAGCAGTCACATCATGTGTGATATCATCTAATTGATAGCATGATACTATGTCTGCACTGTGATAATGGTCTGTAGTAAATTGCTTAAAAAAGATCACATATAGATTCACATCAACAGTTTCAAGATACAGCCCTGGAAAAAATAATAGACCACTCCAGTTTTGCTTTATTCAGCATTTCTGCATGAATTGTGTCCATTTGAGTTCAGTGTCTGTTGAATTTCAATAGAAACAAACCTCGGGAACGACAAAGTCCCCCAAAAGCAATTGGAATGATTTAGAGAATGCAAAGATTCATAAAAGTTTTCATTTTCATTCTAAAATGCATGTCAAAACAATATAGTATTGTGTTGTTTAAACATGAATGTGAGGTTGTTTTCTTTGCAGTATTCAAGATGTGCAAACATATTTATTTATATGTTTAACAGTTTGTCCTGTTTGCGAAAAAATACCAATATTATAAATATTTTTATGTGGAATTCTGGAAACTGAAGGTGGTTTATAATTTTATTCTGTGGCTGTATATCAGTTTTTTGATTTGGGCCTGTAACCGTATGTGCTCAGAACACTTGTAATAAATGTAGGCTATAAATTACACTTATGATAGATATATAGATTACTTAAAATATAATGCCTTTGTAAAAAAATAGCACCATGGTGGCAATGATTGATGCAACTTTTGTACAAGAAAGCACCACACATTTAAAGCATAAAACTCTTATTCAGTGTTGATATTGTTGGTGACAGACAGCCTTAGTCCATCATTGATCAAAGAGTTCGTTCAAAAGTCTTTACCACTGGAAATAGTTGGATGATGTCAACTGTTGATGTTAGTCATTAGTATACATATAAATAAAATAGCATTGAGATGTTTCTCTCTGCAGTATTTGACTGTTTGGATTTGACCATTGTTATCCCGTGCCTGCTCTGACATTCATAAAGCAGCTTTACTGAAAAACGTTTTATGCCAGGAAATCTGAATGTTCCAACAGCGATGTTCTACCTGATTAAAAAATCTAACACTGAAGCTTAGAAAGATTTACAAATCTCATTGTGAACACATAACCAACACATGAATGTGACCCTGAGGGCAATTTGAAACCACAAGTAAGTGACATAGATGAGAAATTTAAATCCCTGTAAGCAATGTTCACCAATACATAAAACAGATTGGATGCCAGGCGACACTATGGGGTGTCCAGTCACTTTTGTTTCGTTTTTATCCTGTTAGCTTTAGATCCATAAGGTGGAGAGAGAGAGAGATGTGTGTATAAAGTGTTAATCCTGGTTAAATGGATCCCCAAGGTGTTATGTGTGTGTTTGTATTGTTATCTAGGGCACACGTTGCCTTGAGCACCTTAGGTTTTACATCAAGAAAATATGTTTCATGTGGAGGAGGCGAGTTATTCGACAGGTCTAAAGGTCAAATGTCAAAAGCCAAAGAGAATCCATGTGTACAGAGCAAGAGATGAATGATGATGGAAAAAAGCTACTTTAGCCCAGTACACAGTCAGATGAATTTGAATGCTTTCTGGTTTTAGTTAATTGCGAATGGTTTTCAAGATCGTCTGTACAATTGGAGTTATTTTCCATGAGACATCCAGGTATTAAAACAATACAAAAAAGAGATACTGCATTGTGGTTGACTGCAGCTATATGACTTTGTTCAAGGTCAATAAGGGCATCTGCCAGCTGGATGGGCTACACCATAAACTGATGAGTGCGACATTCACGGCTTTAATGAAATTGGCTGTTGTATCCTGGGATGTATTTCTGTGAAGTTGTTTAAGGTTCTGAGCAGATGCTTAAAGCATGGAGACTATAGGCTGCTGCAGCATCATTTCTGAATCTTTTGTAGGCATTGTATTCGAAAACAGAAATTGGACATCATGATCAAATTAGAGAGTGGAACAGATTACAGACAAATGATGAAGAGAATCTTCAGTTTTTATTTTCAAGGAGCATTTAAACGCTATTGATATGATGCATGTTTCCCATTGTAATTGAGTTGTATATTTTAATTCCACGGTATACAGTACATTACATTTTCATTTAAACTTCTTTAATGGGGTCATATGACAGGGCTAAAACGCATATTATCGTTTGTTTTAGATGTAATGCAATGTGTATACATGATTTAAGGTGTATTTTTTACACCGTGCATGTTTGTATCTCCTCTTTTTCCCGTCTCTCTGAAACGCACAGATTTTTTACAAAGCTCATCGTTCTGAAAAGCGAGGTGTGCTATGATTGGCCAGTTAACCAGTGCATAGTGATTGGTCGAATACTGCAAGCGCGTGACCGAAGTGTAGCGCCTCTTACCATTTATGGAACATCAGAATCCAAAGCAATTTTACTGATAGGAACGCCCATCGTATTTACGTACACATTTGGACAGTCCTAGTCAAATCATACCATGAACTGACATAGATGTGTGTGGGTGTTGTTACACAAGGCATTTCACGCAGGTCAGGGTGAGCATTCGCTTTTAGACAATACATGCGTGGGCAACTTAAAACACCCCAAAAACACAGAAAAACACGTATTCGCTCCATACGACCCCTTTAAACAGCATCTTTAATTGGGTCAAATACTGAGTTGGTTACTGTCTCTTGTTTGTCTTTCTTCTGATCTTGACATAGGCAGTGAGTGATCTCTAAAGCAGGAGAACAAAATGGCTGATGTTAGTGTATCAGTAGGTCAGTGTGTCAAAACATTAGCCATCACTCCAGAGACAGAGCAGCCGTCACTCAAGCGCAGAAATAAACTACAAATTTTGATATATAACTGCACTGATATTTATAAAATACATCCATCAGTTGAATAAATATTCTCTCAGTGCATGAGTCTTAGTGATACATGCCTTAACCCTTAATACATGACATGGACTAAAATCAATTAAAGTCCATCTTTGATTAGCATTGGGATTTAATTGCACTTCATTAGCAGTGTAAGGTCAAAGACCCGAACACGTGTTGTGGTTGACTCCGAAAGAATACAACTCATTTAATAATGTAAGAATGTATCACCCAGAGAGCACAGCTGTATTTAAGCTTCATTAGCACAGGGCCTTTTGTAATTACATTTTCAGAAACGCAGGACCAGACTTTGTAGAAAAGAAAGGGGAAATAAAAAAATTAAAGGATAGCATTCGTTAATCACTTAGGGATAGACCTAGATACAAGTGACCTGTTTTTTTCCATGTATCTGTTTTATCACGTCCATTCTTCAGGTGATGGACTGCATAATTATTTAATTACGTTATTAGGGTGCTTATGAAGTGGGCCAGTGTATGAGGACTAATGGAGTCAATAACAATGTTCTGCTACACTGGTTGGGCGATAGAAAAATGAGTTTGTCACTGCGCTCGAATTCTTAGCACTCCCTCTTGTCACCTCCCTGTGTACTCCTCTCTCTCTCTCTCTCTCTCTCTCTCTCGCTCTTTTTCTCTATTGTTGCAGTTTTTATCAGTAGGTCACGCTGTGCTTATAATGAAAGAACAGCATGCATGTGGGCAGGTGAAAGTTGTTGGTATCTGATTCAATCACACTTTGGAAACACAGTCTTTAGTGTTGTTAACCTGTCTAACCCTTAACTCTCATTGCAAAGGGATTCTGTATTTCACTTTAGAAATGAAGTTGTGTTTTTGTAATGTAGCAGCGTCGTTTTATATGAAGAGAGCTCTGTATCTGTATCATTGGGGAAAGCATTACCATTAACTTAGATCACAAGCATAAGCTAGTCATATAATGACTGGACATAATTCACCATAATCTATGATATATAATAATAAACATTTAGTGTCCCTTTCACCATAAATGTCTTATTGTAGTCAAGAAGGTGAATTGTCCAGGAGAAAGGGCATTCAGTAGGCTCAAGTAATGAATAATGGATGTAGATCATTGGATGCAGAACATCCAGATTTAGCTCTGGAATTAGGTAAAAACATTTTTTTTGTAGACATTATTTTGTGTTTGTACCGCTTTTATGGCGAACCTCTTATCATGAAAATTATGTTTCATGCAGTCTGTAATGTTGCCGTGTTTAAAAGTAAGCAGTCTGCCACATTGTAGAGCTGAAGGTGAATGAATAACAAAGTTATTGGCATGGGAAAAAGGTAGTCGACTCTGAATCGACGCAAACGAGTCGTCTCTAGTCTGATTTGCGAACCGCCGCCGATTTATGTCACTACATATAGTCCCCGCATACGTTTTGCTAGGACTGACCGCGAAATACTAATGCACATATATAATTCATTATGTACAATACAATAAGTTTTGGTTGCAGTTGTTTTATTAATGTACTTCCTTTATCATAAAGTTACTAGCAATTAGTAACATTAGTATCAATTTACAAGAACCAAATAAATAAATTAACAGAACAGAGTTTAGTCTAGTTTATACAATTATAAACTTCCTCAGCAAAAGCTACCAAACCGCAGCACCACCACGCTTGGCATACTCCAAAATGTAAATAAACCACAGGTATTAACAGGTCTTCCTTTAGCATCCTCCCAACTTTTGGGTTACAAACATAACGCAACGTTTTTGTGTACAATCACTATTATAGCTGTTTAATCTTGTACACTGCTGAAACGTTATTTTCTATTCATCTGTCATTGTGTTAAGTCTCAAAGCATGCTGTTAGAATTTTCTCTTTTTCCTCAATTTCCAGCAGCAGATGGAGTTCCCGTGCAAAAGGATGGGGAACAGGTAAGAAACCCCCTATGACACCAACATCCACGGTAAACTAGCCAAATCTCTCAACAGAGCTGCAAACTAAGCTCTCTGACACTCCATCCCAAATTCTTGTAAAAAATGAGCAGCAAGACACAGGGCAAGAAGTTAGAAAATTATTCAACAAGAAACAAGAAATTATTTCCGTTCAGGCAAACGCTCTAGGTCTCCCCCAGAAAGACGCAGTTAGCACATTAACCTAGCGAACAGCACGCAGTTTGGTGCTTCTCAGAAATGGCTCGTAATTTTGCTGTTATAGTCATTAGCATTTTGTTTTGTTTTAAGATTGTGCAGTGCAAATCCCTCCAAAGAATAGACCCAGAAAACAGACTTTTGCTGTCGTCTCATACAGTGACATTGGTGACTGATTCCGGGTCTGTGCTTAAGATGGTGATTTTGCTAGCTCTGTAGCTCAAAATGGAATTAGCATTACCATTGATACATCACACAATCGGCTTCGATTTCTCCTTCTCTTTTCTGCCATTATACATACAGTTGCTAATCTAGAATGAGCGAGCACATAAACACCAAGAAATGTGTCCCTATTTTCAAAGATTGTGGCTCTTCAAAAAAACCTATAATGTTGTTTTGATGTTGTTTTGACAATAGTAGTCAGCATCCGATTCAAGCTACAATTGCCATTACAACACTGAGAGCTAATCACCCCCGGCAACCCAAACCCCACAACCAACCCTAAATACGCTTCAGACAAAACAACCACTTGCCTTTTCACTAAAACATCTCTGTAATGGCAAGTAAACACGTCTCTCTGACGGCTTTCCTTGAACCCCAGTGTTTACCATGGATAGTCACATTAATACATTCTCTCTTTGCATAGATCATGTCTGCAGACTGCATTTGTTTGATTTATGACTCAGCGTTGTTGTTATATCAGATTGTATAACAACCACACACAATCTCTTTTTATAAGTAGAAATAGCACAAGCTTTCCTCACAGCTTTTACATATTTATCCATTAGACTGTGTGTGCCATGGGTGTGAAGGCATAGTTTTCACATACAGTAGATTATAGAAATAGAAATAGCTTCCTAGAGGGTTTCTGTGACTGTCTGCCAAAACCTTAAAGGCTTTTCATTAGTGGCTCCTGCTGCGGCAAAACACAGTTTCTATTGCTTATACTTCATCCTCTTCCAACTGTGACAAAACAAACTTCAACTATCAAACTCAATACTTTAAACTAGACACATATCATAGTAGAGGAGTGTTTAGCCAGAAATTAGATCAGCTCAGCAGTAAACTCCTATGCTTTCATAAAGCATTGTGAAGGATGTAATCAGTTCTTTTCACTCGCAAAAATGTATTGAAATATTTATTTATTTTAAATAATTTTTGCATGCCCTTAAAGTCTTAAATATGTAATTTTTCTGTGATTACGTTCACAACATTTCATGAAATAAATAGTTCTTTGACTCTTAAAAACATATTTTTTCCTCCAATTTTCAAACACTTCTCTGCAAAGCTTTATTTATGTTTTTGCTATGTTTAGAGGACACACTCACTCTTAGTAAAAATTGACTGAAGACCTACAATCTAATTTTCTCAGTGAAATCAATTATATACATCTTGAATATAAGATTGTAAGGAAGTGTACGTTTTAATGTAATATTTTTACAACATATTTTGATGCTTTTTCCATTTAATATAATATCAGTTTAATATAATATTTTCTTATTCCCATTATAATTTTCTATGGCAGAGTAAAAAGTTGACTTTTTTAGGACTATAGACTATTCAAATCAATAGACAATCTTTTTTCCTGTTCCCCATTCATTTCTCATTCATTTTTGATCCCAATTTTATTTTATTTACTTTATTGTCATTTTTTTGATGGTTGATCAGGTTCACAGTTGGAACTATATAATTTTTTTTAAATATTATAAGAATGGGAAGAAGTAGGTGTCCCCTATGTATGTTTCAATACAGAAGGGACCCTCATTTTCATGAGGGAAGGGGCTTTTATCTAGGGAGCAGAATATCTTATTAAGCTTACCCAGTTAAAGCTTCTTTGTTAAAGCTTTGCTTTGCTTTCACCCCTGCAATATATAACAACAAACAAACAACCAAACAAACAAAATGAATCATCCTCTATTTCACCTCCCACTTAGTCTGGCCAATAATTCTGCTTTTCAGAATTAGATTTTCTCTCTGTTTTTTTATTTCTCTATTTCTCCTTCTACGTCACAAGTTTTTTAAAATGCCTTATTCTGTCACAATCCCTCTCTCCCCCTTTTTCTGTGGCCGTCTCTCTTGCCCATCCCTCCTTCCTCTTTCTCTCTCAGCATGGCCGAACAGACTTTTCATGGGATGGAATCAATGTAAGTGTTGTGAATATCATTCCTTCATTTTACTTTACTTTCGTTATTTTCCTTGATTCACAGTAGATGTCTCCTATCTCACATCCCATTCCTTCTTTGGATCTGTCTCTGTTGCAATGATTCGTTGGTTTGCCATAGTAGTAAGATACTGGTACAGATGTTGATGACAAAAAAACTACACTTCCCATCATGCAATTGAACAGATATTACCTGGCGGTCTGCTGGGAAGTGTAGTGCTTCACAACCTCTGCTCCACTGGTCTGACGTTCTGTCTAACTTCTATTATCACCATTGCATTTCACCTCTGCTCTGGGGCACCTTCTGCTCCATCAAAACCTTCTGTCTTTATCTTCTTTCCTTTTTTCTTCCCCATTATTTTCCTTCATTTCAGCTGTCCATGGAGGACACAACCTCAATCCTTCCTCGACTAAAGAAGCGGAACTCCGAAGCCTATGGAATTGGCGCTCTGGCTAAGTCATCTCTGACAGGTGTGTCAGGTGTGTGTCTGTCCTGTGAAATGGTAAATTGACATGTTGGCTCCAGATTGAGATGGAGCCAACATGGAGCCTTGTGGGTTTCCCTTTTCACCACCCGTTTCCATTTACGCTCCAATGGCTCACACCATTGGTGAAGGATCCCGATAAAAAGAGATCCCTAAAAAGCGAGACCCTTCCCAACGGGCAGTACCATTTTATCATAAGTGGTGGTTGAGGGGAGGTGTAGGTTTTTGTACGTAAAGTGCTTGTGGAGTGAAGTGTGGAGATCAGTCAGTGTGACGTCTTGTTATATTGTTGTTTCAGAGACTCCTGTATCTGTGTTTTTCTATTAATGTAATGTGCGGTGGAGTGCAGTGAAGTCAAGTCAGCGTGTAGATTTCTCTGACATGTAAAGAGCCTCTTTATGAACTTTTCATGTTCATGTAATTCATGTTCATCATTTCATCATATCTGATGTCTAAGCTTGCGAGATTAGCTTTGGGTATTTGCAGTAATGCAATGGCATGAAATATATAGACCTTACTTGAGTAGCATTGATTTTTTTAGCTCAGTATCTTATAAGGGCTCCAAACAGAGTTTACTGCGGTTATCAAACAGATCATTACAGCCGGCGTTCAGCCAGTTACAGAGACTTGCAGTTGATGCACTGAATACGGCTTAGTAAATAAGAGAAAAGCACTTAAATGTTGGAGGCGGTCTGGTTTTCTGTGTAGATATTCATTTGTGTAGAGAAATATCTTTCCAGCGAGCCAAACCTCATTCCATTCTCCAATCAGAATTGTATTACTGGATGTATTTTTCCATCATCATCTACATATAATGTTATTATTCGCAAACATTTCCTGATCTCAGACAGACTCCTACACATTAGCAGGTTATACCTGTTTCCTTTCATTTACTTAGGTTCCATCCACCTGATCTCACATTGCAAGCTACTTCCCCTAATTTCCTCTCTTACAAACTTCCGTCTCTGATTTAATGTCCTTTTCATCCACCTCTCTGACTGTCCATCTTCTGCAGGAGTGAGTCGGTCTATGAAGGACAAGGTGACGAAGCCGACATTGATGGCACAGGGACGAGTGGCTCACATGATTGAGTGGCAGAACTGGGGGATGCAGACAGTGGGCGCAGGGGGCAGGGTAGCAGGACGCACCTCCAGCCTGCACCTCCAACAGGAGCGCAAGCTGGAGAACGATGCTTACAGCGACCTCAGTGATGGTGAGAAAGAGGCCCGCTTTGCTGCAGGTGAGTCGTAACTTATGTTTTAAAATGTGTAAAGGAATTTACATCTCTACCTTTAGATGATAAATAAGTTAATGTTCTGTTGTTAGGTTACATGTTTAGTTTGACATTGTAATATTAGCATGCTGCATTTCACAGGCAGTTCATTGTATGGCATCAAGTGCGAAAAATATTACTTACCACACTCAGTTTACCTGCTCCCGTCTGAAGGCAGTAAATCAGGATGAATGCATCATCATATCTTATTTATGACTGTGGGGGTGGTGCGAATGTGTCAGGGATGTTTGCTGCCATCTCTTGTTCATGATAGCCTATTTGAAATGATGAGTCTTGCTTATTTCCACAACATGGTGACAGAGATTAGGGTTTATATACCAGAAAAATTGATGGAATTAAAGAGAAAATGTTTTGTGTCCTTGAATTGAAGACATTAATCCTCTAAGGCAGTGGTTCAGGTACGTGAAAGAAATTTAAATTTAGGAATAAAAAATGAAAATCAATAAGTCAATAAATTATGATAATAGTATTGTTATATGAAATTAGGACTACACAAATATGCAAAAAAAATAATTCATACATTTAAAACGCATTTCAATTTATAAGAGTTATTTTTTGAGACCCGGACCCGGAATCAGGAGCAGTGTCTGGGTGCGAAATAATGCAAGTTAGGAAAGGTTGCGGTTAAATGTTAAAAAAATGCTACATACAGAAATGTTTATAAGCAATAAACCTGCTTGGGGACATCAGATATAATAACTGTCTGACTCTCATTTCACTGTATTAAATGCAAAATGTTGCAGTCTGGTCAAGGGGTACTTGGCTTGAAAAAATCATAAAAAGGGGTATTTGAGCAAAAAAAGTTTGGGAACCACCGCTCTAAGCTGTTCAAAATATCTGGCTTTGAGAAACTGACTAATGGTGACGTAAAATCCTTGATATCTGTTTAAGGCAGAGCACTCATAGTACTGGGACAAAACAAGCAAAATGTTTAGGTAAAGGAAATATGTCAAATTATTATAAATGTTAAAGACCCACTTAAGTGCCTTGAAATGCTAAACATCGTTTTCGATGCATCGATCATTTTGACTGACACAGGAAGTTAGGGCGGGACATATTGCTTGGCCCCGCCCCCTTTAGAACTAACCAAACGCGTTTAATGTACTTAACTGTTTACTTAAAAAATGGTATTTGATGAGAAACTGAGATGCAGAATGATGCAGTAAAAATCATTCATGTGTTTTGGCTCAAGCCAGAAACTTTACATTTTGAATGCATTTATCTTCTAAATGTGTGTTTTTTCAGTGTTTTTAATCACAGTGGTTTATATATTTTCTTGATGTTCCTACTAAAAGCCAAAAACATTTGAATCTTTATTTCAAGGGGGTTTAACAAATTCAGTAAATGCTGATGTTTTTAAAATTTAATCCAAAGTGGATATGTCAGTGAGAGAGAAGCAGTTGTAAACGCAATGCATGTAAACAGAGAAATTAAATAAATGTGACTCAAATTTACTAACAGCTTGCGGCAGCACAAATGCCTCTTTTGATGAAAAAAATTCCTCTCTGTATATTTACTTAAGACACACAGTGAAAATAAGTGCTGAAACAGCGTGGCCAGCTGTTTTTGCGACTTACCTTATTGCAAATGCATTTGTTGGAGTTTCCTCTTCAGATGCAAACTTTATGGTAGTAGAGTATTTAAAAGAATTCTGAAATGTGATTTACTAAAGTTTGTGTCATTGTACTGGTAAAAAAGAATGTCTTCATTTTCTGCTCTTGGTAGATTGCGTTGGTCATTATGGGAATGACATATTGCGCTTGTGTTGTTGCTCTTTCGCTATTTAGTAAATCTGTTTAGTTATTCTGTCCCTTAAAGTCATGTTATTGTAATTATTTATCCCACAGAACACAAAGAACATTCTGTAAAAATGTAATCTTTAATATTGACTAAGTTTGCTCATGTCAAAATTGAAACAAAACGGTTGAAATCAAACTTTAATCCTCCGACAATATTATAAAACTTTAGCCTGGATTTGCAGACTGGGTCACCATTCATCTAATCTGTGTATTTATACATTTGACAATCCTGTTCCACCTCGTTTAAAAAAATGCTGGTAACTTTAATATCTACTAATAACAGCCTGCAATAATCTTAAATCCTCTCAGGTGTGCTTCAGCAGTTTGCCATTTCTGAAGCAACGCTGCTGGCCTGGAGCTCAATGGATGGAGAGAGCACAAGCGTCGGGTCTAACCAAGGGAGCGTTGCCCACCTAAGCGAGACTAACCAGGAGAGCATCACCAGCAGAGGTAATACATTTCCCAGAATGCACTGGAAGATCTAAAGCAAAGCAGCACTCCCTCGCAACTATCAAATAAAAGCAATGAAATAACAAGGCATCTGATCTTCCAGCCAGCTGTGTGAACCGTGTTGAGTTATCTCATTCAAGCAACAAATTATAAGTATTTATAGCCCTGACCAAATCATTGACAGGAAACAAAATGAAAATGAGAACAAAATGAGAATTCTTGTATTTTTTTATTCTTGTATTAAATATCCCTGTTCACTGAAAGCCCCCTGCGGGGAGGCTGAAATTGCTTTATCCAGTTTATTTTGAATTCAGCGCACATTGGGTTTTGAATAAATTAATAGGTACAGGTCAGGAACCTGTGATTCTCGGGAGAACAAAAACTAATCCTCTGAACAGTTCACTACAGCGTTACAGACTCGGATGAGAGCTCAGGACAACAAAAACCATCTGCATGCCAAGTGACAACATGTTACAGACATGAAAACATGATAATTATGCGAATTAGTCTTGGAGAGAGAGCATTTGACAGTGGAAAAAAAATATACTCTTCAGTTTAAAAGCTCCAGTGTATTAAATTTAGCAGCTAGCTGTGAGGTTGCAATTGCAAGCAACGACTCACTCTACCTCTCCCAGAGCACTACGGTGGCTGACACAGAACTAAGATGTCGTCACGTTTTCGCTTCTCTGCCGAAGGAGAATATTTATTTATGAAACGCACTATGTAGAGCAGTTTGTCCGTTTTGGCCTACTGTAGAAACAACATGTTGAATTCCATGCAAAGGGACCTGCGGTGTTTGTAGATAGAAACAGCTCATTCTAAGATAATAAAACATAACACTTCATTATGTAAGCTCTTTATACACCTCTGAAGACATAGTTGTGTATATTACATTGCATTTCTGTCAATAGATCCTCCCTACACACAGCGCCTGTAAAATAAATAAAAATTGGTTAACATCTACAGTGTTTGTGCCACAACTGATGACAATTTAGCTTGAATTCCCCTAAATCTTTAAGTGATAAAGACAGCAACAGATGAGGAGAAATACTCAGTGGGCAGTCTTTGAGCGTTGCTATGCTACATTACAAAAGCCATTTACCTCAGTAAACAAAGAATTTCATTTCTGCCCCGCCTGAGTTCGGGTGCAATGAGAGAACACGCATTTTAATTTCACAATGTTGGCCGCAGGGGATGCTGAAGAAGGGGATTTGAATATCAGACATAGAATGTGCAGTTATTATTTAATAGTTTCTCGTAATCGGCTGTAATTTAGAAAATATCTTGCATTTGAATAAAAACGTTGAAGTCACACTGTGTGCCTAAAAGAAATTAATCAAATTGAATTTCCAGCTACTTTGTTATGAATTTGGGCAGAATATATTAAGCATCTGCTCCTTTTTAGTCCTAAAAGCACTTGGCACAAAGGTGTTATAAAGAGCTTTGACGACAGCATGACCGTAAATCATGAAGCATTTCAATTGTTGTTGTGTGGTAAGCTCTATATTTATGAATGTCTGCAGCATTTTTATCTTTTTTTTGCCTTCATTAGCTAAGAGTTCCATTAATAATTATGATTTTTATTTTCAGAGTATGCCTCTGAGAATACTTTTATTGGTCAATTAGATTTTTCAATAATGATTATAAATAAGCATCTGTGAAAGCATCTGTATCTAAAATTGTTCATTTTGTATCTAAACAAATTTTCTAATGCATCTCTTATCATTCACACACAGACCAAATGATGCATCATTCCTCTGCCGAGGTGTGGCCCCACAGTTACATCTCTCAGGGTATGTACTGCCTTTCCTCCTCTGATGCTTGGGAGCCAATCAGCAATGAGCAGTCGGGCATGGCCTCTCCCGCCACAGGCTCATATGTCATGGCGCTGGGCAGCGAGGGTGGATACGATGCCAGTGCGGCGGCTCACTTCTTGTCCCAGCAGCAGCAACAGCAGCAGTATCAGAACCAGATACAGCAGATCCAGCACCTGCAGCAGATCCAGCAATACCAGCAGCAACAGATGCTGCAGTATCAACAGCAACAACAGGTGAGAGACAAGCACCAGCTGTATCTACTCATAAAACTACGATTGCAGTAGTGCGTGAGTGGTGCATGTTTCTTTCTGCATCAGTTGTAATACAGTATTCTGGAAGAGTCGGTTGTGCCAAGTGTACCATGCAGCATTTAGAAGAAAACATCTTTAAATGCATCGTAAACCTTATCAGCGAGATCTTTTGCAATGTATGCTGGAGTGGATTACTTGAATTACATTGTTTCATTAAAGACGCCGGTGGGGTTTGACGCGGGCTCGGCGAGCGTAACAGCTACACAAACAGCATTTTCTATTCAATAAACCAGACGGTTTTAGCACTTTATAGCTACACTTTGGGGTTTCTTTTCCTCAAGTGCCATTTGGATGTAAATGTGATTTTCCATCCTCATATAAATTAGATTTCATGGCAATCAAGTTTGTTGTGTATACGGGGGCTGTTGTCAGAATTTATGGGCGCCCAAAAAAATGACATGGTCGAATCACCCAGCAGACACTTTTTATACATATTCTTTTTATTTTAAAGGACTCAATGTAGTAATCTTAATTTTGTGTATACGCAAGAGAAATAATGCCAGTGCAGTGACACTCACGCACTAGCATTGCTAGTGTTAAACACACCCACGTCTCTGCACCATCATCTCCAGTTGTAATACTAATTTAAAACCGCATCCTCCAACAACAGCTCTTGATCCATCACCACAAGACTCCAATAAAGCCCCGCTACAACAGATCTCATATTAATATCAACAACAGGTGGGCAACAAAACCACTATTCCAATTAACATCTCTCCAGAAGCCCCTTTGCATAACTGGCAATAGCTCTCGCTCTCATGGCTACAGCATCAGGTTAGACTTTAAATAATACAATTCCCAGCGGTCATTCTGGCAAGGTCCTCAGTATCAGCTACAAGAGCATTAAAAACTTAATTAATCCCATTTCATCATCTAGTCGTTAACCAGAAGCCATTGATCGCCACTATAATTGAGGTCTCACCAATGCAAATGAGGACTCAACAAATCTCATCAACCATTGCAAAAGTACTGCAACCGAAAGCTGTATTTTCTCTTCCTATGCAGCTTTTGGAGCAAAGACTAGAGAGTACCAATCATTCTTTACAAGCTACACCCAACAGCACCATCCACAGTCTGCCTCCCCTTATTCATCCCCCATTGGTGGATCTGTGGGGGGCGGGGCAGACAGAGACCTATCAGGCAGACATGGTTGGCTACATGGGGATGCCTGTAGCCGACGGATTTGTAACCGTTCCCTCTACAGAGGAGGTGACAACAGACCACTCACCTTTACTGGAAGCACAAGAGGATGAGATCAGGGTGAGGTAAAAGGTCATGTGCAATGGTACAATGACCCTCACATGTTTGGAAACTTAAAGTGATAGTTACCCAAAAAGGAATAATGACAGAATTTGTATTTTTGGGTGAACTCTCACTGTAAGGATTTATATAGAACATTGCAATGAATGAAACCATGAAAATGTAACCAAAATAACACCCAGGCTCTCTTTTCCAGGAGGAAGATGTAACGTTATATATGAAACCAGAACCAGTGACATTAATTCCATCACCAGTAACCTCGACAGGAGGAGGCAGTCCGGGCCAAGCTCCCGGTGAACCGATCACAGAGCGAAAGCCTTTTGATGTCTCACCGTCTGTCATTGAAGAGCTGGAAGAGAGGAAAGAGTCCGAATCGTCACCGGCGGACGTGGCGGCAACCAACTAAATGGCAGGAGTGACATTTCGATCAGCATAATGAAACATGATCAGTTCCTTGCTGAGAAAACAAACACTATTTGATGGAATTTACGGGACTGCTCGAACTCAAAATGGAGACGCAGAAGAAATGGTTACTGCACAGCTTACGTGAACACTGTTATGTTTTGTAAGCCTTATATTCTGGATGTTTGAAAGGAAGAGAACGGGATATGGGAAATTCATGAGAGGGAGAGACGGAAATATCAGAAGATCTGGAAGGAATGGAGTGAAAAAGAGGGAATATGAAGAACATTCAGTTAAATGTGTGCATGCTTTTACAACGAGTGCTAAACTCAAAATAATGACAGTGAAATATAGTGATAAAACAACATAATGATACAAATACGGTTATTTTCTAATAAAACAACAAAAACTGAATATATCAATGTAGAATTGCCAGTGAAACTAGCGTTTTCAACCCACACCCCTCAGACTAGAGGTCTGCGCAGGACAGTTTTTTTGTCCCGTTCCCACTAGGTTATATTCCGCTCCCGCCATGTATACACTCTTCTTTGTTTACCCGCTGTCTGATTTGAATCAATTTCTTCCCGACCGTTCCCGCTAAATTTAAATATCTTCCACAATGTCACATTTAAATTTTCACTACTGAAAGAGAGAGATAACCAATAAAGCTGTAGGTTGTACACAAAAAATATTTATTTGTATTCGTCTTGTCAAGATGCTTTTAACATTTAGCCGTCAACACAATTTTTTTTTAGCCTGATTGTTATTTTTATTTAAATTTCAAATGTAATTTTTTTTGCAACACAGCAGGAAAAGTGTAGCTGAGAAAAAGAAGACATCTGTCATTTAAAATTAAAACCAAAAGAACAAAACCATTGGCTGACCACTGCGAAATTAAATCATCTTTTAACCTACAATTTAACAAAATCGAATCTGAGGATAGGCGCAGGCTCCCTGTGACCCGAGGTAGTTCGGATAAGCGGTAGAAGATGGATGGATGGATGAATCTGAGGATCGTTATGCAAATGCTGCTTGCACGCACCTTGCAAAAAATGCATTACGCAAAAAGCATCGGTCCATGTTTGTAGCGCGTGCACAATAGTCCTAAGTGCAGACTGTACTGGTGGTTGATAAGAATGAGTGCAGACATGTAGTTCTGAAAGGACGCCCGTTCAAATCACACTAAAGTTCCTGACCGCTACCGCATTTTATTCGGAAATGTATCCCGCGTCGCAAGAAATCTGGTCGGGTCCTCTACCTCTACCTCAGACCCTCACATAAATTGTGTCTGCAACTTTCCATAGAAAACACTTACCATGAGAAACAAAGGTGCCCAGTGTGATTTGACAATATCCATTCTCTCTCTTACTCTTCAGTGCTTCACCACAGTTCTCTATCTGCAATGGAGCACGTTCAGATTTGGTGTTGTCCTCTATAACTAAATTAAATCACGTTGCAGTTGAGGGCGAACAAGCGAACCCGAAAACTCTTCTATAAAGTCAGTACATGACAACCGTGACCCGGGCAGAATAAAATTAGCAGATAACAACATTTAAAAAAGAAATTTGCAGTTTTATTACGCTGCTTTTAGACACACAAGTTACTGTGTAGTGTTTGTGGGAAGTCGGTCAATTGAAACAATCCACTGCAAAATACATGCTACACCTACATATGGTATTTAATACACCACAGACCTGAAATATACACACAAACTTCCATATTTAAGAGTTTTGTTTGGTCGGCAGGTTGAAGTTTTGCCCCTTCCAACTATAAGGAAACAAGCATATTGACACAGTCGCACATATCCCAGTACTGTCCAGGGGCCTCATTAGAGTGTTGCGAAGAAACCGTCCTAAATTTTATTTTCAGATAATTTCTTAAAGTGCGTGCGTGTGATTCATGGAACGAACGTTCTCTATCGGATGTGTAGTCTATAAATATTGAAATTTCGTGAAAAAAATCAGATTTTCGCTTTTTAATGATGTCTATTAACGTCGTTGATACAGTATGTGAAAGAGCACCTGTCAACATCCAAATCCTTTACGAGCGGCAAGAATGACCTATATTTCAGAAAACCTGCAGCACTCGGACAAGGCAAAGTGCACCCTGACGTGACGCTAAGCACTTTTCCACGTCACAGAGCGTTTTTATAAATATGGATGTTGCCGTGGATTTTTGCACACTTTTCCATCAAATCTGTGCTTACACACGTATTATAAATGAGCCCCTGGTTTGTTTCATAGTGTGCATCCTTCTCTGTGTGTCCTTTGGCATGCATGTGGTTTGTAAGTGTACTCTGGTGTCCTATACAACATTGTATAGCTATTTGCACTGGGCCTCAGTACTCTGAGCTGACCCTCAGACTGATCTGTGAACTGTGTGTGTAATGGTTTGGGTTGGTTGTAGTAAGGGGCCAGAATTGCACCATTGGAAAAAAAACGTATTGCACTTGCAACGGTTAGCTGTGTGAAGAACAGATGTCTTTTGGAGATGGAAATCATAAGAAGAATATGAGAGAAAAGCTACACTTCCCATTGTTCCGTTCCACCATATAGCCAAAATGTTCATCATAAATATGGATGTTATGTGTTTATAATATACTCAAAAAATCTGGAAATGTTATTTTACAAGGCCAAATCTTGGCAGATTCAACTCAACTTGCAATTCATTCAAGAAACACACGAATAAATGTGTTTTCTGGGATTGAACCCATGACATGTGCATTGACAACAACATTTTTAGAAACACATGAGCAAATTATCAAATTACACAGATTACTTAAAGAAACAATTTGCCCAAAATGAAAATTCTGTATTCATTTACTCACCCTCATGTTGTTTCAAATCTGTTTACATTTCTTTGCTCAGATAAACAGAAAGATATTTGGCAGAATGCTTGTAAGCAAACAGTTCTTGGCCACCAAAATTTTCTTTATATATTTCTTTGTTCTGTTAAACACAAAATAAGATATTTTGCAGAATTTAGGAAAGCAAACTGTTCTGCGGCACTTTTGACTACCATTGTCATTTTTCCTGCTATGATAGTCAACGGTGACCAAGAACTGTTTGGTTACAAGCATTTTACCAAACACCTTTCTCTTTGTTTATCAGACCAAATACATTTATACAAATTTGGAACTAGAGGGTGTGTAAATGATGGCAGAATTTTCAGTTTTAGGTGAACTGTCTCTTTAATGTCAATACACTGCGAGCCTCATAACATGAAATTGATTAGAAATACTTAATCAAGTAGTATACAATGCAAAATTTTGTCTGAAGCAAATTCACTCTGGTAACCTGTGGTTATTTTGCATTTAACTGTTTTTCTTTAGAGGAAAAAATGTATTCCATTGCTACAGTTCTTTTCTTTATATAAAGTGGAAAATAAGAACCCACACCCATGTAAATATCCTTCATCAAAGGATCAAGAAAATGTGTCCTTATGTAATGAGAAAGGGAATGGACTTTGATCCGTGTGACTTGAAAATGACCTCATGAAGAACTCAGGCCATTTGGAATTTCGAAACTGCACAGCGTCTTCCTGTTTGTCACGGTTGCTGATTATTACAGTCGCCGTGACGATACAAACTCTGTGTTGACTGAGTGTTTGTGCGTGAACAGATGTGAAACATATGCATCCTGAAGCAGGAGCGTCTGAACGTCCGGTTCAGAAACAAGGAAGTACAGTGATTACATCATTCTGCATTGTGATTGTCATGCATGATTCACTACGGATTTAAAAAAGACAACGGCGTCTACTAAACCGTTTCCGTGGAGGACGCAGTTCACCTTGACAATTGTGTGCGGAGGAAAAACGAGGGTGATATGAAATAGCATTGACATGAGGTGTTGACTTGAATGAATTTATTTATTGACTGATTATTTATGCAACGTTGGGACAATGTTTATTTTTCTACAGAATCGTGAGCAATCCCTCCTAGTGTATATGTTGGGGTACATATTCATTTACTGCTGAGCTTCTGATAAGGGTGGATTGTTGAACATCTGTGGAAAAAAGCTTTTTCTCATAAAAAACAATTGAACATTGCGTTTCTGTAATAACAATGTTTTATATTAACATTCATTATCAATACATGTATCAACTCATTTATTATTCATATGGAGGTCAATGTCATCACGTAACATTTAAAGATGGCGTCCATTTACTAATCTTGGTTGCTCACAGTAAATAATATGTACCCATTTATTTATTTAAGAATTGTATAGCGGAGGGATTTACCTTTGCAGCCTGTATAAAACCTTTGTTATATCGCGATATAAAATCCTTTGGTTGTAATGGTGTCACTCACTCTCTCTGGTTTCGGTGAGAATATGTCATGCCAACAGTCATCCATCCTCAGGATCTTTATCATTTACTCATGAAGTGAAATGATAGTCAAACATAAAAGCTTTCCATTCATAATGAGAGATTTATGTTAAGAAATTAGCTGACATGGTGTTCTATATAGAAGTTGTGGACTGATGGTTGAGGTTCTTGACCCCTTAAGTTTGTCACTTCAATCACAAAATACGCCAAACTAGAGTTAACAAGATCATGAATGTTTTTCCGAGCAAGAGCACTTAACACAGAGATGCTCGAACATGACGGCTGCTCTGCATGCAAGCATACTTCAAACATTCTGAGGAATGGATCGATGTTTGTGCTGTATTTTGGTTTATCGTTTCCCTTAAGTCGCATTTAGTAAAGTTACAATTCTTAAAGGCAAAATAAGATGATCACTAAAAAATGAATTTTCTTATATGTGTATCTGTTTGAAGCGAAAGTGCATTTTTAAAGTACCACTTTTCTTATTTTTTTCTAAGTGTGTACTCATGTATTCATATCATTCTATCAATATTTAATATGTAATATATCAAGATATCAGCCCTAAAAATGCCTCAAAGATTTCAACTGTCTTATCAAACCTACATGCCAATAACAAGTTGCCAGGTCATACAACTGCAACCAAAGGAGTGATGTCATTTCCTGTTTTATTGCTTTTTATGTAAGATAAGAAATATAAGAATGAATAAATAATACGAAAAAGCCAAATGTATTTCTTTGGATGTAGTGGCTTATCATTTGTGTCGACAGATGATTTTTTTGTACGATTCTACTGCCGTCTTTCACTACAAAACTGTCTGTTAGCATGACACTGAAACTCTCCATTGTTCTACCTCTCTCTCTTTCTGTGAACTAGTGTACTTGACTTTCTCTCTTCCTCTCTCATCCCTTCCAATGTAATCTGTCTGTAACTCTAACCTCGTGTTGTCTCCTCTTGGTGGAAGAATCGCATTCAGATAAAGTAATACTTTGGGAAAGAAAAGCTGTCATGGTGAAATTTGTTTAGAAATACTTGTAAAGGGTTCAGACTGTTTTTACATGTTACAAATGTGAGCTATATCTAGTCCCGAAATGACACACTGAGTTTATCAAGATGTAAAATAAGAAAGGCTCTGTGATACGTACTGTATATCTATGCATGCTTTACTGAAAGTCATAATGGTTCTTCCAATCCGTACTTCCTCTTACTTCATTCAATTCTGTCTCTCTCTAACACTTTCTCTCGTTTTTATAAATTTTCTTTTTCCTGCACGATGAAAACACCTTCCTGATCCTCAAGAATATTGATATTCCTCATTTTCCCAACCAATTATGAAGAACAACGAAATAAATGAGACAAAGCATAACTGTGCACTTTGTGTATTCCTTAAAGGGCTGTTTGCATTATTTGGAGGATCTATTGACAGACATGTCTATAGGTGTATAAAGACCTTACATAATCAAGCGTTATGTTTTTATTACCTTAGAATTTCTATACATACAGCACGGGTCCCCTTGCATGGAATGTTGTAGCCATGTCGTTTCTACAGTAGCCCTAAACAGACAAATTGCTCTACAGTTCGCATTTCGTAAATATGTTATCTCCTTCGGCAATGAAGCAAAAACCTGATGACATCTTAGTCCTGTGTCAGCCGTAGTGCTTTGAAAGTGAGACGTTGGTTGGAATTCGCAACCTCACGTCTAGATGTCGTTGAATTTCATGGGACTTAAGACATGGACGAAATGTATTTCTTTCTGTGCCCTTTTCAACAAAACGTCTGCATGCTAATGAGACCATTAAAACGACATAAGTATAGACACATGATATGCATCAATTGTTATAACAAACAAATATTTAATGATAATGACTTAAAATGATGAACATTTTGAAAAATCAGCTTTTGAAGCGATTTAATTACACACCTATTTCGCTCGCTGTAAAAAATGATCTGTCTAAAAATGTGCTTCATGTGCTAAAATCTAAATGAACTAGATTCATCCAAAATATAAGAAGATGGCTAAATGAACCTGACTACATTAGGTTTAACCTAATGTCATGTTTTAGGGTCACATGATTCTGTTATTATTTACCCTCATGTTCTTTTAAATAGTACCATTGATAATATTGAACAATGGCCATCAACGTTTAAAAATAAAAAAAATCCTTAAAACAAAAAGCTATTTAAAGTAGTTCACACTATCACCGTTTGAAATAATCCCAATAAATCTAATAAATCAACATACTTTGACTGTTTATTGCACAAAGTATATCACTGTAAAAAAATCTGTAAAAAAAAAAGGAAATTTTCTGGCAGCTGGGGCGCCAGGAATATTATGAAAATAACAGTTTTTCCACGGTAAAATAACATGACTTTCTCTGTTTTCTTGTAAATTTGCTGTATTTTTTGTAATTTGACGGTTTTTGACCGTATTTTGAAAAAAACAGGTAAATTTTGTAAAATGACGAGGGTTTTTACAGTATGTCTTGAAACACAATGTAAAAATCACATATTTTCATTTATGGCCAAAACCATGGGCTTTTTGATGTTTTCTGTTCTTTTTGGTCACTATAAATATGATTTCTACCAAGAATCTCCTATACAGTAGATTTCCATGCAAGGAGGTGAGTTAATAATGACAGAATTTTTATTTTTTGGTGAACTTTAAAGGTTAAAGCATTTAAAAGTGATTGACTGTGAAAATTGACAAACACGAGGAGCCGTAGCAATGATATTCAGTGAGACGTGTCCATATGTACAAATTTATAGATGCACATAACTAAATAAGAACCTCTAAGAGAGTCCGGTCTGGAGAGCGAAGAAACCCCTTTAAAACAATGTGTCCCATGTTGCATCTCTTGCCCATCCTGGGCATGAAGGCGGCACCATAATAAGGTTGATCTACCCCTGGAAGGCTGTATAAGAGGAAAATTAAAAACAATAGACTATAAAGGTTCCTCGTCGCTCTCTCTATCACCATTCGGTTTTCCTTCAGGCACGGAATGAAGAGAAGAGAGAGGGATCGTGGATGAAGGTGAAGACAGTTCCTCCTGAGACGTATTGGTGGAACTTTTGCTAGCCGTCGCCTATGGCGATATTACACTCCGTTCCTGTCGTCTGGACACAACTGCTGACGGACTCTTCTTTAGTTTCTCGTATCACTCCTTCGCTCCATAACTCTCTGTCCCGTGTGGGAGAGGACGGGCTAGAGTGGGAATGGGAGGGTCTTTTGGCCTTGCGCCTTGCGTCTCTGAAACTGGCCAGAGGGGGACGTAGTCGCACTCCGCTGCGGGTCGAACCTTCAATCGCTTTCTGGAGCTGGAAATGGAAATAACCTTTTATTAATTATTTTAATAACAGCAATAATTGAACCTTGACCCTCATCCCTCTCTCCTTTTCTTTAACTTTCTTTTCTTTTTAGAATCATTCTATATATATATATATATATATATATATATATTTTTTTTTTAACATATATTTATGTTAAAAATAGTTGTAAAAATGAAAAAACTAAAATAAAAATCTTTAGTTTTAGTTTACTGACTAAATGTTTGTGCCAATTTGGAAAACTTGATATAAGGGGAGTAGAATCGTCGAAACTATTCATCTTTACCTCTTTTAGTGCCACCACCCCAACCAGTCTACCAATACTGGTTACATAGGCATGACTGAGACCCAGCAGAGAAAACAAAGTGTGAGTCTGAAAAAAACAATCAAATAATTATGTGCATGTGTGTCATATTGGTCATTTTCTTAAAAATAAATGGCATTTTAGCATCAAATGCAATAGCATTTCAACTTTTTTAAGCATCTTAAGTTTCCAAATACTTTCGGAGTCACTTTACATATAAAGATTTAGACACAGAATATAATGCTGTTGTTTCCTTTGGAGAAAGTGTGTATTTCCCAGAGGGCATGAAATAACGATAGTTTTAGACTGACAGTTCTTCAAAGATAAAAGCCTAATACGCAATTCGCTTATTAGGCATAAAAAAGCCCAACATAACAGTATTTTGGATGGGCTTTCAATCGGATTGCAGATGACCTTATGCAAAGATGTTCTCTCCACCAGCTGAAAAGGTGAGGGGTCAACGCGGATCTGATCGATGTCGATCGGCTTATCCTGCTCTTCCTCCTCCCAGGCTTTAATCTGAACAACCCAATAACACATATTCTCAGTCGTGATGCCACAGAGTACGACTGACAGCACACAGATAGCCCGGGAATTGCCGTGCTAATTGCTGTCGCCTTTCTGAACGGCAGCGGAAATAAATCAATTCAACACAGTACCTCTTCAGGAGTCATGTTTTCGGCTACAGGAGGGGCCGGCGGGCTCTAGTGAGAGAATATAGAGGAAATTCGGAGAAATGAGAGGCAGACCAATAGAGGGTGAAGTGGACGAACGTTTGGAGAACAGCATCATATTTCACACAAAAAATAACCCTTTCAATTTTTCATACTGTTTTGCAACTCTAAACACGTCACACGGCATCCTTGAAGCCATCTGCTGGTGAGTGCTGCTAACTCTGGGAAACTGTGCTCGCATGAAAGGACAAAATGTAGCTTAAACCGCTTTCAAAATGACAGATATTAAATGGGAGATTTGTCTCCATCTACAGATGTATTATGCCAGATACAGGAAACAGATGATTTGTGATGGAGTGGTTATAAACAAAGGCAACCCTGTTGAAAAAGACCGTATATGTGTGGTAAGGTTGTTTGATACTGGTATGACCTGCTTAAACCAAATAAGAACCAGCACAAACCAGCATCAAAACATACCACGTTTTGCCGCTTACCTCATGTTTCCCTTTAAAAATGAACTAGTCAATTGCGACTGCAGCGTACCGTGTGAGTCCACCATTACATCCACTTTAAACTTAAACTAAATCTCTTATTTAAAGCATTCACTGGCAATTCTCCTCTAGTCTTGAGAATTAGACTCATCGGGAGCTGTCCTAAGATATGATTTTATATATGACAATACACACCTCTGGCTCACTTTGTGGCGATGAGGAAAAGGACGAGAAAAGGCGATGCAGAGTTCTCCTCATGACCCGTAGGGCACCTGTATTTAAACAACACTACATTACTATCAATGAGATCCTATAGAGCTCAGTCCTGAAATCACGAACACACATATTACAATATCTCATAATTGAGCCTGAATTGGCAATAAAAAGAATGGATGCCAATCAGCATGAATGTTTAAAAGAAGCTAGTTGCCGGGCAACAGTGTAAACTCACCAGTTGTTGTGTGATTAGGGATGATGTCTGGGCTTTTAGTGGACCCCAGTGGGCCGTTGCGCTCTTCCGAGACTGTGTTAGCCTGTTAATCATTTCAGTCACAGTGTACGCTTAGTATACCATGATAATGTGTTTTCAGAAAAGAACATTTACTTTGCATAAAATGTTGCTTATTGATGTCAGATCAGAAGACTGAAGATCCGCCTCAGAGCAAAACAAACAGAGAACAAAAGCATTGTGTTGGGTGTCTTCGAGGAACTACAGTGTGTGAGAATTCTTCTCCGCTCACCCTCTCTCCATTTTCCTCTCCAACCTCCTCATCCACAAAAGGGAAGGACTCCCAGCTGACCTGTGACCCGGGGTCGGGCACGCCCTCGCTCTGGTTATAGACCCGCCTCTCTGCTGACAGCCACCAATCAAAGGCAGCCTGAAGTTCACATCTCTCGATGGAGCCCAACAGAATCATTGACTCTGCGAGAAAAGGATTTCTTGAATTCCTCCTACGAATAGATATTTTTTATCCGCATTTTTCTAAATCTTGCAATACGGACCTTTGGAGTCGACGAGTGGGATGGTTTTAAGGGACGTGGAGTCAAGTAGCTCGTTCAGTTCTCGGTATGTGGACTGAGGTGATAGAAACTTTAATTTCTTCACCATGATGTCCTCCACAAAGATATTATACTTACTGCCGGGCAAAGACAGAGAGACAGGGAAACATAGATTTCATGTCAAGAGTTTCTGTCCATCATTTTTTTATTTTCTTCGTGCGGAGCGTTAAAGAGCAAAATCATCAGAGAAAACTCTCAAAAAAATGATATTGTTTGAAAGAAAATGAGGTCGAAGACACAATTATCAACTTCAATATCCTATCCAAGCATTCCGGGAGCAGTACCTGATGTGTCCGATCCCAAGCTCAGGGAGATAGGGTAGTTTCTTCACCTGAATGATGGAGTCATAAAGAGAAGGCTGCAGACCCTGAGCCACCATGTTGGCGAGGATCACGGCCACCATCATGGGCAGGATGTGTGAAATTTGCCCTGTTAGCTCAAAACAAATCACCGCTGTGGAAACCGTGTGTGTGACTGCCCCGGTCATTGCTGCCGCCCCTAGAGGTCAAAAGATGTAAAAAGAGGAAGTTTGATGAGTGGAAAAAGATAGAGTTTGAAGAACTTTGATGGATTTCAAGGGTTTGGCACGGAGAAAACGAATTCAGACCGATTACTGCGTAGCCTCCTGGAAGGATTTGGTATACGATCCCATCGAACAGAATTCCGTTTGGAAAGAGCGTGGCCATGATCTCACCCACCAAACGTCCGAATGCTGCGCCTGCTTGTTTCAGAAACACATGATTATGCTCACATTACAAATCAAAATTATGAAGAAAGTTCCTGACAAAAATGTCTGACCCAAGATAAAAACAGGCATGAAAGCTCCAGAAGGGACAGGCATTGTTGTAGAGACTGCAGACATCCAGAACTATGTCATAGAGAGAGATCAAAATGAACACTTTAATTCATTACGAAAACATTATATTAGTTTAGCAGTCTATAAATAAGACGAACACAAAATAAAAAGACACCTTCATGATGAAGAAAAGGAGAAGGATGACAAAAACGCTGACTTGGGGGTGGAGCCAGGCGGCAGATTGACCCAGTCCAGGTGGCATGGGGGAACCTGAAATCTTCGTCCAGGTGAAGTTATCAAACAGTGAGTTAATGCACTCCCTGGGCATCAGCTGTGTGACAAAAGGAAAACTTCAAAATAACTCCACATTGAGTACATAATATGGCCTGTGGACTTCCATTTATGTTGGCATCTACGCGAATACTCACCTCTCCTGCCATAAACTGTCCGAAACCCGGAGGAAAAGTTAAAGAGGCTATAATCAGTGTCACGACACCGGGGTAAAGCAACCGGCTAAAGTAAAACAAAGACACAAACAAGCAATTATTAAACTGTGATGATGTACAATTGCAAAATGAGGCATAATAACAGAGCAATAAATGAGTAATAAACTAGTTATTAATGTGTATTTGGTGACTTGCTGTTTTGTTAGGAATCGCGTGAGAGCTGTCTGTCTCCGCATTATCAGAACAACCTGTCTGTTCAGATAAACAAAGAACGCTCCTAAAAACCCACATGAAATCCTGCAAACACACAAACATACTCATGAAACATTTTGTCTTTAGCCAGAGATCTAGTAAAAGATATTAACATTAGATAAAACATTTTAGTTGACCACTGATGTTTTACATGAAAAGATTTTGACTTCATATTGTGAATGTTAAGATATAATCGATATATTTACACACAAAGTAGAGGCCAAAAGTGATGTCCAGCCTTGAAAAAATTAAATATATAAACGGGTAGTTACCTTAAATATATTCTACTTGCGTCCTATGGTGTGACAGCAATCATTTAGAAGACTGTAAATATTTTTTTTAATTATTCAAATTGTATTTGTAATATAAAATAGCATAAGAGAGATTGGTCTTCATTGTTAGTTTGTTATCATGTAGGACACATTTATATAATATTACATTTATTATTAAATATAGATTCAAATGTTGTATGCATGATTTATAGTTGGCCATAGTATAAACTAAAGCTCAGCTTTGAAGAAATGTTAGGAAGAAGAAGAATGACTGCAAAAAATTGATAAAAGAGAGGATCAACAGAATATGAATAACTGATAAAGCTGTACTCCGTGTATGCATTATTTCCAGAGCTTTTTAATCTTTGCATTATTGTATTTATTCAAAATAAAATACATTTTCCCTGATGTGCTGTAGTTTGCATTTTTGCCCCAAATTTTTTGATCAATTTTATACCATACACCTCATATTTTGAAGGTTTTTTCCAATCTGGGGGGGAATTAGAAGCAAATATCGTACAAATTTTCACTCTGGATAGCACTTTTGGCCTCTGCTATATACACAGAGAATCTCACACACCCGATAATCGCAAAAGCTGGCAGTTCCTGCAGGTCAAAGGGGAAATCCATACGAAAGTTTGTTCGAAAGAGTGCTGTTATAGTGACTGTGAAAAACAAACGAGAGTATTTCAGCAATGATATATTTCATTTTAGTCTATCATATCAGCTTGTGTGTTCATCATATCAGCTTGTGTGTTTGTGTCTCAGGCCCACCAGAATCTTTGTTCCACACTGAAAGTACTCTGAATATGAAGGCACTGAACGTGGCGGCAAAATATCCTCTCCAGTAATTCCTCACTGCAAAATATGTCGACGTGACCTCAATACTAAACAACACACCTGAGAGAGAGCGAGAACAAAAATAGAAAACATAGAGTTAAATAACAGCAGAGAAAGCACATAAGACTACAAGAGAGAGACTTCAGAGGGAGCGAGAGAATATGAGCGGTAGAGTAATAAAACGAATAAAAAAGAATAATGTCTCTCCTGGTGAAGTTAAAGGGTTTCATTTCTCATCCACAAGCAGCACCCAACACAATTGTGACCCTGGATCACAAATCCAGTCTTAAGTAGGAGGGGAACAGTTTTAGAAAAGCCAAAAATACATTGTATGTGTAAAAATTATACATTTTTATTTTATGCCCCAATTCATTAAGATATTAAGTAAAGATCATGTTCCATGAAGATATTTTGAAAATTTCCTTCCGTAAATATATCAAAACTTTATTTTTGTGAGTGGATGACCAGTAACAGTTCCTCTTATTACCAACTTCATAGGCAATTTTCTCAATATTTTGATTGCTTTGCACCCTCAGATTCCAGAGATTTAAACAGTTATATCTCCACCAGATATCATCATATACTAACAACCCATACATCAATAGAAAGCTTAAAGCTTTCAAATGATGTAGAAATATCGATTTTGAAAAAATTGACCCATAAGACAGGTTTTGTTGTCCAGGGTCACAATTTAAAAAATTATGAATTCAAGCAAGTATCCTGAACACAGAGCAAGTATTGTGTCACCCGAGGAGCTCTGACAACCGGAGCAATCGATGGGTCACATTCCACTCCTAACTGTTCTAACTGAATTAGCATGTTATTATACACCAATTTTTTCACCCTAATGTTGTACAAAACATATGATTCTTTGAAACTCAAAAGAAGATATTTTGAGAAATGTCTAAGTGGTTTTGTGTTCATGCAGTACAACGGAAGTCAATGGGGGCCAACGTTGTTCAAAATATCTTCTGTGTTTTGTATAAGAAAGACATACAGGTTTGGAATGAGGAGGATGAGTAAATGAAGAATGAATTGTCATTTTTAGTTTTGGGTGAACTGTCCCCTTAAGCTATATGATAAAGAAATAATGTATTAAACATAAAAAACTAAAATACACATTGTCTTTCAGAACTTTATGAGAAGTTATTCATGCTTATGATAATTATTTTTCACGCACCAACGATTTTTAAAAATCCACATGAACACATTAAAGATGCTTTATCACACTCCTCCGAGTATATACACTGTTTAATAAACATAAAACAAGCTCGGCATATAAATTTATAATACTCGGGTGCTTTAAAATGTGAAGTGTTGATGAAGTGAATTATTCAGCAGGCATGGAGCTGAAAACGTCAAGAAAGATATGAGCGACTTTAATCAGAGAGAGAGAAAAGGGAAATGTTTACCTCCAAGGGGAGTCCCAAAGCAGCAGCCCACCCCAACGGCACATCCTACCGTCAGAATGTCTGTGTAACCATAGGGGTTCTACTGACACCAGACACAAGAGAAAGAGACAGAGAGAGGGAGTTTGAGGTGAAGGGAAAGAGGAGGATGACGATGTTAGTGGGAACATGAAGGCAGGTCAGGAGAAGCGTAGTATTAACATTGTCAGTGAGTGCGTTGTGTGAGAAAGAGAAAAGAAAGAGACAAAAGGATGGAGCTCAAAGAAACCATCAAGGGAATGATTGATAAAGCAAAGAAGAAACAAAAGAGTTATGTGAACGTGTGCCTTTAGAGAAGAGCCAGCTGTGAGTGTGAATTCATCCAAATGCAAACCAAAGCTTTAAACATAGCAGAAACTCAAGGGGCAAAGAGAAAAGCTCATCAAATACATCAGCCGTGTGTTGTTTTTCTTTCCTAGAGTGTATATGTACATGGGAAAAAGTGGGCGTGACTTGCCTCCCACTGGGGCGGCGAAACAGGTGGCCACTCCCACCGCACAGGCACAGACCAGTAGATCCTGAACATGGGCGCTATTCTGGGTGGTTTGGGTGGGGTTCAAATAAAAGCATGAGGACACACGCATTCAATGGGTTTGCAGTTAATGCACATGCCAGACCGTCACTATTAATACAAATGATCATGTTAGAAAAGAAACAATAGGGCAAGGATGAGAAGGGATGGGGAACGGGAGGAGAGAAATATGAAATTAGTCCAAAATCTAATCACAACAAAAAGACATATAGACACACAGCGCGGCATATTAAACTGAGTATGACATTCAAGAGCGGTAACCCTTAACCGCTGATCAGAGACCAGGCATCTGTCTGATAAAACTGAAAAACAAGCCTCCTAATGGCTATTGTGGAGTGGGTCATGATGTGCCAATGAGTAACCTGATCCTAGATCAGCCATTAAGTTCTGCAGCTTCTGAAGAGTACACAAGAGCACTCATGCCACCTGCGCTCACACGCATACACATTCACTCACAGGGGCTGATTTTTACCTCGTACACACCGGTGAAGATGGACATGATCCTGCTCAGCACTGCCGCACAGATACTGGCAATGTGCACAAACGGACCCTGAGGATTGGGATGTCATTAAACAGGTGATGTCATTAAACAGGATAGACGGACAGACAGACAGACAGACAGACGGACAGGATAGATAGATAGAGAGAGAGAGAGAGATAGAGAGATAGATAGATAGAGAGAGAGAGAGAGAGAGGTATGAGAGAGAGATAGATAGATAGATAGATAGAGAGAGAGAGAGAGAGAGAGAGAGAGGGAGAGAGAGAGGGAGAGATAGATAGATAGAAAGAGAGAGATAGAGAGAGAGAGAGAGAGAGAGGGAGAGATAGATAGATAGAGAGAGAGAGAGAGAGAGAGAGAGAGAGAGAGAGAGATAGATAGATAGATAGATAGATAGATAGATAGATAGATAGATAGATAGATAGATAGATAGATAGATAGATAGATAGATAGATAGATAGATAAAATAACACAGACAAATTAAATATTGTATAAATAGTAGTATGATGAAATATTAAATGATATATTTTGTACAATAATATACTGTTTATTAAAGAAACAATAGAGGTCCACCTCCTTTCCGATGGGCATCCCACTGCCCAGACCAGCCGTAAGACCAATGACTTTAGCCACAAACGCTTTGAGAGTGAGATATTCCTTTAACACCACGCCTCTCAGAATAGTCTTTAGTTCAGGGATCCCAGAGCCTGAGACACACAGACATGAGATTGTGAAAAGCACCATCAGCGAGCAATGAATCCCGAAAAAGACAACACAATTTTACACACACTGAAGATCTTGTCACAGTGATTATAGAAGATGAGAAAAAGATTGGCATATATCCTGAAGTGCGACAAGGGCTCAGAGAAAAACTATAGAAACAATTGTGACAAAGAGGAGAGAGAAATGAGAGATGACAATATTTTGGATGAACGTACGGTTGGGAGATTTAATGTGCCGTGGGTGGTTGAGTTCGATCGAGGACAAAAAACACTCAAAGATTGAAATGCAAGAATAATAAAGGATAGAAAATGACAGAATACAGAAATAGATAACTGTTGGACTCTTTCAAATGTGAACAATGATACTACAGCTGCAGAAAAATTAACAACAACAATCCAAAAGACCGAGACAATGCAAAGACACCTGAAAGTTGTAAAAAAATCAAGGCTTATTCCATCAAATGTTCATTTTTGAACTGATATTAGAATACATGAAAAAACATTAGTATTGTGTTGTTTAAAATGAAAATTAACTTGTTTTTATTGTTATTGTTAATACCTGTAAAAATGTAGACGTTTTTTATGTCATTTTATACTTGTAAATTTGCAGTTTATTTTGTAATAAAATTTTACTTTGATGAATTTCGAAATTCCAAAACCGTCAAATTACATAAAAAGACTGCACATATACAAGAAACAGGAAAAGTGTGTAATTTTATGGGGAAACATCTTTTTCAATTTTTACAAGATTATTTTATGTCTATTTTTGAAATGAAGTCCATAACTGTCAAATTACAGAAAAAGGCCGCAAATTTTCCATAAAAACAGAGGGCAAACCATGTAATTTTACAAGAAGAAACTCTTATTTAACAAATGTCCATTTTTTAAGGGATTTTTTACAGTGTACATTAACATTCTGTAAAATAAAATGGTAAAAATTACTGTTTTTTACACTGTGCAGTATTCAAACTCTGCAAACATTGCACTTTTTTTTTATTTGACCAGTTTGGTACGCTTCAATTGACTAAAAACTAAATGCAAATAACAAAACCAATATTATCATTTGAAATTTAGGAGAAATGCTGTCACTAGTTCACAAACTGAAACAAAACAATTTACTTACAGTAAACTCACATCTATAAATAGTCAATTAAAAAAATTAATATAATTTTACAGTGGTCTCTTAAAATGTTTCAGCGGTTGTATATGTGTTGGGGGAACAAAATACAGCAAAATCAAAGCAAGAATGAATGGAGATAAGATGTTCACACCTATAGCTTGTGGAGATACCAGATGACAGAACAGGGATGCAAATACAATAAGGATGATGGGATATGAGATCCAGGCCAGATACTGCAGACCCACATTTCCCTTCAGCTCTCCATACATCCACTTATATGCTAAGAGACAGAGAACTTGGTTATCATACAATGTTGGTGTTAAGTTTTTATTTTATTTCATAATGCACATAGCAAGAGCAATCATATATTAAAAATGATTGGGTAAATGCATAATACACAGCCACAAACATTTAAAAGGTAAACTACATTTAAAGTGCATTTTACAAAATAAATAGGCAAAATAAATAGCCTGTTAAAAAATAATATACAACATAATCACAGCGATGATACAAAACCTACTGTATATTTCACAACACCCACAGAGGTCAACTATTAACCTTAGTAGGCTATACAGGCCAAGTAAGCTTCAGAAGAAAGATGGCACTTTAAGAAAAACATTAAAGGGATAGTTCATCTGTCAACTGTTAACTCACCCTCAGGCGGTTTCAAACCTGTATACATTTCTTTGTTCCAATGAATAAAGTATGTAATATCATTGTAAATGTAATATATTCAGAAGTAAAAGACTAAATGCACTTCACTTAAATGTTAGTTAAGTTTCAAGACTAAGTATCATATATTTAACAGGTGGGGACCAACATGGTGGAATTCTTGCAAAATGCAGAGACCAGTGATGTATTCCTGCACATTTTGTGCCTTTGGGACGAGGCAGCAACTACATCCCAGACTTTGGATGAACTATCCTTTCAAAGACAACCTTTAACTTATTATTATTTATTATTTAGTGTTCAAGAAGCTCAGGAACAGGGATGAAATCTTAAATGCACTGCCGGTCACTTTGTATTTTCAGCATCTGCCAAATGCGTTTATTTTATGTAGTAAGCTTTTATTAAAAGAAAGATGACACTGAAGGCCTCTCAGACGTTACTGCTATACATGCTTCAAGTGTTAGGCTCATAAAATATGAGAAAGCTACACAGATTATGACACATGCAGATCTATATTCGGCCAGTATATGAGTGTCTTGCAATATATGAGAGTAGGGAGAAAGTTGATTAATACCCTGCAGGCTCTTGGCACTGGCATAGTCCATACTCCAGCTAACCAAAGCCATAGTGAGACCCAGGAGAACCAGAAAGATCCAGTCCTCCCCGAGCTTTGTTACAATACACCTCTGAATTCTGGCCAGGCAATCTGCAATATAAATGCATTATATAAATGCAATGACCATTCCAGGCTATTATATCAGATGTATAGAAGGCTTCCGGTTTAAAAACCCAATTGAGTTAAAAACGTTGGATTAACTGATGTGTATTGGGTTTATAAAAGTGTATGAATACATTTTCCCCTTAATGTGTAGTCACATACCTTGGCATTTGGAATATGGGCGGGGCTTTTTGATAGTCGAGGCCTGGCTTAATCCTTGACGCATGGCCCCCGCCTCCAGACCAGCATGATGTGCACGGCCGCGGCTTCTCCGGGTTGCTTTGGCATTTCCAGCATGTCTCCTCCATTGCCTTTCCGTTAGCAGACGCGTAGCCTCCCGTCTGGCAACATTACCCACCTGCTCTCTATATTCTCCATACAGCTGAAAAAGACACAATTATATAGGAAACTAGGAATTATCCACAAGACCCTGACATCATTATACTACCCATGATGCTTAGCAAAAAACACCAGGACCTAATGACATCTGCACTGAGTACGATCAATGCAAACAACCTCGAAAAAATCATTGCTAATATTCAGTGGGGGAATATCATAGAAGACCAGATTCTCACTAACAAATAACAGCTGATAAACACATTTATCAGTGTGTTTTGAGAGCTCTAAAGATTGCTTCGATTGTATGCGTGTAGGTGCTTGGGAAAGTCAGAATGTGCAGTGAATCGATTACACTGTGCATGTGTGTGTGTGTGTATGTGTATGTGTGGTGGGACGTTGAGTCATTTGTATATGTCAGACAGAAATAGTCAGGCTATGCGTAACAGGGCAGAATGGAAAAAGATCTCCCCCGAGCACCTTCCAAAGCACACATATGCTTTCTCTCTCACACACACACACACACACAAGGTTGGACCCTAAATTTACACCTAAAACTATTTTAAAAAGCAATAGTGCCCTAGCACAAAAAGGCCAAACCCATTCATGTCCAGCTTCCCACACAAACATCATGAGCCATGGACGGATCACACTCTGGGCATTGGCCAGTAGAGGAGGAAGTGATCCACCAAGTTGGACATTCTTCACCTTCCTTCCATTACACGCAATACACACGACTACATGCACACACAATCATGAGCGGCACAGATCCCACATGGTGCTGTGGAGATCAGATTCAGCTTGCTCATGCACTCAAAAACAATAATCACTACTCATTCATTTCAACGTTCTGATTTTTTTTTAATATATAGAGATGATAAAAAAATGAACAAATACAAGATGGATGTAAATAAAAACTTGAAATTGCTTTGTATTCTCATTTCCATAAAAGCTTTTAAAAGAAAAAGGAAGGAGAATGACAACCAAAACAAAGCAATAGATATAAAAAAATAATAATTTTAATTTTTTATTTTCATTGTAAAGAAAATCCTGAAAAGAAAACTGTAATTTTCCGGCAATTGGAGCACCAGTAATATACAATAAAAGAACTGTTTTTGTCACGTAAAATTACATATTTTTCTTCTAATTAGCAGCATTTCTGTAATTTTACTGTAATTTAAAAATATGTAGTAAAAAGTACAATTCCGTAAAAAAAATGTTTACAGTGTTGCTTTCTATTAGTATATTAAAACAATTTACAGTGCCCTCCACTAATATTGGCACCCTTGGTAAATATGGGCAAAGAAGGCTGTATAAAATTAATCCGCATTGTAACTCATTTTGGTCTTTTATTTAAAAAATCTACAATATACCAACTTTCATTCAAGTCAAACAATTTGAACTGGGGGGAATATAACATCATGAAAAAAACATTTACTCTAATACAACATTGTCATAATTATTGGCACACTTTGAAATCCTTATGAGTAAAATATCTCCCAAGTGTATTCACAATGATATTTACAATTTCTTAGCACACCAAGGTGACTAGAAACATGATGTTGTCCAGTCATGACTTCTTGTGGCACAGGATAATAAATATTAGTAACACAAAGCCCAAATCCCCTTAATCATTCATCACATTGGGTAAAACCAAAGAATGTAGTTGAGGTACACAAAATAAAAAGTGGCTTCAAGGAAAAAGTTAAAACAACACAAAATCTAATTTTCAACATCAGGGCAATGATCAAGAAGTTTAAGGGACTGGAGATGTTGGAAAATCTGCTTAAAACAGGATGTGTGTCTTAATTGTCTCAATGTACAGCAAGTAGAAGAATTTGAGTAGCCAAATACTCAATGATGGAATAGATCAATGATGGAAAATTGCAGTAAACAGTTTAATTTTGGGGTCAGAAAGCATTTGTGCACCTCCATCACCACAATTTGTTTGGGACACTGTTCAAGAAACAAATCTTCTGCACTCATACAATAATATACAAATATAAAAGTTTTTTTTTGGCAGCAATAACACAAGATAGGTTTGGTGCACACAGAATAAGAAAGTTCCCCATGTCCACAGTTAAATATACCACCAGATCTTCATTGTTGTGGACCTACTTATAAGTTCTGGACATCTTGATCAGATACATGGCATCTTGTATTATGTTAAATACCAACAAATTAAAAAATTAATTTAACTCTGTTAAAAAACATTATAATGGGTCGTAGTTAGGTGTTAAATCCGCACACTTGTTCAAAATAAACATCCAAATCAACAAGAATGTGTCACTGAACACAAAATCAAGATCCTGCCATCCCAGTTCCCTGACCTGAACACCATAGAAAATGAGTGGGATGAACTGAAGATAAGAGAGCACCAACATTTGAAGGATTTTAAAGGGGTCATATGACACGGCTCGTTTTAGATGTACTGTAATGTATATACACGATTTAAGGTTAAAAAATGCTGTATTTTCCACATACCGTACATTTTTGTATCTCCTCTTTGCCCCGCCTCTCTGAAACGTGCAGAGTTTTTACAAAGCTCATCGCTCTGAAAAGTGAGGTGTGCTATGATTGGCCAGTTAACCAGTGAGTAGTGATTGGTCGAATACTGCAAGCGTGTGACGGAAATGTAACGCTTCTTACCATATTTGGTTCCAAAGCAATTGTACAAACAGGGACTCCCACCTTACTTGCGTATAAATTTGGGCGGTCTTTGTCAAATCATACCATGAACTGACGTAGATTTTTGGGGGTGTGGTTACAGGAGGCATTTCAGGCAGATCTGGGTGAGCATCCACTTTTAGATAGAATGCATCTTTTGTTCCGACACTTTAATTGACGCAACTTTACGTGTCTAATACATGCACAGGCAACTTATAACACACCAAAGACACAGAAAAACACTTATCTGCGCCATATGACCCCTATAAGAGATTCTGTATGGAGGAATAGACTAGGATGACTCTCAATGTATTCTCAAACCTTGTCAGACATGAAGAAAATACGTTTTTCATGCAAATAGTGGTTGCAGAAAGTTTTCAATACAAGGGTCCCAATCATTTTTACCAGGCTGTATTAGAGAAAAACATTTTTATAACATATATTCCCCCCCACTTCAAATTGTTTTACATAAATTAAATAGATTTATTTGTATATAATATCAAAAGGTGAAACAATGCAGATTGATTTTTTCAACCTTCTTTGCTCATATTTACCAGGGGTGCCAATATTAGTGGAGGGCACTGTAACAGGTCAAACAGATTTATCATAGAAACAGGAACAAATCACCGATAACAATTTAATACCTATTTGGAAAGTCTTACTATTCTTCATTTAACCATTACGGCTGTTAAGGCTAAACTTTAAATGGGTGATGAATTACTTCAATATGTGACCCAGGACCACAAAAAATTATAAGGATAATTTTTTTAATAATGATTTATATTCTATCACTATCATCTGAAAGTTTAATAAATATGATGTATGCTTTGTTGGATAGGACGATATTTGGCCGAGAAAATACAACTTTTTTAAATTCTGGAATATGAAGGTGCAAAAAAATCCTAATATTGAGAAAATCTCCTTTAACGTTGTCCATCAGAGGCACCATAGCAGGCCATTGCTAAGAAACGGAAGAAGAAACGCTCTCTATTGGCTTATATGTGTAATAACTTTGTGAAGAATACATAAACCCAAAAGCAGATCTAAGCTTCACATAGATAGCAAACTTGAGCGGGAAATTCCCAAAGAGCGGGCAGCAGCAAGTGATTTCTGGCCATTTTTGTTCACGTTTTTGCTGCATACACTCACAGAAATAACGTTTTGATATATTTACGGTATGAAATTAAGAAATATCCTTATGGAATATGATCTGACTTAATATCATAATGATTTTAGGCATAAAAGAAGAATCTATCATTTTGACCCATACAAGTTTGGCTATTGCTACAAATATACCCATGCTTTATGCCTGGTTTTGTGATCCAGGGTCACATGTGTAGAGTAAACTTAAATATTATTGTCAAGTTTTTACATACTGTATACCAGTGGTTCTCAAACAGTTCTGTTGTAAGGCCCCTTGTGTAGAGTGCATCGCTTTGTTGCCCCCTACATAAATACTTATTATCCTAAACTTTTAAACTATTTTTTGATTTATTACAGAATTTTAATTCAACCAAAAACATATTCAGTTATACAATGCTAGAACATCGTCTCTTTTGGTTGGTTGTCTTATTTTTCAAATGTTTGATTGCCGAAAATGTATGATATATTTCTAAATTTCATAAAATGACACAAAATCTGTGCCCCCCCAGGGGCCCACGGCCCCCAGTTTGAGAACCAGTGCTGTACACTACCATATAAAATGAAACAAAAACGCTGGACACTTATAAAAGGAATTTCTTATTCTTTACATTCATAACTTGTATCCATAATAGAGACAAAGGCAAACCTACCTCATGTGCAGCTGTGGTCTTAGACATACTGTGTTATGGACTTCCTTATGCGCATTCGTCCATTGAACATCTAACACTGACACGCTATTCAAAAACATTTATTTATACACCACACCTGTATACACACTTACACAGGCATGTGATAGGAGATTTCACAGAACAAAGAATGAAATGTATTGAAAAAGACAAATCTGTTTGTAATTCTTCTCACCCAACACACTAGCGTTTCTGTGAGAGTTACAGGGATCCAAGGCTGTGTCTATCATTGCCTCTTTAATTTTCTAAACACTGGACACTGATTTAGAATGACAGCGTGAGACACAAGACAGGGAAACATTTACTTAACAACAACACATTCACTCTCTCTCTTTATCACTCTTGCTGTCTTTTAAACACACTCTTTCCCTTTGCTGTAATGTGCATCTGTTTTTCTCATTCCTCTTAATGATTCATCCGTGTGCTTTAACAAAGGGCCAGTTCCAAACAGTTACACATTTTATGACACCAAGAAACTTGAAAACTCCAACTTCAAAATGTATTGAAACTCATGGCTCAGATCAGTGTATAACCACAGACCAGACATGCACCCAAACAGACCCCTGCTACTGTGATATCACGCCTGATGTGTCAAAATGAAATATCACAACACTTAACAAATGTGTTTCAGGAAGTTACATTAAAATCACTTCTTTCACATTCTTTGATCTGACTGAACCAACCCACACTTGCTATATACCAGAGGTACTTTGTAAGGATTAGATCATGTAGAAATATTCTGAAGGTAATAATTCCACAGTAGCACTTACACATCTCACATCTCATCTTTTTAAATCGAAGTGTCCTGAAAAACAAGAGTATTTCAAGATATTACTGTAGCAAAAATCAGCTGACCCTTAGGGGATTAGAAGCAAGAAAGCCCCAAAAGGTGAAAAGTGAGAGAGCGAAAGAAAGAGAGGGAGGAAGAGGGCGAGAGAGAGAGAGCGAGAAAGAGAAGAAAAGAGAGAGAGTGGACGTTGCTAACAGACACAAGCAGTGAAGGGCATAGTGACTTTGAAAGTTAATTAAAAACACAAATATGGCATTCAGAACGTCTACATGTATGTGTGTGTAAATGTAATCAAATCTGAGCTGTACATTGAATGACAGGAGTTTGGAATCGGCAGTTCCCAACAACACATTTTTAATAGGATATGCATTAACAATACGTAGCAGAGTATTTCATTAATTGTTGATTCATTTATATTGATTTATCAATAAAAGGACCAAAACTAATAGCAATGTATGCAGAGGCTCAGTGCAGAAAAACTGCACCACTCTGTAAAGTTGTGTTATAGTTCTGCTGCTCTGTATAGTAGTATTATGTGATATGACAATATGTGAAAATTGCTGAACAAATAGATTTAAGCTGAACTGAAAAGAACATAAACTCACTTCCTGCAGAAAAAAGTGTGGTTATAAAAATGATATCAACACCCATCCAACCGGTCAACGCCTCCTCATTTCTGAGCCATGTTTATAACATTCAAGTCCTACGGCAACTATAAGAATTACCATCAAATATTTGAGTAATTTCAATTTGCACACATTTTTAAAGCCAATGCTGAGTAAATAATAATAATGATTTTATCTCACCAGAATTTGATCAAAATTCAGAACGGTCTCAAAAGTTTTGATGGGTCCCTTTATCATGATTATCTTTCCTATGCTGTGTATCTACGTTCCTTCTTTCTTTCCTCGTCCTTTTCACCTTCAGAAAATACTGAAATATCAGTAACTGTATCTGCCTTATAGGGGATGTCCTGTCGGTGAACACCGAAGCAAACCACATTACCCACAATGCACTGGACGTCATTCAGAGATTGTTTGGCTGAAGGTTGGCTGTCAGCAGCTGTTAATTTACAGAGCTGTCGTTTCCTAATCCTGTCTGGACCGATGTCCACTGCAGGTACCTGAATGGTTCCTGCAAACCTCTTCAAATGAGGTAAAATTAGTTTTTTTGGTCAATTCATTTGTTGTTGTCTATGAAGTAATCCTCCGTGTTTTTGATTGATGTCTCCTGTTTTATGTCGCGTAGTCACGTTTGATGTGGAATTTTGTCACCTATATGTAAAATCCTGCCTACTTCATAGTGAATTTAATCATTAACCACATCCAACAGTGATTTTAATCACTATAATACAGATCGAAAGGTTTTGCTTTATTTACGTTTTTACACATTTTAGTATAAGATTTAACTCAACTAAACTATGGAATAACACAACTGTAACTATATGACTAAAACGAATCAACACTATATTATATTTTAACTAGAATTTGTAAACTACTGTACTAGGGATGTAAGAATATCAAAATCTAACTGTACGATAAAACCTCGGCATGAAGTCCACGGTGCGATATTTATCGCACTATTTATAAAGGACAAATGATGACTTGGAAATGTACCATAAGCATCCTCTTTTCTTTATGCTCTAATCATAAGTGTTGCTTAGAGGTAGCCTATGAGTTATAGTATGAGATGGGTCAAATAACCTAAAAATCCCTTTTATAAAATAAAAGAATTGCACCAGATAGACCTTGAATGGATGGAGCATGTATTATAGTTTCGACCATTCTCTGTTAGGCCCTGAAGACCTATCGTTTCATACAGTCATGTGACCGCGATAATATTGAGACAATTTTGCTATTGCGATTACACAATACTGATAATATTGTTACATCCAAATACTATACTCTTTGCATTTCATCAGGCAGCGTTTTGGGGTCTCACCCCGGGAATCTTTTCAAACATTTTTAAGGGAAACATGGGCTCTTATTGGCTGCTTTGTCTTCATTACTGGTCTAAGTCATCCACTTCGCTATATTGTTTTTGTTTGCTTATAAAAAATGTATTGCCATTATTACATTTTTGTCTATAAAAATAATTTCAAACGTTTGAGCACACACCTTCAGATGAAAAGATTTGTAAGATCACAAAAAACATTTCAGTCAAGTGATCCTAAACTGGTACTAAAAAAAATTATTACTCAAAAATATAAAGATGAAAAACAGCCCCCCCAAAATAAAGCAAAAGGGTTTACAGTGTATAGACTATAGATGATGTAAACACGGGTTCATATGAACATATTAATTTAGCCTTTGGGTTTAGTACATTTAGTACATTTGTGAAGCGTTAAAAAACTGAAACAGGAAGTTATTTTTGACCCGTATTAAACCCAGCATTGGGCCAAAAAGTGACAAACTCAACCATTGGGATAAATAAACACAGAAAGTGGTTTAAATATAACCCAACTCTCTGTCTCAGTGTCTGTTCAATTCTATCAGTCACCAGTCAGATTCCCAGAGGTCTCTCTGTTAAAGACGAGGTCATTCACAGCTGTGTGACCTGGAAGTGAAATCACTTATCTGTGACTGTTAAAACAACACACAGAGCTGTTCAACATATGTCTTAGTGAACACTGCGGTGAACAAACACACACCAACATGTCGGTTCTTCCTATTAACTTCTACTAACTGTTACAACAAGCATATTATATATTGTTTCCCCTTAATCAAACACAACTTTCTGCATTTCACATTTTAATAAATACACTGTTGTATAAAGCTGCTGATAAAATTATAGGTTATTCTAAATTTTCATTTAATCAGCATTTCTAAATCTATTAGATGCAATTCTACCTGTCTGTAGAATTTCAACAAAATCAACTCTCATGAGTGTCATCCAACAGCAATGTGAAAGACTGACAGCTTGACAAGACACGTGAAAACTGTGATACAAATATGTTTTTTATTTCCCTAAATACATGTTCAAATATGACTGTTGTATTGCTTAAAGGTGAACATGAACTTGTTTTCTTTGCAGTATTTGAGCTCTGAAAAAATAAGCAGCATCTTTTCTGTTATTTTAAATTGTCTCTCCCATTTTCATTTTCTGCAAATAAATGCAAACAGAAACAATATATTTTTATGAAATTTGAGAGGAATATTGTAGTTCACAGAATAAAAAATAAAAAAATTGCCCTATCTATAAAATGATAAATTCAGGAAAAACAAAAAAAACTTTTTAAATGGACTTCATTTTTAACCGTGGCTGTATATGTTCATTTACCAATTTTTGTCATGGCAATAATATTCACACACTCTTGTTATAGCCGTTGGGCTGGTCACATGTACAATACTAAAACATTGCTTTGTAAGCACAAACATGTCACTCTAGTTTTGCATCAGATAATAGAGACGTTCACATCTTGATGGAGTTTTGCTCTGACTGGACCCTTTCCTCCTCGGAAACCTCCCTTGTGTGTAAAACAGACCGAAATGGAACAGGAAACGCAGTAACGCAAATTACAAAGGTGAAAAAGCACCTTGCCCATCTTCCCATATTTTGCAGCAAGAGTGTAAAATCGATGTGAAGCTCAGGATGGCAAGAGTCAAAGCGAGAAGATGCCAGGTGAAGAAATTGAAGGTTGAGAGGTTGTGTGTGAAGGCTTAATAACTTGTGACAGCTAAATAATTGACACCTTTTCACCCCGTCCTCACACATGCATTTTCACCCATTCTGTATTCTCTCATTCCCTTTTACTGACACTTGACCTTTTCTTTTTCTCTCGCACAATCCATTTCTTTCAGCAATAATATAATCCTCTGCGCAATGGACGCAATTCTGACAAATAACTTCATGTACCCGATCCGCTGACTCAAGGCCGTATAGCAGCCATACACCAGCGGCGAGCACCAGCAGCAGAGCACAGCGAGAGGTTTAGGCGTATATTTAACCTGCGTGCTCAGGTTTCTGCGAGCATGTAGCAGCAGAGACGTGGAGCGTAGGTTAGCACAAATACATACACCATCTGAAAAAAAACTGCAGGTTCATTACAGCTGACGGAAACGATGAGGTTTGATCTCAGGATCTGCTTAGCTCAGCACGTCTGTGACATTGCAAATGATCTCGTGGAATTTTGAGATTTTCAGAAACACAAAATTGCCTTGAAGGCTTTCGAGATATTGCAAAAAGCTATGGCGATCATAAAATCACTGTGAAGCAATAAAGCAAAGGCGCAGTGCAACCAAGTGCACAACTCAATAACTCAACTCAACAACTGCAAACTCAATATAAACGCGTGTTTAGCAACCACGGAATCTCCAGTATTGAGTTTAAACTTTACTACAAAACAAGACTGTCTTCAATCGGTCGGACGCTCACACAGGTTGCAATTCTCATACCTAGAGTACACCACCCCTGCTTGCTCCCTGCGTGTCGCCACCAAGAATAGAATGGAAAATCAATTAAAGGCTACTGAAGTTAAAGACTCCCTCATTTAAAGATACGTATTTTGGCCCAGACAAGCGTTTCTGGGTCAGAACGGATCAGATTGACCACGACACACCTCAGCAAGGCAGCCACGAACAGGCAGACGGCGAAGCGCCTCAGATAAGACCACAAAACAACGGGAGAGAGAAAGAGAGGCATATAAAGGCAGTGACTGACCAGGGTCTGCTGATATCTCAGAGCTTTCCTTTGCGACGCATCGGCAGCCATCGACACGCTCGCACTGAGCCAAAAATAAACACACACGGTGTCTCTCTCCTGTGTTACAGCATATGAAACACATACACTCTCCACAGACTCTTACACGTTTATTCAGTTACACACACCACCCGCTAAAGCCAAGCAACGCACACGGTGTCTCTCTTACGTTACAGTACCCGCAACATGCATGCAGGCAAAGCGCTGACACGCGTGATTCTTCAATTAGATACGCACAACATGCACACCGATAGACAAACTCTCTCAATGTGTGGCCTACCTGTAATACACTAGAGTTCACAAACTACACATTTACACAGCACAAAACACACCACAAACGTACAGGCCGAGCAAACGGGCACTTTATTCAAAACCTTAATGAAAAATGGCAATGGTAATTATTATTCTCATCAAAATATAATAGTTTTAAAGGGGGGAATACTACAAAACATTATGGAAACTTGGCACCACGGAGTGAATTTCAGCATTTTTACAGAGTGTCCTGTCATATGGGCGGCAACTGGATGTGACATCAAGCACAAAGACTAAAGATTTATATCCACAAGTCATGGATTCCATCACGCTTGCTTGGTTGCTTTTGTTACTTTGTTACTATTGTATGAAGTGGGATTGTGTGATATGGCTATTACACAATTTAAAAAAGATCGCTTTTCATTTTTTACTGTTCAACATGCTGAATGCGAAAATCACATTAATTGTTTTTTACCATCGACAGGTACTTACAAAAAATATATATTTTTTCACACATTTGAACATTTCGGTATTGTTTACTCATACGCAGATACTACAAGGTACTGGCATAACAAAGGGCTCAAACCAACAGTATAACATAACAGTTACTAAATACGTCATATTTGATCTTTTTTGTCTTTTACGACTACAACTGTTCTCACAAACCAAGTTCCAGGCGTAGTCACCCATCACTGCTTCATCCCACCTGCCATGTGCTACAGAAATTTCTAGAATTTTCTGAACGTGACAGTTGGTAAATATTTTTTTTACAGTTTTTGTTTATTTGTAATATACAAATATATTGTAATTAATGATGTAAGTAAATACACATTAAAACATTGATGCTACATGAAAATAAATTGGAATGTGCCTTAATGCAAAGCTTTTTTTGTATTCACATGTGAAAAAATGGAAGTTAATGGGATGAAAGGTGTAGTGCGACCACCCCATAACTAAAATTACTTGGAATAAGTAATATAAGTAATTGAAAGAGACCAAAAAAGGCTCCCTGACAATTTTGAACAATAATTTTCCATAACATTTCCAATCATTTATTAATGGAAATTTATTTTTTTTAAGTCAATTTAAAGCAAGATTACACTTGAAAAAAGTTTGAGTCCAGAATGCTTGGTTGTTTTAACGCATCGTTGGATTAAATATTATCATTTGGGACCCTTTTGGATCCAACCATGGCGAAAAAATAACCCTACATTTATATTTGTGCATGGTTACCATTCCCATAAAGACAACATTGTTAGGTCTCCACAGAAACATGTACATGACACATAAAGCATGCACAAGCTATCAAGATGTGGGGGAATTACTAGTAGTAAAATCACTACAAATACGTGTTGAACCACATAAAAATGGACTAATACATCTACATTGATGGAGAGCACAAATACAAAAAAGCAAAAGAGATTGACTGAAACAGATGAGAGTAAGCAAGCAATGTCTGTTTTGTGTTAAATAGATAATGCAAGACCAGATCTGCTGGCCTTTTCTTAACCATAACACCCGGCTAATCCCGCCTCATCTCACATTAGCAACATCCACACTAGCAGCCATCACTAGCGGCAACACGCCTCCCCGTCTATCCCCGGGCCTGCGCCCCTCCCAACCCGATTTCCGTTTTGCTTCCACCTCTTCTTGTTTTTGTTCCTTCTGGCCAGCGTGGGTGTTTTTTCGACAGGGCACCACCCCCCGGGGGCGCCCCTGTAACATGAGCGAAGAGGAGTTCTGGAAGGTGGTAGAGGGGAGCAACGTGACTCAATACAACAGCGTTTACTTCAGCGGCGAGGAAACCTAGATGCCCCGGTCTTAAAATACAACACATTCCTGCTGCGATTCAACCACAAGTCTGATTAACAGGCAGATGAATATGTAAAGCCTCTGCCAACTATCTCTCCATCTTAGATGACTTGTGCTGCCTGAAATGTTTACAGACATTAGCCCACAGGGAGGTCACTGATGTGACATGCTGGATGGGCAAAAGCTCTGCAGAACCGAGACTGAGCACATACGATGAATATGATCCCTCGCGGCTTAGCGTGGCGTATATAGCGTATATAGACTCTGGAAAGGATTGTGGAGGTGGTCTCTTTTTATACCACAACTAGGACTGAAAATGAATTGTTCACTCAACATCTTTGGAGAATCTCGACGGGAAACCAAAAGCGTAAAAATAAATTATGTGATTCTAGCCATTGTCGATGATTTATATTTGCAACAAACAGGGACTACAACACAAACTGCTAACAGGTCGGCGACCAGGTGTTATGGGATCGCCACAATGACAGTCGTTCCTGGAGCAACAGTGGGAAAGAGAAATCCGAGCGCACGGATAAAAATGCATCACCACGGAGGCCGAGAACAACTCTGAGAAACAGAGAGAGAGAGAGAGAGGGTGACAGACATCTAATACTAAACATCTCAATACCAGGATACAGAACATAACATTCAACTCCGCGATCCATGACACTTATACATAAAATACACAATAGATAAACAATACACACAAACACACAACACTTCACAGCTGCAGACTGTTGTACAATACCACACAAATATGCATGCAAACAACTAATAGCATAAATACTAGAGATGCAATGATATATCGGCCAATAATCGGTATTGGTCGATTGAAGCAATTTTTCATACTTTTGGCCAATAGTTTAAAAAACCCAATGATCAGGACCGATATTTTCTTTCCATCAAGAGGATAGAAAATGCAATTAATTTTTCCTATGTATAAATGTTAAGAATTATCACCAGTTTGATGTTCAATGTTAATAGTCATTATATGAATAACATTCAGAAAGTTAAGAAATATTCATTTAATCTGCAGCATCTGTATCGGCAAATATAACTCAGGTTAGTAAATTTTGTTTAGTCACACTACAGTGATTCATAGACAAAGATAGTCGATGAAGAATAATATAGATTTCAATTTGTGTAAATTACAGTGCATCTGGAAAGTATTCACAGCACTTCACTTTTTCCACATATTGTTATGTTACAGCCTTAATCCATAATGGATTAAATTATTTGTTTTCCTTAATTCCACAAACAATACCCAATAATGACAACGTGAAAGAAGTTTGTTTGAAATCTTTGCAATAAGTATTCGCAGCCTTTCCTCAATACTTTGTTGAAGCACCTTTGGCACAAATTACAACCTCAAGTCTTTTTGAGTATGATGCTACAAGCTTATGACACCAATTTTTGTTGCAGTTTCTCGCATTCGTCTTTGCAGGACCTCTAAAGCGCCATCAGGTTGGATGGGGAGCATCGGTGCACAGCCATTTTAAGATCTTTCAGAGATGTTCAAGAGAGCGCCCTGGAGCAGGTTTCTGTACATAGCTGCAGTCATCTTTCCCTCGATCCTGACTAGTCTCCCAGTTCCTGCCGCTAAAAAACATCCCCACTGCATGAAGCTGCAACCACCATGCTTCACTGTAGGGATGATATTGACCAGGTGATGAGCGGTGCCTGATTTCCTCCAGACATGACACTTGCCATTCAGGCCAAAGAGTTAAATCTTTGTTTCATCAGAACAGAGAATTTTGCTTCTCATAGTCAGAGTCCTTCGGGTGCCTTTGGAAAGCTCCAGGCGGGCTGTTATGTGCCTTTAACTGAGGAGTGGCTTCCGTCTGACCACTCTGCCATACAGGCCTGATTGGTGGAGTGCTGCAGAGATGGTTGTTCTGCTGGAAGGTTCTCCTCTCTCCACAGAGACATGCTGGAGCTCTGTCAGAGTGACCATAGGGTTCTTGGTCACCTCCCTGACAAAGGCCCTTCTCCCCCGATCGCTCAGTTTGACCAGGAGGGCTCTAGGAAGAGTCCTGGTGGTTCCAAAATTCTTCCATTTACAGATGTCGGAGGCCACTGTGCTCTTTGGGAGCTTCAATGATGCAGACATTTTCCTGCACCCTTCCCCAGATCTGTCCATTGATACAATCCTGTCTCGGCGATCTACAGACAATTCCTTGGACTTCTTGGCTTGGTTTGTGCTCTGACATGCACTGTTAACTGTGGGACCTTACATAGACAGGTGTGTGCCTTTCCAAATCATGTCCAATGAACTGAATTTACCACAGGTGGACTCCAATCAAGTTGTAGAAACATCGCAAGAAAGATCAGTGGAAACAGGATGCACCTGAGCTCAATTTTGAGTGTCATGGCAAAGGCTGTGAATACTTATGATCATCTTTTTATTTTAAAACTGTACATTTAACTAAGATTTCAAACAAACTTCTTTCACGTTGTCATTATGGGGTATTGTTTGTAGAATTTTGAGGAAAATAAAGAATTTAATCCATTTTGGAACAAGGCCGTAACATAACAAAATGGGGAAAAAGTGAAGCGCTGTGTATATTTTCTGGATGCACTGTAATCTAAAGTTGATTTTCATTTTTTCAGTTAAAAGTTTTCTTTTTAAATACGCTAACAGTAAAAACACACTTAAATAAAAAAAAAAAATCCTCTAGTTCTTTAGAACAGTAATTGTTTTATTACATGGCTGCTTTTGAAATAGAAAAATGGCAGTTTCCCAATAGCTGATTGAAGCACCTCCATAGCTGGTTAGTAGTACAGATGACTGGGCAGTGAATGACACCAATCCATTTACAGTTAGGAACAGTTAAACTGGAGACCTTAAAACAGACATACATCTTTTACATAAAGTACAATACATAGCTGAACATGCTTCTCTGTGCATTTAAACACTTTAAATGGTGAACTTATAGAATTATTACATTTTTATTACAATTACCACACATCTTCAACACTAGATAAACATAGCCTGAGAAATCCATATCCATAAATACAATTTGTTTTTATGATTTCAGCTTTGTTTTCCTGGCGTTAATCTGTTGATATGGAGAATACACTCTGATGTCAATGGAAAGAGAAACACCGCTCATAAAACACTTTGGCTAAAATTATAAACTTCTCTGGTATACAAATTTTAATTTCCCACATTTATGATTTTAAAATAATATGGTAATAAAAATAACATATTCAGGTCATTAGTTTAAATACCTTCTAGAAATACCTTTGATAGCTTTTTAAATACCATTTGGAATCATCATGGCATGAGTTGGAGTTAAGAAAGTATATATACAATTAAAAGTGTCTTCTTATTTTCATATTTAAGATGATAAGGTTAGACCTAAACAACATTCAATTCATGCCCGTATTATTATTCCAAAAAAACATTAGTTTAAACATCAAAAAGCAACGCGTGAAAGCATTTCACCCTCAACAAAGAAAATGTATCGTTTTGGCTGCCAAAACAGTAAAAAACTATTCAATGTTGAACGATAAATCAAAGGTGTCAAGTGTGAAATGTAGAAGAGAGCTGGAGAGATGCCAAAGCCGTGTCAAAAGGTGAAAGGCTGTGACCTTTGATCTAAACGAAATGTCAACTGGATAAGGAAGACACACTCCGAGGAATACCAGCACACACAAATGTACAGTCTGCATGCCCAAGAGAAATGCGGTGCAGAAGAGGAAGACTGTGTATGTCCAAACATTTGAACCTTTATGTGGCAAATGGTAACTGACGAGTAGCTCTCTACTGCCACCCAATGGTGTTTAAAGGCAAAGCATTATTTCAGCCTCCATTAACAAGACTTCACTGGCACTCTATTTAAAGTGAAAGGAAATGTGCAAGAACATATGCAAAAATAACTGCCTCATATATACATGGAATAACAATAAAAACTGATGAGAATATATACATTTCATTATAAAAGTAGGGTGAATAAGGTCCCAAGTGGAAACTGCATTTGGAATGCAAATCTGGAAGTTTTTGGAATTGCACAAATACTTGTAGAATGATTAAACATGTTGATATGCAAAATATAAGGATAATGTGCGAAAAGGAATCCGAATGACCTATTTTGAGCCAAGCAAAGCAATGAGCAAGGAATGATAAAGGTTAAGCATAGAAAACCTTAGTAGTCAAAAACAGCTGCCATGACAAATACATAAGAGCTAAGTATTGTTATACTATAAATGTAATGTCACTGTTGCAGTAAAAACACCAGGCAAAAGCTGAGTGAGCTGCAGTTAGAAATGCAAATGCTATTAGATAGCACCTATTATCTCATGCCTGACAAAGTGAGGAAGGGTTCAGTAAATTACTGACACAATCACAGTATGCACATATATGCATAGACCGGTATTTGTGTGTTTATGAGATACGATTGTTGAATGGTGTCTTTATGATGGTTGTGGTTTGGCTGTAAAGGCTCCACAATTACTAAACACATGAACACTTATAAAACAAACTGTACAAAGAAAACAGACAACAAGTAGACAAAATATATCTATTGAGTAAAGAATATCAATAAAAATCTTGTCGGCTTATGGCGGGTGAATTTAAAAATGCTTGGAATACAAAAGTTTTAAGATTACTTATGAAGCCCAAACCCCAGTTTAAAATCACAAAAAAATGAAAACGGATATATTTTTCACACATACTTGCCGACAAATTTCATTGAAAGAAATACCGATTTGGAGAGCTTGTGCATTTATGCATGGTCTGAATGCATCCTGAACACAGGCCTTCTAATGCGCCTGTTATTGTGCCGAGGCACATGAATGCCGTATGGAATCTGATTCGATTGACATCACTATGTGTTTGCGCAGGGTGGGTGACGGATGTGCAAGTGTGGCTGCTTGGCTTCCTGCCACTGCAAATAATCAGTTGAATGGGCAGAAGTGAGGAGTCCTTGTTGAGTGTGTGTGTGTGTTAGTTGTTGGGGCAGTACTTAGGGAAGAGGTAGAGGTCTTTACAGAGGGAGCTGGTGAACTCAGACATCTCTTTGCAGCGGTGATGAGCTGAACCAGGTGCGTATCCCTCTCTGCATTTAATCTCACCGTTCACCTATAGAAAAGAACATACATATTACAGGTAGAGTTTGTAAGAATTTTGTAAAATATCCAAAAACCACTAGGCCTATGTTATATTTTTTTCCAGCCGAGAACTTACAATATCTCAAATGTTTCCAACGTCATATCCGCCTTACCCTTTTGTTACCTTTACTGACGTAGCAACTGGGTTACACTGTCGTAAAGTAGTTTGTACCATCGGTCCGTCTAGCATTATTGCAAATGATGTGGGTACGTTCAAAATAACTTTTACTATGATTGATTTGAACACTTAAAACTGTGCAGTGCTATCACACCATCAAATTGGACAATTACTGTAACATCTGTGACTAACAATTTAGTTTTAAACCTTATATTACTCGCGTCTAATTCATTATAATGAAATAAAAGGATTTCATCAAACGCAACATTTTAAAAAAGTATCACTTTACCTCTTCCGCTAACATGATTATAGACAACATATCCCATCATTCCATGCTTCTACACAGCATCATCAAGCTAGACGATTGTTGTTGATTTGATCGTGAGCCCTCTAGCGGAGATTTCTACAAACTGTACCTTTAACGGTTATATGTGTGCAGTTCCAGCTCTAAAATCTGATTGGAGGAGCCCAGGGTATCTGCAGGTTTCTGAGAGTTAGATTTAAGACTTTTTAAGACCTTTTTAATACCATGCAGAATGAAATTTAAGACCAATTTCATACTGAGGTCGAGGGACATGAGAGAACGGCGCGAGACCAGTTCAGCTCACAGAGGAGCGGAAGCATAAAAGGTGGAGCGACGACGCTGTTTCTGTTTTGTGTGGTCAGCAGTCGTCCGCGAGGGGCTGCTGGCTTATACTTTCATTTTTGTATTGGTTTGTTTATTTTTTTTAAATTGTTGAATGTTCGCCGGTTCCCGCCTCCTTCCCATAACATCTTACCTGATTACACATACCAACAAATTTGCAAACAACAAACAATACCACCAATTACGATCATTAACACACATTGTTTATTGACATATTGAAAGCGTGAAAGAACAATAAATTGCAAAACATAGTGCAAAGACTGACTAATCGTTAGGCAGAAAATTGACAGCCAACAACAAAAAAAAAAAACTGCACAGCAGTAACATGAGGAATGTACACTGCATGACAATAACCTGAACATTGGGTTTTTACTGTACAGATCGGTTAAACATAGTTCGAAAAATGTCCCCGACAGCATCGTTAGCGTTATAGGACTGGTGCTTTGTTACAGTATGCAGAGACCACTGTACCTCGGCTCTGAGTGTTGCGGTGGCGCCAAACGTTGTTCGGATGTCTGTTGGCGTAGAAACCACGGTGCTTGAAGCTGATGCAGATGCCGGAGTAAGGCATGGAGCAGTGCTCAGTGGTACTGAGGAGGGCGCAACGGAACAAAACTGAGAAATATCTGGTGTTCTCCGACAGGTTTCCGCAGCCGCTTTGTGTTTTTCGCACTGCATGTGCGTTTCCAAAGCTTTGATCCCCATTGTTCCGAGTTTTAAAACTTTCTTGCAGAATATACACCTGACTTCGAAAGCATTGCCACAAACTGGTCTTAACCACGGCGCAAAATTAGGGTTATGTAACCAGTTTTCATTATATTTATACTTCCCCATGGTTAAAGCGAGGAATTGCTAATATCCAGTCCACGCGCCTAGCAAATAACCCCGCGAACTAATGTGTTAGTTGCGGTTCCGCCTATTTTTTTTTAGAAATAGACGTAGCCTAATAATGACATGATTTTAAAACGAAAATACAATTTTTTTTATGGTGTAGGTCTGATTGGATTTTTAAGACCTTTGAAACGCGGATTTAAGACATTTTAATGCTATTTAAGGCCTTATTTTCACATTATGGAATTTAAGACTTTTTAAGACTTTTTAAGACTTTTTAAGACTTTTTAAGGACCCGCGGACACCCTGGGAGCCACTCTAATCATGTGGATTTACATCCATAAGATTCTAGACAAAGCAGTTGTAATCAGTTGACCCTAATAACACCAAAGTGTCTTACCTGCACGAGTATGTCAGACATGTGTGTCTCATTGGATCTTTGTCTGATGGCTTTGTTGAGTTCCTGAATGAACCAGGATCCTTTCTTGGTGTTTCTCATAGCAGCGGTGCCTGAAACACACACACATCATTAATCTGCACCTTTCTTCAAGTCGCGTATGATGGACTGATAATGAAAAGAATATACATCAAAATGTACACACTAAAACCTTTGAGGGTGGCAAAGCCGCAGATCATATCTGATCTCTGCGGCAGTTTGACTCTCAGTCTCTCTCTGTCTTTCGCCTCTTTCTCTTTGGCATCTCTCTCCTCCTCTCTCCCAGCATCCCTCTGTTCACAGCCAGGAGATTGAGTCCTTTCCTGGCCATCCAACTGATCCACACCATTGTCCATCTCATCTAAAGGAAAGGAAATAACACGCCAATATTTTTGACACCTACATAACCATCACCACTTAACCAACATAAGGAAATAATGGCAAAGAAGTTCTAATTAATTTGCCAAAAAACTGTATTATGTATTATTTTTCTTAACCTTATGCGATCTTCGGGGTCTTTTTAACCCACATATGACGTTTGTTAAAATAAAACAAATGTTCTTATTGTCCAAATGGCATGAGACTTTGTACAGAGGTCAACACTTAATCTACAAATAAAAAATGGAATATCATCTTGATTTTAAGTTAGTTTAAAAAAGGTTGTACTTATGGTCTTGGGGGTCTCTGTAGACCGCACTTAGAAAATAGACAAAATTCATCCTCAAAATCAGAAACAAAGCATAAAAAAACAGACCGAAATTAAGTGGCACTCTTCCAAAAATGTAAGAAAACGCACACACCGAGAGAGACCTTGCCTACTGCCTGCAGTGCACTGACGCATAAACAAGACTGTTTGAGATGAGAACACAATTTTATTCCCTAGTTGTTTGATTTTTTCTTATTTACTGATTTTTAAAAAATTATTTGTCACTACTTCATTTGCTCATTTTTTGTTGCATTTTGTTGCATTTGATGTTATTGTTGCATTCTGATGTTCATGTTGTGTATTGGTACTCAATATGTAATATAATTCTTCATTTTTGTTCTCTTAGAGATAGTAGGGCTCTAGACTCCGACCAAATGGTCGCATACACCAGTTTACGTGTACCAGTTTAAGTATTCGTGCATGTGCAACCATCAAATTTGGAATTTCTTCTAATTGTTATTTCACATGGAAATACGAGTAGAATGCGAGCCCGCCATCAGTGCAGCATTTCAAAAAATGCTAAACTTTGACAAAAAGTCATTTTGATTGTAATATTTGTGATTTCATAATATGTAGATATGATTCCAACTGAAAAAAGTTGTGAAAAGATATCTTTAATTTGGTCAACTAGCAAATAGCGGAGCTCTGCCGTCATATAATGGTAAAAGTGGTCATTTAAACAGCATTTTCCAAAAGATAAAACCGCACCCCTCTCTGCTTCATATAATGGGAGCATATGGGGTTCGCACATAATTACAAAAAGCGGCTCCTGGCAACATGTTGACGCTTGATATTTTCATAAATTTGAACGTCATTTCTAATAAAATTAGCCATTCTGTACAGCCTCAACACTCCCTTTCTGCAGACAGCCCTAAACGTACCAGACTCTGGTATGCCATCCGCCACCAAATACTACAAGAAGAAGACATGTGTGCAGAGGCTGCACATTATGGATTACGTTATAAAAAAAGTGACGTTCAGTTTTATGAAAATATCAAACGATTCACTCCACGAAACATTAACATGTCGCCAGGAGCCGCTTTTTGGAATTATGTGCTTAAGACAGGTGGACCCCACAGACTCCCATTATATGAAGCAGAGAGGGCTGCGGATTTACCAAACCATCTTCTTTATGGTTCTACTCAAGAAAAAAATGTGGCCTCAGGGTGAGTAAACAAACAGCAAATTGGAGTTTTGGGCTCAACTATCCCTTTAATATATAAAATACACAAGCCAGCATTACTACTTTAATGTTTACTGTATATTATACGATACTTTCAACAAAGATACAAGGAGAACAATTGACTCTGGACCACTGAGTTTGTAGAATCAATGCATAAGCCCGGGGTGTTCATTATTTTTCAAGAATTCAACTCTCCACCATCCATTATTCTATTAATGTGTGTCACCAGTCACCACTTACTGTATGGTCTGCTCCTGGAGAAAAAAAACTTCTGAATCAAAAATTCAACAGAGCCATTTAATAATTATTTAACTTCTCTCACCTCCTCGACAGGCTTGAATGAAAAACATCTTTGGCTTGTTCTGTAGCAGAGGGCACCGGGCGTTATCAAATACCTCAAACACCCAGTCCAACTGAGAAACACAGACAAATTGTTGAAACTCATGGTGAGCAGACATTACAGATTACATTCAAAACTCAGACTCTGTGCGTACCATCAGAAGCTCTCCGTCAGTCCCGTAGATCGATCCTTCAATACCGTGAGACAGCAGACACACAACGCAGCAGTCATAATCTGCATGTTCCTGACGCTGGGAGAACTGCTCTATGCACAGGCGCATTGCCTGAAAAAACACAGAACATCAAAAAAACTTAACCTAACAAATATATAATTTTGGTTCATGAAACAACCTGATGCTTCCATGCATCTGTCTGACCTCTGCTGTGAGGTCCTTGCGCAGAATGACTGTGAAGTCCAGCTCCACAAAAAGCCTCCTTAGAACCTCCTCATCCACCTCTCCTCCCCTACGGACGTCCAGATCTGCGTTTAAACGCGAGTCAAACCTCACGTTGCTCAGAACCAGGGCCAGACCTCGAGGACTGGAGCGCATTGGATAAGCCTGGGAAAACAGAAAACATTTGCATAGATGTTTCGCAGTGTGTGGGTATTCAAATGAGTACACGATGTAAAGAGGGTGTGTGTGCCTGTACCTGTGATTTTCGAGATTCATAGAATTCAGGTGTGCAAGGGAGTACAGCTGTTGTGATGGGACAATCTGCATCCAAAGACATCTCCATGGACTCTGAAACACAAAATCAACCACATTATGCTGAGATCTGCAATGATTTACAGTTCAACAATTTTTTTATTTACTTTAGTAATCGAGGTGGAATTAAAGGGACAATTCACTCTAATAAGAAAATAATTCAGTCTTCATTTACTTGTTCCAAATCTGTTTAAATGTCTTTGTTATGATTAACACAAACCGTTCTGGGGCACTTTTGACTAACATTGTAACTTTTCCTACCAAGCTAGTCAATGGTGGCCAAGAACTGTTTGTTTAAGCACTCTTTCAAATATCTTGCTCTGTGTTCATCAGACCAAACAAATTTATACAGGTTTGGAACAACTTGAGCATGAGTAACTGATGACAGAATTAGCTTTTTTGGGGGAAATGTCCCTTTATAAAATATTCTGCACATGTACACAAATACCAGCACAAATGTGTGCTCACCATGAGTTCGGGCTCTTTTCGGTGGTGTCACACATTCTTGGGTTGGAAGACTTAGCGAAGGCTCAGAATACCTTTTCTATGCAAACACAAAAATTAAAACACATACACAAAATTACTGCATGTGCCCCATACTGAAAGCCGAAGACTGTTTTTTTTGTATTGTTTAAAGGGAGAGTCTGTACTTGTCTGTTTGGTTTTGATGAAAAGAATCACTGCTGTTTGGGTGTGGTGATCTGGTGCACTATATGGCATAACAGCTCTTTAACTTTCTCTTTAGTACCACTCTATGTCTCTATTTCACAGACTCATCTCTGACCTTTGTGGGTGGATCGATTTCATGGTTTCTGTATGCTCATACATATCATCCCACATATCCACTAATCACTTATTTATTGTCTAAAGGTCCCGCGTGCTTCATCAGAAATAACTTTTCAGTCTTACATGCCTGCTTTTAGCCAAATGTATTCTTTTTATAGTAAGTGGAGAGCATTAACAGTTGCATTAGAAGATAAAGATTTAGTGTCTTGATTCAGTAAAGCCTATTTGTATCTCTGCCCTGGTTCTCCTACTCTCATGAGACGTGCTGTTAACTGTTAGATGAGACCTTTCCTGGCCCCTTCCCACCAGGTGATTCCAACAAATCTGTTAATAAAGAAACCTGTCGAGTCAGTATAACTGGGTGTGATCGTGATTGAAGGTTTTAGTGCTAACTCACATTTTTCTCTGTGAACTGCATGAGCAATCGGCTAAGGTGATGTTGCTCAGTTTCACGAAGAGCGCCGCAGAAGTTGTGAAATGCCTGAGGGCCACGTTTAGGCAAAAAACGCAACAGAAGAGAACTCTTGCTCTGGGATGTTGATTGAGCCTGAATGACACAAACGGAAATAATAGATAATTGCGTTACTTCAAAGTAGCGGAAAACACATCCTCAATTAACTTAACACTTTATTCACCTGGAATACGTTTAAAGGGTACTAATTAGAGATGCACCGATTGCAATTTTCTTTGCCGATTCCGATTTCTATTTACAAAGGAAACCTGCCGGTTCCGATTTTTGCTGAATCCGATTTTATAACCACAAACTATAATTGACAGTATATAAAAAACATTAACTTATTTTTTCATATTTTTTATTATCATTCAATAAATTATTGAACATTACAATTTCCCTAAATACAGTTGTACAACCTGCATTAATTACAGAATCTTCTCTTGCCCAAATAACTCTTGAATTGAAGAACTCTGTGACTGAAAATAAGTATAATAAAATATAACTAAACTTAATCACTTAATCAACCTTTTTCATTTTTGTACTCTCACAAAAGTCTAAGATAACAATAAAATACTTCAACATTATTCTTGTCTGTTTCTGTTTATGAAACTGTCGTTGCTTTATTTATTTTTCTTTATCTTGGGTCTGTAGTACTAAAAGAAGTGGATGATTTTAGCTGCCACTTCAATAAAAAGTAAAAAGAGTGAATTCTACTCTAAATATGTATCTGTATTTGCCCTTTTTTGTGTTAGTAAAGAACTCAATCAGATATATATCACAAATATTGGTTGATTTATTCATTTTTTTATAGTTTGGATTTTTTCATTTTACCTCAGTGAAATGACCATAGTTTTAATGTAAGACAATTAATCGTATATTAATATTTAATATTTGTATATTAATATTTGACGTTATTGCCCGTGTCGCTGGCAACATACGATCGGCTTCGAATCAAGACGTGAGACTGACGGCCGATCACGCGAAAACCGTCCGATTCCGGATTCTGACATGTCAATCGGTGTACCTCTAGTACTAATTGATTTTAATGTAAGCTGGCTGCTTTATAAATGAATTTGCTCTACTAAACACAAAAGAAAGGTATTTGAAAGAATGTCAGTAACTAAACAGATCTCATCCCCATTGACTTCTGTAGTATTTATTTTCCCCACCATTACAGTAAATGCAGATTCTGTAGCCATCTTAAGAAACGTCTGTAAACACATCTCTTCCGTCAACATCTAACTGATCTGTTCTGATTTCTTTTTCTTCTCTACTCTTTAAAAAATAATAAGCTCTGTATACTGTGCTTTTGTTGTACTTATGCTGTCCCATTTGCTTCCATTGCCTACCCCACCTGTAAGTCGCTTTGGACAAAAGCGCTGCTAAATGACTAAATGTAAATTTAAATGGGGGGGTGAGATCGGTTTGATACATTCTTCCAAATACCTTTCTTTGTGCAATGCATGAACGAACAAATTTAAGCAGGTTTGGAACAACCTGGGGTAAGCAAATTATGACAGGATTTTCATTTTTGGGTGAGCTGTCACTTTAAATGAGTGCAGCAAATGTGCAGAATCTTGGTGGATCATAACAAATTAACAACTACTAATATTTAGCAACATTATTGAACTATAAACATACCATAGTGCTATACAATAACTCAATAATACAGGTTTACATACCATTATGCTCTCTGCCATGTTGTCCGTAAGAACTTCATCTCTTTGCAGACACTGAACCAGAAGATCATCCACCACCATCTCTTTACAGAGAGTGACCGAGTTTCTCCTGAGGGCCAGTCTCTCCCTCTCGTTCATTCCACATTCTCCCAACATGATCAACCTTTGAGTTTGTATGCAGGTTCAAGACGAAAGAAAAGAGTCATATCAGTCACCAAACCTACTAGATCTCTGTATGAATATTATTTTTCAAAAACATGACAGTTATCAACTATTTAAAATATAACACGTATGACACAACAATTACTACTATACTTTATATTCTTTGTATATAAATAAATGTTTTTAGGCTATTCCTATCGTCCTCAATACTAAAGCGAACTACAGGGGGCTTTGTGACATCAACTCGCGCTGCTGTTAGCTTAGCATGCTAATCACAACAAAACAGACAACTGTCAATAAATTACACTCATGAAACCAAATTCATGATTAAAAGCAGGTCAGCTACTAAACTGCAGCTCATACCTATTTTTCGTTCCTTTCCGAGACTGGTTATCAGGCTGGCAACCGATAAGAATATAGAAACTAAAAACAATATCGAGCTACACGACACTATTAGCTGTCATGTGTTAGCAGTTCATGCGAGCTTTTTTATCATTATCGGAGGATTTATCCTTTTAATATATTCTCGGTCGTCGTCGTGGCTGAGTACACACGCGGACTTTTGGAGAAGTCGTTTGGAGAATCGAGAGTATTTTAATAACCGACACGGTACAAACTTCCGCGCGCGATCGTGGAGTTCAGTAGCCAATGGACACGCGTGTAAAGATGATTGACGTGATGTAAAGCCTATCACATGACCGTCCGCCCACGAGTAGGGGCGTAGCTATGTTCATCCCATTTTATTTGAAATCTGGGTAACACTTTATAATAACTGCACGCTATGAATCATTTGTTAAGCATCAGTACATAGTTAATTAATCATTTATGAAGCATTGGCCCCACATTAATAGACATTAGTAAGCAGTTTATAAATACAGCTATAATGCTTTGTTCTTGATTTATAAGCATGTATATAATATGCTTAATAATCAAATGTTCATACTTTATTAAGGATGAATTCATCATTTCTCAATTAAGGATTACATTACTTACAAACCAGTTAGTTAGGAGTTGTCAGTGGTTCATGAGATCATTTAAAAAGTATAAGTAAATGATTAATAAACTCGTTGAATGCACATTTATACGTCTTATCATTCTGACATATAGTAACAGTTATACTTAATTTGTTAATAAATGCTTTTTTAACACACATTCCTGCTGTAATTCATGATTAATTAAGGTAGTTATAAAACATTTACTAGTTGTTAGATAACTATTTTTGTGAGCTCATGTAAAGTGAGGACTATGTACGCCTTGTAAAGCATACAAAATTTGAAACTTGTAACACACACATCGTTTATACTTAAAATATAAAAATTAAACCCATGCATTTGACATAATTTAATAATTTAAAATATTTATATAATTATCGTTATTTGTGCACATAATAACACATTTATCTCATGTGATGATCATGTATCTGGTGTCTAATTAACCACAACATTATTAGCATGACCTCTTGCACCTCATTAAACTTTGTGCTGAAAATGTTTCAAAGAGTATTACTAACCAAACTTTATTTATATGTACTTATACAGTGTTATTTTTATACTAAAGTTTTAAAGAAAAAGCAGTAAAAACAGGAAAGTCCTTCTACACAGGCATGTCTCTCATAAAATGAAGTAGTTTGGAGTCATCAGAGTCATGATTCCAGAACATTTCCACTCTGAGAAGTGTTTACGTTACAGTAGACCACCTCTCCAATGATACACAAAAATGCAGCATCATGTTTGGCTTAGATGTATAACCATGTCAGCTTTGATCCTTCTGATTTCTTAAATAAGCTATAATCTATGCCTTAAAATCAGGGTTGTTTAGGTATAAACAATGAAGTTTCACAGTATACACGCTTAAAAGGAAGGTGATACAAATGGTTCTTCACAGCGATGCTATAGAAGAATCAATCACTCATAGGTTCTTACTTTTCATACTCTAAAGTAGCCTACCTTAAGTAAAACAGAAAAACTCTGGAAAAGGTAGGTTCTTCTATATGGGATCACGAAACACCTTTGCTTAAGAGTGTAGTGTGTAAGTAACTTCACTAAAAACACAGTTGGAGTAAAACACACAAAAAATGAAGCTTTAACCGAAAAATATACTGCGGCTCTATCAGTTTGAAATTTTGTACTGTAGTTTCCATTAAGGATTTACAGTGTTAATATACTGTATGAAGGCTGACACCGGCTAAAAGAAATCATATTAACACAACATTTATAATGTAAAGTACAGTCACATTTAGTTTCACTGCAAACTCTTAACTGTTGTCAAATAACAGTGTGTGCCATACAAGGTTCTCTCTGGTCAGGACAGATGTTTTAATAATCCGTAAAGCTGCTATTTTAGTCAAATGGTTTATACCACTTAACCGTAAATAATATTTAAAAATAAGGGTGTAACAGACTGAAAGAATGAAAGGTCCTCACTAGAGCACAAAACACAAAATTTCACAACAAACAGGAATTTTGGATTGGTAAAGCAAGAATGTGCGGGTAAAAACATACGTGCATGTATAGCGATCGATAATTTTACTTATTACTTTCTTAAACACCTAGAAATCAAAGCAACAAGTTTTCAAATATCTCCGTTTTTCTAGTGGCTGGTGAAGCAAAAGCTTAAAAACTTATTTTCAGTTTTGTCAAACTCATGTTCACATGTAAAACTGGACTTAAGGGCTTTAATTAAACTAAAAAAAAAAGAACTTGCATGTATGAAAACAGGGCCTGTGTTGCATTGTGATGATAGTCTTTTATAATATCAAATTACCTGGTCTTTGGACTTTCAAAAACGAATTTCCAACTTTAGACAGGTAACAATCAGCAATTTGAGGGATAAATACAGAATAAGTGGCTACTGGAAAGTAAAAAAGAAAAAAGCACATACAAACACACCTGAAATGAACATCCCTCTTTGGGTTTCAACACTTAATAACTGTCCAGCTATTTTTCATTGGTTGTTATAATTTGGTCACATGGGGAGTAAATGGTCATCCCTTTCCTCCTGCTCCTCTTCTAGAGGTTCAGTGCCAACACCTCTATACGTAGGTGGTTCTTCTCTGTTACCACGAGAACGACAAACAAAATCACATCCATCCTGTTGGGATACACAAAGTTCAAGTAAAGTCCAGAGAAAACTTCAGTAAAACTTCACAAAGGGAAACAAAACTGGGACTGTATAGTGCATTTGTAACTACACCTACAGCAGACAAGGTGCCGATCTCTGACCAAAAGGCATAGTTGGGGAACTGTTCCACTCCCTTGGCTCCAACCACCAGTCGCTGATAGAGGAATCCACCAAGAATATATACAGACAGGCAGCAGAATACACTATGAACAATGAAATAAGATTGAAGGTGAGTAAATGCTCAAATGGTCTAAGGTCAACCAATGTCTTGAACACGCTTCTGTAATTTTGTTTTCAGACACTCACACAATGAGGAATATGGATCCAGCGCTGAGTTTGGATGGGATTACAGGACACACTGCACTGGTATCAAGCTCAAACAAGTAATAGCAGTCCAATTGCTTTTCCCTGTCTTCCAGGACCACTGAGAATTTACCCTAACAGACATACAAAGGAATCAATGATGAAAATAGTTAGAGAGCAGAAATGATAAGGCTCCGGGTATTGTTTTATTGTGATGTTGACCGGTAAAGATGTTTGAGAAAGATTTTTTGTTGAAACAGTGCTAATGCTTTAGCACTAGTACCTTTTCATCTTTGCTGCACGAAATCATAACCATGGCTTTTCTGGCCTCTCCAGAGCAATGGCTGTCATATTTCTCTCCTCCTTCATAGATAAGCAGAATCCAGTCACCTAAGGAGAACCAATGATTGAAAGAAGTTATGAAAGCTGTCACTTGGGAAACGTTCTGTAGTTTTGTAAGATGTGCAAGACTTTTGTTAATGTCTAATATATACAATTTGTTGCACAATGGCGAACTCAAACATCAAACATGAAAAAGCTCCAATGTAACATACTTCCTCCAATAACTCGTGTTTGATTGTAGTTTCCAATTCGAACATTCTTTCCACCGTCTTTCAACTGCACAAGGCCTGCATTTGTTTGTCCATCCACATCACCGCACACCCGGAATGTGTAGGAATATTTTTCTTCTTTAACATCCACGGTAAAGCTGTTTAGGGTGAATAAAGAGAGTTATGCAATCTGCAGCATTAACAAGATCAGCAAGAGACACATGAGACAGAATGAATCAGAAATGTGTTTTACTTTTCTTGGGTGAGAGGCTCTAGCAGACGGAGCGCTTTCTTCGCTGATTCACTTTCTGAAAGCAGCTTGCAGTTCTCAATGTTGTCTTTTCCTTGGACTCCTCCAAGTAGTAGGAACAGGGGGGTGATTATTCTCATTGACAGCCACATGATACCTGATGGAAAAAGTCAATGCATTAAGAAATCTGAACAGCAGACAAAATGTTCGGAGAGAGAGTAGGTGTGAGAGAGAGAGATACAACACAGAGGCCTGGTCTTATTTATGGCTTCTTAATATTGAGGTTACTTCTGGATGGCTAAAATTATATTAACATTGCTCATATAACTACACTATTACAACTACGCTTTTTTAATTGTTTTAATGCAGTTCGTGTAAGTAATGAGCCAAAAGGTAATGAGTAACGTTAACTTCAGTTTAACACCAACCCCCAGTTAGCATAAGTTGCCATCCCTCAATGTGTATGGAATTGAATCAATGCAAAAAGTTGAACACAGACATACCTTTCAAAGTGCGCAGAAACCGTATAGCTGGGTTCACCGTAAATAAAATAAAAGTAAATGTGTGTAAACTAGTTGTCTAGTTGTGCCCACCGAGTCTTGGGATGTCAGTTTCTCCCTGTCAAACTGTCACACCAGCGCCCTTAAACAACGCTAAATAACATCTCGTCAACAGATCTGCAGGGTATCGACTTTGAGACGTTGAAAAAATAAAATTGTGAGTATGTTCGCGTTAAACTGATCGCATTAATTAAAGGATTCGATGGTTTCTGTTCAAACGCGGAAGTGAAACTAAACAGGCGCCACATGTGACTGAGCGTCGGACGGAAGGTGGTTTTACTGCATGGGATTATGGGAGATTGAGTGCGCGATCACACGGACGGCGTTTTTGAAGTCAGTTTTATACAACTGTCTTTAAATCTGAGATCAGAAAAGTGACATGTAAGTTAGGTCAAATTTAAAAAAGTTTAAATGCCTTGAAACTTTTGAAAAGAGTGCTCTCTTTTCCCGTGTTTTGATCTGGGATCATCTCTCCTGTATCGCCTTGGGATATTAATCATTTAAATTTCAGCATGGCCAGGTCAGTATTAAACAGTTTACAGTTAACCCTGGTTTTATGGTGGTAAAAGTGTGGCAACCATGGTTTGCCATTTGTATAACCACAGTAGGCTACCAAAGGAAAATTTGCAAAACCAGGGTTCATGTGTTGTCATGGTTATCGTAGCTTAATTTACCATGTCTTGTATTTTCGTAATGTCAATTGTTTGCTCTCTGGTTTAACTTCTAGACTGAACATGAACATATGGGATCAAAGATTAACAAAAGAAAAAATTCTAATGGATTTAATGGTCGTCAAAATTGTATTGCTTTTAATGTGCGCCTCTAGTGGGACAGTGTTCGTTTCTGTTGGTGGGAGATCGGATGAAAACCAGATGAACACCATTAAATATACTGGAATAAGATCAAAAATACAAGACACAAGTTTCATTGGTTTAGATGGTGAACATCTGATGGATTTATTATCTGGCAGATATATCCTTCTGGAATAATGCCCAAAATACACTACAAAAAGGTCATTTGTAATGGTTTCAATGGAAAAGCTCATAGTTCATAGTGATATTTTAATGGAAACCATTAACATTTCTGTGATGGTTTCTGTTGGGTTTCTATAGTTTTTTTTCCAGCAGGGCCATTAGAATTTGCTGATAACTTTCTAGAGGCTATATTCCAGAGGCAAAATCAGATTTCCCCATGTTCTACTCACCCTCAAGGCATCTTTACTGAATATAGTTTTCTTCTTGAAGAATAACGCAGTCGGATTTATAATACTACATATCATTTTACTTCCAAGCCGTAGAACAGGACTGAATGAGCGTCGATTTTTTGAAGCTCCTAAAAGTGCATCCATCGCTCAAAGATCAAGGTCGTAACAAAGGTCTTCTTAATGCGTTTGTTTAAGATAAATATCCATATTGACAACGCTATTAAAGTTGATGTCTAGTTTCCGTTATCCCTCTGCTGCACGTGAACCTGAAGCTTGTTTTTCCTGCAAGAGGAGACAGAATCCTATTTGGAATAAAAAGAAAAAATGCCACATTTGTCACCGGAACTCTGCGGCATTTGCAGGAAAAACAAGCCCATTCACTCCAATTCTACCACTTGGAAGTAAAATGATACGTGGTATTATTACTTCAACTGCATTATTCTACAAGCAGAAAGTCATATTCAGTCAGGATCCTTTAAGGATGAGTACAACATGGCGAAATTTTGTTTCTGCCTCAGAAATATCCCTTTAAGCGTATAAACATTTCATCCAGGGATTTTTTTTGATGTGCTTTCTTGTTTATTGTTTGTTCTGTGTGTACATGGAAATATGGGCTTGTTATTAATTTATTTGTCATGAATTCATTAACATTCTTATGCCTAAGTTACCAGGCACCGACATTTTAGAGCAATGTAACCAACCAGGCCACTTACTATTTTTATTTTATTTCTTTTAACCTTTGTCCTAGACATTTCGATAATCATTTGTTTGTATTTTTCTTTGAGGTACAATATTGCAGACATTGCATTTACCATCACTTTCTCGAGTTTTTTTTACTTACCAGTTTCTCTTGCTTATTTTGTAGTATTTATCTTAAACTGTAAACAGTTTCATCGCACTCACGGCATGAAGTTAACTAATAATATCACAGTTAATTTTGTATTTAATTTATATTAATACTTTATTTTATATTAATTGTATTAAATGAAAACTACTCAACAGTTATTGATTCTTTTGGAGAGGTCTAGCGGGAGTAAAGCATGGGCCATATAACGTTTGTTGATGTTGTTGCCGCTGAAACAGTCCATATTTTGACCAAAAACAACAATTTAAACATACTCAGATTACAAACTTTGTTTCCAAAATGTGCAACATTGCTGCTTATGTCTCTTCCTATTAAATCATAAAACATAAACATGGTATCTGTGCCTCCTGCTGTGTTTAACAACTTCTTTTGATAACAGTTACATTTTACAAGCTGCTTGCAACATTACTTTGTATGGACCCAGTCTAACTTATCCACCCTTCCCCCTTTGTTCTCACACTTTCTCATGTCTTTTAACCTACCTGAGAAAACAGACACACCCGCATATCCAAACCCACCAATCCAATTGCAACAAAGAGACGGCCAGGCTGCGTACTTCCTGTTTCTATGAGGCAGAAGCACGCAGTGCCACTGAGGGTGAGGTGAATGAACGGCTGAATTACTGGAACAAGCTGTAACGCAGTCACTGTGACTCCACTGACTCATGAGAAGACACCCAGGATCAAACAGACATTTACATGAGGACTTCTCTCAAAAAAATTCAAGAGGGAAAAAGAGAAAAATACGAGGAGGGGAGGAAGATAAGTGTCAATCTGTTCAGACTTGTTTGGGAATTTGAGAAGGGAGGGAGGAGGGGAGCAGAGGAGAGAGAGGTCGCTGTAAAAATCTTTAGGCTGTGTTAAAAACTTCTTTTAACTTGGATGATGAGATTAAGTACAAAAAGGGAGGCCAGATAATTAAATCAGTGTTTCATGTGTAGAACTTATCTCACTCAACTTTGGTTCACTCGGTGAGAAAAACACTGATATGTGGAATGACTGTGAGTTGTGCAACTTCTTCAAGCTTAACAGCGTGTAGAAAGAAAAGAAAACGGGGGTAGAGACAGAGAGAGACACAGAGAGAGAAAGAGAAACAGAGAGGAGTGTCGCTCAAGACACTCTCAGGTGAGTCTTCTGCATTATTCACAAAACTGTTCTATCTTTACTTTTTGTTTGCTTTTGACATAACAAACAGAGCTCGTACTTGTTTGCAAATATGTCCACGTTGCAAGCAAACGTTGCCATGACACAGCCATTTTTCTATGGATTTGCTAATGCTTCTTGCGTTTTATGATTCACCATATATTGAGTGAGTCAGCCATGTTCATGTTAAGTTCCTGCAATTTTCTTAATAGTCCTTTAGCTCTTACTTAAGATTGAATTAGTTGCAATGCTTCTGAACAAGGTATAAGAAAATCAATAAGGGCAATGGTTGGTTTAACTGCATTCCTTGTAAAGCGCTGACACATTATAATTCCGCCATGCTGATAAACTGACTGTTTTATTTATCAACCGTATTTATATTAGAAAGACATGTGAAAGTTTCGATTTGTTGAAATGTTGACTATGAACAGTGTCTTTATATAGATATAATAAGAATAGAATAGCAACATTGGAGGGAATAGACTATTTTGTGTGTGTGTTTTGACAGCAACACCATGTTCCTTGCATAGTGGTAGCAAAAGTAAAGTATCAGTTCTAAAAATAACACAAATAACATATACTATAATTGATCTGTATTTCTTACAAATTTCAAAAGGATAAACGGCCAAATGCATTCATGTTATGTAAATGGAGAATTGACAAATAAACCGCACATGTGTCATTTGGTGTGACACAGCAAAAAAATTGAAAAAACTAACAATGAAGATAAATGACCTTTATGGTATTTTTTGTTCGTAAATATGTAAATATATTATAAATAAACAGTTTGTTTTCTAAATTTTTGCTGTCACACTACAAAACATGGTTTATTTGCCAACTACCCAAATTATTTTATTTAGTACAATAGACATTTCCCTTAAAACGTTTAAGTTTACTTTTAAAAGTTTACGTTTTACACTCAAAAAGTACATTTTCATGTTGAAGTTAAGTGCTACCATGTGAGCTGCCAAATTATAAACTTGCCTTTTTGCAACAGGACGTAGGACAAAATAACTCAAATACTACCTTCTTATCTTTAATTTATAAATACCTTATCTTTTATCCTTTACAGCTTCTCCGTGTTACCATGGAAACCAATCAAAGTATTCAGACCACTCAGGACACTGTAAAAATGCTATTCTCTTAAGGTGCACCAGGGAGGTTGTATCAATCAACTGTAATAAATTGTCCCCCTACCCCTAAGACCATTCTGCATACGTGACCTGGTCGAAAGTGACCTAGAGATGGACAGAGTTCGGGAAAAACCAAGAGACCGAGTAAGAGAAGCAGGGCCGGATTCATACCATGAGGTGGACTGGCGAGAAAGAGAGAAAAGGAGATATGGAGATAGACGTCCAAATGGAAGAGCATCCATGTGTGAGCCGGCTGATTATGGAGACCAAGAGTACGAGAGGAGAAAAGGGGACACCTTTCCTAGGATGATAAGGCCAAGCAAAGATCTAGAAGGACGCTTACTGCTTCCGATCCACGAAGGGGGGCGCCATATGGGAATACCAAAACTGTTTTATGAAACCGAAAGAGAGAAAGACCGAAGGAGATACAGGGACATGGACACGCAGAGTGAAAGAGAAAGAGCAAGATACAAGGAAGACATGAGAAAAAATGACATGAGAAGGCTTGGGAAGCATGAGGGGGAGAGACGGAGGGAAAGAGAGAAAGAGTTTGACTCAGAAATGAAGGCCAGGAAGAGAGAGAGCCTGCCATGCATCAATGATCATCTGGCCGTCAGGGACAGAGAGAGAGATAGAAGGGGCCGAGAAGGAGACAGATATAGACAAAGAGACAGAGAGGGCAGGTATAACTCTCGAGAGACAGAGAGCTTTTCGGATAGGGAATATAGGGTTGAGAGACACAGAGATGTGGATAGAAATAAGAAAAGAGACACAAAAAGCGAAGGAGACAGTGATGGAGATGCAGGAAGGGAAAGGAGGAGAAAAGACGATACGAAACCCAAGCACTACAGGAGTGAAGGAGACAGTGATGCACAACAAATGATGGACCGAATGGGAGAGAAAGACAGGCGTAGGGAGAGAGAAGCAGAGAGACGGCGAGAAACGCTGCCACAGAGAGAGCGAGAGACAGGTTATCAAGATCAATACGGAGATCCAGAGAGAGATAGAATGAAAGACTCCAGAGATAAAAGAGATTACTCGGATAGAAATGTACACTTATACCCAACTGGGAGAAGGAGGTATAAAGAGGAAGAAAGGAAGAGATATTTAGACCAAGTAGAGATCGAAGAGAGAGAGAAGAGAAGGAGAGAAAACAGAGAGACAGACAGAAGCAAGCACAAACCAAGTGCAGAAATAACTACAGGATGTGATGTCGACGATGATCCAAATAGGGTAATAACAGAGAACGTTGAAGACAAAGAGAAAGAAGTCACATCTGCCATTGACAAACAGAAAGTTGAAGAGAGAAAAGAGAAAGAACAGGAGGGAAAGAGTGTACAGAGAGAAGAAGAGAACGGTGAAAGTGTTGCGGTTAAGGAAACAAATGCAGTTAAGACTAAACCCAAATTTAGGAAAATGTGGCTGGAACCACGAACGGAAGGCGAGAGAAAAGGTAAATCTTTAGCAGAGGAGCACATAGAGAGAGAGAGAGTGAGAGAGAGGTATCTCCAAAGATATGGAGCGGGCAAGACAACTGAAGAAGTAGAAGATCCTGAGAGAGAGAAAACGATTTGTATGGACAGGGATAGAGAATTAGAAAAGGCTGGGGAGTTTATGAGGGGACAAGAGGAGGAAAGAAAAACTTGTGAGGGAGAGACTCGAGGAACAGAGGAACAGATGGAGAGAGAAAATGTGAATGATAACACAGAGGAGATTGACAGACAGGAAGAGAGAGAGAAGGGTAACTATGGCAGCGAAGAAAATGAAGAAGAAAGTGAGGGAGAATCGGAGGGAGAGATAGAAAGAGTGATGTCAGCTGATGATGGATTTGTAACCGTTTCAAGTGGAGGGGACGATGCGGAGGAAGAAAATTTCGAAGACTGCAAAGAGTTCTGGGACGGTAGAGTTGGCGACGATCTCAGTGATCAGTCAAAATGCATGCAGGACGAAAAAATAAATCAAACCGAGAACGAGAATGAGGACCGTAAAGGGAAAAAAGCACCTTTGAAAGTTTTTTGCGTGATTGGTCAAACCCTTCCGAGGTCTAAACCGACAGACCACATGGATGAGGAGGGAACAGGTCAACACTCAGATCAGGACTTGCAGGTTGAAGCAAACATCACACATGTTAATGAACCACCAGAGAAAGATGGATACACTGAACAGGACGTCGAAAGAGCCATGGATGATCTCACTCTTTCCCATAAGCAAGACAAAGTCGGTTGTGACACGGAAAGGGAGGGATGGGGAAGTGATGAGCAGTCAACCCGTGATGTAAGATCACTTGATGACCAATTGATACCTCTCGGTGAGAGTTTAGAAAAAGACACCAAACAACCAGAACCGCCATGCAATGAGAACGGTACGGACGCTTCAGAGACTTTACAAGGAGAAAAAGAAGCTACCGGAGACCCAGTGGAGATATATATTTTCGACGACACCTGGGACACAACAGAGGAAAGAAAGCGATGCGCTACTGCTCCTCATCTGACATGGGCCAAGAACGTGGTGAAAGAGATCCTGGATCCAACGGCGGAGAAAGAGCTCACGAGAGGTAGTGTGATGCACGTAGACACGCAAACTATCACACAAACAGAGAGTAAGGGAGACACGGACGATTGGAGGGAGGAGAAAGAACTGTTAGAGGCAGAAGTAGAACTACAGGGAGGGATGGAGACTGAGTCAAATGAGGAGTCTGAAGACGATTTGCTTGATCCTAGTTCTGTCCGAAACACGGTGTCTTCAGAAGGAGAGTTAGAGAGTGAGAGAGTGAAACTTGGGGCTGAGAAGACAGATAGGATGAAGGAAGAGGTTCTGAGCTCAAGCAGTTTTCGAGATTTGGGGAATGGTGACTCATGGATTAGAAGGCGAGGGATCCGAAAGACAGCGGAGAAACACAAAGAAGGTGAAGAGGATGAAGGAGTTGGAAGGGATCGCAGGACGAGAATATTCCACGAATCAGGTGAGAGGAGAGATAAAAAGCAGTATAACGCATCGGACCTCTTCGCTTCAGTGATGTTAGAAGAGAGGTGTTGTTTTGAAGATCATCTGTCAGTTTTTTGTTTAATAATGTCAAGCAGAGAAACTGAAATTTTTAGTTCTTTAATATGCATAACATGAAATGAAAGCTATTTTAAAGTCAACACAAAATTAAAATTCACCTGTTTTTAGTACCAATATACAGAACCTGTTCCTGGTTTTATTGTCTTGCAGAAACAAGATATTTAGATAAACGTTCGTAATCGAAAAACATTGGCCCCATTGACTTCCATTCTATGCACACAAAACCACTGAGATCTTTTTTGTTCCACAAAAGAAACCTGTAACATGATGGTGAATAAATGATGGCTGAACTTTTTTGATGAATTTTACCTTCAAGTCAATAACTGATTCAATGTCAACAGAATAGGAAAACTGATACTGAATTTCAACACTTTAAAATCTTGAATTTTTTGATAATATATTTTGTAATAAAACTTCTCAGGAGAATCTGAAACCACAAAAACAGAAGATTTTGAGTTCTCATGCCACAGCAGTAATAATGTTCCCAAGTTTCATTTTTAGTTGTCTCATTTTAATAGACTGGAAGCTCCAAACGGGCTCCTGGGGGTCCTTGAGGGGGCCGGAGTCATGACCTCTGACGACTCCTTAAACAGCAACATTTCTTGGATGAGGCAGAATTCTGAGCTGCCAGATTTCCTTTTTTTCACAAACCAAGTCATTCGACTTCATTTACTAACAAGTCCTCCCCCTAGTCTTTTTCCTGTTGCGCTTGTCTTAGGGTTATTTATAGTTCCATGTTTTCTTCAGAGGTGCTACATTGCTTCATTGCCCAGAGGGTTTGTGATCTAGGCTATTTTTTCAATGTCAGGACAGCAGTTCTCTAAGCCATCCGTTTTGCTTTAATTTCCTGTTGATATCCTGGTTAGGTTGTTATTTTGAGCATCGCACTCTTCTAATGTATGTGTATTGTGTCTCATGAGCTTACATCTCTGTGTTTTGGTTGTATAGAAGAGGATGATGATGAACTTTCCTTAACCTGGAGTGAAGGGGATATGAGGTACAGTAGGAAAATACCCCAATTACCACATTAAATGCTACGCTGTTCCAAAATATCACAATCAACCTGAACATTTCCCTGGGTTATTTTCAACAGCGGGTTAAAACAACCCAGCACAGGTTAATTTACAACCCAGTGGCTGTGTTTTTACCTTTATGACCCAACGCTGGGTTGAAAAACAACATTTTTAGTGCATGATTTGAATATACCTATATACTGTATATATTTAAAAAGGTGCCATACAGTAGAAGAACCATTTTTGTCTGAATGGTTCCATAAAGAAGAGTCGAAGTGGAAAAATGTTCTTTAGATTCTAAGTATAGATAAGTTTTGGGGAACCAAAAATGGTTATTTTATGGCATCAACGTGAACCATGTCAAGCACCTATTTTTTTAAAGAGTGTGTAGTCTTCCACTACTTTGTTAACACTACTGACATTTTCAAGAAGCAGTTTGGTTTTGCCATTGAACTGTCCATCATAACACAGTTGTCTCTCTCTCTTACTTTCAGAAAAGTGACCAAATCACTTAGCAGGACAAGAAAGAGGAATTCCAAATACTTCAGTAAGTTTTTATGTGGCATATTTTTACATGTACGTGACCATTTAAAAAGGTGCCATTGCATAACTGTAACAAGCTACAAATATAAAAATATTAAATATTCTAATGCCTGACACAAGCAAAAACCCTGACATGTCATTCTGTAAAGGGTTACATGCATTGCCTGTATTGTTAAAAATCTTCGAAATACATGGTTACAGATACATAAGTATTTGCAGTTCAGAGCAGGAAAATTAGTTTTGTCAGTTTGTCATTCCTAGCTATGATACATTGTCGTTCCTTCAGGCTAAGAGCAGGTTTGTGCCTGCATATCACCCAGACATGCAGACAAACAGCTGCAAACGCTCACTTAGTACTCAAATAAGCATTCATGGGGAGAATCGCATTTCTCTCTTTTAATGTTTTGGTACTTTTTCTTCTGTTGATCTGCTGGCCCGTTGTACTTGTTTGCTAACTGCTCTGTTTACTTGGTTCGTTCTAATTTGACCTCTGTACTCTGCCTCTGTGACTTACTGTGAATCACATCTACAATCTCTCTCCATTGCAGCCTCGCAGTTATATCAAGAGTACAGCGAGGTCGTCCTGAACAGAGAGATTCAACTGTCTCATTCTGACTCCATAGCAAGAAGCAGAGATCCTTCCCCTATCCGATCATCTTCCTCTCCCAATCCTTCTCCAAAGCTTCCGCGTAGGCCTCCCCCACCTAGGCCTCCACCCCCCCTATACCCATACACTCTGTCCCAGGAAAACTCTAAAAGTCTCGTTGTGCCTCCACAATCCTCAAACAGACCTCCGTCTCCTCGACTGTCCATCTCTCCCTCTTCCCCCAGCCTGTGGCAGGACCTCCCGGGAGTGAGGACCAGCACGGAGTTCGGCAAACTCACTGAAGATGCGAGACGACTGCAGGAGGTAGAATTACAGTTACATCATTGCTCTCCTTCTGAAACCTCGGATGTCCAAATTTATAGTTTTTCAGGAAATGGAAAAAACATTGGAGTTTTTAAATGATTAAACACTGTGTTGACAAGCACTTTTTAATACTTTTTATTGGTTAGATATTTGCTAAACCCAGTGACAAACGTCAAGGGTGACTAATAATAATGTTTTATAGCAAAATAATCATGAAATATGGAGATACAAGGTTTCAGAAGGACAGCAGAGATTATATTGTACTTATTGTTTAGTACCACAACTTGCAAAGTTTCTAATGAAGTGGTCCCAGAAAGCACTAGGAGTATTTTCACAAGAACTTCACTTGAAGAATCTGATTTGGAAACTTGTCATTTTCTTTATGGGTAACGTCCCTGAAGGCATGTATGAACACAGCAAACGCGCCTGCATTTGTGCCATAATAAAGGAGGCGGTTTTTGTGTTTAGTCAATTAATTTTTCAAGCCAACTTGGATGGGGAAATTATTTATGGGTTAACCCGGAGCAAAATAGAATGTACAATGCCTCGCTGAAATTGAGACCATACTGCAAATCGTATTGCAGAGCTCGTTGGAATGCTTGATTCTGATTGGCCAGTCGCGACATTTGCATGTTCGTTACATAAGGGATATTGACAAGCAGCCAGCTGTTATCACAGAAATGTCAATTGTCAAAAAACCCCCGTCTAAATGATTTGCTGCTTCCAGGTTACCGTGAGTTATTATTTTTGAGAGGTTGTTATCTGGGAATAACAAACCTGCAAATGTCACAACAGGCCAATCAGAATCAAGCATTCCAACGAGTGTAATATAATAATCCCAGATAACAACCTCTCTAAATGAATAACCCGGTATCCCGGATTTGGCAAATCATTTTGACAGGTTTCTTTTACCAATTAAATATGAATATGTCTTTTAATAACATAATGACATATATTTATAAATTATTAAACCAAATTGCCCGTTCGTTTCTTACCTTAAAACCGAAAGTAAACGGCTTTTCCTCACGGAAGGTCTGCATTTGGTAAAAATGAGCAGATAAAATATCTCAAATTTACATTTCATGTCCAGTTTTTTTCTCATGTGATAAGTAGCCGTGTGGGATAATGAAGAAGCAGCTGGCTGTTATCATGAAATAAGCCCCAATAGTGTGATACAACACCCTCCGACCGCACGTCAGGTCCTGATCACACATTTACAGCTTATTTCTGCGATAGCAACCAGCTGCCTGTACATTATCCCATCCTTATCATGGCCAAACTGTAACATTGTAACAATTTAATTTCTTTAAATTGCTTTAAAAAAGATAAACAACGTACAGATCTTAAAATACAAGTTAATTCCAATGAAAGTTATGTAATGTAAAAATACAGTATAATCTACTGAGTAACAGTGAAAGTATTCAGACATGTTCTGGTTGTCAAACAAGAGGTAACTTGTCCGTAGATGATGGATTGACATGTTTATGACACGTACAATTTGTTTCAACTAAACAGATATCACTGCAATATGTGTCTTGAGAAATCAAACCTGTCTGTCTGACCTCTGTATTTTGTAAGTAATATTTTATTTTTGTTTGGTGATGAGAGCATCATAAGATTGTCATTTTCTTTCAGGTGAGGTTTGAGGTCGTGACCTCTGAGGCATCATATTGCCGTAGTTTAGACATCGTCGTGGAAAACTTTGTGATGTCCAAACAGCTCAATGTCCTCCTGTCTTCTCAAGACAAAAACTGGCTCTTCTCCAGACTAACTGATGTTGTTGCCATCAGTCACAGGTTAGAATCACATCTTTACATTACAGAATCATATTAGCTGACAAATATTGATTGAAGACAATGAAGGATGGTTAAAATAATTTTTTCATTTCAAGTTTTCCCCATTTAAGGTGTATATTGTAATATAACATATCAATATAAAATAAGTTACAATACGTTTTGTAGCGCCATGTTTTTTTAATTTCCCATTTTAATAATCCCATTTGTTGTGCTACCTACATGTGACCTGCCTCAATATATATAATGTTTTTGTACTTTTACTGCCTCTTAACAAGCGGCCCTATTTTGGAGCATTGTATTGATAGCTAAACAAGTTCAGAACATGAATGTTGAGTGTTTTAGCTTTCAAATGATGAATAGTTTTTGACAGTTTATTGAATATTAATGTAAAACAAAGCTAATGAAAATGCAGACATGCGCCACAGGTGCGACGCGACATGACACACGGCTTGTTCTAATGGGATTGTCACATCGCGCCACATCCAGTGGGGACAAAATTTCAAATTATATTAGGTTCTAATGCGTTCAATTGTCGCATCGCGCTGTTTCCGGTGTAGACACGGTGTTAGGCTGTGTTCACATTTGATTTCTTTTTTGAGAAGAAAAAGTTGACAATAGCACTTTTTAAGTAAAGAAAAGCTTGCACCGCTGTGGTTACAAAAAGCAGCTGGCAATGACTTCGGAGGCAGCGTTTGTGCATGAAGGCAGCTCAGAGAAACAGATTTAGACAGGCTTCATAGGCAGCGAAAAGGAAGTCTGTCTGAATTATAAACAGAGATCGTCTTTGCTATAACCACTAATATATTTAAAAACTACAATACTCATTTATAGGTAGCAATGCAATAGGAAGTTATTGAAAGTCAAAATTAAGCTTGCATTTGTACAAAACTCTTTAATAATCTCTATTATATATTTTTAATATATAAAAATGCTCCAACCGGCATTTCGGAAGCATTTTTTACAGAGCTTGATCCTGCTCGATCAATCACTTTTTTGCATGTTGTTATAGAAACGACAGGTCTTAATACTTACAGTACTTTGCTTTCTATTGGTAAGCTGTGAAAAAGGTGCTTGACTTAGGGCTTTTTTATAGAAATGTTGAAAACCTTTTTTAACTTCAAAAAAGATGATCCGATGCATAAAAGGATGCCGACGCTTTTTTGAAAACACGGTATACTCCAAAGGATTGTAATTTAAAGCAGATGCTAGCATCTTCAAAAAAAGAAGTCAAATCTGAACATGGCCTAAAGGCGCCCTTCCCATGGGCACTGTGCATGTTACAAGAATTTACCTCTCCCAGTTTTTATATGAAGTTAACATGTGTTTGATCTATTTAATTTATTTTATTACTTTAATCTAAATAATTGAATATCTTTTAATTAATTTGACCAGTTTATATACAGAAGGCTCATTTAACTCTAAATGACGCGTTGTATGTACAGCGAAAATGTTATTCATTATTTTGGAAATAAGTTATTTAAATTTTTTGTATCGTTTTTATTTTGCTCAAAATAATGTATTATTATTGTGTTGTTAACCTATTTTGTATTGAAGTGAATTGTGAACTGAGTGTATCAGGTCCTACACCTCTAGCTGGATATACAGTAATAAAAGTGTATTCGAAATCTCGAACCTTTACCTGTCCACTGATATATTTCTTTTTGATATGTAGCTTTCTGACTCAGCTGGAAGAACGAGTGGAGAGTGACGTATTGCAGTTCACCCTCTGTGACATCATCATCAAAAACTGCCCACGATTCCGAAAGGTTTACGTGCCGTACCTTACCAACCAATCATATCAGGACCAAACGTATCAACGTCTAATGTGAGTATATGGACCCCCCTGAATTGTGCATTTTCTCTTGTTTATTTCTGTATGCTTTGCTTATTGCTGTTCGCTCGTGTCTCTCAGGGATGGGAATCACGAATTCCGGCGAGTTGTGGAAAAGTTAGAGCGTAACCCTGTGTGTCAGCGACTGCCTTTACGGTCTTTCCTCATCCTACCGTTCCAAAGAATCACACGCCTCAAACTGCTAGTACAGGTACCCCCAGGTCATGTTGAAATCTGCCTCCCACCTTTTTCATATTATTTATTGTACCATTGAAGGTAATACCAACCCTTCTTGAAATTACGTTAGTCTTGTGTCCACAATGTTTGCCAAAGATGACCCATTACTTTATATCTTGTCTGTGCTACAAATAATATGGGATGCTGTCATTCAAGAACTTTTCTTTGTTTGTAGAATATTGTCAAGAGAACAGCTTCTAAAACCGCAGACGAGGTTCTGGCCATTAAGGCTATGAAACTGTTAGAGAAGGTGAGACCTCTTTCTGATGTTCTGGTGATGCAGTTATGAGTTCACCTACATATCTACAATTGTCTCATGTTTCTTTACAGATGATTCAGGAAAGTAATGACAGCATCTCTCAAATGAAGAACATTGAGTCACTCGTGTCCCTCAATGCAAAAGTCGACTTTGAATGCAGGGTGAGCGTAAATCGTATTAAACTTTAGGAAATTCGTAAATACTATGAATGCATAATGCAACATGTCATTTTGCCTGGTGTGTAGACTCTTCCGTTGATCAGCCAGTCTCGCAGGCTGGTACGAGAGGGGCCTACGATTGAACTGAGGGACTTCTCTCTGAAGCAAAATGAGAGAACTGTTTATTTGCACCTTTTTAATGACTATCTCCTGGTTTCGTTGAGGAAAGAGTACGTTTGTTTATCCTTTGAATTGACATTCACATTATTAAACATGAAGAGTGAATTTGTAGTTTCTCATGTTTGGTGAAACTAAAAGGTCTGTTGTGCTTCTTTCTTGGTTTGTAGAGGGGGAAGGTTTACAGTTATAGATCATGCTCCGGTTACAGAGCTGCGGGTTGAGAACTGCATGTTCAAACTGCATTCCTTAAAGAAAAACCTGTTCCGGCTGCACATGGTGAACCAGGCTCTTCTGTTGCGTACTGAAACACGGTAAGTGTGCTGGTGTGCATGTTGCTTTGTGAGGAGAAAGTAGTGTTGATCAACTGCAGTAACCTTGTGATGGTCAATGCTGTCAGAAACTAAAATGCGCTGCACTTTATCCGAAGTATATCTCAGCTATTCTTCTGATCGTGTATCTACATATTTTGTTATTTTTATTTTGTGCCAAAAAAAAAATATTATTAGCAAAGTCCATTTACTCAATACATGCAATGTTTGCATTTGCAACGCCTCTGGGCAGAGATTTACGTTGTAGCAAGCCCACAGTCATTTCTCCTCAAATCAGGGAAGGCATATATTTCTAAAATAGCTGGCAAAAATCACAATTAAACAGCATATTTCTGATCAATAATAAACCATGACATAAACTGTATGAATCATAACTGGATTGGTTAACTTAAATTGCTCTTAAAATCTCCTTTTTCGATGTCGCCTAATCTACTGCACCTGAGCACAGACTGGAAAGCGCCTCACGACAGCCGCATCACAGAGAATCGTCAGTCTTTATTGATTGACGAGTGGCTCGTTTTAATGGAATGCGGGACTTTCTTGGCTACAGTGGCCATATTGAGCGTTGCATTCCTCACCATTCATTGTAACGGCAGTATCTTGTTAATATTAATATCTTTGGCATAAAAATGTGGTTTGGCAAAAATCTAACCAATAAAAAGTATTAAAAAGTGCTTGTCAACTTTGACAACATAGTATTTAATCATTTAAAAAATACCTTTTTTTTTTTACATTTTCTTGAAAAACAGTACATTTAGATTTGGGAAGGACATTAATAATGTACAAATGCACTAGTGAGGTAATGGTGCAATATGTGATTTCTGATAAACACTGTTGATAATTGAAATCGATACTCAATGGCTCCGCCCTAAAAATAACAAACACGCATGGAAATGGGTGCTCTTTATTATAGCTGAGGCCATGAAAAATAATGCTAATTGACAAACGTGTCAATAAAGTCCTTGTGAAATTAATATTTTTCTTGAAATATTGCAGTGTTTATTGTAAATAGTTTATCAACCTGGGTCACTTTATTTTTTAAATTCATGTAAATAGAATCTGAAATGCACTTCCATCCTCTAGTGGCTATTCATCTTAAATGAAGCTGGTTAGACAACTTGGGCAGGGCATCCACTCCTCCCCTTCAAGGGTCTGCCAGTTCCATTTTAAATTGCAACCGCTGTTTTTATACATCCAATCAATTCACAGTGAAAAGCCCAAGCCATGCCCATTATATTTATTATTCGACATCCCATTTTATTTGAAAATGCGTCAAATATGGAAGTAAAAACATAGATGTCATTATGTGAAGATGTCGCTTTTTACTACTCATAAATATATAAATATTAGATAGATATCAAAATTAAATTTTCAAGTTTTTTGACTAGACCCATCTCATATTTTCCATCCTATTCCCTCAGAGCTGATAAACTGCGCTGGATATCAGCACTCTCACGACCTTATCCCGAGATCGACTTCAGTGCGGTTCAGGGTAAGTCACCTGCTCCAAAGCACACTGCAATGTCAAAATAAATCTTGTATTAATGTTACTTTTTTTTATCTCTGCCCCCCTTAACAGACTTACCCCAAGTGCAGTGCATCAGAGCCTATATTGCCCAGCAACCAGATGAACTCAGTTTAGAGAAAGCCGACGTCCTGTTAGTTACCCAGCAGAGTACAGACGGTCAGTATTTAGTAGGCTTAAGGTGTTTGGCCCTAACAGAGAAACACTGGCCAGTACAGACAGGTAGAATTTCTAGAAAGATGTGAGTCGGTGTAGAAAGCCTCTGCTTTAAATTCAATGTAAACTTTATATGCTGAGCTGTGCATTCGTAATGTGTGATTTAATGAATCTACTTTAATAGAATGCATATTTGTGTGACCTTGGATAATGGCTGACTATTAAAGATTGTTTGAACATTCTCTAACTGTAGGCTAAGTGTTCACACAAGCATTATACAGACAGAGAGACCAACATTTTTTACAACATTGAACAATGTAACCTATGGTCTTTTAGAATAAATGCTATTTTAAAATATGCATTTATGGTTTCAGTTTTGGTCCACTGCGTTAAGAATATTTTCGTTTCTTTCTTTTTGGCCAGCTTTCTTGTGGGGCGATTTAATTATATTATTATATTATATGATTATTGTGCTGCCCATACAATAAATATATCATTACTTCTCAATGGACATTTACATGCTAATGTTGTGCTTAGTTGACTTTATGAATTAACAAATGTGAATAACTTGTGGTTTGCAAAAACGTACTGAAGATTGTCTCTTTTATTCAGGCTGGGTGGAGGGAACACGTCTGTCCGACAGGCAACGCGGTTGGGCTCCGGATTCGCACTTGGAGACAATAGTCAACGACAAAACGAAAAAGCGTAACCTGCTGGACACAATGAAAATTGCAACCGCTGCATTGTGAAAAGCCATCAAGGTTCTCAGGTGGAATTATTCAGCCACAAAATATTTAGTATTACTTTTTTGAAAAGACCTTGGGAGAATTGTGTGAATTAAAGAGTCGATTTCATGGAAAGTTTAATGGAAGTTTATTTTGACTGTACACTCAAGCACAAGGCGTGATATGCACTCACCCATGTTCTCAACACCTTGCTGAGGGTGTTTTTACCAAAAAGTGGTAAAAGTTGCTTTTATCCAAAGTGACTATTTTGGAAATTTATCAGCATGTGTGTTCTCTGGGAAACATGACTTTGCTGCTTACACAATCCTCTTCCAATTTAGCAGAGGGCATGCGGCATCACTCCACTGTTTATATACAATGTACATAAAGGCTGCCATATGTTTTGAAATAAGGACTCATGGGAGCTTCTGGAGAGATGTTGGGACAGCAGCCTGCGTCTTCAAGATAAACGAGTGGCCTCTTTGGAGAGCCATGCCAGCTGAATATAAGACAGTGAATATATTGCACACCTGCATGAGCAGCTTTTTGTTATTTATAAACATCCTCTTCAGAGTGGCATGTAAACACGTCGGACTGCAGCCTCACAGGAATGTTTTTTCTATATCCAGGATACAACAGATAAGATGAAAATTTTGACAAATGAGTAAGAATTTGTAAAATAAAAAATGGTGGACATCAAATCAAATGTATGCAATACAAGGGCACACTTTTGTATAATTACAGATGATGTATTGTGGGTGGACTTACTGTTATAAATGAATCGCCACACATGTATAAAGTGCAATGTACTGTACATAATATAAGTATTATGTTTTCATGGAACAATTGCATACAATCTTTGTTTTCTATTAAAGGTCTCATGACCTGGGCTTGTTTATGGTTTTATACTGTTGTATGAGGTCTACTTATGACGTTCATGTGGTTTTTACATTTAAAACATCAAAAGCAATAAGTAATAGGCTGCTTTCTACCCGGGCTGTGAGGCTGCTGTTCTGTCAATTTATTCTACCCAGAGAATTTTGCTACCCTCCTGTTGTGATTGGGTTGGGGGAGTCCTGTTTTGTATGGAGGTAGCATAAATTGGCAGAACACACCGGCTCAACAAACGCTCGTGGGCATGCCTGTTGCTTCCCGATCCGTCCCGGATACACGATTTGTTCCGCGCATGCGCGAAAGTGCGTCTACTTCGTTACGAAACAATTTACGGCAGTTTAAAAAAAAGTAGTTTGACACAACTCGTTCCATACCGCAAATACATTTTTAATTATCTATTTATTGAAGATTGCACTTAACATCAAAAGACATTAAATAAATTACAATTTGTAATGGTTTGGAGAAATGTACTTAACGATGGATAGGCTACACTACCCTTTTAAGAGCGGAAAATAGTCTTTTTTTAATTAATTTTGATACATATTAGCACCATTTGCAGTTTTTGCACGGTATAAGTATTTTCTGGAGACCTCCTGTGATTTATAAATTACCTCCCACATCTGTAATTCATGTGACGCATTCGCACGGGATAAGTGAAGCCTATGATATGATGGCAAAGCTTTGCGTATAGTTTTATAGACTATAGTTGTATTGCGTTTAATGATACTGTATATGACTGTACCTGTCAGCATTTGAGACCCGTGATCGCGAACCGGGAGAAGATCACCGTGATCGCCTGTCTCAAATGTTACGAGTTTCCATGATAAATAAACAAATGGGAGACTGCCGGTAACTTGTGGATATCACCCAGCACCCGAAACAGTACCAAAATCTCAGCAAATCCAGAGTCGACCTGTGCCTTGTTCGCAAAGGACTTCGTTGTAAAATGAATCGAACAAACGCTCAATTTTATATCCACATGACCTGGAACGTCTTTAAAAATAAACTTCAACCACGCATAACTAATATTGGAATCCGAAGGAAGTTTATGCAGCGATTGTGTTCTTCCACAACCAGGCACTGACTGCACAATATTTTCAATCTCTAACGGCATGTCTATTGCTTCCTCGATAGGGCATGGCTAGAGAAGTAGTCGTTGATATTCTTCTGCGGAGGCTATGTTCAACCTATCAATGACGTCATAGACGTCGCTGGGACTGGTGTCAATAACGGTAGTTATTTCAGTAACAAGGGCGTTTAATGTTCTGATACTTCACAGTATGTTTGCTTGAATACATTCCCTCTAATATAACAAAATCTCGGGTTCAATTGTGGTTTTAATTCATGGCTCCTTTAAAACTGATTAGCACAAAATTAATTATTCTTATTCATTCTTAATGGTAAAGCATTTATTCACATTCTAGAAAGAAAGGGAATTTATTATTGGAGCTGCAATCCGTTACTCTAAAAAATGAAATTGCAGGTAACATATCTTCATGTGTTGAACAACTAACATTTCCCACAAAATCGGACCGGACTGCTTAAATTATCAATTATAAGCTTACCATTGTAAATCATAGTAAAAGACATGGTTTTCAACAAATTGTTACTGTACTTGTTCGATAACCAATTTTTGTTTTAACCAAATGAAAAAGTTACAGATTTTCACTATTCCTATAACTTAAGCTTTTTTTAACCACTTTGTTTTCTAAATGTCAGATAAGAGAAACAAAAACAAATCTATCTCGAAGAACAAATGCCCAGAATACAAAAGTCAGAACAAAAAATGCAAGCGGCACAGGGTTGAGTAGGAAATGCTTTAGTGTCTTTTACATAACGAATACTCAGTTGTACTTTAAATACATGTTTCTCTCAATATGACAGAAGAGACCACACTTTAACAGATTTCGTCTACTTTCAACTTAGCATGGAAATAAAAAACAATGCTACAGTGGAAAACAACTTTCAGAGTTTGGTGAACAACAAGACTGTACCTGAAACTGAACTTGAAGTGTCCACAAGTGACTGTTCCTGAGGCAAAACAGAAATCTACTAGAGCCCTGATCTTTAATAAAAGGTGCCAGACAGTCAAATCACATTAAAAGTAGAAGCAACGTGTTAGCTGATGGTGAGAAAGAATGTGAAATAGTTTGTTTTAAGCCCCATGGAGGCTTGATTCTGTGCTCAAAAGTGAATATTTTAAACAGGCACACATACACACATACATCCACATGCACCCAGACACTTTCAGAACTTCAGCATCAGCTAAGACGTGAACACTCACGCCCTCACACTTTCATAAGCATTAGCTTCACACTATACATTGTACTAGACTAGACTAGTACTACTACCAACTGTCACATGCTGAACGGTCAGTGTCATCTAATAGGAGACATGCACAAATACTGCACAAATCAAATCCAATGGGATTCTAGCGAGAACGTTCAGGTCCTGCTTGCTGTAGAGTTGCACATTGTGATATAAGAAAGGGCAGCGTTTATGGGTTTTTGCATGCACTGGTTCTCTAAATAAAACTAAATTGACAGCTCATATCGAGCTGTGGGAAGTCCTTTTTAGGTAAGTGCTAAAAGTTACATGCCTGGTTTCACAGACAAGGCTTAAGGTGAGTCCCAGACTAAAATGTTTGACCTGTCTTAACTGATTATAACTTGCCCAGAAATATCTTAAAATATATTAGTGCCATTGTTTTGTCTCAAGATGCACACCATTAATGTATTCTTCTTCGAAGGCATTTTTATAAAAGCAACATAATATCTTAATTCAACTAAGCCGTAGTCCTGTGTCTGTGAAACCGGGCCTCAGGAACTTCTCAAGCTCCAGTGGACCATCGCGACATCAGTCACAATTAAATAGAGTTTTATACTAAAATATGGAACTTGAAAGCATGAGCAGCCCACCAGCTCTGTGAGTGAGTGCTGAAGTGATGAACTGAGGTAACAGTAGCCTTGTTCAGAGCACAGCCGATCTGAACAACAACATGTAGAGGTTGACATTGTGTGTCCGTGTTGTGTTGAGTTATACAATAAAATACAGCAGGATAAAATTAGTTCCTCCTCTTGATACCTTCATTTATCGATTATTCGGATCGGTTCCTTTCAACCTGAAGAAAGAAAAAAAGTTTTCGGTCAGTTTGTTATGGTGTTAATTTTCCGCATGTGCGTGAGCATACAGCCTTGGGAAAAAATTAGGACACTATTTCAAAATATTTGGGATTTTACTATTTGTAAGTATGTGTTTAGGTAAAACAATCAATTCTGTTTCATTCTGTGAAATATTTATTTGCACCATTTACAATTTTTTGCAGGAAAAGGAACACTGGAGAAACAGGAGTAAATAGCAGAAAAGATGCTCTGTATATTTTCAGACCTCAAATACTGCAAAAAAACAAGTTCACTATTACTTTTAAGCATTATAACAGTAGAATTTGAACCTGCATTTAGGAAAAGTTCAAAAATATATTTTTATGTGATAACCTCGATTTTTATCAAGGTTGTCGCAGTTCTTGGTCACTATTGAAAACCTTATTAGGAAAAAGTACATTATAATTTTTGTTCACAAAAGAAGATATTTTGAAGAATGTAGGACAGCAAACAGTTCTGGGGCACTTTTGACGACCATTGTAATTTTTCCTACAATGGTAGTCAATGATGACCAAGAACTGTTTAGTTACAACCTTTCATCCAGATATCTTCATCTGTGTTGAACCAAACAAAGAAATGTATCCAGGTTTGGAAAACTAGAGAGTGAGTCATTCATGACAGAATTTTCATTTTTGGGTGAACTATCCCTTTAAGAAGAATCTTTTCTGTTCTCCCGTAACAGTGCCTCTGTGCCACAAGCAAGGTCTATAAGATATGATTTACAGTAATAATTTACAATAAGGTTGTATTGTATTAAATTTTGGCTGTTTTAGCTAAAAAAGAACAATATAGTATTTCAGCATTTATTTATTCGCTTACTTAGAATCTTTCATATCAAGCGAATCTGAATAAATGCTGAAATTACAATTTTGATTTCAAACATGTATTAACGAATACCTAAATTAACACTAAGATTAATTAAAATGCTGTAGAAGTGATATTTATGAATTATTAGTTTATAGTTCATGTTATTAAACATGTAATAATACCTGTAGGAGATGGGCAGGAGAAGGTTGTTCTTCTTTAGAGCTTGCACTTTACTGAGAGTCTGTGGGTCAAGGGCGATGTAACACCGTCGGGCATAGTCCAGTAGTTTTTCTCTTGATGGGTCAAACTCGCCAACCTCTGTCAACTTCTCCGGGGCCACCAGCAGCAGCTCGGCTATGGGTGTGGTAGAGGCCACTGTGTTGCGATCTACACCATGGATCTGGAAGGCCTTGGACATGTTTTTCAGCCTCTGGTATGTCACTAGGATCTTTTTGTAACGGAACAATACACCTGCTGCATCTTTTACTGGAACAACAGACGCAAAGTGAAAAAAAGAGGGTTTAAAGGACAAAAAAGTGCACCTGCCTTCTAAAATTATCTTTTTATTGTGACTTCTGTGATCTGTTCCACACTCACCTCTCTGTCTTTCTCTCCCTCTGGGGATTCTGAAGACCCTCCTCTTCAGAGCTGGGTGACTGCCGCTGGGCCTTCCAGGTGCACCGATATTCCGAAGAGACATGCTGTTTGATATCACATCCGCTCGGGACATCATTTCCTCTTCCTCAAGGTAACGGTCCTCCAGGTATTCGTCCTCTTCTTCATCTCCCAGAAGAGAAAGAGATTCTGTGGATGCAAAATATTATGTACAGAAATCTTGATCCGGTCCGGACTGTTTAACTGATTTATTTACAATATCTCACAGCTATGATCACTTCAACAAACAATTATTTAGTCTTTTATTGGACTTTTTAGACCCACCCTGCAGTTCATTGAGTGACCTGTTGTTGCTGCTGCAACTGCTGCTTGTGCTGCCGTGGCCCTGCAGAAGAGGCTGAGGGTGGGCGGGTCCGAACATGGAATTTATCTGTGCACTGACTGGACCAGTAGCAGAGCTTAGGACTTTAGCATTGGCTGAGGTCTGTTGGGTTGATCTTTGCTGGAATGACTGATGGTTGGCTGGCCGTTGGCTCTCTGCTTGTTGATCTGAAATGTTAATGATTAAAACTAGAGTTAGCTCACATGATCTTTATATTAGAGTGAGAATTTTCCATTTACCATGTTAGGAGCGCACAGACTTTGACCAGCTGAATTACATCAAAAACAGCATCTTCTTATGTCAGTATGATGTTTAGGGTTTGCTATGCATAAGGTATAAAGAAGTGTCCTTTTACCACGGTCAGTTTCTCTTCTCCTCCTCCAAGAAAAACTTCTCGAATCATTACCTGCATGGACAAGAAAACGTTCATTCTTTTATTAACGCTTTGTTGGTGAATTGTGATTATTAATAAACACACCAAACAACCTTAATTTTCCTGACGTGTGAAGTGGAACAGGGTGGAAAACAAAACATAATTTGGTTACTTTGAGGTCTACGCCGTACCGTTGCTCTCATGACTCTTGGTTGAGAAGATAAAGCGATCAAGCTGGCATCGCAGAAAGTCTCTCTCCTCTTCCAGGTCCTCGATGCGTTTCTGCAGCCATGAGTTTTTCTCTAGTGAGATCTGCAGTTGTGTGCGCAAGTTAGTTATCAACAAGTACGAGCTGCTCGGTGCTGGTGGATCATTACCTGTATCACATCACAGAGGGACACAGATACCTTATACACACAGCCTTATTACTGTTGTTGACACATTTAAGAAGGAGAACTAAACCCACCATCAAAGTTTTGGTCGTTGTGGTTGTAAAAGGGTCCATGTTGTTCAAAGTTGTTATCTTCAAAAGGAATGGAGATTTCATAGGCGTCCTCATTTTTTGGAGCTTAAGAATAATAATTAAAAGCACATTTAACACATAATAATATTGTGCACAATGGTAATTAAAGGTGTCAAGACATGACGTGTGTACTGCGCGTGCACTTACTCTGTAACGTTAGCTCTCTTGAACTCACATGCTTCCTCGTGGCAGAATCCTCATCATTCATATTTCCGTCTGTGCAGTTGTGATCTGAGCAAACACACGTGCAAATATTAATTACATCTTCTATAAATTACTGCATCGAACGTGCTCAAATGCAGAAGTCCGTAAACGACTATATTAAAGAACTGTCAGATTGTGACAAGCATCATCATAACAAAACAATCAAACTGTCATTGACTACCATCCTTTACACTAACAACAGCCATTTAATTCATTCATTATAATAAGCTTCACATGTTATGACGAACTGTGTTAATTGAAAAAAAAATACCAGTAAAATGATTCACTGTTAATAATGTATTTGTGTAAGAATGCTTTATTTATTTAGTGCATTAAGATGACAAGCAAACCGGCTACATTAAGCTAACGTTATAGCAAACACGTACTGTACACATACACGCTTTACAGTCGTTCTTCCAACTAACGTAAAACAGCATAAACGCGTAATCTTTCACAGTTCATTGAACAAAACATGTAACGTTAAAAACCGTTTCTCACTCTTGAACGTACTTCTTCTTCTTCTTCTTCACATATGTGAAGTGTATTTTAATACACTTTCATCTGTCCGAGTATTTTTAATCCGCTAACGTGCTAACAATAACAATTAAGTCGCCCTCAGCAGCAATGATAATAACTAGAAGACAGAAACCACTGGGACCTAAAGCTGGAACCAGTTTCTGCAACACAACTTTCAAAATAAAAGCCCTAACCAAGCACTTAGGAAATATAAAAACACTATTAAGAAAAATTATTTTGTTTCTGTTACCTACGTTTGATACTGAAATTAGAATTTCTGATTTCTGATTATGGAAATCAAATTAAATATTGGCCGGCAAATTATAAGAAAGAATTAAACTAAGAAAATTTTAATGTTGCTGAAATATATGGAAGCCTATTTCCGCCATGTGATAAAAAAACAGGTTCTAAAACATCATAATTATGAGATTAAATGTCGAAATTATGAGACGAAAAGTCATTGTTTATGAGATTTAAAAAAACAAATATGACACACAAAGTTGAAATCATGATTTAACATGCGCAGTGCAGGCAAGACTGTGCAAGCTGGGGACAGCCGCTGCTTAAAACGGTGTAAATGTAAATAACTGTACTTTTTTCCTTTCATTTAATTACCCTGATACAAGCAACCTGAATCAGTTGTTTTGAACTCATCCAAAGTCCAATTTTAGCCTCTTAAATCAGAAAAATTACTAAAGTACTAAAATAATTGATGGACCACATTTTTGAATTATAATATAGGCCTATACTCATCATAACTTTAACCATGAATTATATTTAAAAGCATCCAGAATAAATCAAAACTATATTCAGCTCTAAAGAATAGCCATGTAGCCTAGCTGTAACGGTTTCTCCACCGCCACCAGTCACGCCCCCCATTAGCTTTTCCCAATCTCCGGACTATTAACCTAACAGAGTGGAGAGGCAAAGAATCCATATTGCTTGAAGGCCAGTGTGAATTTTCCACAGTCAGTAATGATTTGGGCTGCCATGTCATCTGCTGGTGTTGGTCCACTGTGTTTTCTGAAGTCAACAGTCAACACAGCCATCTACCAGGAAATTACATTTTTATTTATTTTATAGGCTAATATTCTTATTTTCTAAGACAATGAATTTGGGGTTTTCATTATCTGTAAGCCATAATCATCAAAATTTCAAGAAATAAATGCTTGAAATATTTCACTCTGTTTACTGAATCTACATTGGTTTCACTTTCTGAAATGACTGACATAAAATATTGACAATTTTCATGATTGTTTAGATGTAGGCCTACCTGTATCTCTTGTTGTGTTAGTTATCCAGGTGTATTATGTTCCTTGCACTAGTCTGACCGTTCTTGCTACCCGTGGACGTCACTTGTTATTTGGATTGTACGTACCTGTGGATGTTACTCACCTCATAATTCCGATTTTTTAAATCTCATAATTATGATTTTTTATAGCATGGGGCATGTTCAAGCTTAAACCGGTGAGCCACGTTAAAGAGACAGCTCGCACAATGGGTCCAAGTAAAGTTGTTTAAATGTGTCTGCTGCAGCTCGGTATTAGCAACAATTGAAGATATTACAATAGACTTATTTTGCAGTATTCAACACGTATTTATACAAATTTCATCATACTCCGAAAATCCTTCAAAAAGAACACAAAGAAATGCCTTCTCGGCTGCCATAGTTCAACTCATACGTCATTCAACCGCACTACCGTTTCCGTTTAAAAAACGTTTTGTTGGGGCTGAACGCAGCCCCCGATTTTTTATCACGTGGCGGAAATGGGCTTCCATTTGGTAGGAAAATATGTTTGAGGCACTAAAATAAAAACGATTTAATCTTGATTCATTTAAATAAAATAATATTGCATAGCAACATTAAAAAATAACAAATAAATGAAAACTCACATTTTGTCACATTATTAAGCTAAATTGAATTGCAACCTTAGAAAATTTGGTAGCTGTATAAATGTTGTTTTTGTAATAACTAATTCATAAATAACATAATCTTATAATACACAAAACAGAAGACATTTAAAGGACAGAAGAAAGTTCAATGTCATCTGTTCCGAAGAAATGGTCATATGAACGTCATGAGGATGAATAAATAAAAACAACATTTCTATTGTGAAACGAACTTTTCCTTTAATGCAAAATCATATAGTTCATTAATACATCGATTTGAATAAAAACATAAGCAGAGACAATTCACCATGACTCGTTTCATTAAATCAGATTTTTTTCAGGCAGAGTAGGCTACTTTTCTGTCGACTCTGATTCATAGTACGAAAGAAAAAAGACTTAGAACAACGTGAGGGTGATTAATGACAAAACGATTTTAGTTTAAGACCCAGCTAAATTACCTGCAGGAAAAACAGCTTGTAGAGACAATTAAGTTTTAAGAATATTAAATTATGCACACATGAGACATTGTAACAATTTAGCATTCATTTTAAATTTGATCATTTTGTTGGTATTTATTTAAACACGAGGTTCACGTCTTCATTATAGGCTTATAATAGTCGGCACATAGGTCAACGGATAAAGGTTGTAACTTCTGGTGAATCATGTTTACTGGCATTTTTCCAATACCGAAACTGTGGACTAATGTTAAAGGAATTCAAGCAAGAATCCGAGCAGTTCCTCATAGGGAATATCCATGAGACCTACGTCATTGTTAGTTTGATTACATTTCTGCGAAATATAAGATATGCGTATGGCTGTCATGCACGTGCTTTAATAAAAATGATCGCAGAACTAAATGAAATTAAACTAAACTAAAAAAAGATGATAGACACATCTGAAATACATATAATATAATATAAAATGCATAGAAAAAATAATTGATTTTTTGATTTTGAAAATGAATCTTTATAGCATTATAGTATTACCTGACTTTTTACTTTCCTTTACGGTGAGATTAGCCTAATAAAAGTTGTATAGGAATATGCCTTAAAATCCATGACTGTTAGGAAAGGACAATAAAGTCTACTCAGCAGACGACTTTGTGGTCAATGAAAGTGTATGACCTCGAAATGGATAGCATATGACAAGTATAAGTTACATGCTGAGGCTACCCTTTCATGAAAACGTCATTTAAGACAAAACCAGTTTTAAATATTTAGTCTTCGGGGGTTTCCTCTTCTTTTCTTCATTATGATGACTAAGCATCTTGCGAAATTTACAAGTACAATAAAATCCTGTCCTCAGTGTCACAACTTGGTAGTGCCTAATCTTCACATTTCACGTTTGTTGGATGGAAATTGCAGGAGCTTCACATCGACTCACTGGAAATAAATTGATGCTTGTGGACAGAGGTAAAGTAACTGCACTTTTAATATAATTTGTGGTACTATAAATTGTTCTGAAAAGCCTTTGCCAAATCCTGAGAATGAATATTTGATTTAATGATAAGAATGTTAGCTTGTTTTATAGTATAAAATTAATGTGACATGAGGAGTTTAGTTCCAAAATTAGATAACTCGTTTTTTTTTTCTTGTCTAAAATCACCTTTTTATGCTATACTGTTTTTATTGTGTTTTATTGTGTTAATTAGCTGCATTTTTAGTTATTATGGCTTAGATCTAAACAAACCAACTGCAGTTTGATTGATATTATTTTTATTGCACAATAAAAACATGATTTTTGAAAAATAAAGAAAACGGAGTTATTTTATTTTGGAACCACATTCTTCATATGTAAATAAATGAAATTAAAATGTTTACTAGATATTCAATTATTGCCATGATATCTGTCATTGCATGGTAGGTGGCCAATTACGTTTGCATTATGCACAACAGATACACAATTGTTAGGGTACAGAGAACCGATACACTTTGGACCGGTACATAATTGGGTCGATACCAGAGTATCGATAAGACTCATGTTAAATGGCGAATTAGAAAATGTCACGTCCATAACGTTGGAATTGACCATTTGTAAACTGGAGTTCTAAAGCTCAGCTACAATAAAGAAACTTAAAATGTTTAACATATTTTCACATCATGTGTTTTTCAATTAAATTATAGACCGGAGTATGGTTAACAGTATTGATTAGTACCGGTATCGATAAGCAGTATCGATAAAATCTTAACGATACCCATCCCTAAATATTTCATATTACATCCATTAAATTAGATATATCATATTTTTAGACTGACAACTTATTTCAGATCATCTTCTTCTTTCTCAGCTTCCTTTAGTTACCCTTAAAAAGCAACATAAAATAGCAAAGTAGATAATTATCAGTAAATAGCCTTACACAGCATTGTACTTTTCTCCTTTTCCAGAAGGTTTGACTGCACACAATACATAACTTCCATGATGAACAGACAAGGAAATCATATGAAGAAACTTCAAACATGCATTTTTTTACTATTGGTGAGTCATCACTGAGTAACCAATGAACTTCAACAGATAGATTATATTTTAAAAATGTCTTTATTAGTTGAGTAATTATTACATTCAAATGTGAAGTAAGAATGTTTCATTCATTGCAATGTTGATCTTTCCAATTTTAATCTTTTCCCACAGGTCATAGAATTTGCAGTTGGACATAGTGTCAAAAACAAAGGGGATTGTGCTAAAAATGAATTCTGGTGTGGAGATGGGTTCTGCTGTGACAAATGTGAACCAGGTAAGGTTTTCATGTAAGTGTCTGAATAAATTCGGCATCAGAGTGATCTATCAAAGAGCCTCAGATTAAGCTTAATACTTTTTCTGACGAGACTCTTAGAGCGCAAAACTAAAATGCTTCTGTTAGACTGATCGATCTCACTATTTTCTTCTGTCCTTAGGGTATAAGTTAGTAAAGAAATGCTCCAGTGGAGTGAAGTCTATATGTGAGAAATGTACAGAAGGGACCTACCAAGACAAGATGAACTATTTCCCAAACTGCTTCAGATGCCAAAAATGCATCAAGCTTAGTAGACGTAAGACAGTTTTTTTTTATAACCCTGACATTTACCGTTCTGTATTTCGCTGTATTGATTTGTGCTTATCTTTCTATCTTACTTGAAATCTCTCTGACAGCTCATGCAGTGGAGATTTCAGCATGTACGGCCCAAAATAACACAGTTTGTGGATGTCAGCATGGGTACCGCAAGAGATTTCTTAACAGCTTTACATGGGATTGTGTCCTCTCTAAGAAGATGAAACACTAACGTGCATTTATATTTAAGCACACTTTTATCCAAAGTGAGAATGACAGTATTAACCAATACAGTATTTGCCAAAGTGATGTTTTTGTTTATTAAAAATGCATTAAAATGTTTATATGCATGTTGCACAGTTGTTCAGTGTAAACTAAGTTTTTAAAGAGGCTTGGAGAAAACAATACACATTATGTGATTTAATACCTAGCAGAAATTGTAGAAAATATTTTTGTCTACTCAAATAAAACCCACATTCTCTTATATGCTGCAGTTAGACTTTTTTGGCAAATCATTTTGGCCATTAATTAATACAATAATATATTTCAACAATGTTTGTGTTTTGTAGCTACAAATAAAGTATACCTCATATTTTAAATCTATTGTACAAATATGTTTTGTAAAAGACAACATAGACCGATTTCAAATGTACAATACATAAAATCTACGTTTTATATTGTGTCCTTGTGTAAAGCTGTTTTGCAATAGTGTTGACTCTGAAAAGTACTATACAAATAAACGTGATTTTAAATATATTTATTTTAAAGGTAGGCCTATTTGTTTAATTGTGTACAACAAAATATTTCCAGAATGGTTTTTTAACATCTGTTAAATTAAAAAAATGACTCAATAAAAAGAAAGAGAATATTATATGTGTCTGCTTTTTCCTGCAATACCAATGAACATTATGATAAAGAATCCTACAGAACTATTTAAAATGTATTGATTGAATGAAATTGTTGCTGCTACAATAAATAGTAAACATGTCTCTACTGAGTATTATTCAGATATTCTGTTAAATAAGGTATTACCCAGAGATCATGTCTTCATGTGTTTGGATGTAAATTGCAAGGACACCATGCTAGAGCTTTTTGTGATATGATGGTAATTGAACCGTTGTATGAGGCTAGTAGACCATATTTTAAATGCTAAGAAATATAATAATAAACCAGCATGGAAAAAGTAAATGTCAGCATTACATAATAAAGCTTTCAAGATATAGGTTATAGTTCTACAGGGACCTCTTCAGGACCGGAAAAAGTTGACTAATGCCAAGTATAAAATATTCTTCTCAGTATTTCTTGTACTGGATTAATGCTACATTGGCTGTTGCCTGAGTTTATGTTGTCAGTTACCTCGCTGCCTGTTATTTAGGATAAGGCATGCAAGGTATGGATATAGGCCAATTGCATTGGCAAGTGTAATGTTCTGAAACAATACTATTCTGTCGATTTAATTATTAAGTGATAAATCTTGATATCACCAATAATCAATTTGGTTTTAAGCCACAGCTGACATATTTATGCCCTGAAAAAAGCTGTAGAACTGTATAAAATACAAAAGTCTTCGGTTATAAGGTTTTATTGACGCCTCAAAGGCATTTATATAGAGTTAATCATGAAAAGTTGATTATTAAATTAAAACAAAGGCGGGTCCTAATAGTTGGTTAAGAATTTTGAAGTATTGGTGTGCCAACCAAACTTTGCAGATAAAAAAGGTTGCAATAGTATGTCAGCTGCTTTTGGGAATTGGAGTGAGGGAGGGGTTACTTTCGCCAGCTCTTTATATGAACTCGTCATATCTCTTCAAAAAAGAAATACATTTTTGTTATTAATTACTCTTAGTGATTTGATTAAATGTTCTACTTCACATAAGATAAAAGTAGCTATTTTCTTAACAAACCTTTGTTTGTGAACAAAGAATTTTGCCAAAAGGATAAGAAAGTTAACAGTATATTCAAAAGATTTGTTCTGGTTTTCAAAAAGCAAATCATATCCTTATTGTGTAACTTACAGTCAATATCAACTTTAGAAAAACAATAGAAACTCAACATCATAAGAAAAGTGATAAAACACATGAAAAAAATAAATGACAAAATATCTTCACTTTCTTTTTTTGCACAAATCAGCTAAAATTTCGACACAATAGCATATTATGCAAATTGTTTAAATTTACTTCTTCCACTTTATTGGATATACAGTATTTGAATATAGCTAGCCGTACCACTCAGGTAGGACTACACCTTAAGAATGACGTAGCGTTAAGAAGGTTTCGGGAAACCCAACCCATCTCATTATACATTAAAGGAATGTCCCTGTAAGCTTCAGGTTACTTATAATGACTGTTTTAGGATTTTGCTGAAAACGCCATGGTGGAGCAGTGAAAGTGAACTGTTTGAAAGGAAAGGGTTCAGTCCTTTCGAGCTGTAATGAGAAATATGATGTATACATGTCGGTTAGATGATTCTCAGAATGTCATTATAATGTAGATGTCAAACCCTGGGTTATGTGGTATGATACCAATCAAATATGAGAAAACATTGGTATAACAGGCTTTTTTAATTGTTTGTATTGTTTATGTGTGTATTATGTATTGCTTATGGACTTGTCTTAAAGTTGAATTGAAATCATCAATCGCCTACTTCATTGAAGATAAAAAAGTCTGGAAACCCTTTTTCAGCAACACAAAGGGGGCCAGAGCTGTATAATATTCTGGAGATGACATATGTATCTGATCTCATTACACTTTATTTGTTTTACTCTTTTTGGCCAAACTACTGCTGACACACAATCCACAAGAGTTCATTTCCAGTATAACAAGAAAGGAAACCTTTAGCTGAGCCACAACATAGAAATGTGGTGGTTTCGACCTTAAGTTATAGTGGTTTATTTTGTCATGAAAAGCTGGCTGAAGACAGTGTAAAATCCCGTTATGTCTCACGACTTGGTGTTGGTTTGAAGAGGATCCGACGCGGTCATAACTGGAGTATAAACAGTGCTGGAAATGACTCGCGCAAGTCCGCGATGGGGAAGTTCCATGACAAAATGAAATTGAGAAGATTTCCACCTTTTAATATTGTGGGATTTCTGCAATTATGATTTAAAAACGTTCCTTTTAAGGGTCCCCACAGAAACATAGCAGGCTTAAACTTGAAAAAAAAACCTGTTATCTTATCAAATAAAAAGTATATAAATAAATGAGGTATTGGATTTTGAATTTAACATAACAGGGTTAAACTTGACAAAAACTCTTATCTCATAAAAAAGTATATAAATAAATGCGGTATTGAGTTTTGAATTTAACATAGCAGGCTTAAACTTGAAAAAAAACTCTTATCTTATAAAATAAAACGGACATAAATAAATGCGGTATTGAATTTTGAATTTAACATAACAGGGTTAAACTTGACAAAAACTCTTATCTTATAAAAAAGTATATAAATAAATGCGGTATTGAGTTTTGAATTTAACATAGCAGGCTTAAACTTGAAAAAAAAACTCTTATCTTATAAAATAAAAAGGATATAAATAAATGCGTTATTGAATTTTGAATTTAACATAGTAGGCTTAAACTTGACAAAAACTCTTGTCTTATGAAATAAAAAGTATATAAATAAATACGGTTTTGAATTTTGAATTTAACAAAGCAGGCTTAAACTTGAAAAAAAACTCTTATCTTATAAAATAAAAAGTATATAAATAAATGCGGTATTGAATTTTGAATCTGTTATATTGTTTTTAACTCATGATGTTATCCACTTCTTCATCTTTATTCAACTCTTTATGTTGGATTTAAATATGTTCTGCCATGCTTTAAAACTGAACACAGAATAAAAACGTTTTAAAACGTCATGGCTGTGTTACTAAAAGCATCATAAGCAGATCTTAAAATCGCTTTTTAAAACCCAAAAAAGTGCAAACTCGTCCGTTATCTGAAAAGTCAGCAGAGAAAAGGAATGTCATGTGACATCACCTGCGTGACGTAAGTGTGGAACTCAGGTGGACGCCGGAGAAACCGCAGACGAAACGTGTTATTAAATGCCAGGGTCTTAAAAGTATATAATTTCTGTGACAAAGGTAGGAAGACAATATTTTATAGTATTTTCTCTTTTATACAGCATTGCTTAATTACAGGTTCCATTAACAGTTACTTTTGCAAGGATTTCCCTCAACTAAAACACCTAATCTATAATAGGCCTAAGGTTACCGTGCCTCACTGTGTTTATCACATTCACTTTAAGAGGGTTTTGAGTAGTGTTAACAACAAAATTACATGTGTGGTTGATGACTGATTAATTCCAACTTTTTGTTTGACATTTTCTCTTTCTTACCCATTAGCTATTCTCTTCAAAGGGAACGATTCACAATGTCCAGCACTGAACCTGTCGGATTGACCCACTGTAAGTTTGTCCTGGTGTTTGCAGTCCTCATGGATCTCCTTGGTGTTTCCATCCTGTTGATTGGAGTCTTTGTCCCACTTGAGATCCATGGTCGTGACTTTGGTGACCTGTTGGTGTATTCTGGGGCTCTGCTGGTTCTGCTGTCTATGGGGGGCTGGATCATGTGGTACAGCGGAAACATTGAGGGTTTGATATCTGAGATGGAACCGACAGACAAACACAATGCAGTGGAGCGGCTTGCCCGGACCCTCAGCCGACGTATACGGAGGCACCACCTCCGCTATAACACACCCTGAAAGCTGGTCATTCATGCCTGAAGGTTGACAGATGGTTACACATCTGTTGATTTGTTTGACTGTTTGTGTTAAAGTGAATTATTTGCACTACAATAACTAAATGTATGCAATTGCAGTTATAGGCCAGTACCTGTATTATACATTGTTGTATGGGCTGGGGAAGCTTTTGCACATTGTGTTTAGGATCGATGGGAGCTTGTGTGTGTGTATGTAAAACATCTGTTTTTATCTCTTGAGAGATTTACTGATAAATATTTCATTGTTTAAAATAAGACATGTCTCTTTGGTGCTTTATTTTAACAATACTGAAACACTTGACCCAAAACTCATCACATAGTATAATATAGAGAAATAACAGAGAATCAATATATATATATGTATATATATATATATATATATATTATCAAATGTACACATGTCATATTTCAATAGCAAACGCATTAGATTTTCCAGTTCGGATGGTTTTGTCCGGTCTCATATAAATTGGTAAAGCCACATGTTCCCTCCCTCACAAAATACTGCATTATAGCCAAATCCGCTTAACCGAACCCTCAATTATAACTTAGGAAACAACAAACAATCAAATCGAAAATAGAATATTACCATAACATTGTAATACATTGTTCTCAAACAAAACAATAAACGGGAGAGATCTGTATCCCAAAATGCAAGTAGTGTGTCAGTCTTTGTCAGTTTCCTGTCATGACAACAGGCTGCCACAAGAGATTCCAAGACTGGATGTTTGTATTTGTCATGAAAATACTTCCGGTCTAAATACGTCACTCTCCATATAATATAAATAAAGCTTTCTCCTGTTCCAGTATTTAGGATGACTGTGCAACAAAACAAAGTAAAACACCGGCCAGACTTGATTTGGAAACACAATAAGGCAAGCAGGAGTAAAGCCATTCAACAGGTCATAAAACAGGACACAGTCCTACACCAAAAGTTCACTGCAAAACAAGTAAAATTACGTTGATTGTTTCTGTGTCCCTGAATACATTTATAAGCACCAATAAGACAAGAACACTAATCCATTGTATGTAGTGTTCATTCACATCCTCACAATGGTAAAAGAAAGAGTTTTTGTGTTTTTAAAGGACGGAGCTTGGAACGGAGGGGATGGGGCTCTGCCAAATAATCATGTGGCTTCGCTCGGATCTCTGTGGGACACACTCGCTGGGACCATCACTACCATCATCTCCTAAAAAGGAAAAACATTAAATTATTTTACAGTACAAGAATTTAAATCAAATGTCACTTTTAAAGAAACCTTCTCAAATTGATGAATATTTGAAGAGTTTGGTTCCTAAAGAGATAACTGTGTTTTTAATTTTTGTTCCAGAATCATGTTTTTTTATTGTGCATTTCAATTAATATAAGTCCGTACTGCAGTTGGTTTGTTTTGATTTAAGCCATAATAACTAAAAAAATACAGCTTACTAATAAAATAAAACATAATAAAAACATGATAACATAATAAAAAACAAAATTTTTGAGTTATCTAATTTTGGAACCAAACTCTTCATTTATAGCATCAATACATTAACTATGTAAAGTCACTTATTGAGTCCTAAAGAATAAGTTTTACTTTCCAGGCACAACTAGTAAACTCTCACCAATACGGAAATTAATGTATCCTTCCCCTCCACTGAGAATGAGCTGAGAGGTAGTAACAGCGCCATCTGCTGAATTTGAAGAATTGCTGCAACCTGCATTAATAAAGGATACCAAGACAAAAAGAGAAAAAAGCAGAGTGATGTAAATAATTACTGATAATACTATTGTTAAATACACTAACTAAAGTAAATCATGTGTTTCGAACCTGGTGCAGAAATAATGAATTTAACTGCTTGACGGTGGCCGTGAAAACACAGCTGAGCCAAAGCCAGAGAGCAGTACGGTATAGAGCAGGACTCTGAACCTGCAAAAACAGAACAATGTAAATTTTAAAAAGCACAGTAAAAGTATCACAACTGAAAGCGAATAAAAAAATGAAAATACTCTATTATTTATTTTTTCTACTCACTTAGTGATAGGGGGATTGAGAAAATAGCACCACTTCCTGTGCCCACCCACAGCCGTCCACTGACCACAGATAAAGCTGTGATCTGAAGAGTAGAGAGAGACAGGTACGCAGACCCTGATAAAAGAAATAACAACCAAGTGAAATAACGCAAGATGAAATATAATATTGATATTCTGTCGAACCGATTCACATGTTTTATTTATTAAAGCAATAACCCCCAAGAAGCAGTGGGTTACGTGCCCCTTAGCTGTTATAAAACGCACTCTAACCCATTGCTTCGCGGGCTTATTGCTTTTTATAAAACGGTTATATAACGGTTACATAAAATAAAGTAAATAAAATGATATTTAGCTATAAAATATGGTCAGCCATTACAGTCCATCTTACCTAAAGCTTTAGTCACCATGAACGATAAATCAACTTCCTGTAATGGCCGACCGGTCGTCCAATCAAAAAGCCTAAGGATGGGATCCAACCGGCAGGAAGCCCAAACTCCACTTCCTGCTGCGCAAAGGAAACGCACCTGCTGCTCACTTCGCTCTGAAACCGTGAAAGATTTCTAAGAGAAACACAGAATGGAAAACGACACATCTCAGGGGTTGGAAGTAATGTTTTCAACGTAAACACAAGATAATCCACATCTGAGACTAACCTCTATTTTCCGTTGTTTCACATTGATCATGTTAACTTTATTCCAGTATCCCACCCAAAGGCACCCCTCTTTAGCCAGGCAACAGCGTACGGGCTGCAACGGAGGTGTACCCAGCGAAAGCACTTCTTGAGAATGGAGATTCCAGATACCTAAAAAACATATTTAAAATCATACATCTGAGTTATAGTTAACACACTTAAACAGATGAAACCCTATACACACAAACCTGAGTTGTGAGTGAAGAATACAAGAGTCCCATTGGCAAACCCTGCAACCACCTCACCCTGAGAATACCTGTACACAGAAGATATTCAACAAACTTCTGTCCACAGGTGTGGATTTATCAACGTATTGGAGATGTTGAGAACAAAAGAAAGTTTACGTCAAGGAGTGCACCCCCTCGGAAAGACAGACAGACTGCAAACAGAGGCGACGTGAGATGGACGCTGAATGGATCAGCACACTGCAAGAGAGGAGCACATTTGTTTAAAACTCTAAATATGAGCAAATGTAAACAAATGTAAATATGTCATGCCCTCACCTTCCATCTTGTGTTCCAATCCACACGGTTCCGGCAGTATCACCTGAGAAGCAATAAAATAATTGAAACACCACCAGACAACTCTGAGACAAAGCATGAATGTATACAACCTTAAAGGGACGGTTCTCCCCAAAATGAAAATTTTGTCATTATTCTCTCACCCTCCTGTCATTTCAAACCTGTGTGACTTTCTTTCTTCCGCAGAAAACAAAAGAAGATATTTTAAAGAACGTTGATAACCAAACAGCTGCGGGACCCATTCACTTCTATTGTATGAACACAAAACAAATGCAAGTCAACGGGTGTCTATACAAAAACATTTTCTAAATATCTTCTTTTGTGTTCTGCAAAAGAAAGAAAGTCATTCAGGTTTAAAATGTCAAGAGGGTGAGTAAAAGATGACAGAATTTTCATTTTTGGGTGCACTATCACTTTAACAGTAGCTGAAATGACTAGGATGTAAATGGTTGTTATGAAAGGTACAAAAATGTATCAAAGCATCATGAAGAAACAACTTAACTACACATATTCATTTTCAATCTACCAAGCAGACATGCTCAGACTGACCTATAGAGGGCACAGCACAGATGCATAAGGCAGGGGAGTTGGGTGGAAGGCTGAACTGATCCAGAATGGTATTGGAGCGTGCTGGGTCGATCACTGTGACATCACTTCTAGACGCAGGTCCAGTGATGGCCCACACAGAGCACTGAGGATGGGAGGCGGGGAGTGAAATGAGACGACAAACTCATGGCATAGAATTTAGATGGAAATGACAATTCAATAAAAAGATGATGCAACTTTACGAAGGATCTGCTCTGCAGGTTAAGAGTCAGGGGTTAAAAACTTACTGCCATTGACACATAGCCTACCGTCTGATCTCCTGACATGTCTGGAGGGACTGCGATGGCACATGTGAGCTGTAAAAGAGATTAATTGTTTATATAGACCATAAATGCTGTCCTGAGATTTCGAAATCCTTGACCCGTGTTCCCAACAAGCTAAAGGCACATAGCAGAAGAATGATTCACTTCCGTTTTACCTTAAATCTTTATTTACATCAACTTTATTCATTTGTTGGCCTATAATTGTTATAGTACAAACAACACTATTTATACAGACTTAAAAATAACAAAGTTTATTTCTAAATGTGATCCACGGATGCCACAGCACAGTTTAAAAATGACACATAAGCGTGTGGTTTAGAGTAACTGAACTGACAAATTCAATTCCAATTTTATGATATTTGTTTTCCATGTGGCCAGACAAAAATATAAGGAGTTCATGGGAGTTTTAACTCGTCACTACTGCACACATACACTACAGTACACACAGAGTTGAACTAAAAATGAAACAGATTTTGATGACCAATGGTTGATTTCCAGGGTGTCCCACCTTGGCTGTAGCATCTCTCTGATCCAGCAGTCTCAGGTGGATGAGGACGGGCACATCTTTAGGTTCGGGAGAAGGGTCACAGTCCTGCTCCACACACACACATTTGTTATACATTGTGGGGACTATCCATAGACAAAGACATTTGTACTGTGGCGAAATAGCATATTATCTTTTCAAATAAGTATAATTAAGATTGTTTAACAGTGTAGGTGGTATGTGTAGTGTTGTTAAGCTAGACTAATGCAGTGCGAATAAGTGCACGTTGATAGATCTGGATAGAAACATACAGTTGTTTCTTGTTTTATTCTATTTTATTATTCTGTTTAATTTATCACATTATTCCCTTTATTATTATTTCCATTGTATATTTACCAACCCTTATTAAGTTAATGCATTTATCATATATTCATTCATCATATGTATGCATTTATTTATTTTATTATTCCCTTTTATTCTTATTATTTGTTACATTTCGTCCTTATTGTTTAACCTTCGTTGGGAGTTGTATTGTCTCTTATGCTGATATGAATCTCCAATGGTCTCCATCTCAAGGTTCATAACAACGTCACGAGACAATGTTTTGACACTGCAATCTTGCATGGTTAACAACACCTATTGAATCTGTTTCTATCCATACAAAGTTTGACAGAGCTAGACTGAGCATTAAAGCACAACTAAGATTATTCAATAAAAAATAAAAAAACAGTTTATTCAACATCACTTCGTCTCCTGCCTGCTGCTCTTGCTGCTGTTCGGTTGGGTTAAAGTATTGAATAAGTTCCTGACAGAGAGAGATCTAGTGAAACTGGACAAAAATTTAGATCTATAAGATCTGCAAGCCATATCTCATAGTTGGATTTAACGATGTACAAAATACACATCATGGAAAGTGTGCAGATTGTTGTAAAAAAAGAACTATGAGACGAATCGCTGTCTCTGACACACATCTGGCTCACAGGTTACCCATCTAATGTATAAAGTATATACAGTTAAGGGGGTGAGATGTTTACCTTTATGTTTGTAACAGCGAGAGGTATGCTCCAGCCGTGGAGCTGTTTTTTACCCAGAGTTCCCCACACGTGAGAACGGATCTCCCTATACAGCTCTCTCTTGCGTAATCTGGGAGATGGAGTGCTCCTTAGAGACAAAGAAATATGAATCATTTGAATAACTTAATAGCAGAATTACATACAAAATAAAAAACAATCCATTTTTTTCTTTTCTTTTATATTTCAAATGAACATAGCCCCTGTGATCCTGTGTAATAGGTCTTACTGTTGTCCCTGTTATCTTAGGAAATTTAATATTTCATTCCATTGTTACACATATGACACACAAATTGATCAACCACCTAAAAGGGAAAATGCCAGTTCGTTACAACTTCTTTTTGATTGTCTTAAAGATATTAAAGATTGGATGGCCTCTAATTTTTTACATTTGAATGAGAGTAGGACAGAAATAATGATATTTGGCACGGATCTTACTAACAAGTGCTTAGACACTGATCTGGGACCTTTGCGTCCATATGTGAAGTGTACAGCCAAAAATCTGGGTATAACGTTAGACAGGGATTTTAAACTAGACAAACAGGTAAACTTTGTAGTAAAGTCAAGTTTTTATCACGTAATGCTCTTATTTAAGGGTAAGTCTTCTTTATCATTTAATGTTTTTGAAAGGCTAATTTATGTCTTTATTTAATCTCGTCTAGATGACTGTAATGCCCTCTATGTTCGTGTCGTTTAGGCATCGCTCTCACGTTTGCAGTTTGAGCCGCGGCTCGACTTTTAACACACACGTAAACGGGAACATATTTCCACCATATTGGCTTCCCTTCACAGGCTTCCGGTCCATTTTAGAATCGATTTTAAGATTTTAGTAATTCCTTTTAAATCCTTAAATGCCTTAGCCCCATCCTATCTATCCGATTCAATTAAAACTCATGTTCCATCCAGGTCTCTAAGGTCTTTGATGTTGTTGGCAGTCCCCAGAGTAAGACTGAAGACATTACCGGTATCAGTGCGGATGTCTTAAAACACACTTTTATTAGTTGGCTTTTAACTCGGTCTGAGAGATTTGGTTGTTCTTTATTATCTGTCTATGATGTTCTTTGCTATCTGTGATCTGATGTTAATTTTATGACTTTTTGTACAGCACTTTGGTCAAGTGCTCTGATTATTTTTTAAATGGGCTTAAAAATATATTAAACTTAAAACTTGTTTTCTAACTGATATAATGCATTGGTATTCTTTACATATCCCTGCTATGCAACTTACTAAAATCTTATCCTTTTCACTTGTTCACGATTATTATTAGTGATACTACCAATATATACGGAGTTATATTGAATTATGTTTATATTACAAATTAAAGGTCCAGTGTATGCAATTTAGCGGCATCTATCTGTGACGTTGCGAATTGCAACCAACACCTCACTCCATGTTTTGCCGCAGGAGAAAAAAAAGCATATTTACGAAACAAGCTCTTTAGAACAGTTTGTCCGTTTAGGGCTACTGTAGAAACAACATGATGAATTTCAAGTAAGGGGACCTGTGGTGTATGTAGATTGAAATAGCTCAGTTTAAGGTAATAAAAATATAACACTTCATTATGCAAGGCCTTTATACACCTCATAAAACTAAATTAATTTCTGTCGATAGATTACTCACTCTGTTTGGGCCTGTCTCATGGAGTGTTGCTGTGGAGAATCCCCTGGTGTTTGTTGTGAACCTGTTGTGGGGGAGGCGGTTAACGCTAAAGCTGTGGCTGGAACTAATGGACCCTTAGTCAGCCCCAGAAAACGATTAAACCTGCACGAAAAAAAAAAGAGTCAGAGCAGGAAATACATATATAAAGTGAATCTTACACTGTGTCTACACCGGATGCGACAGGCGTCACGCCTGACAAACCCATTAAGAACAAGCAGGTTGTCATGTGGCGCCGCTCCTGTCGTGTCTTGTGTGGACACATTGTAAGGGACTTGTTATAATCCCTCACCTGCTCCAGACACTTCCCTTTCCTTCAACAGGGATGCGTTCTTCTTTATTTACTCTAACAGACGACAAAAACACAGATGAGCATATAAACTACAAAGTCCAATCGTAATAGGGCCTCTTTTCTCAAGCTATGCCGTTCATGTCTTTAGAATGAAAGGTGCTGAATGAACTATATAACCTGAACTATAAGCAATTAGCACTAATGATTAGGTTAAGGTAAACCGATTCCCAGTGAATTGTTCTGAATTACAGGTTAGACAAAGAGACAAGAAATTGCATTCTGGGAGATTAACGGACTTCAAAGCCTGAGAGCGCCGCACAGCTTCCTGTAATTCGAAGAGACGCTCTTTGTACTGATTCTTCTCCATGACAACTCGAGCCATTTCGGAACGTGAAAAGCGACGGAGGGAGGTGGGCAGAGACGCCTACAGAGAACAGAAGAAATCAAGGATTACTATGAGAATTAATGTATATATGACAGATTATTACACAGAAAGAGCTATTATGACCATTTGCAAGCCAAGGAAGGTACAGTTTTCAATAGAAAGTGGGGAACGCATTTCTGAAATATTGCTGAAAACATTGCAACTGAAATCTATCACAAAAACAGTGTAAAAAAGAAATGAGAGAGAGTCTTACATCAGGGTCCTCAGTTTGGACTGTGTCCAGCTCCTTTCGTAGTCTGAAACATAACAATTCTGCTATTAACTTCCTTTTGTAAGCAAATGTACTGCATATTATGCAAATTAATTATAAAGATTATTTGTGCATTTAGATCTAAAATCTAAAAAATGTATTACTAAAATGGTTAAATTGTAGTATTATTGGTATTTGGTTTATTGAATGTACATATAGGTCAGCTGGCACAAACGAAAATCTGTCAGAGGGCGTTCGAGTTACCGTTTCGTTTCCTCCTCCATCTCTTTGGTTTTTCCTTCCAGTCGGGTGATGGTTTCACAACAGGAAGCAAGTTCCAAATTCAGGGCAGACCTCTCATTGGTCAGCTCTTCAACTCGGGAAATCAGGGCCTTACGAGCAGCATCCACCATTTCACTAACACAAAACAAAAATGGCATAGGGTCAGAGACAGAAAGAAATAAAGCTGCCATGCTCATAAAGTCTCGATCATGGCTTATATGTGTAACAGCCTTAAAAAAAGATTTCAGGTCTTACTGGGTGCGTTTAAGTTCCTCATAATGGGAAAGAATCTGCTCAAACTGGTCTGTGTTATCTGCAAACAGTAGAAAAACAAGCTTTAAAGAACACAAATACATAACACTCTTACAAAGTCAAACAGCTCATTTATTGCACAACCCTGAATATGTGTCATAATGAGACTGCTTAAAAAATGCTTAAAATGTTCTTTCAGCTGGTTATTATTGCAAAATAAAGCCAGACGTGGCAATAAGGACATGACACTATTTTTCATGTTAATCCACTGTCGCTCGTCGCATGGCCAATTGAATATTATGTCCCAAAGCGTCACGTCCGTTTAGGACACAGTAGAGGTGGGCGGAATGGCCAAAACCTTTTTCAAGGAATGAGTTATTTTATTTCACGGTAACAATATATTTCATGAAACCCATTGTAATCTCCCATTGTAATTCTATATTCACAACTCATTTATCTTAGATTGACTTAGCTAATTTATTTATTACAGTTCATTTAAATGCTCACCATAGTTAAAATGTAGGAAAGTTATGAAAATGTACTAAAGATATCAGATTAAGTTATTATAATCAGATGTATTATATTTATTTAAATTTATCTTCTGGCTATATCACATGTATACAGTAGGAAGACAGAAAACATGTATAACAATGAACTATGAATAGGCACAAACAATGAGAGTACAGTGTATGACTAGTGTTATAAACTCGTGTTCATTGGGTGTGTACTGTAGGTCTTTACCGCTCTACACTCTTTATTAGATGAGCAATTTTAGTGTGTTGCGACTCTTTGTCTTTAGGTTTGTTTATTCTCTGGCTTGTTTTTGCACTGGGAGTCTCTGGAGACTCCTCAAGCGTCTCCCAGAGGAGGTAGAAGCGCATCACATCAAATAGCTCACACAGTGAGCATCATCTCGCATTTCAACGCAAGTTTCACCTTGATGATGTATAATGTTACCTAAACAATCTATAACACTTTTATGTTAAATCATAGTTGTTTAAGGGTTTCTTGTTTGTCATGAGTCATAAGACTGTCCACTGATCTTCAAAACAATAACCCAGGTCCTCCACAATCTTTGCTTTTTTAGCATTTCTAGATATTTGACTCATGTCCAGCAGTAGCTGTATGCGGTTAAGATTCCTCTTTTTACATTGAGAACAATCAAGAGACTCATACACAACTATTACACTAGATAGAAACATTTAGTGCTGCCCACAAAGTCAACACCATTCATTTAAAGTCACGTGGGTGTAAACCTCTGAAAATGGTTTTGGTGTAAACTGTTATTGTTTCATTTATACATCTTATTTTTTCATTGACTAATGTCCTTCAGAAGATTTAAAAATACATAAATGTCAGGATATTAAATATAATATTTTTTACACCAAAACCACTTTCAGAGGTTTACACCCACCTGACTTTAAATGAATCGTGTGCGCTACATGAAATACAGATGTGGGGAGATCATTTCTAAATCACACAAAGTCCAAAGATAATACTAATCCCGTGCGAAAAAGGCTCAGGTTACATTAAAACTCACATTAATTTCTTAATCTTAAATGTTCATTTTCACACACACGCAGACACTATGCACACAACATACCTCTGACACTGGCCCCCTGGTCCACACTTTCCACATATTCCCGGCTGAGTTCAGATAACTCCGAATATAAAGAGTCAGTATTCCTCAAGTTCCAGTCTAAGCTACTCGTGTCATCATCTGCTAATTCCTCCTCTTCTGTTTTTTCATCTTCACCTTCTGGTCATCGTTCCCCTCCTTTTCCTTCACCTGGACCTGACTGATCTCATCAAACAAACTTGAACTGGATTCAGAACTACCTGTCTTGGAACAAACAGGGGAGCTGGAAAAAACAAAGTAACATAAAATGTAAGTTGTTTAAAGTGAAACATATTCCTTATGGCAAGATAAAAATCAACAAAGCACTGGAAAAGTCCAACAAAATAAAAAATGTTATCATAAAAGATAACTACACAGGTCACTCAATAATAAGAAGTGTTAATGTATCTTAATGGGTAGACTTATGGGTTCAACTCTCAGAGAACAAGCCATCGTTTTAATTAGTTTACTATTATTTTAAAATGTGGAATAAAATAAAAATAAGTAAGTGACCATAAACTGACATGTGCATGACATGTAAGATGACATATTGCTATGCAATCACATACAGTAGACTTTCAGATTACATCACTGATGTTAACATTTTTTAATCAACGCAGTATCGAGATGCAATTGATTGTGATGTGTTCTAATGGGGAGACATACAGTAAGTGTAACAGACTGTTAAGTAGTGGTATAGTAATGCCAAGCAAGTTACCCACTTGGACACAAATTCATTTTAAGAGTAGGACAAGCGAAATGGAAATCAGGTGCAATCCTGTGAAAATGCAAAACAGAGTAACATACCATTTCTTACTTAAACAAGCAAACACCCTGTCTACACCAGATGCACACTATGCAACAATAAAAATGCCTTGTTCTTAATGGGTTTGTTGCGTCATGCCGCATTCAGTATGGATACATTTTAAAGGACCAGTTAGTAAAATCTAGCAGCAACATGGCGAATTACATGCAATGGACCAGCGGTGTATGTATGTAGGTTAATAAAAACAACGCTTCAATTTAAGGGCTTTTCAACCTCTGAAGAGATAGGTATATATATTATATTACTTTTTTTTCAAAAGATCTTCCAAAAATTGACATACTGGCCCTTTAACTCATTCGCAGCCAGCCTACGCCAGCGTTTTTGAACATTTTCACCCAACTTTAATGGCTCACAGTAAATTTTCTGTAAAGAATATATGGACAAACAATATGTCAAATGAAAGAACAGAGTCTCAGCCTTTACACAAAAGAAACCGTATTATTGCATCTTCATTTGTTCGTATTTTATCACTCTGTAGATGTGGGTAGGTTTCTTCAAAAATGCATCACTTTGATTAAACAGCTGAGATAATTAACGTTTTTTGTCAAAATTCAGCCCAGATTACACTCAGAACAATCATTAAAAACCGCTAAAACATATACGTTCTAGGTTCTGTACTTTTTTCCAGTGGTGTGTAACAGCACTACCTGCTGTACAACAGTACAAACACTGATTGCCATAATAACTCGTCTTTGGTGGTGAAAGAGTTAAAATTTTAATGGGTTCTTATGGGTCTTCTTGTCTTTTGTTGTGTTGCGTCGGTGTAGACATGGTGTTAGCCACTAAAGCCTGATACCTAACCAGCCAGTAGACATGCGTCTTATGAACTTGGAGCCTGATGTATAAAACAATAACGCATCTTAACAGTTTGTGAGTGTGACAATGAATAACAGTGACTTTGATCTAGATTTAAGATGACCTAGATCATTATTCTTTCTAAATAACCGCACCTTGTTTCAACGAGTCCCTTCAAATAGGCCAGCTCAGGGGTGGAGCTTATGATGTCACTGATGAATATCTGATCTGTGTCATGGTTAGCCTCAGTGTCTGTAACTTTGCTGTTAGAAACCATCATTTCTAAGACCCCGCCATCTTTTGGACCATGCTGTTTTAAAGAAGAGATGGATTTGTGAATTTGCAGATCTTTTATATAACGAATGTACAAATGGAAATATAAAAGAGATTTTTCTGAATTCACCTCTTCAACAATGGTGGTTTCGGTTTGAGCTTCTGTAGAAACATCATCTGTGTATCTGCCATGGGCATGATTCCTGCAAACACATGACACCACTGTTATCTTCACAGACTAAATATGTGAAGAGTCTTGAATAACATATTACAGTCACATTAGAACAGATGATGAATTGTGGCATTTCAGGACAGGACAGGTTACTTCTAAACAACGAAGAGTGCTCGTGTCACCTGAACGCAGGGGCTTCGCTCTCCCATTCTTTTCTCTTGTCTAGCAACTCTCGATGTGACAGTACTAACTGCATGAAAAAGAGGAAAAACTGGATTTTTATTGGGAGACATTTACAGTAACCAAAAGACAAACTAAAACAGCAGCAGACCTTGTTATGTGTGTGTTTCAGTGAGTTGAGTTCTCGAGTCAGATTTGCTTTCTGCTCTTCCAGAGCCACCACTAAAATAAACAGAACACAAACACAAAACGCATAAAAATACAGCATCAACACATGTTTGATCTATAAAATTCATCTTTGAATTAACATGAACTGACACAGAAGGCAGATTGGTGAGACTTACATTGGTCCGCTTGCTCTCTGGCTTTATTCTCCAGGTCTCTCTCACGCTTTTCTCTCTCCTTTTCTCTTGCTCGCATTGCCCTCCTCTCCTGCTCAAACTGATCATCCAATTCCAAATAGCGCTGTTGGGATACAAATACAATAGGTTTCTACCCTACCCTAATAAGAACTGCTTATGAATGCATTTAACACTATAATGTTTGTTTATAAACCTTTTATATTATATCCACATCATTTTAAGTTAAAGTGTATCAATTCTGCTGCAGTACTGTTCCCAAACAAAACTGCAAAAATCCATCACCTATTCACAATACTTTCTCCAAGTGTTGCTTTGTCAAGCAGGTCATTATGTGTGTATATGTTTATATTATATTGCACATTGTTAACACATTTTTGTGAAACAAAGGGCTTTCTTCATATAAAGCTGGGATAAGGGAAAGCATTTTTACAAATATTTTTTTTAGCTTTAATTGTTAGCTTTAAATGATACTTTTTAGGTCTAACCTTTTTTGTAAAAAAAATCAGTTCTTGAGCAAGAAAACTGTCTTCTAGCCTTACCATAATTCACAACCTTAATCTTAAAATGATGTTTTACTAGGCCGTTTAGTAACCTGGGATTTTATGTTTCAAACAGAGATGGCATGAGAGAGGCAAATGTTACACACTGAACTTTTAAAAGGGGTCATATGGTGCAAATACGTGTCGTTCTGTGTCTTTGGTGTGTTTTAAGTTGCCCATGCATGCATTAGACACTTAAAATTGCAAAAATTAAAGTGTCAGAACAAAAGATTTATTCTATCTAAAAGCGAATGCTCACCCAGACCTGCCTGAAACGCCTCGTGTAACCACAACCCCACAAATCGTCAGTTCGTGGTATGATTTGACCAAGACCGCCCAAATGTATACGCAAGAAAAGTGGGCGTACCTGTCAGTACAATTGCTTTGGAACCTGATGTTCAAAATATGGTAAGAGGTGTTTTATTTCTGTCACACGTTTGCAGTATTTGACCAATCACTAGACACTGGTTAACTTGCCAATCATAGCACACCTCGCTTTTCAGAGTGATGAGCTTTGTAAAAAATCTGCAAGTTTTTGTAAAATAATCCACAAGCTTCATAGAGGCGGGGCAAAGAGGAGATACAAACATGCACGGTATGTGAACATGTGAACATGTGAAACACATGGTTTTTAAACCCTTAAATCTTGTATACACATGTCATTTTATCTAAAACAAACGATAATATTTGTTTTCGCCGCATCATACGACCCCTTTAAATGTAAAAAATATGTTTCAAATTTATAAAATGACTATTCACAAAAGTTCTCTCACCTCCTGGCTCTCCCTCCTCAGCGCCTTCTCGCTCTGATATCTCTCCAGCAGTTCCTCCATCTCTCCTTTCTCTTTCTTTGCCTCCTCCTCTCTCTCTCTCAGCTGAGCCCTGGAGCTCGCCAGCCCCTCCAGAACCCACACCAGAATGGGCAGAAGGGACTCCACCACACCAGCACCATGAGACTCCACCACCAACTACAAAATAAAAACACTTCAGGTGTGTTAACATTGATCAGGCTGTTTGAATTCACTCAAAGCTCAAATATTTTTTGACGGTGTGATTCTTGTACTGTGGTGTTGCACATCACAATGCTTTTATCTTAGATGGCAGCTGCACACACAGGAAAAGCAGTTCTTGTGACAAATACTATGCTTCACTTCCCCTCTAAAAGTCAATTTCTGAACTTCAATACACCGGTACAGTATGTTTGTGTAAGTGGCCTTTTTTTTAGGTTTTGATATGTTTGATTGGTTGTTGTATACAAATAGACACTCTTGATGAGTTACCTGTAGTTCTGAGTATAGTTTCCCCGCCTCCTCGCTCACAATATCTGGATCCAGCTCCAGTTCTCCAACTCCACAGAGAGTATTTTCACTGTAATCCATCTTTGCGCACCTCCAGTATTCTGTTTGACTTATATTAATATCACTTTGATCTAAATCAAATCCACCTACCTAGCTTTCTAAAGTTTGCTGCTTGACCTAACACTGTTCTCTTTCCGTTATCAAAGTTTTCACTACCTCAAATTGGTTTCAGTGTGCAGCAAAGCAAAAGTGAAATAACTATGGTACGTTTGCTAGTGGATCTGTTTGTGTCTACTAATAACATCTCTTCGTCATACTGCTCTCATAAATAGCTATCTGAGAAACAATTTGATGTTTTTATGCTTTGCAAAATTTCCAGTTGATTCTTCCTCATCCATGCTTCTTTTTTCGTCTGACTCAAAGCTATAAAAGTGAATAACAGTCATCAGACAAGGGGTTAGCAGGAAGAGAAGCAGGTCTTGTTAATGTCTGGAGGTGTTTTGGTGTCCATTCTGGGCAAAAGAGAAAAGGATGACACATCATGCAGTGGGACATGCAACAGGTCATCAAAACTATTTTAAACAGCACACTGTTTATAACTATAATGCATACATTTCCAATGAAGAGGATCAGAGATGACGTATTTTTGTAGGCTTAGATCTAGATCTTTGCAGGCTGGTTCCCTCGACCGAAAGCCTATGCTTTTTTCCATAGACTTTTGGAAGATCTTAAAAAATAAGCTCCGTGATTGACAAAGGTTTATGATATTTACACGATTTGTCTATCGAGATCATCTTCACAAATGAACACAAAATGTCTTACTTTTTAAGCCAAAATACAATCGGGAGAAGTAAAAAGCTAACACGAGTGTAAACAGACTACACTTAAGGGAATTTAGCTCAATATAAACATCACCACCGCCAAGCCATAACACACGCAGTTTCTGCGTTATACGTCTGGATATGACTTGTCCGCAGAACACAAAAGAAGACATTTTGAAGAAAGTCCTAACCGAACAGCACCGGTGCCCATTCATTTCTATTGAACGCACACAAAAACAGTGCCAGTTAGCAACATTCTTCAAAATATCTTCTTTAGTGGTCTGCGGAAGAAAAGATGTAATAGAAGTTTGAAATTACAAGAGGGTGAGTAAATATTGATGGAATTTTTTATTTTTGGGTAAACTATCACTTTAGGATCAATTTCATAGATTTGTTTAAATATTTGCACCATTTAACTGAATAAAACCAATAAATTTGGGTACATAGGAATGCTGAAGAACAGTGATCACAATGACAGGAAAAACTTTTGAATACATTTCCATGTAATTGTTTACCTACTACAAAATGTGTAATATATAAACAATAGTGAAGCATATATTTAGGTTTAAATCAAGGTAAATAACGGACTCTAATACATATTAACATTTAACTTGTGTATTTGTTTAATCTTCATATTGATAAATGTATTACTACAACCGTGTTGTCATTGTTTGCCAAGACTGTGTAGTGCACTTCGAGATCAAACAAGAAGAAAAAGAAAACAAAAGTCATTCTGTCAATGGGCAGCCCAGTGGAATGTTAAAACAAGAACTGTCATCCATTTGTGATAGTGAATGACAGAACGATAACGTCCCAAAAAGACTTTTATCAAACGCTAAGAAGCACTGGTGCATCAAAGAAAGTAAGAGAGACGCTGTCTAGCGATCACAACGTCAAGTCCTCTCGTGACGTTGGAAAACACCTTGAACGCTTTCTGCCTTCGCCTGCATGACACTTGGCCTTTACACTTGGTATATTTCACCCCGAAACTATTATTCAGCGTAGTTATTTTCATCAACTCACCTTTACACACTATTGCAGCTCGAATAACATGTCTGTGAGTTCATGCAGATGAAATTTCAGTCCTTCGCTTTAGAAACGATATCACCTACTCTAAACCAGGTTAAACAAGAAGGCGTGGCTAGAACTCAAGCAGCTTGAGTGACGCAGGGTTTAGACCTATCGAAGAGAAAAACGCGATATGTGATCCAATCAGAATACAGGGGGATGGGAAATGGGCGGTGCTTCTCGCGGGGAAATAAACTTTCCTGAAACTTGAACATTGACACGTGACGAGAACGCTCAAAGTCGTCATGTGACTTCAGGCGCAAATCATACCTTGTAAAACGCTTCGCATTGCAGTGTCTGGGGGTTGAAGAAAATCAAATCTTCACAGATTTTACGTTTTGTTTTATTATATATAGTAATAATGATCAACACGCTCACAGAGTTCGCCATATGAAGCAGATAAAAGCTTTTGTGTACACTTAACACCGCAGCAATAATATATATGTTTGAGTTTGAGTTTGAGCTTTTCAAGTTTGCATTCCCATGTTGCTTTTACATGTTGGCAGTCTATCTGACCAATGTATTGAAAATATGGTTTTAGTTCATTGACATCTTTGCATGCACATTAAATCTGCTTTATTAACGTTACGTGTACTACAGGAAAACCCTATCATTTTCTTAAAAAAAATGCATCATTTAGTATCTGGGTAATCGTATAAGTTATTTTGTATTCAGTTTCAAGCACCAAGTTCAAACCCCCCCAACAAAAGATTAGCATTATGTCAAAAATAAATGTGTTACTGTAAAAAAGCTAAAAAATCAATGCAAATTTTATTTCACGAAAGCACATGACAAGGAAATTCATATAAATATAGTATGATGTGTGTTGCTTCAGGGAAATTGATCTTAATGAAATCATGTAAAAGGCCTAATTGAATTACACTTTAATGTTACAAAGAAATGCCACATATTCCATTTTGACCATTTCAGCTGTACAAGTGAACAGTGAAGTTTCAGTAGATCACATGGGTTATACAAAATACATTAAGATCCAAAATTGTGACATTGATTAATTCAACAGTAATATAGACTTTTTCTTCAATAAAATATATTCAAATTCAAAGTTTTATGAAATTATAATAATGTGTTTCATAGTGACTGTAATGGAGCACTGTAAAAAAAAGGTGGCAGGTTATATTTTTAAAGAAAAGGTATCACTTAAAGTGTACTGTTTTGATATAGATCTGAGTCTAAGTTAAGGTCTTAAAGATGAACATTATAGTAAGATATGACAGAAATGTACGTAAAATAAAGGAAAATTTACTGCCAGTACTGTATCTGTTTTTTATGGGATTTCTTTTACAGTGTACGCTGCTTGTGTCCTATTGTGCTGGGATAGGCTCCAGCCCTTTCATGACAGAAGCGAGTTCTGAGAATAGATTATGAACAGTCCCATTTTAGGACTGAAAAAGCTCATTTTGTCATTACCAGCCTGAATAATTAACAACTGGGCCATCGGCCCTGCTTTCTGACATCTCAACTCTTACTGTATCTTGCTGTTTTCTACAGTTATCCGGCAGTTAATACATAATAGGCATTCCCTTTGTTTTAGTCAATAATTGTCAAATGAGGATGTCATACGTACGGATTACACATAATTGTATTTGTCTTCAGTGACTTGAAAGAATGTCTGTGAAACCAATCGGAACAAATTTTTACCATCAGCATGCAAAGAAATAAAAAATATAAAAAACAGTTGTTGTTTTCCTTTTATCCACATTTAAATCTCTAAACATGCTATTAAGGGTTATTAGATAGATTAAACTCTAGAAGACCAATTGGAACAAATTCAACATTTCTTCTTTTTTTTTACCACTGATGACTAGATGTGATGAACGTGAAGATTTGCGCCAGGTTCTGTAGGAATATGTCTGATATTTAGTTGACGTGATATAAGAAAAGCAACCGAATATCAAACATATCACACAGCTCCTGACCTATCAGGACCTCTTCATGATCTTACACAGAAACTGAAAGAGAAAACGACAAACACACTAAAACATGTGTGAAAGATGTCAGATGTGAGAAGAAAACAGAGTGAAATAACATTAAATACATATGCATTTATAAAGAGGCAAGTGAAAGGCAAGTGAAAACTTCAACTGTCAATATAAAACAAAGGAAAAGTTCAAGTAAAGTTATACTAACAAAAAATACGATAAGATACAGACATATTTGGTGTCTTCAAATAACATAAACTGTAGAAGGGTGGAAGCATTAAAACAGACGGACAGAAAGATTCCCACACTCAATACTCACAGATTTTGAATCTTCAGCCATGACATCGTCAGTCATATCTTCATCATCAAGGTTGTAGCCGTTTTGTGTAATTCTTTGGTCATGTTTAGATAAATTTCTTGAATGTGTGTTGCATGAAGTTTTTGTGATATGGTGCAGTGTGTGAGCAAAGTGGTCTGTGTGAATGTGCCAAGTTTCATTCAGGACGGGTGTATTTATACACCCCTGACCAAAGTTTTAAACCCTTTGTGTGCACACACACATATTCAGGGGTTAATCAAGAGTACATTGATAACCTTGCCACAGGCTCTTCCCCTGCATTAGGCCAATCAATAGATGTGATTTTACACTTACACTCAAACAGACATCACACTGACATCTACACTCATACCACAAACATGTTCAGCCTCACACATCTATCAAAATCACAACTGAATGTAGTCCTACAGTAATAGCACATTATTAAAAAATAATTTAGAGATGTGCTCAACTGTCATTTATGAAGAAAAAAGGGGTTTGTCCTAAATAATGAATATTATAGTTGTTTTATATTGCTATGTGTTTTTAGTCCATTATATTATGTTTATTTAAATATTATAAATTTCCAAAAAAATTTGCACCATTTTTGTTAAACATAAGGCTGCATAAATACAAATAATATTCTAACTGCCTTGTAATAATACTGTGATAAATAAAAGAAAATGCTATGTGCAAATGACCCTGAATGTACTTTTTTCGTCCACTCACTTGAAATGTAACTTAGTTGGATTGTGACTTAGTTGGATTGGTTGGGTTTATTCAAACGACATGCCTTGCCTTAAATCCAGTTTTGCATTCTTATTCAACCCTGGATTCTTGTGCACAGCATGCTTTGCATGATGCTGAATGACAGAGCAATTATTGAAAACAAGTGCATATTAAACCTGTTTAAATGAGTAATGTCAATATGAAACTCTTACTTGCATGTTGCATGAAATGAAGGGCGAGTCCCATTTCAGTGTTTTCTTTCAGTGTATCTTAAAATCAACACACTTTCAATGTTGCTTTAAAATGTTTGCAAGTTTAATAAGTGTATAAAACTTTATAATCTTATAGTTGCAATTTTTATTTAAGTAATTCATGATTGAATGATGTGCCATTACATAACAAAAATCGTTCCAATATTCACTTGTACTCAAAAACAGATCATGACACGTTTATGAACATTAGGTCATGTTTATGGGATTTTTGCAGGATTTAAAGACACAAGCACAATTAATATTTTACAGACAGATATGAGCCAAGAAATTAGTTTTCAAGCAATCGTTTAAAAAGGGATGAACCCAGATGGGTTAAATTAACTCAGAAAATGGTTTATATTTGACACAACAGTGGTTTAAAATATCCCAGCATAGGTTATGCAAATTTACCACCCAACCGTTGAGTTAGTCCCATTTCGCCCCCCAAAAAACTCTATTTTTACACTTCATTTGACATTAATTTGCATCTTTGACTCGATTTATGAAAGTGACCTTGTGCTGTTCAATGCCGGCTCCACTCTGTAAACTCTAGAAAAAATCTCATTTAAACTCTGCAAAATCACCTTTTCTTCTGTTGCTTAATGTTTTACACCAACCAAGCACATATAGCGGGCTACATATGGAAACTTTATAATATGTCTATAGAGAATGAAAAATTATATATTGTTAGCTTTCTGCCCCTCCCTCTGTTATCTAATCCCTCACGCTCCACTCAGTGACCTTCTAGATGAGATCAGGCGTAAGAGAGACACTAATTGTTTCCCCCAATATTGAGCCCGAAGGGTCACGAGAGATAGAGAGAGAGAGAGAGGGGGGAGGGAGGGAGAGAGAGAGAGAGAGAAGAGAGAGAGAGAGATAAAAACAACCAGAGACCAAACAAATGGTTTTCTCCTAATTTTGACACTTTCACTAAGTAAATAAATGCATTCATTCATCATGCACTGTAAAAATATTTGGTTGACTACACTTTTAAGAAAAATCAAACTGCAGGGTTATTTAAAATTATGACTAGTATTGTCATTAAGTTGCTGTATGTAACTTATGTAAACAGGATGAAATTGCTTAACTTATTTTGATAAGTTAATGTAAAACAAAACACACTGCCATTCCAAAACTAGATTAAAACACTGATTGTTTCCCATAACTTCAGAAATATTGACAAAGATTTGTCAGAAGTTGGTGCTTTGCATTTTATAATTGTTGGTGTATTATCACAAATAGCATGAATTCTGTATGTAAATTTACATGTCCATCAGTTTAGCTTTATTACCAAACACGTGAATTGAATCACTTAAGATTAAATAACTAAGCAACAGTATTTAACATCTACTGTAGTTATGGAGCTAAAATCTTCATATCCACTGTATTTATTTCCACAGTAAACATCACAGTATCTTTATAACATACAACTTCAAAAATCGGATAAGCAATACACTGTAATGCAAATGTTAGATCTTTGTAACAGTTTTTTGTGCTCCTTTGGAGGTTCTGATTTGTTATTCTTGTCGTTAGTAATTATGGTAACCTGGGTAACAGAGTGAGGATGATGAAGCGCGACAGTGAGAGGGTCAGAGCTGTCCCATTAGTCAATACAAACACACATGTATGCATGACATAGAGCGGCAAAGCCCAGAGGGAGGGTCATAATGACACATACAATACCACAAGATGGAAAGACAAAATATTAAAACAAATATGCACATCCATACCTACATAAACATAAAAATGTGTCCCTGCCTCTGAAATCTTTTTTGTGATTTTTTAAAATAACTTAGTTTTATCTAATGTAAAGAACATTCTGTGAAAATATAATCATGATATATTGAATATTTACCATATTCGGGTCCAATATTGAATCTGTTTAGGAAACAAATGTGCTGTATTTTTGGGTAAACAAATAAAACTTGGTGTCAATTAAATCATTATTTAAAATCATTAACTTTTGTATTACACATGAAAATTGAACAATCATCATTAAAATCATCAAATAAACTATAATTTACAGCGAAAAAAACTCATTACATTTCTTTGCCATTTTATGGCTTCGTCGGCCTGAATGTCACAGACAAGATCACAATTAGGAAAGTGAAAATTACAAATTAAAGATTATTAATGAGGATAGATGATTGTAAAAAAATGGCTACAAAGCCATCTAGTCACCAACCTTCAAATCAAAATCATCCCATATTCCTCATAAACAGACATTTATTTGAAAATCAGAACATGGACATGACACAGAAAAGAAAGAAAAATGGATTTGATGATTTAACAGTCCAGTCTTTAAGTCTCTGTGTGTGTGCATGTGTGTACATACTGTATAAATGTTAAAGTATGTGTCCTCATATTTCAAGTTCTCAGATTTGTGGAATGCTGGAGATCAACCCAGACAAGATCTTCAGGTTTAAATAATCCTTGCAAACAATTCTCCTCCAGTCGCTGGCATATCTTCTCTAGGTCTTTCTCTCTCAGTAACAGCTGCACTTGATTTTTCCTTGTGAAATGTTTACTTAAGGTTCTTTAGCTTTTGGTTCCGCAGCCTTTGGTTCCTCAGGTTTGGGTGGTTCAGCTTTTGGTTCCTCTGGTTTTGGTTCCTCAGGTTTGGGTGGTTCAGCTTTTGGTTTCTCTGGTTTTGCTTCCTCAGGTTTTGGCTGTTCGACATTTGGTTCCTGAGGTTTAGGCTGTTCGACTTTTGGTTCCAGAGCTTTGGGCTGTTCGACCTTTGGTTCCTGAGGGTTAGGTTGTTCGACCTTCGATTCCTGAGGTTTAGGCTGTTCGACTTTTGGTTCCTGAGGTTTAGGCTGTTCGACTTTCGGTTCTTGAGCGTTGGGCTGTTCGACTTTTGGTTCCTGAGCGTTGGGCTGTTCGACTTTTGGTTCCTGAGGTTTCGGCAGTTCACTCATGCCACATAATTTCCTTTGAATGTAGAGAAACATTGGCAAGTAAATTAAAAGAAACATCACTAGTTGATTATAATTGCCTTGAACTAAACATTTTGTTAAACCTTTCAATTTTTTTGTCGGAACATGGAGAAGACTTTAGCATCTACAACACAGCTAGTGAACAGGTCGCTGTTCTTCAACACTGTCCTACCATTATTGCTTCAACAAAATATTTGCAAGGAACATAGTATCCTTGTTCTAAGTGTCACATAAAAAAATCACTTTGCATTCGCTATTTTAAATTGGAAATAGCAAAAATGTAAAGCTTTATAATGTTACAAACAATCCGGTCAGTCTGTTCAGTCATATGCCAACATCAAATCATACTCATCTATAGGTTTACTCACCTGGCCTCCTCGGAGTTTTGGTCAATGTAAGCGCACAGTTTGCTAGTCTCACTTGCTTTCTTTTTAAGAGTGATTCCCTCATCTGCCCAGCGGAGTCTCTCCTTGATAAACTCATCTGTGATTAAAAAAAACTTTTTATTGACACAGACTGGGCATTAATGCCTTGCTCATTAACCTGATATCTTTTTTAAAGATATTTCATTGTAAAAGGTGTGTCAAACTGAGTTTGACACAGCCTGTATTTGAATTCCACTCTTTGGGCATATTCCAACTTTATATTTTTCAACACAGTACAGTATTTCAATCCAAATGAATAAAGATATACACTGTTAACCGTCCTATAACTAAAATTGAATGGCTTGCATTTATTGCCACAGGAGCAGATTTTTTCATGGGCTTTGCGTGTGTCTATATGGTTGGTCTGACCCATAATGCTCAATCCTGCTTCCTTCTATCTGCCTGCCAACCAGAGTTTAGTTCCAACCATGGCCTAGCACACTGAAAAATCGCCTATAAGTTCAAACTTGACTAGCTGGTTCTGTGTTTAGAGAACTAAACACTGCAGTAATTCGAGAAACACGTTTGAACATTTTCCCCAATATACATCCCCAATACTGGTATTGATCAATAGCCTATAAGCTTCACAATCAAACAGATCCCCACACTTATTTCTTGATGATTTGATATGTGTACCCACTCTGGTTACTTTTCTTCTCCGATTCTATAGCAGCTATATCTTCTGATAATTTTTTCTAAAAGAGATAGAGAATATAAAAGACAGGTATTAACAAACCACTATCATACTTATGGACATTGTAGTCATTGTTATACTTATGGCAAGGACATTTCAATTTCTAAAGGGGGGTTACATCTTTTCAGCAAAATCTGAACGTTTAGTTAGGAATTTGCCTTAGTGACAGAAACTTCTCATGCATATCTCAATAGAAAATACACTTGACCCATCCCCACTCACCGTGTCTCCTTTACAGGCATCTGCTTCTTTCGTTTTCTTTTGAGATAAACTTTTCACGCCGGACAGCTCTTTGGTTAGAGCATCCACATCTTTCTTAGTATTTCCCAACACCACGGCGGATTGAGACAGCTGGTCTTGATACTCTCCCAGAACATCTCTGGTCACTCTGAACTTAATATTGAGAAAGGCAGCCTGCTTTTTTAGATGGATCTCCTGGTTACGCTTGCTGTGAATGTAGCCAGCAATTACCAGGCAACTGACCAACGTGAAACCCAAAAGCAGGGCCGGAACCTTCATGGTGGAGGACGAAACTGAACTAGATCAATAGCCTGTATGTCTCTCTCGCGCGCGCGTGCGGCAGTCAGGTGTACAGTTTTTAAAAAGTTACCTGATGCAGATTCTAGCGCCTCCCACAAGATGTGCGATGTGGCATTGTGTTAAAGATTCACTATTTTCATTCCCTTCTACATCAACAAAGACCGAAGTTGAAAATGAATTGCCAGTTTAATCCAGATATGTTCCACGCTTTCCTGGTGCATCAGGATTCAATTACACAAATATTGAACGGTCCCTGATATGATTTAAACTTGCTGAAATTGTTTGACGTGTTTACAAAACGCTTAAGAAATGCCGGATCCGCGACCGAAAGTATGTAGAAAACGCTTAAGGTTACACTGCGCACCTTCGTGAAGCTCCGCCCACTCTGTAATACCATTTCTGTATGCCACGATACGCGATGACGTCTGCTACTGTGACGTACGTGTCACTATAATTCGGGAAATGTTGCCCTGTTGAACGCAGTTTAAGTTTTTTTGTGCGTTTTGTGTAAGATAAAAAGGCTGACGTAAGCAAACATAAAAAGCGTCAGTTTTATTGAAATATGCTGAGTGTACATATGGACAAAATCATATTCACTCCACCAAGAGATCTAAGCCTTCACTATAGGGCGTTGAAACCTCAGCGTGCCAGGTGAGCACCTGTTGCATGGCTGAGAAGAAAGAAAGGGTTTTGACAGTTTTGACAGCTTGGCAATGTGTTGGTAAAGTCATGCAAATATGAGGATACTGGTCCGTCCTGTTCCTCCATTCGTGTAATGATTGATAGATTTTGCGGATCATTGCGACGCCACACCCGACTTTGTCTTTTATTTTACTGTAGCTGTAGGATTGTTAGTAAGAACGACCAGGAATTAATGTTGGTTATTGCCGTTGTTAAAAAAAACTCCATACTTCCGTATTTGACGGTGGAGAATGTGAACAGAGTTGGTCCGAGATCACAATGTCAAGAAAGTGTTGCGCGCTATCGCCCTCTCACTAACACACACCCGCACACACCCAGAGACATCCAGTCATACAGGTAAGGCAGGGTTGCCTGTGGCTGGTTAAGAGGAAACATATGAGTAGGGCAGAGTAACGTCCATGGCTGACCGTGTTTAAAGAACGAAAGAGATACAGCAGATTAACCTTTCTCCGAGCAACCGATTTTTTTGTGTGCTCTCCTCTATTCCCTCAGGATGAGAGCCGTATCGGCAATGATTTTCCTGGCCGTATGTGCCCTGATGGTTATAGTCTACCAGGCCATACAGCAGGAGCTAAACATCCGCAACCAGAAAACGAGCATCGTGGTTTCCAATGAACAGGTGAAGCTAAAGGAGGATGGGATCGTATCCGTCAAAATGCAGATAGATGATATGAATAAGAAGATTGCTCCCTTGGCTGCACAGAGAGATCAGCTCAAGAAACAGAAGGAGGATCAGAAGAAACTCTTCGCCCAGTCGGAAAAGGATCTAGGCACCTGCAAGAGTGAGAAGGTACAGGGATTTTTATTCTAGGTTTTGGTTTGACCCAGTGGTTTTTTTATAGCCTTTAAGAAGCTGGATCTGATTTGACTTGCGTTGAATTAGCCTTCACTGTTACACTACAGGTGCATTTGATATTAGTAAAATCTGTGATCCTACTTAAACTCTTTTAAAGCATGAATAGAATGGGATTCATAGTAGTGTGTATATAATGCGGCCAGACGAAATAAATAATTAAGTTTAGCCATACTGTGTTCATCGCTGATATGTAGGTTAATGTGATTGTGTACATTTGTGATGTTGGATGTGTGAGCTATAAGCACGATGGTATATAGTTGTATTTTCTGTTAAACCAAAGGTTGTATTTGTATATGTCAACAAATGTGATCATAATAACATGTATTATAGTTCCGCTCAATGTTTGTGAGCAAACACTTGCACATTGAATTCACTTGTTCTCTTTTCCACCAGTTTTTGAAAGATGTCATCAAATTCTTTTATTTCTAGGAATAGGAATACCATGAGTATTTAAAGAATTACAATCTCTCCTATTTCACATTAATGCTATAAATATAATAAGTATACCAATTGGTTTTAGGGCATGAAGATCCGATTGCTCATATATTTTTCTGGGTGTAATAGATCCAAGCTGCAATACAAATGGCCCCGGGTCTCTGCAGTGTTTGTTGAAGTTAACAAAAGGGGCTTTTTAATGCAAGTGCAGTTAACAACACTGTGATAAAGGGAGGGTTTACCCAAGTATAGAAATTATGTCATCAATTATTCACCCTCGTGATCAAAAATGTGCTAGTTTTGTGTCCATACAATGGAAGTCAATGTGAGCCAGTGTTGTCTGGCTACATTTAAAATTATTCATTTGACTGGTATCGTTCTTTAAAATGTCTTCTTTTGTGTTCTGCAATGAAACTATCCCTTTATCTTCTTTTGTCTGCAGAAGGAAGTCATACAGGTTCATCATGAAACTCCATGTTTAATCTGTTCCAGTATTGTCTCAACCTAAAACTGTTCTACACTTGAGTTAAATGTTCTCTATAACAATGCCTCTCTCTGTGTTTCCCTCATTTAAGGATAATTTAGAGAAGAAACGCACTGAAGCAAGTAATATACTTCAGAAAATCAAAGGTAAATGCAAATTAAGAAGATCAAGCTTATATAGGGCTGAAGTGTCGGTATCAGTGTCGGTAGAGTTGTTGATATTTTGGTTACTGTCATATGCTGTGTCTCATTCCTTCCCAACTACCTTGTTTTCCTGCAGAAGGCCATGAAGCCGAATGGAAGAAAGCTGAGCAGGAGATTGAGGATTTGAAACATAAGATTCTAGACAGAGATTTAAAGATTTGTGAATTTGTGGATCTGAAGGTGGAAGAAACAAGGTGAGTGCTTAACTAATGATTTGTAGCCAAATGAATGGTACAGATGTTATTTCTTTTCTAGAAATTGTGTAATTGGTACCACTTTACAATAAGGTTGTATTTGTTAACAATTAGTTAATGCATTAGCTAACATAAACTAACAATGAATACTTCTACAGCATTTACTAATCTTAGTTCGTTCGTTTCAGCCTTTCAGCATTTACTCATATATTTTTTAAATCAAATGTTGTGTAAGAAAGCGATAATCAATAGGCAACTGCTTGTCATCACCGAAATTAGCCTTGACATTGTGATCAGGCTCATTTCACGATAACAGCCGGCTGCTTATACATTATTACGCTTATTACACGGCTTCTTGCCACATGACAAAAAAACTGGACAAGTATTCGAAAAAAACTGGACAATTATTCGAAAAAACTGGACAAGTATTCACATGTTTATATATATATATATATATATATATACAAATATTTTACTAGCAATTTTTTTTCTAATGCAGACCTTCCTTGAGGAAAAGACTGTACTCTTATTTTAAATATAATCTCATACATGTTATTAAAGATCCATTTCCCCGCAATCCCATTTTTCATCCTTTAGTTAGTGTTTAATTTTGCTGTTAGAGCATAAACAATACCTACAAAATGATAAAGCTCAAACTTCAGTGCCAAACGAGATATTGTCTTTGCCAGAATTCGCATTTCGAGGACTACAGAGAACGGCTGGAATCGGACTACAGCTCTCGGCACTTCCCAGTACATGATGTCACTATTCCGAGTGCTTTTAATTATCTCCCAAAGGATTACGCCAAAAAAGGGGCGGGGCCTTCCTTCGTGAAGAGGAAGAGCCGCTGGAGTAGTGTTCGGTTATCAGAGATTTTAAACATTTGACTGAGTTACACGCTTAACTACTTTTACTTTCATCACGTTGCTACATCTCGTAATAAGAATACTGCTGCATGTCGGCGCCAACTGGTACAGTGGACTGTGCGCCGACATATTGTGCAGTAGCACTTCTGTTGACCCAAGTTCGATTCCTGGTTTGTGGTCCTTTCCCGGCTACCGATTCCCTCTCTCTCATTCCATAATTTCTTTTCGAAGTCTCCACTGTCCAATCCATACAAAGTGCAAAGAAGGCAAACAAATAAATAAAATACCACTACACAAATTCTAAGATAACCAGCGGTCAAAAAACACCTTCCATGACTTTAACATCGGCTGTGAAAGCGGTTCCGTGTAATACACTGATATCGTGTGTGTGTGTGTGTGTGTGCATGCGTGCGTACTACCTCTTAAACACTACTGTGAAACATCCTTTGAAGTCCTGCTTTCAAATGTCTCCTGGTCAATCTGCTTGTTTTATTATCCAACTTGGGTCCAATATCAAAAGGCAAAACTAACGCTTCTGTTATTAGTGTTAATTAATATAACTGGTCGGATGCCATTCTGTCCGGTGTCATTCCCACGCCATAGTAGACAAAAACTTTGCGATCTCTAACACAGATTGACTTTTGCACATGCACTAGCAGACCTCCGTTACACTTAAAGTTTATGAATACACGTACACTGAGAGGGTCACCGACCAATCACAACAGTCTGAGAAGCGGAAGATCGCTGATATGGTATGGGTGGGACATCCTGACACACTCTAAGCGTGGAACCAATCACGACAGACCGGGTCAGCCTTACCCGGTCTGAGTACCAATCAGAGTGTTTCGGAAGGAGGGACTTTACATAGACCAGAAGAAATCCAGTTGTTTTGTAAGAAGAGGGACAGCGGTGAACAACAGACTTGAAATGTGTGAAATATTAAGCGTTTTTTTTTTATTCGACACATTCTAAACACCCACAAAAAAAAGTCAAAGCCTCTAATACAACAAAAGAATGGCTCCTTTAAAATACATATTTATATAATTTTTTTTCAAAAAACCTGTCAGAATTATTTGCTACATCCAGGTTACCCTGTTATTAGTTTTGTGAGGTTGTTATCTTGGAATAACCGAAGCCATTGATAGAGAGAGTTCTTCCAACGGAAGTCCAAAACGCTGTGATTCATAGAGCCTTCAGGTAGTTCCAGAGTGTTATGTTTTCTCTTTAAATGCTTTACTTCTTTCAATTTTTTATTCATTAAATGGCTCCCGTCTTTAAATGGGTTAGAAGTTAAGCTCAGTTGGTCTGTTTAGTCGCAGCTCCATGCGTTACTAGTAACTTCCTCCTACCATTGAAGCTGTGAAGAAACAATTCCATTGGAGTCAATGGAGAAGACGCGACTCTCTCTATCAATGGCTCTGGGAATAACAAACCTACAAATGTAGCAACTGGCCAGTCAGAATCAAGCATTCCACCGCCATGTAATAATTCTTGATAATGTAATCATGTCAATACCGTTATTCATGTTAAAGGTGCATTAACTACTGTTTATAAATTCAGAAAACTATATTGTTCATTGTTAATCGGAAGATTAACAATATATTGTACATTGTTAACTGATGTTAGATAATGCATTTACTACTGTAACAAATGCAACCTTATTGTAAAGTGTAACCATGTAATATAATCCTAAACAATAGCTACTATATTATAACTGATTGTAGTCTCAAATACTTATCCTATTGATTTGGAATGTTTTTTCATTAATTTTGTTTATATCTCTCTTTACAGGATGTTATGTGCAGGTGCAAAACTGTGAAGTAGGCCTACCTTTGTGAAGTCCAATGGAGCGCTCAGGAAAAATGATCTTATTTGAATATAGTTGTGTTCGTATGTGGATACGTTTTTTCACATGCATTTTTTTGTCAACGTCGATTTTCAAAAAACATAATTGCCCTTAATGTCAAATTAAATGTGGCCCTAAATGAAAAATGGGCCTCGTGTGTTCTTTAAAATGTCAGTTTGATGTAGTAAACGATTCAATCTATGTGTGTATATGTAAGCACATATCATATGTTGACTTTTTACATCATTTAACAAGAACAATAGAACAATCTGCAGAGACTTATTTCAGCGATTCTTTGGAGACTTAGCAGTGTATGTATCGACTGGATCCGCGTCTAGATCCGCGAGTGCTGATAGAACGGGGTGTGTACATTTCTGCTGTCTTAAATATTTAACTTTGGTTTAAACATTTACCAACGACACTTTGCCCACAATTATCTTACGACAGATCATATTGGCTTTGCATTGTCATAAATGCAAAGACCTACTTCGTTGTAGACATTGTTTATTCTCTCTATCTCTTTCAAAATAATACACAATTAAACCTTTTCACAGTCATAGCGAAAACCGGTAATTCCTGAATGTGAAATTCTGAAAACAAAACAAGTTTGTCTTGCAAGCCAATTTAATGAAAGTTAAAAAAGCACTGATAGTCAAGGCTGAATGTTTCACACGGTGTTTAATGTATTATGTTCTTTGTTGATGAACGGCCAAGCCAATGTTGTTCAGCTCTCTGATGTGCAGCTGCCTCTCCTCTTCCAGAAACCTGCGTAACGCTTCCCTCCGTGCCTGTGAAAACGTCATAAAGTTTATAATGATCTTTTCCGGCCAACACGAATGCCAACAACATTTACAATGCAAAGCTAAATTTGAATCCCTCTCCCTTCAAAGCAAACAAAAAATAGAGACAACTATACTGTGCATGGGAGTCGTGGTCCATAATGCAACCTTTGTGTAAAGTACAGTAGTGGTAGAGCTGGATTTGACAAAACTTTATTATGCCTTTAATCGCATAATAATCTTTTAACAAACCAATGTGTATCTAGTAAATGTTTTCCCCATGGATGTGGCATTTTTTTTTTGAGGATAAAGTACTGAATCCAGGTCCTTTAAAATGTTGTCATGTATTCCAGCACGATCTTAAACTGCCTTAAACTGTTTTGACTTGGAACACCTGCTTTTCTGTTCTTGTGAAAAGCAAGTGTTGTGTCGTTCTGAGTAGCTAAGGCATAAGCAAAACACTGTTTAAAACCTTGATGAGACTGAGACAAGTTTTATAGGAAATCTATATTTCACGTATATTAGTGAAACAAAGGTGACCTTATACTAACCCCTACTGATGATACATTGCTATTAAACGACTCATTCATCTCAGCAGAATATACTTCATTAGTTTTATATATTCCCAAACAATGTACATCTTACAAATACATCACAAAAGACGTGTACATTCGTATACTAACCAGAGTGAGAGAGGTGTTCCACAACTCCATCTCTCTTTGTTGGATCTTCTTTCTGCGACTCAGGGATTTTTCGTATGCAGTAAGGCCAATGCCCTCAAATTCAGCTTTCAGAATCACATTCTTAACTCTGGTAAAACATTCTGGTTTCAGTTCTGTTCATTCATAAATCATAGCTTATGAAGTTAGCTTCTCTTAGCACAGTGAGATGCAAAAGTCGAGACGACTGGTGAAATTACTTTTTTGCATAATGCACTCAAAATATTTAGGCAAAATTTGAATGGAAAATGTTTAAGTATTTTCACAGTATTTGATATGCCTCCCTTTTGCATTAAGGTCAGCAGTGATCAGGTGAACTTCACAGGTTAATGCAAAATCTGATGATTCATGCAGGGTAGATTTGATGCGTGCTTCAATAAAAGCCTTTGTACAAAGTCCTGGTCAATGCCACAATTTTGCTTTGACTGGTAATAGGGTAGACATTTTAATTTATCATGTTTTATTTAATTAAACTGTAATAATAAGATCTGTTTATTTACAAGTTTAAGGTAGATTTTAATGCCACACACTGCTGCCTCTTACTTTTGGAGCCCAATGCAAACTGAATTATACTACAATATATCATTTATTATCGATCGAGTGGATATCAAACCATATTTGCACACCTGTCCAACTCAGCAATTCTGTCATTATTTTCTTCATCTTTCTGGTAAATAAAAACAAACAGTTAACATGCATATGAACAAACACACATCAATGCCATTTAAATAAACAGCATTTCTCTACCCTTGTTCTGTCCCTCTCTCTCTGCAAGTATTTGTTTTTTGAACCACGCAAATCCCGACCAAACATTGCGCACCGATAAAGAACTGTCAAAAGTGTCAGTACAATCAGAAAGTACGCGAACGTTGCTGGGACAACAGGCGAACCCCGAATCCACCAATCAGAAGAGTACAGTACTGTCACATGGCTAGAATGACAAGCGAGTTGCCTACGCGTGCATCAGTTGGCCAATCATTGAGGATGTTCGTCAAAGTCACACAGTACGCCGGTTGTGCTAGTATTTTCCTCTAAGGTTTTATCGTCTTGTTACATAATTCTTTACCTTTATGTTATTGACAAATACGTTGTTTTTATTAAACAGTAGGACGACGATCGGTTGTGGATACGTTCCAGTTTTGAACGTTTTGTGGGAGTGAATTGTACAGTGCGGCTTACTTAGCAGTCCTGTGCTACTTATGACAACATGTGCGAAAATAAGAGCGGTGGAAATGTCATCAGTTGACAGTGTCGTATTGTAAATCGTATTTTAATATCGCTGTAATATATTCTGGAGAGGAAGTGTTAAGTCACCAATCTGCTTGTGTGTTTAGCTTTTCACTGTCATCATGTTAGGACACATAGCTAGACGATTTGGTCATCAGATGTCTAATGGATTGAAAGGAATGAATCTTCCCCATGTGCTTACTAAAGAGACCCACAGGCACCTCCAGTCCCCATTCCAGACCATCTGTCCCGTTTCGGTATGGGTCCGCAGATGTTTTGTCTTGAAAGGCATTTTATATTATAACGTATTACATTTTGCTTTCTGTTGAATGCTTGCTAAAACAAACTTTAAATGAACGTTTGGATTTAAAGATTTTTTTATCTGTAATGTGTCTCTTGTCTCCAGATGATGTCGCTGTGGCCCTTCTCAGGGAAGCCGCAGGACTTCAGTCAGCCAAACTCTTCGTGGAGTCCAGAGATGGTTAGACTTTACGAGCATTATAATGCATTGTGTGATGCAGAAAACGAAAACGGAGAAAAAAAGAGAGGGCCATGGCGGAAGTTGCCCAGCTACGACCGCACCATCAAATATGCCACAGGTAAGTGATTCATATGTGACCCTTGCAACAAAACCAGTCTTAAGTAGCAAGGGGAGATTTTTAGTAATCGCCAAAAATACAGGGTATGGGTAAAAATGACAGATTTTTCTTTTATGCCAAAAATCATTAGGATAATAAGTAAAGATCACGTTCCATGAAGATGCTTCATACATTTTCTACCTTAAATGTTTAAAAATTGTATTTTAGCTACAGTGCCTCTGATAAACAACTTCAAAGGCAATTTTCTCAATATTTAGCTTTTTTGCTTCCTCAGATTCCAGTTTTGTAAACAGTTGTTGTTCTCCCAGATATTGTCATATTGTAACAAACCATATATCAATAAAAAGCTCATTCTAAAATCGATTTTTTTTTAATTGACCCTTAAGACCAGGGTCACATATGCTTGTCATATTGCTCAAAGCAACGGTTATCAGTGTAACTAACTGATAATAGCACCTTTAGGTTAGATGGCGACACTATAAAACTTTTGCTCACGGGTTCCCCCGTGTGATTGATAACCACAATTGTCTGATACCACTGTTAAAGGTGCCATAGAATGGAAACTGTTTTTACATAGGCATTAGGGCTGTGTGATATTGATAAACAATGCGATATTCAATACGATATTTATTTGTCTATAATCAATTAAAATTGTATTAAAAAATGTATAACCAACATATGTTTCACATTATTTTAGAGGAAAGAAAGCATCAAAATACTGCAATATCTTTAAGGTGCTTCTTCGTTTTGGCACTTAATCGTCAGCAGCAGCTGCGGATGTCTCGGGGTGGCTCATCTTTGCTCGCTGAAAATCTTTGCGACGCGGATTGTTGATTGGTTTGCGTCAGAGTACATGAACGATAGCATTCGCACGCACATATATGCCAACTAACACCCGCTTGCCAGATTGATACTACTGTCCCCATTGACGAAAAACTTTGACCATACATAACTTTTCGAAGAATTAAATAACTCATTTTTTGCAAACCATTGCGATATGCACATTTTGGATATTTCGATATATTGCCCAGCCCTAATAGGCATAGATGAATAATAAGAGGTCTGTACATGGAAATTACATATCGTGAGCCTCAAACACTATTGTTTCCTCCTTTATATTTAAACATTGTGCATGCAAAAGACCACAATCCCGACACAACACCGACTGTGACGTTACAGACGTTACAGTCAACGTTGCATATATCCGCCCATGTTCTAGGCCAGCCGGACCTGCACAGCTGAATCATCGGAAGTTCTGCAGGTATTGTGAATAGGTGTTGGGCGATGTCTACAGTGAAACCTCATGAAGGATAATGACATCGTTGTCTTCTTTAAATAAGCAACGAAGCTAAGAAGTGAGGAGCGTCTTTGTACGGCGCAAGCTTGGCAGTTATTAAGTCAGGCGTGAGTCATCTATACAGGCTGGCATGATCTGTATCGTGCGAGTTTATAGGACCTTTAGCCTTTAAGTCATTTGTTTATATTTTCTTTAAGTAATATAAAACATTGTTTGATGATCTGAATCATGTAAGCATGACAAATGTGCATAAAAGCAAAAATCCGGAAGGGGGCAAATACTTTTTCACACCACTGTATTGTTTCAATCAATTTTTTGGCACCTTTAAAATTTCGCTGTATAAGCTTCGCTGTGGGCAGCGCAATACACGTGAATTTGTTTTCTAAGCTTATGGAACCGACTTTTTATCATTTCAAACAAGGCATTGGAAGAACTCAAATAAAACGTACAAAATTTTGTAATGTCACTTTGTTACTCTCTGGTAGGGGGCATACATCTCAGCAAACTGGTCCAGGCCAAAGCTCGACTTTTCACGAGATGTATTGAAGAGGAGGGTGCAGCATTTGAATATGTGACTTTTCTCAATAAAGTGGAGAAGACCTGTGTTTGTGTGTTTCAGGCGGGACATCTACTAGAAGGGGCACCTGGGTGAGCAAACAGTTGAAAATATTTAATGTGTCAATTAAAATAATACAAATATTCCGGCAAATGCATGTAATTGAATGCCGTAGTGGATCCTAGTTCTTATTTTTGAACATATGTTTGAGGTATCCCTGTCCCATAACATGTCTCGGAACAGGAATTAATGTCAGTATTTTTTCCTCTGTGTGGCAGTCATCTACATGGAGGTGCTATAGCCACCATGATTGACACGGTGACAGGTACACTTGCCGGCTACTTGTCAGGACCTGTTATGACAGCCTATCTTAACACAAACTACCGCAGGTAGCCTAAGGTTTCAGTACTTCAAAAATGAATTATTATTAAGTCTTTATAATACATTTGAACTTTTGTTTTGATTTTACGTAGTTAGGGAACAGTCTTGTTGTTTACAGGGGTTTAGGATTGGTCAACTGTGATCTCATATGTTAAACTCTGTTATTCTGTGCAGTCCAGTTCCTCTGGGCAGTGTGTTGTTAATCCACTGTGCTCTGGATCGAATAGAGGGCAAAAAAATCTTTGTCAATTGCAAAGTAACCAGCAGCGATGAGTCTAAACTTCACACTGAAGCCGCAGGTAGATTACGCATGCACACACGCACACACTCACACAGTCACATAGTTTTTTGTCGAGTAAACATAATTTATGTTTATTAATAATAATTTCTATGTTCTAGAAGCACAAGGACATCTGTGAAATGTCTTTTAAAGATTACAGAAATTTGGTTGATGATTAAGTAATTGTCTCTTAAGGCTTTGACAATTGTCACAATTAATTATTGTACAAATGTAACTCTTTATTTCACTTTTACATTTCATCTCCTTGGAATTACACGGTTCTATCTAAAATTGAGTTATTCACACAAACAGGTTTATCTACAAAGTCAAATGGAAGACAAAAGCTTTGAAGTATTTCAAAACGGTTAAGAACACCGAAAAACCGTAATAATTCCAAGCCGATTAATCATCTTTAAGTATTTCATTAATTTATGCAATTAAGAAAATATCTGTAGAAATGTGAAAATTGTATAACTATCAAAAACAATCAGTGTATAATGACTGAGAAAAGACTCAATGAGAAATGTAATTTGAATGTCACAATAGGTGCGGAATGTGGATGGTGGATATACAGCTATTCATCTGAAATAATTGTGGTTATATCAAATATTTGCAATGAGACGATTATTTAATAATTGTGACAGTCCTAATTGTAGTACACTTATCTTATAAACTCGTCTTTTTCACACTCATTTTTTTCTCTCTTTGCAGCTCTTTTTGTGTCAATAAATATAGGTCCTTTATTTGGAACACGAAGCTAAGAGGACCCAAGATTTCACCACCGGGCTGTGCATATTTGTATTTACCTTTGCAGTGACTAACTGATGTGGCTGATAGTTTACCTCCGCTCTGTGAATGAGGTCTCCAGAAATGCACACATGTAAGAAATAAACAGGGCACCCACTTATATGTCTTCACTATAACTTGCTGCCTCATTTTAGTACTATTTTAAAGATTATTTTAATCCTGTTAATTTATTCATTTTTATGTGATTAGTATTTACTTCTTTTTCTATATAAACTGCTTTAACGGTGTGTTGAACAACTGTTTCTGGAGTATTTAATTTTGCCAAATGAATACCTCAGTTATATAATGCATATTGCGTTTAAGAGGATGTTACATATCTTGTTGTGAATTAAAGGGGTGCTGTAAAATTATGATATATAGTGTTATGATATGGTAATGATTGAGTGATAATATATTTACAACTGCTGCATTCTTATTCATAAAAGCTATTAATCATGAATCGTGTGTTTGTGATTTCCTGGAAAAGGTATTTTTCTTAGTTGCTTAAATGCTTCTCAAAATTAGAAACACAAAATTGTTATTTTGAATTTTGTTTGTTGATATTTAAAAACTGAGTATGTGTAAGATTCATAAAATCCACTTTATCAGTTTTCTGACATCCCTAAGCAAATTGATAGATATTCTTTATGACAAAGAAGTAATTTTTTTTAAGAACAATGGTTGATTGACAGGTGTGTAGATGGTCATTCACCAATACTTAAGAAACACTTGCATTTTCAACTACCTCATTATGTGGTTTTGGTTATCTAAATACAAAAGGACAAACAGTCAATGCAAATATTTTCTTAATTTGCAAGAACACAACGCACAATGTTTTACTATAGTAGAACAATAAAGTAGAAAACAATTATTTGCAGGAGTTTGTGTGATGATAATAAATTAGGACATGATACAATTAGACTTGGTACAATATTCATTGCAAAGCACATATCTGGATGGCCATTGGTTTGCTTTGTCATTAATTCATATGTTTGTATCTTGGCATTGGGCACTCAGTAAAGACATGTCCACGTAAACAACCTGCCTCTAATGTTTATTTATCTCTGTACTGGTGTAAATAACTGAAGTTGGTTAGAATTAAGGCTAATTCACGTGTAAATGACTCCACTTGCTGTGAAAATGTACAGCATTAAGACAAATGAAATAAGGACGTTAAGATAGCTTTAATAAATGTACCTTAGCAGGTCAAGTTAAGATAGCTCGAACTGCATTTAGTCTCGGGCTAGGACTTATGCCTCGTCTGTGAGACCTGACCTCGATTGTTTTCAATGGCAATATCGCTCTACGTCCAGATGATGGCGCTGTAACCACTCTCAGCAAAGCGCCGCAATGGCCCTCGTCCAAAGCTACCTGGTACAACGTTACAATTTCATGTCTTAAATATATGCGTACTGAAGGTCTGTTAAAGCTTATTATGTTTCGTTTATCACATTTCCTTTTGAAAGGGCCCAGGATAAATGTTACAATTGTGTTGCATAATAAATGTAATTTATTATATGTATCTTTCAATGTCACAAATGTTTTGTCTTGTAGGGGACTACATGTGCCACTCTTAATATTTTAACATTCGACTACAGTGTTTTACTTTGCCTTGAGTCAAGCACCTAAAATTATGAATCCCACGGTTTAAGGTGCAACGAACCCTACATCTCAGTTGTAAAAAATGGGGGAGCCCCATGTACTGTATTAGAACAGGATGTGATGTCAGAATATATGTACTGTATTAGAACAGGATGTGATGTCAGAATATATGTACTGTATTAGAACAGGATGTGATGTCAGAATATATGTACTGTATTAGAACAGGATGTGATGTCAGAATATATGTACTGTATTAGAACAGGATGTGATGTCAGAATATTTTCCTGTGTGGCATGTGCACGGGGTTCCGTTGCCACCATGATTGACACGGCGACAGTTACTCATCTTGAAACCCAATGTGACACCTGTTGCCGGTGATGTTTCATTTCAACCTAACAAACATATCAAACTATTTACTTTATTTTCTCAATAGTGTAAGTTGTGTGATGTCACCAGTCCAGTTCCTCTGGGTAGTTTTGTTTGGAGGACAGAAAAACATCACCTCTTGTCAAGTGACAAGCATTAATAAGTTTTTCATACTGAAGGTAGTGGACACATTCTATCACAGTACACTCATGTGTAGGCCTATATAATGATGTGATCAGACTAACGTAACACATTGCAAACACCAGTAAACTCTCACGTTTATCTCCCTTATGCATACTGATACCACACAGCTGATATACTGGGCATGTAACAAGAGTTACTGTTGTGTCACACTATCATTCCTGTCTCATGTTGCCAACTCAATATATTTCTTAATGCCTAATGTGTTATTTCTCATTAAACTAAACACACTCTTATCCACACTACATACTGCAAAATATTACATTCTACATTTAAGACACACCTTGCACCCCACTTTAAAAAAGCAATAAAAATGATTTAAAACAAGTTTATGTACATTTTCTGCCTGTTTCTACTCATTTTTCTGTTTCCCCCATTTCTGCCATTTCAGTTCTATTTGTGTCAATAAATGTAGGTTATTTATTTGGAGCACAAACCTAAATGTAGCACAGAATCCACCACAGGGCTGTGCGTATCTGTATACACATGAATCCGAATGCAGGTGTTTGTGTGTGTGTGTGATCAGTGACCAACTGATCTAGCTGATATTTTATCTTCGCTCTGTGAATGAGGTCTCCAGATATGCACACATGTAAGACATAAACAGAATTTTCTTTCCCTCCTTTTCTCGTCTATTCTCAGATAGGTGCCTTATTTTTACTGAAATGTTGCAGTTGTAAGCGATTTTACCCCCTACTACTCCCCTGTCCGACATCACTGCAAAAGATGTAGTTATAACTGCCTTCATCCTTAATTATTAAAGATACAAATCTTTAAACTTTGTGATTGCAATCATCTAAAAACTATTTGTATTGCATTTACATTTCTTCTATTTGATTTATTTCATGAATTATTTACATTTGTAACAACACACAATCTAGATCTTAACCAAAAAAGGTGCAGGCTGGAGTCTAAGCTCAATAAAAAAAAAGTCATTATATGAATTACTTTATTATATCAATGGTCCACTATGTGTCTTTACAGGGTCTAAGGAATAGGGACTCATATCTTTTGCTATTTAAATAAGACCTGTTTGGCATTGTGTGGTCTTGCTGTCTATTTCAAAGAGTTTTTTAAGCTGTCACCACCAATGTGCTACGTGGGGTCTTCTACATGCTGTAGACCTCCAAATAAAGAAGGATATGAGTGGACAGGTGTCCATATTGTATTGTTTCACTAAATCTGTTTGCTTTCACACTTTTGCATATTCCAGTAAAGACAACAGAGTGTCACCACATCGTTACGGTAATGATTGACACATTGTCCACATCAGAAGAGTGTACATTCATAGTGGAGACTTTGAACTCAGCGTCCCTGTGTCAATACTGTCATGCAGGGGAGAGTGACTTCATATGTATAAATCCACTCTCGAGCGCTAACAGCTGCAGCTTTACATATAACATATACTTACATATTCATATTTACATATAAATTCCAAGTGTTGAGATAAACAATTCTTTAGCAAATGTGAAGCTCAATTTCTCAGTATAAGACATGTCTCGTATGTAGGACACAGTTGGGCAGGGAGGGATGGGGGGTTCTAACTTTGTGCTCTGGTCAAGTGGGCTTTGCGTGATGGCTTCTGTGGAAACACAAAAGCGGAGCTCTGTGGGGAAATGTTTTCCATGTGTGGTCTTAACGTTCAAACCTCTGTCTGACCAATTCATTTCCTTCATCTCAGTGTTGCCTTGTTACTGCCAAAGGTTCAAAGATTGTAATTGCCCATGTGACAAAAAAACCTGTTGACACTGACAAGACATTTTGTTTTTGAATTATTATAACAACATATTTAAGTAACTGCTTTTTAATAACAATATTTTTTACAAAAGATTAACTTATTTCAATAGCCGTTTATGTAACATGAAGAATGATCCTATGCAAATGTTAAATGGGGTGTCTGTCAGTCATTGTCCTTATTTCACGAGTTCGCCCTTGCCAATAAATAGAAAATAAATAGTAAAATGCGTATTTGGCGAGCTGTCCAAAAGAGGGCTCCGTATTTTTGCCGGAACTCAGAGCACTTCCCCCGTATTTGTGCTGATGTACAACAGGCCTATGATGCGGTGTCGGGGTGGTGGGGAGATGCTGCTGGAAACAGTCGAGTAAACAAAGGTACGACATGTCTATATTTATAGGGACTTTCCTCTTCCGCTGGTTGGACAGATGATGAGCCCAATGGATGATGGCGTATGCCTATTGGTCGAATACATTATTTGCGCGCGCTCCTCCCGAACATTGTTATCATGACGATTAAAAAATGACAAAATAACAACAATAAATGAAGCTATAAAATAGCTTCCCATCACTAATTGTCAATTACCATGGAAACGGTTGAATGAATTAAGCGTCGTCCAATGACAGTTAGATATTATTAGGCCTAGGCTACATAACACCAGGCGTATAGGCCCTTCTGGCCTTGTAGCCATATTCATTAAAAAAAAAACCTCTGGTAATAAATTTACATATTTTCAATATATTATCAATGTATCCTTGATTATTAGTTGGCGTTTAGAATAGAAAATAAAAATATTTTTCTCTAAAAATATTTCGCATTTCCACTATAATGAAAATTTTCTGCTGTAGTTTATAATATAAAAAATACACAATAAACAGAATCGGACAAAATTAAAGACGGAAGAATGTCAGCTCTCAGTGTTAAAAGCTCTCGCGCTTCCCGCGTCTATTACATAATGATTGATGACATAACACGGTGCTGGCTCGGGACAGCTCGAGCGCGCACGAACAGAGCAGAGGCAGCGCGCGGGAGCGCGCCACAGGCCACTCGGTCAGTTTATCCAACAAGTGCACGTTTCACTCTCCGGGGCCGGTCAACAGTTTTTATTTACCATTGAAATGACAGTAACGCATGCAAGTTGCACTCAAAGGACTGCAGGAAGAAATCGGAGGGGCGTGTTGACATAAACCTTATTTGTTTATTGACTAAACGCAACAACTTTGAGGAATGATTGAAAATGGCGATGTGTTTGTTAAAACGTTTGCGGCGCCCTAGTCGTTAGCTGTTATCAAAATAGATTGTTATTTGTTGTTGTTATTCAGGTTAAACAGCACTAATCATTAGTAAACCATAAGGAATAGTGCGTGTGTTGGCGAAGAAATTTGACAGTTTGAAAAGTAATGGAAAATGACGAACCCGAATCACCGGACCCGAGCCTTGCCAACACTCAGAGTAAACGAGGTAAGGGTGTCATTCATTAACCCATAAAACACCTCAATGTTGCTTAGTGGAAAATGTCATTTTCAGATTGGGTTGTGGTCTAGGCATATGGGTGTGTGTGAGTGTCACAAAATGAAAACATTCAACAAACACGCACGCACGCACGCACGCACGCACACACATACATGGATGGATATGAGACCAGTGGCATCCTAAAAATACCCTCCTAATGTGACAGAAGTGCCTGCAGTGTGCCAGCTGTACTGCACTTGAGCTAGCGAAACCACAACACCCGTGACTTCTACCAATACCCTGATAGCACACCTACATCTGACAGACATCTATTAGATGCCTGCGTTTTCATCTGCATGACGTATTTTCTATTATTTTCCCATCTGCAATACGTCTCGGAGACGTGTGCTGTCATACGCCATATAGACATATAAAAGACGCCTGTAACATGTTTATGATTTAGAATGTATGTAGAACTGCCCTTTCTAAGACGTTTATAAGATCTTTTTACACCGTAGATCTCCAGATCTTTGGCAAGCGTCTTACAGATGTACCTGTGCGAATGTGGGTATGATCCGTCAACAGCACTGTGCATTCATATGAGTAAACTGGATACTGTTTGTGAACACAGTGGTGACAATTTGTTAAATAATTGTCACTTTGACTGTTAACTTCTGTCATTCTCAGTACAGAGCAGTAGCTTTCTATGTAAAATGTAGGTTTCAAATGTTCTAGTCTGTGCCTGGGTGAAATTTTGTTTTGGAGCAGTGTGTTAAACATTCATAATTTTGTTCAACAGCATGATGGATGTGATTATGGATTATGGATGGATATGTAGAAACAGGTAGTTGATAAATGACATTAAGATTGGTCTAAACATTTTGTATTATAATGTGTGAAGTGAGATGTTTTCTTATTGTTAAAAGGACAAATGTTTGATAACGTGTGCCAAATAATATGTGGTCATTAAAATGAACTTACAATAAAAATAAAAATCATTAAATGATGTTTTAGATGGAATATAGTAAATTTAAGGAATTAACAATGTAATTCAAACACATGACCGTGATGGAAAGACTGAAAGTTGTAGGGAATAGATGGTGATCATTCAGTTTGTGAAGTCCCTGAAAAAAATCACTTTACCCTTTTTTCAAATTTGTATTACATTTTTGTATTGTAGCAGCAATTGAGTTATCATTTGTGTGACGGGATCGTAGAGATTAACATGTGTCTTAGAGCAGAGAGAAAAAAAGTAAAGTGATATTCGTCGTCAAGAAAAGACAGAGATAACTGTACTTTAGTTACTGAAACAAAGGTCCTGCAAGGGTGTCTTGTTTGAACATTGTGCAACCCAATATGTCTTTTCTTAAAGCCTTATTCAGTATTGTTCTAAAGGTGAACTTTTGACTCTTTCGAAATTCTTTTGGAGAGATCCGTTTGTCCAGTGTCCAGTATAATTCTGTGTACGCTGTTAGTTAGTTCAGCAGTATGATAGTGGGTTAACCATTAACCCCTTTCAAATGTAGTACAAGTTTTGGCCAAAACGGTGTGTTTTCAAAGATAAATACGTGACATTAGGCATGGAGGTGTATTGCATTGAATTTGCTTAAAATCCTTAATTAAATACATTTTATTTCTCAATTTGTTATCATTTTTAATTCCAGTATTCACATAGTCCTAAATAGGATTTTATAAAATAGGACTTGATGTATATTGTATAACTGGCGAACAAACACATTCAAATGTGTTAGAAATGCATTATTACACGGCTCGTTGGAATACTTGATTCTGATTGGCCAGTCGCAACATTTGTTGGTTCGTTAAACTAAAACTTACTAACACATGGTAAGCCAGATGCAGCCATTCATTTTCACATGTTTTTTAAACAAATTAAAAATAAATATGTCTTTTAATAACATATATGACTTTTTATTTCCATATGATAAAACCAAATAGGCCGCGGAGCGGCCTCTCAACAACCAGCTTCCTGTACATTATCCCTTACTTAACCTTGTGTCATCCCTTCTCTCCTCCTGCTGGGAGCATCTTTTCATCAAATGTAACTTCCGATAGACCTCCGCAAAGAATCAAGTACTGTTGATTAGTTTTAAATTAATTTACAATTATATATTTTCTATTATATTTAAATACAAACCAGAAGTTAACTTTGAACCAGTGCGTACGTCCTATTAAACCATTTATAGTGAGAGCTGCACCTGCGACATGCTTGTGATTACTTGAAGTCATCAGATTTACGTTTAAACGCATCCTTCATCTGGGTAAAACTGTATACAATAATTATAGGCAGTGCAAGCTGTATATTTATGTTTATAAAGTATATACATTTTTTCGTTTTCTTGAAAAATCATTAATCTTTTCGCTAGACAACACCCTTATTCATCCACTGGTGTCGTCTATAGCCTTTTGAAGCTGGGAAAAAAATCTTAGTCAACAGTCCCCCGTTTAAGTGCATTACATGGAAAAGAACTCTGGAAAGCTTTCTTCAAAAGTTTCACTTTGTTTTCGACAGAACAAGTAAACACACGGATGGCTTGATTGACACTCATAGGTGAGCGAATTATCATGAAATTTAAATTTTATTGTGAACTACTCCTTTAAATATCCTAATTTAACCAAGGCCTAGCCCTGGTTTAAGCTAATTCCTGTCCGGGAAACCACCCCATAATTAACAATGCCTACACAAGATTTTTGTTTTTACAGACTGAATAACAAGTTTTGTCAGTATCTTAATCATCTTAATGTGAACATCTTCTTTTCATCATTTCCAAAATTTTCCAACCCTGAACGCAATATCCTGCTCACACTCTTTAGATGTCTCCTTCTTCCATACAAACTCTAAGAGTCATAATGTTCTGTCACAAATCTCTTTGTTTCCTTGTGTGTTTTTTTTCAGTTTCTATCTTTCGTGCTCTCTTTCCTTCCCCACATCTCACTCGGCCAGAAATAAAAACCTATGTGTGTGGTAATAGTGGATATAATCTGGATTAAAGGATGGATTAGTGCTCTGTGATTGTTTCTGGATTCCTGATCTATTTCTAGAAGCCGATTGGCTAATTTGAGATTCAGGAGCTCACCTCCACTACCTCACAGCATGAAGCATCTGTTCACACACACCAACCTCTCACAGACATCAAAGCATTTCATTTTCAGATCTTCCCAAGCGAATGTGTGAATGCAGTTATTACTGAGAGTGTGACATTTGGTCACATTTTGTTTGACAAAACGTAGGGGATATTTTCAGGTGGGAGTGAAGCTCAAAGACTGAACAAGGGAAGGGACATAGAGAAACCACAGACTACAGGAACACTTAATGACAATATGGAATCTGTTACCACAGTGGTTTATGAGTGGTAAATGCGTTACAAGCAATTTTGAGGCTCATGCGATAATGTCGGTGGTTGCCAAGTAAAAACCAAAATGAATCTCACTTTGAAGAAACCAAGTCTGTGCTTCTCTCACTTACAGTTAAACGTGTCCATTCAAATCAGATTGACTTCAAAGCATTATCGTGTAGCGAGGATCTTAAGAACGTCGGGTATTGGTTTGACAGGTGGTTTTTGACTAGTTTGTTAATTCTTGTAGCGGGTTATGTAACAGTAGAGGACTAATGCCACCTTTCACTTCAGGCTGCCAGCAGCTTATCACCATCCAGATAATAAGTGATTACTCGCTAATGCTGAACAGCCCTGAGCCTGCTCGAAACCTGAATGGGAGACATATGAGAATTGGTATTGCTGCAAGAAGGGTCAAGGCATTTACACAGGATGTGCCCTTGTGATCTGTTTGCGTTGATCCGTGCTTCAGACTGCCGTTGCATCATCCAGGTGGATGTCGCACGCTGGTGTTGGTTGAACTGTCCAGACAAACACAATGTAAATATAGGAATGGTCATGATAGACTTTGTTCTGGCTTGTGTTTCCATCCATTTGCTCTTTGGGCATGTTGCTATCAGAGTTTCAACTTTTGCCCACTGCTATGTCCTGTTAGAGATGGTAATTGAATTGCACTCTTTGCGTATGTGTGCTCAGGTTGTCTTTCATGGGTGGAGTGGGATTTGACAAAGGCCTTATCGTAGCCTTTCTTTTAATAGGTGTTATTGTCTGGATTCATTGGTTTCAGAAACGCCCAATTCTGGGCAGATTCACCGTTGTTATAATGTTTCATTTCTTTAATTTTCTCTCTGTGTAAAGTTTATAATAGACACTGTATATGTGGACATTCTCCTACGTAAAGACGGTTTCAAAGCAACAACATAAACAAACGTTACTGCGCGTGCATGCTTTTGTGGCCCAAACTGAACTTCCAGGACACATCCGCAAAGAATAGAGTCCATGATCATTTCTGATAACAAGGAAAGTAAATAATAAGTAAATTACATTAGCTAGCAAGTTAAAAGTATGTCTAGCCAGTATTATTTGGGTGACCAGTAGAGGAACTGTTACTTGGCTAAACTTAAATGCAACAAAGTTACACGACCCATTCAACAAATTGTTTATTTAGTCAAATTAACATACAATAAAATCCAACAAAATGTTTATTTAAAGGCCCAGTGTGTAATTTTTGGGATGATCTATTGATAGAAATGCATTATAATATAGATAGCTATGCCTCCAGATGTATATACAGAGCTTACACAATGAAGCGTTATGGTTTTATTACCTTAAGGCTAAAGACTACAAGACTTTTGCTCAGATTTTGCCCAGATTTTCAGTCTGGACTTGTTGTTGTAAATCTGTGAAGTCTGCAGAATTTATCAGTTAGTGTGTTTCTATCAGAAACTTTCAAAAAGTCTGCAAGTGTATGATGTCTAGTCTAGTTAAAAAAAATCTTTTTTTTAAATGTCTTGTAGTGTATCCCAGCCATTAGAATGAGCTATATATCTATACCGCGGGTCCCCTTGCATGTAATTCACAATGTTCTGTCAGCTATCATAGTGTTTCGAAAGGGAGGGGTGTAGTGAGCAGTTGGTTGCAATTTGCAACCTTACCGCAAGATTTTGCTGACTGGACCTTTAATACAATTATTATACAATAAAGAATGAATGGTAACACTTTACAATTAGGTGCTATTTGTTTACAGTAGTAAGCATTAGCTAACATTAGCTATTTATGAAAGATTTTGTTTTCAGCATTTTGGAATCCTTGTTAATGTCAATACAATTATTCAAGTTAGTTCAAGGTGTACTTACTAATGTTAACAGACACTACGTTTGATTTTTAAAATGTTTTAGTAAATGCTGAAATCAACATGAACTAAGATTAATAAACAATGTAAATCATGGTGAGATCATGTTAGCTAATGCATTAACTAATAAAAATAGCACCCTTTTGTAAAGTGTTACCAAATTAATATCAATATAAATTTATTATAATATAAGTAGTTATAATATATAGCCACTAGCCAGACCGATTAACAAACCTGTGATTAACAAAACACAGGCCGTGCGTCTGATGAAACCATCTATATATACAGAGGTGTATTTATTTTAAAACCACATGAAAAACATTAATTTAAAGAATCAATTAACGTCAATGATGAAATGTTCTCACATGGAAACGAGGTGTGCACATTAATTGCACTGCATTAAAAAGGACATTGAAAAATAGGAAAAGTATGTAGTTACTTATAATTAGTGTTTTGTTGCCCAATTAAATGCATCACTGTTACATAGTAATAGAATGTTTTGCCATTTGTAAACACACTTCAAATGACGTTTACGCAACGTTGTCTTTAAGTATCTTCTTCTCTGTCTTGCTCTGGTCCTGGAATAGCTGTGTGCTCGAGTTACTGTGGTAGTTGGCCAAAATGAAGCGATAAGTAGCATAATCAGGGCTTGGCTGCGTTATCCAACTTCTTTTAGATCTGTTACCTTGTGCCTTACATCACCCTCATAATACAGATAGCACAGAGAACACCTTAATCTTTGGTTCATCCGTTGCTCTTTAACACTCATACAATGTACACCCTATTAAAATACACAAATAACTGTTTCGTGCTTTTACGTGAATTCCAGTCATATTTGAACATCAGCAGAATTTAACGCTGCATCGACCTAAAACTGCACTGGTCATTTTTTTTACTATTAGGCAAATCGTGAGATAGAGTTGTGAAATGCGTCGCTTTTAGAGCCTTTGTTTCCGAGTACGCCTGCAAGCCGCCACGCACCTTTTTGTGTGTGTTCCGCTACCTAAGCAAAAGTGCCTTTTTTTAGAGAAGCCACAAAGCCCTTCAAAGGGGGTTAGAGAGTGTGACAGAGACGGACGGAGAGAGAGCCAGACAGAGAAAGTGAGAAAATAAGAGGCCAAATGATCTTCCCAGAGATCTTACCTGATGTTATCTTACCTGAAATGTGTCTTTAGACAGACACACTTCTAAAAATACCCATCGGAAACGACCAGCGCAGCATCAAATCTGAACTTTCTTAAAGTGTGGTCAAACGTCAGACAACGGAGATTTAGTGTCTGTGCTTGTGCGTGGGTTGCGATGGGGGTTGGGGGGTGCTTTTTTTAATTGAACTGTGAATTATGGGTGTTTGTGCTTTCATGCCCATAGCACCATGTGATGGTGTTGTTTAGTGTAGGTGTGTAAGACAGACACAAACTAACTGTTATTTCATTTTTCTTTTTAGGAACGCCAGGTCCCAAGAAATCCCATTTGAGTAAGTACCAAATGAACCATCTTTCATTTATGCACACAGGCCTTCGAAAGGTGGCTGTCTGGTCGCCATTGTATAATAAAGCACTATAGCTGCTTTTTAGTGTCTGTTTGCACGTTTCGATAAGTGGCATGTCTTAACCCTATATGCATCTTGTTGTTTTTTGCATATCAGAGAACCCTTGTTTTGTGGTTAGACAGGGAGGCACATTCAATTACACATGTCAAACACACACAATGCACCTGTATCCACATGTATTTTAACTTCAGCCACAAAAGCTGTTAGTTTAAATGTGAGCATGGCCTATGAGTTTGCTACCATAGCCCAACATGCTTACACACACACACACACAAACACAGGTGCACACAGCTATGGGTGTGTGCTCCATCTGTATCATGATAAGATCTGAAAGTATTTTTGTAAAAGATGCTGTTTAAAACTCTTACCGCCTTTGGGTTTGATTACACCCCTGTGTTGTGTTTCTTTCATCTTCGTCTCTCTCTACTTCCAATGTGATTCAGCACAAGCGTTTGGGCAAAGATCGTCTTTTGTAGTCTTGTATTAATAACTTACTTTGTAAATTCAAAACACAGAGAAGGAAAATAATATGTGAATAGGTCCATTTTGTTAGCTTGTGTTGTGGCCTTGTAGAGTGTGATTGTGGGTGGATGGAGAGCGTAGCTATCATGATTCAAATTTATAAAAAGCAATTACAAGACTTGTTTGTATGCTCCGGCAACAATATCACATGACGATCTTAACCAAGTTGTTTATACCATTACATCCTATCAGACCACTATCACATCCTCTTTGATCAACATCTTAAATAATAGGTGAAAAATACACCACTTTTCTTGAGGAGCTCAATTACATGAATACAGTAATGTTACACGCTCCTGCTAAATGTTACTTATCATAAAGCTCCAAATGTAGCTACATATACTTTCATTGAATTATTTAGCTGATGATTTTATAAAAACTTACATTCACATAAACAATGCATATGAAAGTGTGACGTGATGTTTTTTCATGATGGTTTTTGACTGGTCATTTATAGCCGCATGTCTGCTAGTCCAAGCACTAAGAAAAAGAGATGCATGTTAGTAGGAAAAGTAGTACTAGCTTAGAAAAGAGAGATGAGCTGCTCACTGCTGAAATGGAAAGAGAAAGAGAAAGTTTAGTCCACCTATTGACGGACAGAGAAATAGCACACAAAGTTTTGTAGGGGCACCAGAAAGAGAGAGAGAGAGCGAGCGAGAGAGGTGTACCTGACTACAGTCAGTTAGTTTGAAAGGGACAGGCCCTCTCCCTTTCTGTCACTCTCAGATAGACTACACAAACAAATGGTCTCTTTCTCTCGCTGTCACACAACGACAGAAAGCCACATAATCTCGCTGTCATCTCCCAGACGGCGACAGTATCATCTAGAGCTGTCAATCATTAGTTAATCAAAGTTATTTAGACGTATATCTACACAAGAAACCGACAGCAGTTCACACATGCTGTGAAGATGATGCGAGGTAGGCATTCTTGTTTTGTGTCTTTGAGCATGGCCTAGTGTGTGTATTAGTGTTTTTGTGTATCAGTGTGTATGTGGGTGTGTGACAAATACTTGTTTACATCACATTTGTGTCTGTTCTGTTTGTAAGCAGGGTAATTTTCATAGTGCAACTTACATTGCAACGGTTAAATGAAATCGGCAAAGATTTGGCTTTTCTGTTTTATTACGCAATTCAATACAAAGCATCAATCGCTTTCATCCATCTAGAAGAGATTGACCTTCTTTTGGAGTTTCTTTCCATCTAGTTTTTGTTTTTTGTAACTGTGAGCGGTCATGTTAGCCGCCATGTTAGCTGGTCTCTGAAAGGTCCAAGACCTTTGTTTGCTCTTAAACCCCTTTCAGTCAATTCCAGTGGATTATCCTTAACAGGGACATCTTTCAGAGTGAATTGGGTTGACATTTGGGTATGCAGGATTTTGTAGTGATATAGAATGCAATGTACGTCTGTTTGCTTTGATTTGCTTTTGAGGAAAGACTTCTGTTTCTCAGTTTGTCTTGGCCTCCCAGTATGCCTTCTTATAGAACAAAATAGGACAATATGCCAAATAATATTTAAATGCTGAATGTTTGCCAAGCATTTAGGTGTTTTTATTATACGCTTTTGAGCAATGTCTTAAATATGTTTAAAATGATTTAGTTGATCTGTTGATTAAATGATCAAACCAACTTCTTAGCAAATATTTCTAGTTTATTTCTAGTTAAATTTAATGTTTCAGCTACTTTATTCTAAATTTCATTTTTCAAATTTGCTCTTGCTCTCCTTTTTCTATTTTAATGCCATTACAATAGTTTTTAGACAGTGGAGAAGTGCGATGTGGGAGTGACTCTACACTTTCTACAGTTTTTTAGTACAAAATATGCCACATGGTGGTAAAACAAATAAAACAAATTGAAGCTATTTTTGATTAAAGTGTGTTCCTAATTTGACGCTTAACTAAAAAACTTCTTTCGTAACATAATGTTTGTAACTCCTTCTATTCTAAATTAATAATCTTATAAATGTCAGTTTTTCCACAACGTTTCCAACAAAAAGAGAGCTTTTTAAAACAAATTTAGGACATATTTATAACAATACAAACTATGAGAGTTTATCTGGAGAGGTAGTCAAGGTATTAGACATGTTAGTAACATCGCATTACCGTAAAGGTTTAGAAAGTGTGACGACTCATTGTCATACTTTGCAAAACCAAGCTGAAGCCACAATATTGTTAACTGGGCAGATTAATTGATTATTAGTTTATCTAGTACGTTGTGGCTGTCCTGATCAGCACCACAAGCAGTAGATACGACGAAGCGAGTCCTGATAAAGTGTGTATCGCATGCAAGATTACCTCCATAATTAAACAAACTCTGCAAGATAAGATCTTACTTTCAAAACCCTTCTCCACAAAGCATTTTCAAATCTGAGTCAGTGTTTTCATAAGAACTGCAAAACAGAAAAGCACACAGGAAACCAAAAACTTAAATTGATCTTCCTCTGCTAATTTATCCTGAAACACAGAGACACAAGTGAGGACCCCAACAAGCTTCAGGTGACTTTTGGTTGCGAGGCATGTCGTAATGGACATTGTTTTCAGAAATGACTCTCAATCACATTTTTGTACAGTCCCCTAAACTGAATTTTCCATAGCTGCCCACATAATGTATGCGGTTAAATATCTGTTCGTCAAATTGCTACAATTCAAGCAGGACTTGCTGAAGTCAACTGTGGTGTTGCATCTTATCATCTTGCATTATCTGATGCTGGTCTGCGCTGCAGCTCTCGCTGTTGTCCAGACCCTAGCTAAAGGAGCCTTTTTCGGTAAATGACTAGTTGTTATGACCCCATTAAGATGAGTGTTTTTTAACTTTGTCACTTGTATTGATTGCCATGAGCAATTTGTTTCCTGTTCCGTGCGCATTTGCAGGTCTACATGTTTTGCTGTTTTATAAATTTAAGTAAAAGTCTCCTTTAGTACAAGGGTTATAAATGGGTCAGAAAAGTGCTTAAATGTTTTTGTTGGGAATTAGATTGGAATTAAGTTAAATGTGCTTTTTCAAGACCCAATAAATTAGCTATACTATTGAAGGTACCCACCCTTTCCGCCAATTGTGCTGATTGTACTTTTTGTGTGTTGTAGCCCACATTTCTGTATAGTCCTGTTATTAATGTATAAACAGGTCTGAAAGATCTAGGGATCTTTTCCTTCATCTAGATCTGTTTGTAAGCGTAGGACTGAAAGAAGCTGAGCTTTATTTCTCACACTGTATGAGAACGAAAGGGACAGGAAGACATTCTTTGAAATCTGATCTGAAATGATGTGCGTCCATTGAACGGAATAAGAAAGAAAACTGCTGGACTTGAAGACTTCTGGTTTACATATTAAGAAAATATGCATGGAGCAACATTTTGCACTGTTGCACTAGATTCTAACTGCGCAAAAACACACACACACTTTTTGAATATACTGCCATTGAATGCTTCGCCAGCTGCACGACTGTTCTGCTCTGTGGTCACCCCTTCAGTCCCTGTGTGTGAGTCTGTGTGTATATATGCACACACATGTGTGTGTATATGTGCACAGGTGTGCGTGCAGTGTTTTTTGTTTGATGCTATTTTCCATCACCTACACGCTGGTGTTGTTTCCCTCCTTTGTTACCAAATAGAAGTTGCATCAATAAACAACAAATTACTTGTAAACTCAATAAAAGAAGTGATGCTTTTCTTAAGTAAAAATGTAAAAAATTACAATTATATATATATTTATTTGTAAAGATTCTTAAAACTAAAAATATTGATCTGTTTGATCTGTCATGCTTATGAAACTGAATGTTTGAATGTGTTGTTTTACTCACTGATATTTCTACCTCTTTTTACTTGTGTTTGAGTGTGGAGGGGGGTTCACACCTATTCTCACTTTTGTTCTTAAAAATGTTTTAATCTTCAAAGATATTGAAATCGTGATTTAAACCTTTAGCCTCCAACCCCATGAAAATCAAAGAGATTTTCTTCACACATTTACTCAAAAGAAATCCATTCAAAAAGGTTTAATATAATCCATCGTCTTTTTTATTCAGTATGTATCATCTAAACCTAAAACTAAATTAGAAAAAGAGAGAATATTGTGTTTGTGACCGGAATTCTCAGCACAAATCTCTCATCTGTGCTTTATCCGTTCTGTGGCCTTTTTTTCTGTGAGAGAACTTTTCTGGTAAATTCTTTAATCAGTATTTCATATTTCGTACTGACTTTTATGTTTATATATTTTGCTAGGATCATCCAATATTTTACGCATTTGGTCTAATTACTATTTTCTTGAGCTTAGCTGAAGTTTCTGCTGTTAAAAGTTTCACAATCGTTTGACAAAATATACAAATTTATTTGACTTCATTTACTAAAGTTTTAATTAGTTATAGACGAACATGTTACAATTTTGGGAGTACAAACTAAATAAAGTTCAATAGAGACACATAAATGATTATTAAAACACATAGTTACAACACTTTTCAATACAATACATCCACAGTAATCAAATAAATAAGTTTAAAGTAGAGATTTTCTCATCTCATGTAGCCTACATTTGTCTATCTGTTTTGTTTTTTTAAAAGTCGTTGACTCTTGTTTTTTATTAGTCTGTCTCTCATTTGTTCTTTCTCTAGGTTCGTCTCTTCTTTTTGTCCTGTCACAGAAGACATTTGTGCATATCGAGGATTTCCGTTAGTGGAACCTTGAGGTTTTTCGCTAGTTTACAGTGCAAAATGCTGTTATAGAGTTTTTAGAATCCGGGTGCTCAGGGGATTTTATCAAGTCATTTCTGCTATAATTGCTCTTAAGATGGAACAAAGATAGATAATTATTTGAGTACTTCAAAGGGTCATTTCATTCAAAAATAAGTCATGATTTACTCACCCTCAAGTTGTTCCTGCCTGTATACATTCCTTTGTTCTGTTGAACACAGAGAAAGATATTTGGAAGAAGTTGTAACTGATATGTCTGGGACATCATTGATTTTTTTTCTATCTAACAGAAAAGAGAGGATTTTAGGAAAGTAAACAGTTCTCGAGCACCTTTGCCTACCATTATAATTTTTCCTGATGCCAGTTGCTTACACTGTCCCAAATGTCTTTCTTTGCGTTCAACCAAACAAAGAAATGTATACAGGTTTGTGGACTAGATAGTAAGTAATTTATGACAGAATTCAAATTTTGGGTTAAAAATGGAAGTAGATTCTAGAGATAAAATTTTCTGAATGTTCATATTGAAGTCTAATAGCTAACATTGACTTTTGATTAGGCTTGTTTACTTTTTATTTGCAGAACACTTAAGCAAAAGTTACCATTTGCTTTCCATTTAATACCATTTATGTATATGCATAAAAATCTAAATATAATTTGAAAATCTCATCTGTGCTTTTTCTGCTCGGTCTGTTTGTCACTGTGTAAAATTGAACATAGTTGTATTGCAGCTATTATTATCGATTACTATTAAATGAAAAACGTACTTGTTAGCAAAAAGTTATTTAAGGTATATCTGCAAACTTTATGTATCTTAATGTTGTACAACATTTATTTCATTTACATATTGTCTGTGTAAAGATCAGTTAACAGAAAAGAGTTGAATAACTTTGGTCTCTTGGTTTCTCCAGTTTTCTTTCCAATAACGTCACATAATCACATATTTTAAAACTTGATACTAAAACACTAAAATAATCACAAACAGCGCAAACAAAAATATGGTGGTTCATTTTGAAAGTGACCCTTTAGTCAGAATCCGAATCATGTCTTTAGTTTGTCTAGTTTGTTGTCTGTACAAACCAAGATGTTCATGAAACATTGATAATTCTAATGATTGTTTTAGAGAGCTAGACGTCTGACATTACTTTTGTTTAATTGTGGAACTAGAGGAAGAACCCTTTGCTGTGAATTGTGCATTCGTAAGACCTAAATACTGAAGTTGCAGTATTACATCATTTACGACATATCACAGCTCAAATCAGCCAATGATTGGTGCAATGATTTGTAGGTAAGATAATATCTTCATTTCTGGAAACTACTGTAATGGAAGATGCAATCACACAAAGACAACTAGAACCCTCTCACAATCACATTATGCAAAATAGTCCTCCTTTTGACAGGCAACTTTTTGATCCTTTCTTCCCGTTGGCATCAATATTTTTATGGATAGGTTATGATCAATAGCTGTGGTAAGTACCTATGGGCTTAAATTCTGCATTTTGGGTTTTAATTCTGATGAAACGGACTATTAAATTAGACTGCAAACGTTCTCACAGAAAATTTCGCAGGGTTCTTACCCTTTTTGGTTTGCTATATATTTCTTCACTTTTTCTGCACTTAAGATGGAGTGATAGAGAATGAAAGGAGAAAAAATGAGAGCCTTTTTGTCAGTATCAGCATGTGGTTAAAGAGAGCTAGCAGTGAAGAGGAAGACAGAATTTTTGCTCTTTATCACCATGTGGTTTTAGAAAAATACAATAAGAGGCAGAGGCTTTTGTCTATATGACAAAAAATAAATCAATGAGAGTGGCCCCGTTGCTAAAGGAACCCCTTATGGAGATGTTCAACATGTGTAACATGGGTCCTATTATATTATGAAATTTGAATTCAACATTATCATTTCCAATTTAAAAAAGTATTTTCCACTAATCTTTTTTGTATTGAAAATCTACAACATGTTTATTATGCAGGTTATCATGACTGAAATCATCATTTTTTTCAAGCCAATGAAACCATGCAGGCACACTTTTCAATTCCCACCTATACCGAGACTGCTAAACAATCAAAATCTTTGTAAAGATGTGATAGCTCAACGTTATACCCCCGTTTCGTCATATATATTTGTTTTCAAATATGTACATAACAACACTATTAATACACATAGATCCTTAAGATGTCTTTTCTTACGTAGCAAACTTTTTGTCACCATTTCCATATACTGTCTTCAGCGCAGCAGTGATATTCTCAATTGCAGGTGACAGTTGCAAACTTTAAACAAAGTAAAAAAAAAATCTTAGTCAGGATGACTGACAACAACTGGTTCTGGACAAGTAATTTACATTTATTCATTTGGAGGATACTTTTATCAGAACTAGGAGAGCATATAACATTTTGTCATCACTCTAAACAGTACCGTTAGTTTACAAGGCCATACTACTAGGAAGATTAAAGCTGGAGCACGCAAGGGAGGGAATGAACAGATATATATATATATTTTAGACATAATACATAGACAGGTATTGGTTAGTCAAATAAATGCGGGACAGGTATGTTTTGAGCTGTTTTTTTATGAGTTTATGAAGGATGCTGCAGTTCGGGTGGAGGCAGGCAGTTCATTCCACCACAGGGGAACCGAATGAGTAAAAGTTTTTGCAAGCGATTTGGTGCTTTATTGAGAAGAAATAACCAGGTGTCGCTCATTTTCAGACCGAAGATGACTGTAGACCTGGAGTAGTGAGTTAGTGAGTTAAGGTAAAGGGGCGAATTTGCTGTTATCGTTCTGAAGGCCAGTATCAGAGATGTAAACTTGATGCGGGTGGCAACTGGCAGTCAGTGATGTAGAGCACATACCACATTCGAGTGGTCGAATGTCCACACGACACGACAATCTGCATCTGCATCGCATCATTGTGTCACTATACATTGACACACACTTCCAGACTCTTGAGACACATTTACCTACAACATAGGGACCAACATAGCTCCTTCAAAAACTGTTGCAAAGTGTTTCCTTTACTGCCCCAAATCAAAATACACCTCACGTTTGACACAGTGACATAAACACACAGTGACACAGAAACACACTTGATACTATTCCTTTGCACACACATCCTTTTTACATAAATATATTAATGTATGTCTATATATCACATAAATTAATAATAGTTTGAATTAAAAATAAATAATATTAATATAAACCTTTAATTATTAAGTCAAGATAGAATAATTCATAAAAGTTCATAAGATATAATAATGTAATGAATAATTTATTATGAATATTTAATTTTTATGATTCTTTCTGGCTGATACATTCAGGAGGCAAAAAAGGTATTTTAAATGAAATACTTAACTATGATATTTCTATTGTTTATATGTTTGCTTCTCTTAGACAGAAATGGGTTTCAATGGAGTGAAAATGGAGATGACTCCTGCTGCTTTTCATATTTTATGCTGAGAAAGACAAGCTTTTAATGTATTAAAATATATATACATATATTTTCAAAAAATATATATTTAAGAATGTCTCATCAATGTGTGAAACCTGAAATTTAAATTATTTTAAGATCACCTTATCTGAGCAATGCTATATAATATGAAAATTATTGATATTTTTTTTATTAATCATTTTAGGAGAAACATCTTAGACTGTCATTTAAAAAATGCATCAACAAATTATAAAATGCAATCCAATTCAAATCCAATGGGTAAATCCATGATCAGGATTTTTGCAGCTGGTACTGACTACCGATTTCATGTCATCTTGACCAGCCAATTACGATACTTTTATAAAACTGACATGAAAGCCTTATGTTCACCTTTTTTTCAGATAAAGTAAAACCACAGATGTTGCCTTAGTTATACTATTTAAAAGAATTAGGTTTATTGTTTTAATATGTTTCTTGCTGGTTAGGTTGAAATTTCTATCTGTCATTTGAGGTATAGTGCAGAGGAATCCAAAATTCTCTTCGTCCTTGTGAAGGGTCCTGCGACGGCACAAAAGCAAACATCAAAGTCTACAGAGCAAGTTCAGAGCCATCATTTTTTCCCTGTTGAAACCTCGAGGTGCATTGAGTGACGTATTTAATGGACTGATGTATTAGATTAATATTTCCGCCATGGATCCTTTGGTAGATGGCAGGATTGGGAAAAGAGAAGAAGAGAACTAGAGGGGTGTGAAGAAGTGGCGGGTAAACATTCCTGGCAGTACAAACGCAGATGAAAGAGTGTATTACTGGCAGTCGCATCCTTTGTGAGCGAGATAGAGAGAGGGAATGAAAGAGCAAGATAATGCATGATAGAGGGAAAGTCAAAGTGAAAGAGAAGTAAGTAAACCACTTAAAAGACTCTTGAGGTTGACACCTTCATCCACCTTCTTGAGCTTAGATATTTCCCCAGTCTCTGGCACTCTTTGTGAATCTCCCTCTTCTCATTTGTCTTGACGTTGATGTTTTTGTTAGAATAAATGCCCTTCTTTGATTCACCCACTTCATGGGCTTTGATGGGGTGGGTGGGAAAAATCATCAAAAGAACTTTAATTATTGATTTGAGAAGGTCAGGTTGATTCAGACAGATTCATGTCCCACCTTACCTCAGTTCACCTTTTCTTTGTGAATTATGAATCTAATTATGATTGTTCCATCACAACACAGACACTCTACCAGAACTACACCTCTTGAATTACTGCATCATGCTTAGAAACCAGACTGATGAATGCTTAGTTTATGGACACAGAATCTTCCAGAATCAAATTTAAATGTGAGATTACACTGAATTTCAGATGTGCATTTACTATCTAATGCGATGCATCATATGCAACACATGCAACAATATTAAAAATGATGCAAGGTCCCAAAAGCATAAATCCAAGTCTGTGTTGTTGCTTATGAGCTATGGCATATCTTGTTAAATGTCACTCTTCAGAAGTTTAACAGGTGGTCACCACAGTGTTTGGTAAAATTACTCACCGCTGCAAAAAAGGTACCTGTGTTTGTTTGATGTCTGGTTTTCAGCCTGAAAATAATACAGGATTACATTTACCCAGGATTAAAAACATTTTTCAGTGAAAGAAAAGCACAAAATAAGAGCGGGTCTACAACATTTTTACTAGCCATTGTTATCCCAAGTTCTTTTCCCTTGCAATATCTGATCAACTTTTACACTACCGTCGTGTCAGTTACATTTTAGAGACTGCATTATTCAATACATATAAGTATAAATACATGTAAGTGTGTGTGTTTGCGTGTGTGCACGTGTGTTTGGGGAGCGGGGTGCAGGTTCCTCGGTACTGGACAAAGTAACCACATCACTTAGCCACAAGCACATTGCTGGATTCCAGGAAATAATGAAGTTCTTTTTACTGTCACACACAAACAGCAATACACACACATCCAGTTTTGTTACTTCCAGATCAAGCAATAAACTAGAGTATAAATATAGTGACATTCTTCCTCTGTCTTTAGGTGTGCAGCTATGCATTTTTGCAATTTTGACTGTGCATGTAGGGGGCAAGTCTTTGGTTTCACAAAAATATTAGATTATGACGTCCAAAATGTTTAGGTCATTCATTCTTCTCTCTCCCTCTCTCTGATAGCATTAGATTAAGATTTCTTAATGTGGATTATCTTTGGTCTGTTATAAAACCAATGTGTGTTTGTGTTTCTGCATGTTTGTATATCTATACCTCTGTGTATATGTACTTTAATATGTGCTGTAAATATCTAACTGCAAATTCCGGGTGTTTACCACCGAAATGATTTCATGTGTCCATTTTAATCGATGCATTCATCCAACACGAATTGATAAAAAAATGGATTAAACACACCTTTTATAAAAGCATGTACACCGTCACATACCATATATATTTATTTGATAGATGAATGTAAAGCAGTCTATTTGGTTATGTTTGATAGCAGATTGATTTAAGAGGTTTTTAATGTAAAAGCATCTGAGCTATACTGCCCTCTGCTGGCCGTATTTATGATCCGAAATTGAATGGTTTGATTCCTTTAAATCATGATCTAAAACCAATGGTATCATTTTTAACCTATGTGCTGCATTGTTATTGTTTGTGTATGTCTACAGCTCAGATAGAGGTGATCCCATGTAAAATCTGTGGAGATAAGTCATCAGGTGTTCATTATGGAGTTATAACTTGTGAAGGCTGCAAGGTAAGTGTTGTATAAAAATGACTTTATTGATATCAGATCAACGCATTACAACGTTTTAACAGACAGGTCTGTTCTCATTTTGTCTGCACAGGGTTTCTTTCGCAGAAGTCAGTCATCCAGTGTGCAATACTCCTGCTCCAGACAGAGTAACTGCCCCATCGACCGCGCCAGCCGCAACCGCTGCCAGAGCTGCCGACTCAAGAAATGTGTCGCTCAGGGCATGAGCCGTGACGGTGAGACCAGCTCAAAGCATGTGGAATATATTAAAGAAATGATATGACACTGTGTAATTGTTGTGATATGTTATCCCTCTCCTCAGCTGTAAAGTTTGGCCGCATGTCCAAGCGTCAAAGAGACTCGCTGTTTGCAGAAGTTGAGAGACACAGACAGCAACAACGTCTTCAGGCCACCTCCGTTCAAGAGTCTCAACATCTCCAAGCCTACCGGCCCGGCAAAGAGCACAGAGAACAGTCATCGCATCTCATTCCGTCTCACCCCTCGGGCTACCCATATTCTGTCGAGCCAGAACTGCCAGGCTGCCCAGCATCCTTACCTTACCTGGATTGTCGTGTGAGCGAGGCCCAGGTTCAGGGTCTGGCCTATAGAGTCTCCCCACACAGGAGGGTGGAGAGCATTAACTTAACAGCTGAGAGAGGTACGTCATATTTTATTTAATGCTGATTTTTTTTGTTCCTGATTTATCGTGTCATTCAATCCCATTCTGACTTTCCTGCAGGGTTTGACTCCACGAGATCTACACCGGAAGCCATCTTGAACGTGCCAAGCAGTGAAATGGGATTTCGACCTTTTGACCCGGAGACCTCGTTCTTTTCCTACCCGACCTCTCTGCACATAGGTGAGGTTCTAAAGCTGTTATAATAATATAGATCAGGATAGAATTAGCAAACTGGCATTTGGGCTTCGTAGTTTCATGTTTCTTGGATGTTTGTGTCTTGGCAGATGAGCTCTGTGCGAGTATTGTACGTTCCCACAGAGAGACGACTCAGTACCGTCCGGAGGAGCTGCAGGCTCTCAGATGGAAGGTTTTTAGCAGAGAGGAGATCCATGCTCACCAGAGCAAGGTACAACTTCTCTACTTCAAATTGCAATTAACATCATTGTAAATGTGTGGCGACCATGTTTAATACTGTGACATCAGCAACATTCTTAGCCTCCTTTAATGTCGAAAGTTCTTATCTGACTTCCTTTAGTCCATGGATGAGATGTGGCAACATTGTGCGGTGCGATTGACAGATGCCGTTCAGTATGTGGTGGAATTTGCCAAGCGTATCCCAGGTTTTCGTCAGCTCTGTCAGAATGATCAAATCGCTTTGCTTAAGAGTGGTGAGGGACAACTCTCTATCATTTCATAACAATGTCATGACAAATTTATTTCTGCCTTTCTCTCATTCTCAGTCCTCCTATAATTTGATGCATTTTTCTCTATTCTTTCTTGTTCGTGGGTGCCTTTGCCTCCGTCTTTATCAGGATCTATGGAAGTGGTTTTGGTGCGGATGAGTCGGATGTTTAATACAGAAAACAACATGGTATTCTTCGATGGAAAATTTGCCGGAACAGAACTTTTCAAATCTCTCGGTGAGTTAAAGGAATATTTCCGGTTATAATGGATGCCGATATTGACAATAACTGTGATATTGTGTTCATTTTACTCTATTACGTCATATTGTAAATAATTTAGCACCTATTTAAAGTTTTGCCTTAAGAGCCATTATGGTTGCAAACTCTCAATCTCTGCAGCTTAAACTTTTCCTGTATATAAGTGTGATTCAGTGAGCAAAAAAGAGACGACACAAACAATAAACAATTAATTCAAAATTAATTTAATTAAAAAAAAAACATATTTTGTGATATTATTGTGATCATGTTTTTATTTAATTTTATAATTTTTGGGGGGAAATCTGATGTTGTGAGATTCCTAATATAGACCCTTCCAATAGTTGCCCATAAACTTCTATTGTAAATCAGTTTTTGTCAACATTTACAAAACTAAAACGAAATAAAAACTATCAACAGCATTGTATAAATTGTGTTTAACAGCATGCATTAGTCGTGTTTATTTTATAGTAATCCTTTAAATGTATTTTTTTCTGAATGTGATTATGTTATTTGACAGTGTTTCTTGTGTGTTTTGTGTGTTATTCAGCTTGTAATGATCTAATAGCGGCTGTGTTTGACTTTGCTCACAATCTTTGTATGCTGAGACTGACAGAACAGCAGATGGCAGTGTTTAGCGCTCTGGTCCTCCTCAATGCAGGTAAGTGCCAGTCATAATGTCACATTACTTCGAAAATTCTGGGAGCATGGCCTTAATCTCTTCATCTTTTTTTGTGAAGATCGGCCGGCTCTGGAAAACAGAGAGAAAGTGCAGAGAGCACGGAGAGATGTGGAACTTGCTCTCAGTCAAATCTTGCACAGGGACAATCAAGAAACTTTGCTGCATAAGGTAAAAGAGAAAAAGCAAACAGCTTAATTTTATGAAACCGTGTAAAGTTAACATTTGTGTCATTTTTAAGTGTATATGAATGAGACGGATGTGATTATTGATGCGTTTTTATGTGATTGCAGCTGTATCAGAGGTTGCCGCTTCTGAAGTCTCTCTGCATGCTGCATATTGAGAAACTGCGATGGTTCCGTCAACTTTTCCCGCTCACTGTACATTCCCTCTTCCCTCCGCTATACAAAGAGCTGTTCGGCTCTGACACAGACATCCAGGCGCTCGCCACACACTGACACACATTTGTTTGGTCGCTGTTTGAAATGATCAATTACAAATGACATATGCAATCAGGGTCTATATGTTCTATTAACCTGCTGAAGAAGACATATAAGAATATATTTTTGTTACTCTCACAAGAACACAAAATGAGGTTAAGTATGCAGTCTGAGTGTGAATTATATTTCCACAAATGTTCTTTTCAATTATGGTAATGCTTTTGGTGCGAGCATTTAATTTAAGGGGGCATCCTAAAGTATTTTTTGTCTGAGGATATATTTGAACGTTTTGTCTTGATCCTGGTTTGTATAATGCCATAACTGCTATAATTAGTAGAATGTGGTTGATAGTGCTGATGAACCTTTTATTGCTGTTGAAACGGATTATAAAGGATATCAGGCATTCGTTTTTTTATTCAAAGGCATTGAAGATGGAGACTTAATACAATTATTGCATTAACTTAAATATGGTCAGCTATTTTGACACATCCACAATCCCAGTGAGGCTTGTTCTGGCACATGTAATCCTTATCTGTCATTAATACCACTTGGATCTCAGAAGAACCTGTTTTTCCATGTTCTCCATCTCACCATTCCCTTCAGAGAGTTTAAGCTACATGTGTGTTTCTTGTATAACTTAAATTGGGTGATTCACACCTGAAGTGTGAGTAATATCCATTTCAACATCCATATGCATTCAAAGTCAAGTCAAACGTTTTAATTGGAAAGTTAAATATTTGGCAATGTTTATGCTAAAGGTTCTAAAAATCTATAATGTTAGTAGCCTATACATTTTGCTATTTAGAGAATTAGATTGACAACTGCATTTTGTCTTAATGCATTTCATCTACTTTGTAAAAATCTTTAAACAATTTTCCAAATGTTTGTTTGCAGGAGTTTTTGAAGTCCCTTTGCATTTTTCTTTTAAAGTTCCAGGGAGCTTTCTGCTATGGTGTTAGCTTTAATTTATCACATATGGTTTACAAAACTATTATTGTTTTGAAGTAAAATTCCCTGTTATGTTTTGTGTTGTGATGTTTTGCAGAAGAGGCCTCAAATAAAACCTGAAAAACATAAATATTATTGATTGGACTTTCAGTGGGAGGGACAGATGAGCAAACACTGGTTCACCATTCCAGACTTTGTAACGGTTATGATTTGTTTCGTTCTTTGTTTACTGACCATTCATTATGATTTATATATATACTGTATCTTTATAGATCCCATAAAAGTGTCATTAGTTATAATCTATTCCATTTAAAAATTATATTAATATTAATCTTTATTCTGATAATTCTCATTAAATACATTTTAACACACATTTTTCATTACACGTTTTAAAAATGTGATTGCAGACATGTAATGACGGTCTTGCTTTAGTCTTTCAGATTAGTTTTCTAAATAGACCAATTTAATTCAAGATTACAACAAATACTAGATTGCAAATTGTGATATTTGCAAATGTTCAACCATCATTGCGTTTATTTTATTTTTATTATTAAATATCTTCACACTTTTTAGTTTTTAAGGAGAAAAAAACTGAAACATCAGTTGAATTTTTAACAGCTTTAAAAGTGTTGGTGTTCCACTTTCCCTCTCTAGTTTTGAATTTGTGAAGTGTCTTTCCATTTCCTTTAGACAGATTCACACCGAGATGAACTATTTTGTGTGGAATTGCTATATTAAGATGGATTCAGGTGATGTTTTACTACTGTTTCAATGATTTGTAAAATTATGATAATAGAAAAAGAGATCATTTTTATGCTCAAGGGTCCAAAAATGTAACACATTTAAACACTTGCTTTTAAAAACCCTCTAACATTCATTACAGATGTTTGAGTTTACTTAAAACAAAACCAGACTTGTTTCCTTTTTTTATCAGAACTGTTGTTCCATAATGATAAAAGTGCAAAATGATCCATATTCTTTTTCTCTATTTGTTTTTTACAGCAAAGGGAGAGAGCGAGAGATGGTGTTTAAATTCATACACCGGCGTTGCTTTGTTCATTGTATAAACATGATCATGCTTGTCTCAAGACCAATAATTCAATCCAGCTGAAACAAGACGTATTTTCCTATTTAACTTCATGAAAGTCATTATCTGAATCATAGCAGGAAAGATTTTATTGCACACATACCCAAGAGGTAATACGGATCAAATGAGGAGATTGAAGAGAACAGGAGAAAGACCAAACATAACATCTCTGTTTGTTTTCTATGTTTATTCTAGAAAATACGTATTATGACAACATATATTTCATTGATAAGCTCCCAGCTGCAGGCCATCTGGAGGACCTTGGTGAAGATACAATCCAGACCAAGGTTAAAATATCATGGTCTTGTCTGTAGTAATACTGCTGAAGACAGAACTGTGTGTGTGTCCAAGATAAATAGAACAGTGAATGACTCACAGGAAGACACAGTGGCATCAGAAATAGCATCTCTGTCTGACAGCAACGGCTAGTTAGAGTGAAACTGAGTCTGGGCCAGCTCTGCAGTTCTTGAGAACTAATTCCTGTGGAAGTTGTTTCTCTGAATAGTTGTTTTTTACAACTCAAATTCTGCGGAAAAGTCATCAACTTCAAAAAAAAAATATATATATTAAAACATATGTATTTCCCCAAAAGCCTCACAATTATTCTTGATGGACGATTTAATCACAATTGTGTGTTCGGTTACATATTTTTATATTTAATTTATAGGCTTTTATATTTAGCTATACATAACTATTTAGTAATTCAATTAAATCAAATCAAAACAAAACTACTCAACAGTTATTGATTCTTTGTGGTCTACCAGAAGCCACTGAAACATATATAGCATTTTCTGTTGTGTTGAATCGTTTATATTCAAACTCACTCATTAAAATGGATCACAAAAGAAAAATCTTACACTAAAATAATAATTTATACACGTTTATTCACCAATTAGGTTAATATTTATACATGACCTCATTACACATTTATAATGCCCTTAAGACTCCAGTTATGCAACATGTTGTTTTGTCACAATATTTATGTGGACATTGCATTGTAAAATGAAGCTCGTGGACACATTTGTGCACAGTTACATAGTGTAAAATACAATTTCCTACACTTATTATGACATATAGGCCTGCAGCTAAACTTGACATTTGTGCACATGTCAGGCCACAGTGTAAAATACAGTAGGCTATTGCACAACGTTACACAATTATGCCAAACTTGTCTTACTGGAATATTGCAGAAACTGCATCATCACATCACCACCCAGAGGTCATTCCAGCTCTCCAAATCCCACCGTGATGGAAGTGAGAATGACAAGGGCAGGGTGCAGTATCGTATTGGTGTATTAGGCAATAGGTTTAATACACCGGGAAGACCGAGATCAGCAGTGAAATAACGGGAACATATGAGTGTATCTGTGGGGCTAAACTCTCTGGCGTCCTGACCCAGTCTGACTAATTATTGTCTTAAGAGGGTTAGGCTACTGTATTCGCCGATGGTCCGACCTCCTCTTCCTCCTCCTCCTCCATGATCTCCCGCTGTTCTTGACGCACTTTAAAAGCACGAAGCGGATCTGTTACATTCACTTCATCAATATACATCAGCCACCATGAGCTCTTTACGCGACATTGGACTTCATTTGATACTTGCGCTTGTTTTTGTGTGCGAAGCAGCGGAAGGTAAATGCGACTTTTTAGGCCTATAGTCTACCGCGTCAATGTTTTTAATGTCGTTTGCAAGCTTCGTCTCATGCAAAGGTTTTTAGCTCTACTGAATATCATATGTTTAGGATCTTGAGGAAATGTTTACAAAGAGTTTGTTGATAATATTGTGTTATGTTTGTCAACTAAAGGCATGGCGATGTTTGCTTGCATAACAATGTTACGATCTCTATGGCAACCAAAGTTATGTGACTGCGCGCAGATGTTGTGCGAGTGTTTTGTGTATTTTGCAACGGATATGTAATGCAGATGTGTGTCCTACTTTTCCAGACCCAGAGCCCCAGAGGGAAATGATACACGTTTTCGATAGAGGTCTGTAAACACACAACTGTTTTTCTGTTTGTGGTAACACATTACAATACTACTGAAGAACACAAAAGGAAACCATTTGAAAAATCTCATGCTTTCTATGTATTAGTTTTAATAGTGTTATAATATTAATAACATTAGTATTAAGTATATATACATATATTATTGGTTTTTTATTATTACTCCATGTTAATGCATTGACTAGTGTTCATTTGATTACATGTCCATCATGGTACACTGTTTTCAATGTTTTGTTCACTATTATCAGAATAAAAGTTAAAGGGATATCATTATTTATCATATTTACCCTCATGTCATTCCAAACCTGTATGACTTTCTTTCTTCAGCACTAGAAAAAGATATTTTGGAGAACATTGGTAACCAAACTCCATTTGACCCAATGACTTCCAATGTATGGACACAAAACTATTGAGACATTTCTCAAAATACCTTCTGTTATGCAGAAGAAAGATTCATGTGGGTAATTCCAGCGTTATGGATGTGACATATAAACGCTCACAGAATGTATTTGTAACCAATATATCGAACAATCTGTTTATGTCTGAACATAAAAAATACAGAAAAATATCATATGCACAAGTTTTCACATTTCAAAAAGGGAATTAAAATGCGTTATGGATTTGACAAAAAAGGACATTTTTTTTGTGAGATTACATATGATCTTTGTGAATTAAATGCACAAACCTGAAGCAATAATAGCCAACAAATATAGTAGGGGTGAATCCTTATAGTACATAAACATTTTATTTTAATTTTCATGTGCCCATTCGTGAGGAATATGAACCATTATGAATGTGACAATCCTAAATATTGCAGTCAACTGACTATGGAAAATCATTCAAAAAAAACATTCAAATGTTGAAATAAGTGCTATCAGTATAGTCAAATCCTTCTGGTAAAAACTTTTGCATGGAATTGCCCATATACACGTTTTGAATGACACGATGATGCGTCATTAATAAGAACTTTCCCTTTAACCATGTCCATATGTAAATTATTAAACAACTAATTTTGTTTACATTTCATTTCTCAGATGGCCTTCAGCGAGCGGTCACACGTGAAGGTAAGGCCATAATCAGTTATTAACTTTATGTACATAACTCACAGATATTTAAGCCTTATATATATCAAACATCCCTTTACAGAACTGGAGGATATGATGGGGCAGAGACCAGTCATCCCTGACATTTCAGAATTCATCAAAATGCAAGGTTTCCACTCTCTTTTCTGTTCTCCAAAGGAAAGGAAATGAATTGATACTGTTTGATCTGTTTTAAGGTCATTCCTTACCTTTGGTTCTTTGTGTGCATTTAGAGACCGATGTAATTCAGCCAGAGGCTACAAACTTTCATCCTGAGGATGCCCCAAGAGGTAGATTGTTTTTTGTTGTTGTTGGAAAATTAGATTTGGTATATGGGTGTGTAAATCTGTAATGAAGAAATCAGGCATATATTTATTCATTTTCTCTATGTCTTTGGTTCAGGTCCTCCACTGTTCGGCCCTCGCTCCATGGGACCCAACGGGGGGCCAGAAATTCATTTCCCACCATCCTTTCCCAGTATCAGCAATCTTGAAGATGTCTGTCAGTTTAGTAACACTTCCATCCGATACCCTAAGGACATATTTCCCCCGAGTGGCTTCGGTGCACAGCATCGACAGGCTGAAGCTGTGAATCGACTCCAGCCCTGGTACGGCATGTGCTGTGGCCTTAATGGAACGGAGGAAGAAAAGCTCTGTTGTGCTGAACAAGCGGTGAGAATATTTCCATTAAAGAACAATTTTTGCAGAATCCCAAAGCAAAGAAAAAAAAATACATTTGCACATTTGGCAATTTCATACTGAATTGATATATTCTCCTGTTTTAATCTTCTTGTTTTTCCAGCTCATCTGCAGTATTTTGTGTATTTAAATACAACATTTTAAGAATTTCCAAGTGTTGATATTTTGTTTAGCTTGGAATGCTGTGGAGTGAAAGTGTTTATATGGACAGTGTGCAGAGGTCTCAGGAGTCTTGTTATTGTGCACTGTTTATGGTTCATTCCGCTGGAATCTGTCCTTGATTTATTGTTTAGTCTTTAGAGAGCATTTATCCAAAACATTGAGAGTCTGAAATGGACCAATGGCAAAGTACAGTGTTATCTATTGTGATTACGTGTTTATGTCTCTTTGTGCACTCTCTGTTGCTGATCGGATGTTTTTGTTATGATTCAGTGGAAGAAGACTCTTTCTGCCTTCTGCGATGAAGAGTTCTCTATAAAGACCGTTGCGTATTTCTGCTGCAAAATGAATGGGAAGGACAAATGGAGCTGCTTTGATAAGCATGCTCCGGCTACTTCATACGATGTCCCCATCATTGACAAAATCGACATGCCGATTAAGGTCAAAGGCTTCAAATATAACCCCAGTTCTTGCAAAGGGTAGGTTGCTCTTGGAGTATATAAAGAGTGTCTTTGGTTTAAAATGACAACATTTTGCTTATTGTTCATATCTGTGTACATTTGTAATCAGTTGTAGAGTATCATGTTTAGAATGCTGGCATTTATGTCTGTAAATCATCTTCATCATAATCGCATTTCTGTTATAGTGAATTATTTTAAAATCATGACTTCATCTTTTACTGATGCAAACTACAAGACACTTTCTTTATTTTACAGTCTATTGTTTTCTTATTCCCTTAAAACTGTTCAACAATTGTTTCCAATTAAGCAAACAATAATTAGTAGCAATGTTCCATCCACATTCTTTTTTCAATAAAGATTTTATTTAGAATTTAATAGATTTATTTCATTACATTGTTCCTTTACACCGTATGAAACATCACACCAAAGGACAAAGTAGCGTATGGTTTAATATCTTTTCAAACACACAAAAATAGTATTAAATAGTATAAAAAAGTATTATTTTATCTATATGTAATGATATGACATTTTATACAGTGGTAGAGGGCACATTGTCTCTGGTCCAATAAAAGAAAACAACAGAAAGTACCACATCAACATATCTTTGTCATCTATTTAAATATATTTATTTTGTGTATTTGAAATAAAGTTAAAGACAATTCTACAGTACAAAAGTTCTAAAATTGTAAATGTTCAAGAGCTATTAAAGACAATGTTCTCTTTATGTACACCAACAACTGCTAACGGACTACGGTAAATCTGGGGGGTTAGTTGCCCCAGATGAATGTCTTTATCATGTTAATGTCTTTAAAGGGGATTATTTATGTATAATGACAGAAATTTTAATTTAAATGCTTATAGGGAATACAGCACTTTCATTCCAAATAGACCCAAACTAAAAAAAATTGTCATAAAGTCACCAAATGCTATTTTAATACTAAATAAAACTGACTTTAAACTATAGTGCTTGCAATAACTTGTGGGCACATAGCTACTGTCTTTTAAATCCAAAACTTTCTATGAAAGACAAAATTCTGTTGGAAATTCCCAATTGTTTAATAAATTAGAATTTTTGGATTTTTTTGCACCTAGAGTGTAAGAAAGGCGCATTATAAATAAAATGTATTATTATTATTTATGCGTTGCGGCCATTCCAGTGCAGTGTCTGTTGAATTTTAACAAAAAAATACCTCAGTAGTGACATATAGGGTGCTATTGTGAAAGACTGCAGCATGACAAGACACGTGATATAAATTGAGGTTATCACATCATTTTTTTCTCAAACCCATATAAATGATTACTGTTGTAGTCCTTAAAAGTGAATTTCTTTAAATAAAAAATACATAGCAGAGCAATACAGAGCGTCAAAGAATATTTTTATTTGAAATTCAACTTGGTACAAATAATGTTCGTGGTTCACATAATAAAATAAAATGAATCATACAGGGGCGTAATTTCCACTGGGACCAAGGGGGACATGTCCCCCCCACTAAAAATCTTGTTCGTGTCCCCCCCAAATTTGTTTGTTAAGGTTTTTAAACTTACGCCGTCGTCGCCACGGAGACATATGACCGAGCATTCTGCATGTGTCCATGCGTACTTGTGCGGGTGTCGCGTGCACACTCCAAAAATAGCTTACTGAAAGGTTATTTTCAATCATGTCGACCCTACCGAGTGATTAACTCCGTTAGAATTCACTGTGACAAACTCAAATACTTATCTTTAACGACCTGAACATCCACCAGGTTAAGCCCAAATTTCTGTCAAGAGAACGAGCCCTTATTAAACAGATACAGTAAAATATCTCGCCCTAATCGTTTCCTTTCCAAAATCCATTATACAACAACAACCAAGGAAAACCAAATTAAAACATTTTGTTTCTCTCTGATATCAAACACAAACATGATAACAGAAAAGTTGTATGTGGTTTCTTTATAAACAATCTTAACGTGAGAATATTGTTATCCCTGGAATAAGTGCTTGTTCTTTTAAAAGTAGCTATAATACAATCAAAGTTAACAAGAAATTTGGTTCTGCGTAGTCGTTGTTTTGGTAGGCTGTGTCAAGCTGTTTTCTCCATCGGACTCGTTCTATTAACAGCAGCTGTAGTGTTTATGATAAGTCTTGACAGAAACGTGGGCTTCCCTGGTCGTTGTTTATGTAGCCTACCTTAAACCTCGTTAAGCGTTTTAGAAAGTCATCCGGCTCGTCTCCTCGGATCCCGACTGCAGATTCAGGTTTACAATCCCATTTTCCTCCGTGTCTCATTCAATACTCACATTTTCCCCCATCATAAACATCAACTTTTGCTACACAATAAAAACATCGCGTGATCCCTGGTTTAATCAATTTAAACAATCAAAAACGATGAAAAACGTAGGTATTTGAGTCTGATAGTGAATTCCCTATAAAGAAAATCACTTGCTGCCCTCCAACCGCACTTCAATGCAACAACTATTATATTATTTGTCATTCATTCCACCACATAAATTGTTCCATTTCTTTCATCCAGCACATCGGCGACTTCTCCAAGCGCTCTTGAGAAGCAGGCAGAAATTGTAGACATCTGCTTTCCACCTGGTCGTCCTCATTCGTCCAACATAGATCTGATCTGTGGTCATCGCAAGATCCGCCCTCGTTACCTGACCAGGTGTCTTCCTCACACTGGCTATGGTTGGTTAGCCCGTCAATCAAAAGCCATCAACGTGCTGGAAAAAGAATATGGCCAGTGCTGTAAAGAGAAAAAGGGTCAACACAACTGTGCCGAAAGAAAGGTGAAGCATGACACATCATTCCTCCCAAACAGCATATCACAATCAATGTCCCACACCTATAAATCATAAAAACACTCCTAGAGAATCAGATTCAGTGTAATACCAAATAAAGGATTCTTTACCTCACCTTGAAACCATACAGCTTTCACAAGTCTAAATGTGCTGAAACATTACAATTCCACTCCCCAGTGGATGATGTGATTATATGTTTTGACAGTGCTTTTGTCTTTTGGTATCATCGAGTGGGTGTGGGATGAGGTGGTGCTCTAACACACCCATCCAAACAAACATGTTACTGCTTTTTTTGAATTCCAGGCATGTCAGCCAAAAAATGAAATATATTATTCAAACCCAAAACTTTCTCTTTTAGTCTCCAACATATGGTAACATTAAATAATCTTGTTCTGTTTTAGTGGAAGAAGATGGTGGATAAGTTCTGCAAGGACGAAAAGAAAACCAAAGGAAAGGATTTTGAGTGTTGCGACAAGAAGAAAAGAGAAGAGATGTATTCCTGTTTCGCATCGTCTGCTCCAGATCCAGCATACATCATGACTAATGCCGTAATTCCTCCTCCCACCCTGGAGTCATTCTGTGATGTCCAAACAAGCCTCCAGAGCGTGTAAAAAAACTCTTTACTCCTTATTTCTGTCTGGACCCATATGCATGAACCAAGTTAAAAACTGTAATATAATAACACTGAAAATAACATAATTTCGAGTCATTGGATAGATAGCATTCAGTATTGTATCAAATGTAAAATATTTCAAAAATGATTTACTGAAAAGTCAAATATATTCCCCCACAGGACTGAGTTCCCTGTAGAACAAATTGTTGAACGGTGCTGCTCTCTGGTGTCAGAGGAGAGATCATCATGTGTAGAGGCAGAGGTAACCACAAGCTTTATTTTTTTCTTTATGTGCATGTATGAATGTTTAAATCCAGCCATTGAACCTTTGGAGGGCTCTCCAAAACTGTGCTGTGTAACAAAACTGTTTTTCTTTTGCAGCTGGATAGCAGCTTAAATGATTTGTGTGAAGTGAAAGAGCTGGAGAAGCCTTACTGTTGTGAAACTACTATCAAGAACCGTGCCAAGTGTGCCACAAAACTGCTTCTGCGCTACATGGCCAAGGCAAATAAAGTCAAATTTAGTGGAAATAAGAAATGTCCCCTGATTGAGAGACAGATGGAGCGTGACAATTAATACTGAAGCATATTATACACAGCACATTTCAATTACACTTGAGTTGAGCCAAACTGCTTTATTGCCTATCTGTACCACTTGGTTAGTTGAAACTATGTTTTAAAAAATCCTTACATTTTTATAATTCAGAATATATATTTTTCTGTACGGTCAATGGAGAAAATGAACTGCATGGACATTTCCGTTTAATGTTTTAGCAATGTTCTGATAATGGATTTTAATAAATTATATTCATTTTTTCAAAAGAAATTTTTGTCAAATATTTCTCTTGTAATATTCAACAAGATGACTTTATGTACAAATAAAACACTACTATATATATGTTGCAGTTATTACTCAGTTTGTTGTAGAATACATAAGAAAAAGAAAATACTTATTCACAAACCGAATGTATTTATAGATTATACTTTATAACTAGCATGATTAAGTAGTTCTTGAATAAGTTTTACACACATAGATGAAACATTAACAATTCAAGACCTTTGAAATATTTTTTTCTTAGAAACCACATATGACAAAATATGACGTGAAGTGCCTTACTTTTCCATTTTTAACAATAATAATATTTCATGAGTAATAAGGTAGTTTACATAAATTGACAGTCACAGTGTTCGTTTGATTATATGAGTGATTCCTACTATAGATAGATCAGTATCAGTGACAGTTATGGGAACCCTATAGTCAGGGGGGCAGGCAGAACAGGAGGCTGTCTGTCAGTCCGTTTCCGGTCAGACCTCGGGTCCAGTAAACCCGAATCAAAATGGCGTCCGCCGGTCCACCCGACGCGGGCTTATCTGCGCCTCCAGGTAAAAACAATCATTATATTTGTAGATTAATATTGATTCGTGTGTATTGTGACATGAGTATTTTCGTGTAGATCTGTCGCTATAGATCTGTTCACCAGCACTGGCTTCACGGTGTGTTTACTGGCTTCAGTCAAAGCTTTTGTTCCACCACAACAACACGAATTGGACTTGATTATAGTCGCTCCTGAGTTATACATGTATAAATAATAACTCGTCATATATGTGAATGTGTTAAGCAATGCGTTTAGGTTTGTGGTCTGAATGATTTTTCCTCGAAATTATTATGAACGAAGATGATGATGTGGATGCGCTAACAGGCTAACGTTATATTCTGCTAACTAGCCCATCACGTTTAACGTTAAATTAACTGTTAATAGTGGTGATATATAACTCGCATAATGTAGGCGAACGAATAATGTACAGTTAAGAAAGACAGTCTGTTGGGTTGTTTATTGTTTATTAACGAAGGTTGTTTTGAGTATTTGAAACAGACACTGGACTGTTTTATCGAGACTTGATCAATCAATCAAAGTGTTATTAATGTAGCAGCTTCAAAGCCACAGAGTTTCCCAAAGTGCTGTACAGTTTCATACAATAATACATTATAAAATACAATAATATAAAGATGTAAGGCAGAATAGTACTATAGATTAGGTAAAACAAAAACAGTGATAATAATAATAGAAAATAAATGTAAAGTATAAAAACACCGTCACATGATAAAACTAATTGACACACTAGCAAAAAGCCTCATCAAACAAATATGACTTAAAGTGGTTTAAACATTATACTGAGGTAGAACTTCTAATGGACAGATATAGACTATAAACAACAACACAGCACAAACACTTGTCGTTTTGCTACCTTATTTACTTTTCATTGAGTTAATGCTTTTGAATAGGAAGTGTACATGTGTACTTTTTTTGGTATTACCAGTCTTGGTCAATATACAGTCCCCTCTTCATTAGTCATTTTTTGTATTTTCTCATTTAACTGCGCATTATTATGTCGTTCACATAATATGTCAAATTACATTTTATTTATTTCAAAACGTCACATAAACCACTATCCCTTGACGTCAGAAGTCTAACGTAGTTCCCTCAGTTGGTTGAAAGTTCTTTTTTCACTTCTTTGTCCTTAGTGAAAGTTTGTTGGCATTATGAGAATTTTACAATGATTATACAAAACAATGACAAAGATAATTGTTATGTTTACTTCCAACACTAACTCTGTATAAGCTCTCTTCATTCTTCCACATTTTGCTGTTCTACACCATTTTTTTGATGAAATATCACCTACTGAAACTTGAACAGTTTTTCATTAAGCGGGTTTCCATCACTCTGGTTTTATTCGCATTTTGAGGTTTCGCATCAGAAACGAGTGACGGAAACGCTAAATCTCGAATTAAAAACCCTCACGTTATAACGTCACGTTTCTGATTCTGCACTATGAGACTGCGTAACCTGACTAACTTAAGTACTGATCTTGTTACACAGGATCAGAAAGGTTGTTATGGTCACTCTTAAATGCCTGAACAAAGTCGTCAAAATATTTCTGTAATTGCCTCTTAGAACTTTCATGACTTTGTTTCCCAAACAGCACGGATCCACAAAAGCACGGATCCGCATTTATTGTGTTGCATAATCGCAAGTTTTATGGAAATTATTATAATCAGTGACTTACTTTTCTTACTCACATTTAGTTGCAGTTTATTACAAACAGACGGTTGACTAGTTGCTAATGGTGCTTATTTCCAAATGTTTTATGTGATATTCCAATTTTGCACATTAGCTAAATTCATTATTTAATTGGTAATTGGGATGTAAGCAGCATTAACAGTGCTTCTCCAGTTTAGTCCTGCTTAGTCTTCTTCACTCTCCTTTTCTCTGCATTGACTTTACAGTAAAAATAGCATCCCATGGGAAATTAATACATTACCTCAATTGTCTCAGATTATTTAGGTGGTTGTGTACAGTATATTAGTTTTGGGATGTCGTGTCTCCATGTGTTGGTAACCCACATGAGGTTATAATTAGCACACTGTTGAATATATTTTTAGTGTTGGTGGTTTGTTTTAGACTTGATAATGACAGAATCTGTTCTCTTGTTCTATATAAGTGCAAAAATGGGACAAAAACCTGCACATTTTACTACATTGGTGTAGACCACTACACTTCTAAACCTCACAGACTCACAAAGACAGTTGCCACGTTTCATTACTGAGAACATGTCATGTATATGTTTGTGTGCATGAAATAAAGATTTGTTTTTCAGCACTTGAGACAGTGTCTGTCTTCATAGATCAACTCCTGGAATCAGTAATCAATTCAATGAATGCATCTATTTATTCATCAAGTAGTGCCATTAAAAAATCTGACAAAATAACTGTTTTCCACACAGATTTGAGGACTCCTTTTTGGAGGATGTTGGCCTCTCAGAGAGGTACATGCACGGCTCCGTTTTCTTGTGTGATGTGAAGATGGCAAGAAACCGAAACGCCTTGTCTTTCGCATGGTCTTTTTTTGCATTGGCAATTGAAGCGTGCTGACTGCGGTCTGGGGGCCAGGGAGGAATCAAATGAAACTGAAGCCTGTTTCTCTGACTCATCTGTTTGTGTGATTAAGGCAGATGGAAGTATGAATTGATATTCCAGACTGATGATGAACGTGTCCAGTAATTTGTGAGAACATGTCTAGTGTCTCTGTGGTTGGCAGAATGTAAACATGTATCACAGTTCCTGGATGTCAGTTGAGCAGGCTTGACATATTGAAGCTAATTTTGTGTGTTTACTTTGTGTGTGTTTCGTGTGGACTTCGGTTGAAAACGTTCTTACAAATATGAGAAGCGATACTTACATTTGAATTGTTCCTCATTAAATGCATAGCTTTCAACATAACCTCTGCTGTGCGAGGGGGTTTTACTAATATAAAGCTTATTGATGTGTGTGTGCCGTGTGCATGTGGACCAGCGTCCTGGTGAGATTACAGGGTAAACAGTGGGATACAGCCCTTTTCCAACATCTCTCATACTGTTCAACCCATCCTTAGTCATTTGTTTGTGATGTTATTGTTTGTCCTTCGACCCCGGGCATCCTCTTTCTCTCTCTGTTAAATCTGATGGCCATTGAGATATCCATTGCCGTTGCTATTGGTTACGGAAAAAATGTTCAGCGAGTGCCAGGGAATGCATGTGAACATGGGTTAAGAACCATCTGTGTGTTCTACATGCGGGCACAAAGTTTAGCAGCATCTGTCCTCAAGAGATGATCTTTATAATGTTTTCCCTTTCATGATGTTGAAGTCATTGGGTGAAATGCTAATCTCCTGTTGTCATCGAAAATATAAATACATATATAAAAAGGACTATTTTCTGCATTTCATTGCATTATATTTCAGAGCACCGAGAAAAGCATTTCTATTTTTGTGGACTGGATCTTGTGTGTCATATCATCAAGCTCCTGGCAGAGTTGTTGTTATGCTGGTGCTTTTAAATATGTTTGTGTTTTGACAACAGGCAAACAGGGTGAATGTTGTGTAACTTCATACCTTCTGTCTGGTTTAAAGACATGCCTTCATTCTTCAACAATGCTAAAAACCAAGACCTGCCACACTAGAAAGCTTAGTTATATAAATGTTAAGCCCAAGTTAGGATTGTGATTCTTTAATGTGTTGTGTAGGAAGTGAAGTGTCCCCAAACCATGTGATGTGACGGTCTGTTGTTTTTTTTTACTTCTGGTATAGCGACGGGTTTATTTGTTTTTGTGATGTCACGTGCTGAATAGTTGCTCCAGGAACTTTAGTATTTATGTAATTAAAGGCGTAATGGATTATTTGGTCAGGCGCTAACTTTGCCTGCTCGCATTGAAATCGTTATCACACCCTCCATGCGAATCGTCGTCCAAAGCCAAGCCTCCTCCAAAACATATTGACGGTCGGGCACAAACACAAATAATTTTTCAACCATTGAGAACATGTTACAGTACAAAGTAAATAACGATACTACAATAGCAAAAACAGCTAACGTAAACAACAGCTGTAAAAAGGGATAAGATAAAGCATAGTTCCTGTAAGACACTGAGGACGGTTCAGGGCTCTAGACTTACTTTTTGCACTGGTTGCACTGGTGCGCCTTACTTATTTTCCTTAGGTGCACCAGCACAAAATATAGGTGCACACAAATTTTAGACCTCATGGCATTTAATGCATTTAACATTTAACTGGTTTTCCATTTCACTTTTTTTTAAATGTCCATATAGCATCTGGTTAGCATAAAGTTCTTTATTTGAAGCACAAATCTACAAGAAAGGTAACTTACTGAAAATGTGTTGGTGCTTTAGTGCTTCACTGAACTGAAATTTTAGCTTAAAAGATCTCAAGATAACTGGACCAGGACTTGACGGCTCCATGTCAGAGCAATGCTTATGAATTTCAGACGGATCAGGACTTAAATTCACATTATTCACAAATAATAATCTTCTTTCATCTTCTCTCACCATCTTCGGCTACATTCGCTCTGTTTAACTGACGGCATTAGTCTGCTCACCTCTCTCTGTCTGCAGCACACGCAATTTCCAACATACACACCAGAGGTTGCGCTACACTTTTTTAATTGTGCGTCATTTTGACTGACAGGCTCGTAGAAAATCCGTGATAATGGATTATTACCCATCACTATGGTGCAAGGTGGCGTTAGGTGGTCATTACTATGTCCGTGACGTCATCACGCTGAACTGGCGTCTCGGAACTTGTTGTATTTTAATACAACTGAATACCCAAAAAAGTCTTTGTAATTTAATTTTTATTCATATATTTAATATTTTAATGTTAATGTTCATATGTGATTAGATCTGGGAAAACTCAACACATGGTGCAAATTTATATGGGCCTATTACAGTTTTTGATGCCATATTCAAGCACTTTCCAAATCAGTTTTATTTTGCTCATACCTTGTGTATGTAACTAAAGTAATGGAGAATGTCGGCTGAAGCGCTAAAACCGTATGAATAAAACGCAAGTAAGGAAAATTGAGCAGGGCACACTTAAAGAACGAGAGCTCTGCCATTATCACTACACAAGGAAACTAACAAATATTACGGACAACTACTAATAAGCAGTGAAGCAAGTTTTACATTGTTTATCATGCGCATATGTCTGGACTTTTGATCATCACTTGAATGTTTCGCGATCGCGGTCCGGCTCGAATGAGTAGCTGAACGGGGATAACTCCCGGTGCTGCAGACGGGGAGCTCTGTCAACTCACGAAAACATTGTATGAAAAAACTTTACATGCCATAGTTTACACAGGACTGGCGGGAAATGTGCATTGATACTCCTTCATTCTTCAAGTTATGTGGTTTACTTTGATAGGTGAAATGTATTTCCCACGTCCCAGCGCGACATACGACGGGTTTCCCAGATCGCATCCCATATGTCTAGTCAGTAACAATAACAGGTGAAAACACGCAGGTCGCTTCGCGAACTTTTCATGCTGGATTTACAAATTGACCTCATTGTGATCCGCCAAAATGACACTGTCATTGACACAGTCACTGGTAAAAAAATCCGTCAATGTCAGAGAATTTTCGATTAACGCAACATCTGGTACACACGTGAAGGAATATCTGGTTCGCGGCCAATCAAAGGGGGGTCCGCCCTTCACTACCTCTGATTTGTTTAGACCACGATATGGGCCTAATGTGTGTCTGTTGTCGAATCACAGGGAGACTTGAAGTTGCGGTGACTTTTTTTACCTCGAACTACTGTTCCATCATTTTCCATCTGATCATTTTTAGTCGCACCAATGATAAATAATGCGACCAAATTGGTCGCACTCTAGAGCCCTGCCGCTGTAATACATAAAGGTCCACAAACTACATAAGCAACATAATCAAAACCCATCAAAATCAGCAACATTCCCGTTTTGGCCAGGATTTTTCCCACCCATCTCCTGTTGAAACCTCTGGAATACAATCACGAACAGATCAAGCAGGAAACCCCCGGAGCGCGAGTGGGAAACCCCCGGAAGGCAGCCCCGAACCGGAAATCCTGCTTTCACCCCTTTGCTGATTAGACGTTTTTAGTCGTGGCAGTTTTTAAGATGGTCTTTTTTATTCTTCGTCCACTTGCTCACATTTAACAAGGGGAAGTTAGGTTTCAGCTGTTTACCTGCCATTCTCTGTCTGGGTGTCACATGGTGCGCAATGGGATGCAGAATATGTTGACTGAAAATATACACACGACCTATCATTGCATTCGGCACAAATGTTATGATTGGGCAAACGTTATTTTGGTTCCACACATTTCACAGACAATATTTAATTATAAAAATAAAAATATCGTTGGAACACTTTACTTATTGTTTGCGAGATTTCCAACCAGCGTGAAAAAAAATGTTTCCGGACAGGATCACATATTCTGCCTTTAAGCATTTATATCAATAATTTTAACAAATATGACTGCCATGTTTTTTTTAATTGAGTAAATATTGCTGCAAGGAGTTGTTTACCTTCATACTTTAGTTGTTTACCTTGTTTACGCCATCTTGTCATTTCAAACCGGTATGACTTTCTTTCTTCTTGAAAACTGTTGGTAACAGAATAGCACAGCCCCCCATTCACTTCTATTGTAACCAATGCAAGTAAATGGGGGCTGTTAACAACATTCTTCAAAATATGTTCACAAATCATGTTTTTATTGTGTTATCACATTTTTAGTGTGTTTGTTAGATTATTTTAACCTAATCAAAACAACCCAACTGCCGTTTGATTCATATAAATTGGAATGCAGAATTCCTAAGTCTTTGAGACCATAAAGCTGTGTTTTATTTGATATTATGTAATTTTCTGATACGTTATGTTTTATGTTCTATTGATGCATTTCTGTTGTTATATAATATTATCTATTTAATGTCTATATTCAATTATAACATATTTAATATAAAAAACATTTAAATGACTGTGTCCATTAGTTCATTATACATGAGCAGATTAGTTTTGGATGCTGAAGTGTTGTTCCTTTAGGAGTGGCAGATCTGTTTCCACTACTGCCTTTTTTAGAGAAGTGATGTGACTCATTTTCTCTTCTAACTTCTATTAATGTTGTTTTCTCGCTTCTTTCTGCAATATCAAAGGGGCCAGCGGAGTTCGAAAGATGACTGCAACAGACGTAAGATGTTTGTTTTCTTACATTTTAATGATAAAGTGACTAACAGATACTTTCAGTGGTGGAAACTTATTTGTCAATATAGTTTGTCAGTCAATATGGTGTTACAGCTGTGATGTCTAAGACTACTATATCTTTAGACACTCAAGGTTATGCTGGATTGTATAAAAGCAGCTTTTTTTTTTTTTGCAAAACTATTGCAACACTGACCTTAAGCTGTGATATTTTATATTTATAATTCATTAGATGTTTTTTATTAAAGCAATAACCCCCTAGAAGCAGTGGGTTACAGTGCATTTTATAACGGTTAAGGGCATTGTGGCATTGTGCCTAAAACCCCTTAGATGTTATAAAATGCACTGTAACCCACTACTTCACAGGGCTTATTGCTTTTGTACAACGGTTTATCTATATGCGTAGCAAGAGATGCACAAAATGAAGTTATTAAAATTATATTTAGGCTTTGTAATTTGGTCAGCTGTTATAAATCGGTGTATTTTATAACGGCTTAGATCTCGGCTCAGCCAATCAGAATCAAGGACCAGAACTGGCCGTTTTATAACACATATTAATTCATTAATCAATTCAGAATTGTCAATCATGCAGTTTTGCAGTCAAATATTTGCAATGGCCACTGCCTGTAAGACCTCGGTAACCTTTGTTACAGACAACCCAGTTTTTCTATGGCAGTCTGTGTTTCTGTTATGGTGAACTTATTTCAGGTCAATATTATTATTACATATATAAATATTTTTTTGTTTTTCAGACGAGGTTAATTATATTCCGCCAGGAGTCTTTGTGATCTACATACTGTCTATATAAGTCGTAAACTGAAAAGATGGTTTCTGCTCTTCAATGCTTCAGTTGCAAATATTTTTTTACCTCCTCCTGTGTTCTCATTTCAGTTTCTTGCCGCTTTTCATTCGTGTTGAGTGTTATTTTAGCAACTGGACATTGAAGAGGAATGGGAACAAGAGTCCTGTAGATCGAACTGTTGACTTAGTGTCAGCGTGTGTTGGATAAACAGTCATGTGAGAAGGATGTTGATAGGTCAAATATTGACACGCACATCAATACACACATCCAGACAGACACACACACGTACAGACACACACACTCCTTTCATGGTCATTTGAAGATTCACATGCAGCGAGAGAATGAACAGACAGATAGGAATGTGTGGGACTGTGTGTTTGACGACGAAGCACCTTTCAAAGAGGAAGTAAAACCTGTGCAGATTGGAGGCCTCTAGAACTCCTATATTCCCATGAAACCAGAAAAATGACGGATGTTCTGTTTGCTCTCTCGCTCTCTCTCTCTCTCTCTCTCTCTCTCTCTCTCTCTCTCTGTCTGGCCAACTATTTATGTTTTTATTCTTTCCTTCTTTTTACATTGAATTAATGTTTATCAAAATGTGATTGTAATTAAAGAGATTGTAAAAGTAAAAACACTTCTCTCTCGCTCTCTTTGAATGTATATAGGGTCTCGGATTGTCTCAGAGTATGAAGAAGACCATCGGTCACCGGGGAGTTGACCCCACAGGAGAAACAACTTACAAAAAGGTCGGCTTGAGTTCAGCTGTGTCATCTGAGGGCAGAAGAATGACAAAAGAGAGGAATTGAGCTAGAAATAAGGAACTTAGCAAAGGGTGGACTCGCAAATAAAAGCATTATCATGAATCACGCTCAGACATCAACTTTATATCAATCAAGAACCTGTTTTTAGGATATGTAATACATTTCTTGAAGAGTGCGTTTTTAAGATAAATGAGTTAGGACGGGCATTTTATAAAGTCTCAGATTTAAAGGTCAGTGCATTCATTATGTAAGCTTTTTTTACACTTCTGAAGACACAGAAATGTATATTTGCATTTCTGTCGATAGATCCTTCCAAAAAAATTACACACTCGACCTTAAAATGTGAATAATTTGTGAACCATTTTAAATCTACACTCTCAAAGTCTCACATGGATTATTTCTCTGACATCATCCTTTTTTTTACAATAATCTTACAATCACTATTCAATTTTAATTATTGTTTGTTTAAATGAGAAATCATTATTTTAAAACATTTCTCAATTATTACATAAATATTGAGGTGAACCATTGTGACACACTCTAGTGTTTATTTTTCACAAAAACATCATGGATGAGAACTCATTTACAGGTTTAAAATAATAATCAGGATATTTTTCTAGTTTTCCCTCTCTCTGTTTGTACTTCTCACATGTTGGTTCTTTGTCTTTAGACAACTTCCTCCGCCCTGAAAGGTACCATCCAGCTGGGAATCACACACACAGTGGGCAGCCTCAGTCAGAAAGCTGAAAGAGACGTCCTCATGCAGGACTTTTACGTAGTAGAGAGCATTTTCTTTCCTAGGTATGTTTTATAAATAGAAAGAGTTTGAATTTGTGTGTTTTAATCTTTACAAACAATGTTATGTGGTAAACAATTCATCCATCAAAGTATGTAAACATTTCATGCAATCATGAAACAGCCTACCATTTTTCTTATTTAATAGTAGTTTTTTTGTCTCAAATGAAACCGAAACACATCTCTGATTGTTTGTCTTTCACCCACAGCGAAGGAAGTAATCTGACTCCAGCCCATCATCATGGTGACTTCAGATTTAAGACCTACGCCCCTATCGCTTTCCGTTACTTCAGAGAACTATTTGGCATCAGACCTGATGACTATCTGGTTAGCTGAACCACACACAGATTCACCCGGTTTCCATGTACATTAAGCAATGTTTCTGAACCGAGAAGGTCTTTGTACACATCCATGAGGGGTGCCAAATAACTTATATCGTATTAAACAATGTAACTATAAAAATGCTCAAATAATTAGAGGGTCATGTTAATTGGAACGCAGCATTTAATCTTACAACATGGTTGGAGGCTTCAAATATTGTTTTTGACACCAGGGGACCTTTATGTTTTAGAGTTTGAGAACATAAAGTCAGGACTTGACATTAAGCATTGTAATGTGGTTGTCCTTCGTTCAAGTAAATTTGTCATTCACTTGTCCGAGTACAACAATTACTTGTCCAAAGATAAAAAAATCAATATAATTATTTCAGATTTAGATTGGTCAAGTTTGTTTCTAAGCATTTTAACTAGTGTCCGCTTTGGCCGCCTGACTTTGGTTATAGCCCTACTGTCCGTGACTGCTATGATACAAAGGCAAGCGATAATTATTATTAGTTTTAAGGCTGTAAATTGCACATAGCACTGGTGCTAGAGAGGTTTAAAGTTTGGTAGGACAGGCAGAAATGTGCAAGTGTAATTCATTATGAATAGGCCGATAACCGACAAAATACATTAATGTTACATACATATGGATAAATTAGGGCCAAATCATTTTTAGATGACTAAAATTTGTTTTAATATTTCAAAGTTTTGGGTTTTTGTACAATAGTGGTATATTTGTCCACATAAATTACTGTAGTATAGTGTAGTATTTACCAAAGTAAACTGCAGAAAAATTCTTACTTTATTGTTTTTGAACTTTACTATAGTATACAGTTTATCAATTTACTACAAGGGCACTTCAATTTTCAATAGCAAATACTATAGTAGACTACAGTATTTTTGTCTGAGTTATCAATTTAACGGGACTTTTATTTTGCCGGGTCTTCTGGAAGACTCTTGTTTGTAGATAGCTTCACTCAAACAATAAAACGACCGTAAAATAAGCTCTCAGAGTAACTCTGGAGATGAAGTTCATGTGGTCAAATCCTATTACAGTGCAGACGCAGATAAATCCTCGACGATCACTGGTGTTGTATGTTAAACTGTGCACATAATTCACTCAGACATGCAGAACAGCCAGATGACATTTAAATAACAGGATTCCACGTCCACATGGACACACACAAACAAGCACAACCACGACAAACACGCAGCTCTGTTTAATTCACACATTCTTATTATTCTACATATGTCACACTGTTTTTTTTCAAGTTACTTATCCGGTCGGGCAAGTAAAATTCTCTCTTACTTGCCCATACAAAACATTCACTTGTCCCGGACAAGCGGACCAAGTGTTTATGTGGAGCCCTGCATAAAGAACTCATTATGTAGAAGTAAAAAGGATCATTCTGATGTGTCATGTGGATTGTCCCTGCAGTATTCTCTCTGTAATGATCCCCTCATCGAGCTATCTAACCCTGGAGCAAGTGGATCGGTCTTTTATGTCACCAGTGACGATGAATTCATCATTAAAACAGTGCAGCACAAGGAAGCCGAGTTTCTGCAGAAACTACTCCCTGGATATTTTATGGTGAGCAGTGTTCTGGAAGAGCATGCCATTGGTTTGATTACCGTGAGACATCTTTTTGTTCTTCTCTTGTTTTCAGAATCTGAATCAAAACAAGAGAACGCTGCTGCCCAAGTTTTACGGCTTGTACTGCGTGCAGGCGGGTGGGAAGAACATCCGTATGGTGGTGATGAATAACCTCTTGCCCCGCAGCGTGCCTATGCACCTCAAGTACGACCTCAAGGGCTCTACATACAAGCGACGGGCTTCTCCTAAAGAGAGAGAGAAGAGGGTCCCCACTTGCAAAGACCTAGATTTCAATCAGGACATGCCTGAGGGAATCCAACTTGAACCAGAGAACTACAGCGCACTCTGCAAAACCATCCAGAGGGACTGTCTGGTGAGCCACCGTTCTTGAGTTTAGTCTTGTTCAGACTCTCATCCAGTATTAGGAAACTCATCTTGAATGCTCTCTGTGTTTAACAGCTATTGCAGAGTTTTAAGATTATGGACTACAGTCTGTTGGTTGGGATCCATAACCCGAACCAGGCAACTCTTGATAGGACGGGTGCGGTGGAGGGCGGGGTGTCTGAGGGGGCCGTGACGCCGGACCACAGGAGGCCGCAAGCTCAAAAAGCTTTGTACAGCACTGCTATGGAGTCCATACAGGGAGAGGCCAAGGGGAAAGGAACCATGGAAACAGAAGACCAGTTAGTGAATATTATGTTAATCCGCTATCTTTCTGTTTTACTGTCCAGCAACATTCAGCAATAATTAAACCTGTAGGCATTTGTTTAATTTTCTTTGATTTAAGTGTGGCATCTGTTTCAGGTTCACATAGACTTTAGATAAGATAAAAGCAAACATTGGATGGTTACATGTTGAACGAGATGATCATAGAAACTTTGTGTTTTCGTCGCAGGACTATTTCAAATTTTATTTCTGTATGGTTTCTCAACATATTATGGTGGCAATATTTTGCTAGTCATGCGACATATGTTATCTCCTGTCTCTAGATGGGGAGGAATCCCAGCACGCAACAGTAAAGGAGAGCGAATACTGGTTTATATTGGAATCATTGATATCCTGCAGTCATACAGGTGAACGATACACAGATCACATATGTGTGCATATTTACATGTATATGAGCAGCACGAATTTGCTCCTTTTTCTTCTTTCAGATTTATAAAAAAACTAGAGCATTCCTGGAAGGCTTTGGTTCATGATGGGGTAAGTGATTATTCCTTGCTTATCACTGATATTCCTGTTACTTTAAGTTATTCAACATATCCTGTTATCTAGAAAACAAATTCTGAGATCATAAACAGTGTTATGGAGGTTACTTCTAACTGTAATACATTACAGATTACTTGTTACTGTTATTTAAAAGTAATCCCTTACCTTACAATATAACTGTCTCAGAATTGTAATACGTTACATGACTCCTGTACAGTGTTGGTAGTAACGCGTTACTTTTTGCTTTAGGGCATTTGTAAGGCATTACTAATCAATTTTCAGCAACTTTTTACTATATGAAACACTGCCCATCCATGCGGTCTAGTAAGGAGGTTGATTGGTAAAAAGTATTTTAGCCTGAAAATACAAAAATACTAAGATTAAACATATTTAAATACAAAGTACAATTCTTTTTTTTTCAAAGGAATTTAAATACAAAATAGTCCCATCACTGAACTAGATTATATATAATTCTAGCTAGTCATCATGTAAACGTTATGTTACCTTGTCACTGCTGCTGGTCACAGGGATCTTGCTAACTAGCTTCCTGAAAGCAGCACAATGACCCCTCAAAACCCACCCAAAGGGCATGAAAACTAGCACAATTATTTTCCGGAGTCAAATCTAAGTTAACAACTGTCAAAAGACATTTTTCTTGCTATATTTACTTATCTGAATGGTTTACTAGGTATTGTATATAATTTTTGTTCTGTTGAACTCAAAAGATGTTTTAGGGGATTTAGGAAAGCAAAAAATTCTGGGTAACCTCTGACCATCATTATATTTTTTCTGCAATGGTAATCAATGATGCCAAAGAATTTTCGGTTGCTAACACTCTACCAAATATATTTTTGTGTTTAATCAAAGAAAGAAATGTATACATGATTGGAACAATTAACAACTAATCCATAACAGAATTTTCCGTTTTGGGGGAGTTTAAAAATGGGACCTTAAAACAAATCCCATGTGTGCTCGAGGACACGCACAGAAATGGATGAGAAACGTATTTTCTCTTCGTAAGACACATTGTGTATAAAGTGAATAAGCACGTAAATGTTTAAGTTATTCTAGACGGCGTATAGCTCTGCTCAAACATGTCATTTGGCAGCCGGAAGAATCAACTGTTGTAGACTCACGCGTGATTTCTTTCGTTGTGCGACGTGAAAAGCATAATTCGGATGCATTGGTATTATCAGCGGTATATTTTCCTGTGGTTGAGCTGATCTCCTGCGTTTCTCCCTGTAATGTAGCCTGCCTGTCAGACACTCGTTCCCCACACTTTTGAGAATGGCCGGTCCTGGAGTTGCTAGGTATTCATCCGAGTTTGAATGCACATTAAGAATCTCATCAATTAACATTTATCCATAGAATATAAATAAACATTTTTGCGGCCGCAGTACATTATGAAAGTAGCCCAAAAACCCGCAACCCGAGGCTTCATAACTTTTTTAAAAAGCCCAGTTGTACAGGAAAAGGGCCACCCTGGCAACACTGGCGCTAGTGCTTACAGCAAAGCTCCCTCACCCAGAGTGAGATGAATGACACCATACGTGTCCATTCACAAACAGGAAATAGAACTGCCTTAAAGGATTTTTTATTTGTTAATGTGTCGCGGACGAAAAGTTTGTTGTAACGCAAACATTACTGAACATGTACCGGGTAAAATATTACAGAAAATTGATTTGTAATGCCTTACACTATTGTGTTACAGCAAAAAGTAATACGTTACTGGAATACATTACTTTTGTACGCATTATTCCCAACACTGATCATAAAAATGTATGTGTTGTAGGACACAGTCTCTGTGCATCGACCAGGATTCTATGCTGAGCGATTTCAGCGTTTCATGTGCAGCACTGTTTTTAGGAAAACATGTAAGTTGAAGTATTTAGTGCAGTCTTAAAATCAGATTTAGTTGTCGGCCTACTTGATGATGTCATCATCCTTGTGCCTTTCTCTGTCCCCAGTAAAATCCTCCCCGTCAAAGAAGAGTCGAGGAGGATGTCCGAGTGTCGTCAAACGGCTTCCTATGGGAAGCGCTGCTTCTGCACCCAGTGGACAGTCAGTCATTGACCCCGGACTCCTGTATCATACTCACCTTAATCAGATTGATATAGAGGGGGAATGTGGTGAGAAAGTCTTCACAAAATATTTACTCTCTTTCACACATTTAGACTTGAATATGTGTGAATAAATATTTCTCTACAGTGTGCTGTACAACTGTTCTAGAGCTTGTGTAGATGTCTGGGTTTAAAGTTAAATGAAATCACTGAGTGATTATTGTCCTCAGGCATGCATTCGGACCGACCGGACCTGCTCCCACACACCGATTCTTTGGCTGGAAGCAGTGACCTTGCAGAGGCAAATCTTTCAAACTCCTCACAGGGTAGCACAGGAATGACATCACATCCTCAAAGGTACTCCACATCACCTCTTTGTTTAGTTCCCAGTTTTTAGATGTGTTGTTTCTATACTGTACTGTAGTCTGCTTTCTTTTTATTTCCCGTCATCTCTTTTCTTCTCATGCTTTAAATCTGTCCTCAGCACAGTTGTTTCATAACAGTGGCTCATTTGCAGGTCAGTAGGGGTGGAGGTGCACAAATCTGCAGTCACAGAGTCTGACAACGGCGCCCCCCAAAGGTAAAACTGAACACACGCAGACCACTGTAATGTGGGGATTAATCTAGCTTTGGAATAGTTGACCCAAAAATCACGTTTTAATAAATCTGTATTAAACACATCTAGTTTTCCATACAACTACATGTGAAATACCCTTTAAGTCCCATACATGTGGTCCATATAAGAATAACTTAAGTTAAATGTTAAGAAAAGAGCTGAGTAAACATTCCAAAATATTCCTCGTCTTTAGTGCTGGAGCAGAATGCTTGGATGAGCATTTAAGCAATGAAGACGCAATTTCACTTCAAGACATCATTCCAGAAACTGACATCTGCTTTGTAAGTCTCATTCATAAATATTTACTATTCATAACTTATTGTTTCAATACATCATCAGTCAAAAATGTCTTTTCCTGTTTTTCTACAGTAAGAGCGATGAGTGTTGACAAGAGACGGCAGTGCGCCTCTGAGCGCTGGTAGGATGGGTTTTTTCTGAATGGGAGATTTGGAAAGAACTCCGGGGTCCTCAGCACACGTCATCATAAGATGTATTTCAAAACAGAGTGAAGTTTATGAATGAAGGGAAGGGTGTGGATGAGAGAGGTTTAAATGCCTTTCCTCTCTCTATCTCTCTCCTGCACAGGTGATGCTGCTAAAAATCTATTTTAACCACAGAATTATGGGGACGTGATGGTATTTCAGTCACACACTTCACTGCCTTTGTTCTCTCTAAACACACTCTGAGCAAGCAGTATGCACAAACCTATTTGTATTGTTTTTAGAGTGCTGGAAGTAGACACACGCTACGTGTAGAATCACCACTTTATATTATTGTTGATTTGGAGGCTTTATTGGGGGTAAATTAAACATAAATCTGTATTTATTAAGGTTTCTAAACCTTCTCTGAAGCGGTGTGGCTTAGATTAATGGCTGCTAGCGCTTCAATGCAGTTCTCTGAGAATACCGCATCACAGTGCTCATGTCACAGACAACTTACATTTCCTCAGGCATGTCTGTACATACACGTATGAAGGCTGATAGTGTTACAACTGATTCTGCGGGTAGAGAGCATCTCTTCTGTGACTTTTTCCAGCTCGTTCTGTGTTGAGACAGCATGTGCCCTATAAGAGAGAGGGAAAAAATGACCAAAAATGCCCACTTTGTTAGAAAGCAGAATGCATTTGAATTGTGCAAACTGTATTTCATGTTTGGCGCCAGTGTCTTCCCTTTTTTCTGTTGCTCTTCATGTTTTTACCGTGCCACTCTTTGTATTAAGTTTTTCTGCTTGGTTTGGTTTTTGCGTTTAATTTCACATTTCTATTAATCAGCATTTTGTTCGTCCCACCACGGCAAGTTACATCTTTGTAATCGGACCAATCGGCTGTCCAGTGAGATGCGAAATGGACAGACTGACTTGCATGTCTTCTCTAATAATGCATATATATTGCTGCCTTGTCGAGAGCCCCCGTAAAATTCATGTACTGTATTTTTGTATATAGCTCTATAAATAATCCTTCTTTGTTCATATGTGTTATAAAATGCTAATATTGGGCTGTTAAAGCGCAGCCACTGTTGTCTCTTAACTAACATTTTCATGAGTTCAACGATTGATTTGATGTCCCATGATGTCTTCCGATCATCTGCCTTAATGCAGCTATTGAAATCAGTGCATTAGTGTGAAAACTCATTTCTGCTGGATACAGAAATCACACGGCATCCATTTACAGGACCAACATGGATCTACGTGCGTTTGCTTTTATGTACCTGCTACCAATATGCATTTGTGGTTTTAATGACCCTTTTACACTAACCTGTTTTTTAAAGAATTTTACATACAAGACTAAACATCCTTTGAGCTTTTTGAATTGCAGGAATGTACATTACATTCCTATCACTTTTAATGACTCTCAATCGACAGCACACAACATTCTCTGTATCCTCATTAACATCCTTAGGTGCAGCTTAGTGAATAAATTCTTAAAACACATCGAGTTAAAAATACTTAACACTAAAATGACTTTATCAGGGCACATGTGAATTAACAGAGGAGCTGGAAAGTAATCTAAGGAGGCTTAGTTCCAGTATGAGCTCTTTGATCAATCTGCCTCTACATTTTTCTTATCCATTTATAAGATCGTTTTAAATGGGTCCATTTTTGACCGGCAGCACGTTTCACTTTCTTAAGTGCCCTCTTATGCATTTCTTATTGGCTGTAACTCAAACAATTGTTTGAACTGACATTTGATGGAGGCCTGTATACATCTCACACAGATCTGTTAGGATGCAGCATTGGAGTATTTAAAAGAAGGGCTGACCTTATTGAACTTTTACTGAACAGTACTTTTGCTTTCTTCCAACATTAAAAAGTTGGTGAGTTGCATTCGTCTTTAATTACAAGTGATCTCTGTGCCTAGGACTTCACCTTTTCTAACCTAATGAAAATTCTCATGCACGTAGAATATGCACAAAAAGACTTTTCCTAAAACTACAGAAGAGATTTATGTAATGCTGCAGTATTTATGCACATGTGTTAAAAATCAAATTGTTGTTACAGATATATGCCTGTGGGCAGAGGTCAATCAGTTTTCCATGCTGAAGGGTTTTGACTAGAGGTGATTGGGATTCGTCAAGTTTTTTTTATTTAATTTTATTTATTTTTGCCTTGCTTCTTTGGTTTTAATCATTGCATTGTATCTATCTTATTTTGTTATTAAAGTCATTGTCAAATGTCACAGTGAATCTTGTTACAGATCATTAAGATCATGCATCTTAATTCTGCCAAAAAACAATACATGGTGATTATAGCTAAACTTGTCAACACCACAGCAAAGGTAAATACTTAATACTTCAAACTCCCAGTTTTCAGCTTTACATATACATTAAAGGAGTCGTAATATTTATTTTACACTAATTATAAATACTGAAACGTATGGAATTATTTCCGTCATCTTTCTTTTAAGCATATTTTGTGTATGTTGACACTAAATCTTAACCAATGAATGGAGGAATGATTGTCAGAAATGCATATTCATATTTACCTCCATAGACCTTTTTTTGGTAACATTTTGGCATAGTCAAATGTGTAATTTTTTATTTGCACGTTTACAGTGGAGTTTGTCCTGTTTGTATTATAGTGGTGAAACCAAGTAACCTTTACAGTTTACAACTGACCTAACGGCACACACAACGACCTTTTTAACACAGTGCGATACAGTTGGGCTGTAAATCTGGAGGAGAACAGATCTAAGCACATTCATACAATTATTCTTTGGTGTATCTCATTATTTTTTTAAACGGTGGCAAGAAAACCCCAATAATTATTATAATAATAATCACTGCGAATAATCACTGTGCTCCTCTGATCACTATGGCGAATAACAAAATTTAAACATTAAAACACAATTTATCCAGTACATGATCTCTCTTGAAGGCCCCAAGCATGAAACTATTGGCTCGACAAAAATACAATATTATACAAATCAAATCCATAAAGATCAATTGTGAGCATGCGTTAGTCTGTATAGGGCTTTTACTGGTAAATGTTGAGCAGCTTTGTGATAATTAGAATAGTAAACAGATATTACAGACACAACAGTCATGCACACAGCATCACAGGCTGGCAACTCTGACACTAAACACAACCTACTGCAAAATGGATGTTTATGTCAAATGTCTTTTATTGATTGCATTTATTAAGTAATAATGTTTAATAATTGTTTTTCTTCTTTAGTCTTGTGGGCCGGTATGGATTTTGAATTCTCTTTGTACCGTAAATGATTGTATGTATTATGTAGAAAGTATTTAGCAAGACTACGTAGGCCTACTTTATTTTTAAGAATAGAGGTGGGGAGGTTCTTGACAATATAAATATATATTTTTTGTGTGTTTTATGTCTATAGGGTGTGTTCATAGTAAAGATTCAAAGTCATTACAAATCTGTGAAAGCTTTTTCTACATGTGAATGTCTGGCGGTGTCAGAAACTACTGGCCACCGTGCTTTGATGACTGTATTTTTATGGGCCTGTATAAAATGTCTATATAATATGTATATAAGCAAGTCACGGAAATGCCTTTTCTTGCGTGGTGTTTGCAGCCTGTTTCTCCTGCCATCTTTCAGTCATGTGGTGGTAGTGTTTTTCACATTGTCTTTCCGATTTAGAAAAGAATAAAAAATATTTTCCAAAACGTCTGTTGGGTTTTTCCACCAAAATGTAAAGTGCTACCAAACACTTGACAAATATTATTCAAATTAAAACATCTATTAGTACGCGCTTTTGTAAATAGGCTAGATAATTTAACGCAGAAAAAATGCAAACTACATTTCCCATCATTCCTGTCGCTGAGCGTTACATTACCGATGATCCCTACTTACGTGATGACGTCGCCTAGAGCGACAGAAAATATTCAAGATGGGGCTTGAGAGTACTATGGTTTGGTAAGATAAACTACTTTATATTTTAGAAATATGTTCAGGGGTTTAATAAGCGTTTTATGTTTACATTATTACACAAACATGTAGTCAAATATTGTATGTTTAAATTAAGAAAAAGGTTGTAATGAACACAGAAGGTCAGATGTGATATTTTCCTTAGTCATGATGCAGCATTTATCCTGTTTTTCAGTTTATATCTGTTCATTACGATGTCATTTTTTGACATTTGCTAAACTGTATCTTTTAGAAACTCTGATTTCGTATGAATATATGTATCGCCAAATTTACACTTACACACATAAACATATAGTTATGTTTGTTAGTCTGGATTGCTCGACCATATCTGTGATTTAGCTATTGATTTAATTCTGAAAACGTGAGAACTTGTAGCATTAGACTTTTAATCATCATTTATTATTCGGCCTGAACGTTTCAGTCAGATTGTTTCAGAGCGTTTCGTTTTATTTTTAGTGTGGACAACAGTGAATACATGCGCAATGGAGACTTCTTACCCACCAGACTTCAAGCTCAGCAAGATGCTGTCAACATCATCTGCCTTTCAAAAACTCGCAGTAACCCAGAAAACAATGTGGGACTCATCACTATGGCCAAGTATGCTGAACATTATTTGATTTATTTACCTACAGTAACGTGTTCTGTTTGCACAATGTTCACAAAACTTTTGTGTGTGTTTTAGTAACTGTGAGGTCCTGACCACACTGACCCCGGACAGTGGGAGGATTCTGTCCAAGCTTCATGCTGTTCAGCCTCGAGGAGTTATCAGCTTCTGCACAGGCATCAGAGTAGCTCATGTGAGAGCATATAAACACACAAGAAACTATAATATTCAAACATTATAATAATAAGACCTTAACCCAAAAACATTTTATGCTGAAATGTGCTGAACAAAGTTAGCCTGAAAATATCACAGACGAAACTTAAGTTAAACTTTCTCTTTTGTTTATTCCTACTGGCGTTCCCCCTCACAGCTGGCATTAAAACACAGACAAGGGAAGAACCATAAGATGAGGATCATCGCCTTTGTTGGAAGCCCTGTGGAGGACCAGGAGAAAGATGTAATTTCTTTTTTTTTCATGTTCGTGGCCTGTAAAGTATTCACTCTAAATGGCGCTGTCTACAATTGACTTGATTAATTTATGCATGTTTAAAACGCCCAAGCGTGGCGTGTGATGCCACGCTACTACCAAAGTTGACCACCGCTTGGAAAATAATAACGATTCCGTTCCGAAATGCATTTTGTGTGAACGGCCCTCAAATCTGTATTTATGAACAAAATTGTGCCTCCAACCTGTCCTGTCTCAGTTGGTGAAGATGGCAAAGCGTCTGAAGAAAGAGAAAGTAAATGTCGACATCATTAACTTTGGGGAAGAGGTGAGTGTCATGCCAGAAGAAATATTGTTTATATATTTTCGCTGAAAACCTTTTTAAAATGTCTTTGCAATATTGAGTTTTGCCGGCTTTCCCTCACTGTACAGGAGGTTAACACAGATAAGCTGACTGTGTTTGTAAACACCCTAAATGGAAAGGAAGGTGTCGGTTCTCACCTTGTAACGGTGCCCCCTGGCCCGAGCCTGGCAGATGCTCTAATGTCCTCTCCCATCATGGCTGGTGAGGGCGGCACCATTTTGGGCCTGGGTCCCAGCGACTTTGAGTTCGGAGTGGACCCCAGTGCAGACCCCGAGCTTGCTCTGGTGAGTGGCACTCAGCTTTTATAAGACAAACAATCCCTTCATTGTTATGCCTAGCAGAAACATGTTTTCTTCATTCTGAACTCTCTTTCACAGGCTCTCCGTGTCTCGATGGAGGAGCAGAGACAGCGGCAGGAAGAGGAGGCACGCAGGGTGACCGTGGCCTCGGCTTCGGAGGCTGGAGTCACATCGCCTACTGCAGATGGTGAGAGATGATCAGCTGTAGTAGAATATTGACCAGAGACAGATTGATAGCAAGAGAGTCGGGGTGAGAATTGTTTACAAACTCATCTCTTTTGTTCTGTGTTAGAATCTGAAAATGCACTGCTGAAGATGTCCACGGCTCCTGCCCTTCCTGATTTTAGCCGCATGACAGAAGATGAGCAGATTGCTTATGCTCTACAAATGTCAATGCAAGGAGGAGGTCAGTCTCTTTTTTTAGGTTTTCAAAAATGTTTCCACCATTTTCATTTCTTTCCCATAATAACGCAAACATTTCTCCTCTTTGTGTGCAGAGTTTGGATCTTCAGAGGTCATGGATGTGGATGCAGGTGCGGCACCAGAGGCTGAGGCAACTAAGGTGTGTATTGTGTTATTGGTGCCCACACAGCTGATTCTCTTCTTTCAACCCCATCTTTTGTATGTTTAGAGAAGAGTTTTTTTTTTTGACAATGGAATGTTAAAGTGTCTCTTTCTCCGTGTATTTTGTAGGAGGATGAGGAGGATTATGACGTGATGCAGGATCCAGAGTTTTTGCAGAGTGTGCTGGAAAACCTTCCAGGAGTCGACCCTAACAATGAGGCCATCCGTAATGCAATGGGATCGCTGGCAACCCAGAGCAGAGCCAAACCACCTGAGGGAAAGAAAGATGACGAGAAGAAATAGAGGAACAAGACGCAACGGGACTGATAGTGAAGAGCAAATAATGCGGTTTAAGGGTTGGAAAATACATAAATAGGATTACAAGTACATTTAATGATTTTTCTTGAATAAAAGAGGAGACCGCTGAAACAGAAAAGACTAACCCCTGACTCTTGTGAAAAACATCCCGGAAAGCATGCCTTTGATGATGAATGACCATATTCTTTTTCTTTCTTTAACATCGTTATCACATTAACATCTTGATCAGTAACATTTTAACGGATGTGGAAAATGCCAAACAAAACTACTTCAAGTATTAGTGTGTACTTCAGTGTTGGTTGTTTGCTTGGTAGATTGCTTTGACACCCAAAATATTTTCTTTCTGGGCTTTGGATGACTCTGTAAATGTTTCTTGGTCAATTTTGTATCACTGTTAAGTTCCTTTTGTAATAAAGGGCTTTGTAATGGTTAAGGAATTGGAATTAGGAAATGTGGTGTTTTTAAAGATTTGTTTATGGTTGAAGTGTTTCTTTGTGCAATTCCAATTGTCAATGCTGATCGGTACTTTCTCAGATTATAAATCTGAATTAAATTGCTTAAACTAAAGTGAACCACAACTGGACACTCTGTAGATTAACTTCATGCAAGTAAATCAAGATACCAGCTATGTCCTCTGATCATATGTGGGTCATTGACAAAAATACTGTATAGGTGTCTCATGGTGTAGCAAAAATTTGGACTGTTAATAAGATATGATTTTAATATGAATACTTATAATATAAAATAGCATTCAACAGACTTTTTATTTTATTTTTGTTGCTAAATCTTTGCTGTCACATCCTACCCTGTAGGTTCTTTTCATAAGCAAATTGTTAAAAATTCGGAAGGATAGTTTTTCAATTAAAAAAAAAATACTGAATATTATTCAAACAATATATTTAACGTAGGATATGTCAGAGCTGAGTCGCACCCTTGTGTACCGCATAGTGAAGAGACGGAGTATATGAGAGAGGATGGGGGTGTAAAAACATCAGTTCAGCCAGAGCACAGACGCATTATTGCAGTGATAAAACACACATGTCTGTTTACTGCACTAACCTTCAACACTCAGATTCACAGCGTAACCAAAAAACTAATACTGTCGCGAACTACATTATATATGTCATCGTCATAAAGAAATCTCCAATAGGAGTTGCACATTTCCCAAACGGAACATATAATCGCTCGAGCATCCCATCACGCGACGTTCACAGTCCAGCGCGCGCTTCAATGCGGCACGCGCGCGGAGATCCGGAATCAACATCAGCAGCATCGCCTACTTCTCTTCAACCTTCCATCACTCCTTTCATTCTTTAAAGCATCTTTTTTACTTTAGTGACTCGTATCCGTTGCGCGAGGCAACAGCCGCATAGAAAATGTAAGTATTGAGCAATTTAAATTCTAACATTCAGTGTAATTCTGCCATCAAAATGTGAACTCGGGTTATTAACGCTTGCAACACAATTACTTGCTGTTTTCAAGTTTAATTGAAAGCCGTGTGTCTTAAATGTGTATGTATAAAATCCTTTTGTGTTATTAACAAATCTTATGAGGTCTTGTATGAGTAACAATAAAAACAATATTTCTTGACTAAAATGACAATATATATCGGTTTACATTTGGCTGTTTTGAGATTGTAGGCATGTTCTCTGCAAATAGAAGTGTTAATTCTGCATCATTCTGACAGTCAAAGGATAATAAACATTTTGTGTTAATTTTGTTATCATTTTTGAATAAATGTGTATATGTATGTAATATTTTCTATGCAAATATTTGCTGTCACTCAAATTACCTTTTATTATACTATTCTGTATATGCATGTGCCCTCCAAATATCTGTTTTAACTAATAAACAGTAGCTTGACCACTTATTAAGTGCAGCTAACAATTTTTGGATCCCAGAACCGTCCTTTAACCAAACTGTATGCTAACAGTAGGGAGAAGCTCGGTGTGTGCTGGATAGAAATCACTAAACTATAAAAATGTTAGTGTCCTGATTTAAATGCAATAAAATAGGTTCTATTTAGGTCATCTATACTGGAATATCTCAGCAAGGTACAGCCTGTGTTTGAGAGAACTAGAACATCAAAGCATAACTGCCGCACTTAAGACGCCTCAGTGTCCAGACCATAACTTACATCCAAGGACACAATAATACCAAATTATAATGTCATGAATGTGTTTGGATGTTCAGGTCTGCTGCAGATAATGCTAATCCAGCCGGAGGAGAGGCAGGGGCTCCTGCCGCACCCCCAAACACCACCAGCAACCGCCGACTACAGCAGACACAAGCACAAGTGGATGAGGTGAGAACATTTGCGTAACTTTGGAGAAATATAATATATTAATTAGATCACAAGTTGATCAGATTCTGCTCTTGAGTGCAGACTTTTAGTCTGTATGCACCAGATATCATGCAGCCTTTTCTTTTTTAATGGTTTACTCATATTCTGGTCCTATAGAGTTTAGACCTATCCATTGTTAACGACACCTAAACAAGCTATAATGCTTATCAATCAAAATGTTCCTTCTGTTCACATGTCTGCGTTTTGCTCTGTAGGTGGTGGACATCATGCGTGTAAATGTGGATAAAGTTCTGGAGAGAGACCAGAAGCTGTCAGAACTGGACGACAGGGCAGATGCTCTGCAGGCCGGAGCTTCTCAGTTCGAAAGCTGTGCTGCTAAACTTAAGAACAAATACTGGTGGAAAAACTGCAAGGTAAGACTTCCTGAAAGCAGAAGATGAGAGGCCAACACAATATATTACACAATTAATAATTCATTGCTATTTATGGCATTATGGAGGTAAACAGTACAGTGTAAAGTACATTAGATGGAGGGATAGAACATGAGATTGAGGGAGGAACACACGTGTCAGATTATGAAATGATGAGCACAATGTAGTCTTAATAACGCAGGGAATAAAATAACCTTCACATAGGTCAGTGTTTTGTTCTGTACAGCTGGTGTTCATTTGTGTAAATTACAGCTCCTGGCTCGTGCTAAAGACTGAATTAAAGGATGAAGAGAAATTAACATGCAGCTCTTTGAATTTGGTATCACATATGAAAAAATATATATATTATATATGAGTTGTCTGTGATCATGACCACCATTTACGTGAATGTTTTGCTTATTTTGCACAAGCCAATCAGATTTGATAGTACTCATGAACACCCTTTGCTCAGTTTGATGTCTTAAAGTGCCAAATCTATTGCTGAATTTAAGTGATTGTCAGATTTTAAAAAATGTGTATTGTTTCTGTGATGTGTGTGAAGACATAATGATGACATTTTTTATTTTTATTTCTCAGATGATGATCATAATGGGTGTCATTGGAGTCCTTTTCATTGGAATCATTTTCTGTGAGTTTTTTAAACTAATTTTGACAGCACATTTACAGCACTTTAATTTATTACATTATTAAATATTATATTACTACATTACATTACATTACATTACATTATATTATATTATATTATATTTTACTATACATTGCATTACTCTTTTATTAATATTGCTGGATGGTTTCAAGGACTCATGAGTTATTTATTTAACATCTGTAGATTCAAAGTAATAAGTAATACGTCAGAATATACTAGTATAAAAAATAACTGTGATATTAATAACTGTTACTCTTCATATTATCATAATACCACACACAGAACAATAATATGTAAATAATCTGGATGACACTCTATCGTAGTCGCATCATAATTTTGTTGTGTACCATTAAACATTTTGCCTTAAGAGCGGCAGTGGTTATAAACTAAACTCTGCCTCTGTACACTCATATTTTTAATATGATGTAAAAAGAAAACAAAAAAACAAAATAAACAACATTAATGAGTCATTTTAATGAAACTTTTATTTATGTGTTTTAATTTCAACATTTTTATATTATAATCTTTATTGTGAAATCTTCTGGCCTTTATTTGTAGTGAAAGTCTGATGTTGTGACAGCCCTAATGTAAATCTATAGACGTACTGTGGAGCAATAGAGTAGATAGCATTCTGGGATATGACTTAAACTCCCCCTTTTCTTTCTTCTGTCTAGTATATTTCTTCTCCTGAGGTGATCCACATGATGAGAATGAGAAAATGTATGAATGACGAAGAAAGCATAAACAACACAATAACAAGCTCCACCCCTTTTCCTGATCCGTCTCTTCAAGATCTCGGTTTTGTCTCACAATTTGTTGAATATAGTGGATATGAGCTCTGCTTTCACCTGTACATTTCACATGCAATTTATATTAGGATCTCTCTCTCTCTCGCTCTCTCTTTCCCTCACTCTCAGAATTTACTGCATTTCATACATATAGTACACACATACAGGGATGGAGAGATTCGACATCAGGCTAAGAAAGAGTGGGAGGGTAGGGGAGGAAAATTGTAGCTACACTTGATGAACAGTCATGTGATTGACAAAGAATAGCATGACTCAAGGGTTTCTTTTGAATGTAGGAGAGAGAGAGTGGGCTGTCAAATAGATTACAAAACAAATGGGTGGCAAAGCAAACATCCAATTTCTCCCTGTGATGCCAATGCTTCATCTTTGGATATTTTTTAAAGAGCATTTGTAAATTGATACGTACATAATCTGTTCTGGCTCCCATCTTACCATTAGTTCTATTGCCATTAGCCTATACCATGAGCTACCAGTCTATCTACAGTATTTTATTCAGAACTCATAGAGAATGTGTGCTAATAATACAGATAATACAGAATACAGGTACTTTTTCAGAAAAAAACTGCATAGCACAAAAATAATTGACAAGACGCGGTTTTAATTTTTACCTAAAGGAGAACGTTATTAGTTAATACAAAGAAATAATAAAAAGAGAATAATACAGCCATTTATATTATATTGACAGGAAGAACATTACAATTAAATTAAAACTGTGTTGAAGGTTTACTGCTGGTTTTAGACTCGCATGACAGATTATTTCTACTGTCTCTTTTATATGTGTGTTCATTTATTTATTATTTATAAATATTTTTCTAAGTTCTATTACTATGACTGCCTGATTTACAGAACAAACCTCATTTCCTCTTTTGTGGAAAAGTTTCGTCTCGGTAAAATAAAAAAATACTGTGAGCCTGCCATGATGTACAGAAATGTACCAAAATCTACTCAGAAACGTAAAATCAATGCAGGGTGAAAATAATAGTCTGTACTGCCGTGCAATAGATAACTATTGGTTATCACATTCCTGTCTCTACACACTTGCATATGTTGTTCTTTTGTTTTTATATGTGGTTTTATATTTTGACTGTAGATGTGTATTTTTCTCTTGTAAGGCTCAAATGAGACATAGGTAGTGTGAGACACATTTTGACAATCAGGTCGATGTCAAAAACGGTTCCAATCTTCCTAAAGATAATGTCAAATTATATATTTGTGTGTTTGTGAATGAATAATAAAGCCATGACAGAGAGGTAATTCTTTCACCTCTGAGACAAACATTAGATTCTAAAAAGCATAAACCGCATGTTTATATCTTCTATAATGCCAATAAAACCATCAACTCTTCTTGTCTGTCTTTGTTTATTAAAGCAAGAACATTTCTCAACCAATAAAACATAAAAAATACTCAAAATTTAAGGAATAAGTTATCTAAGAACCTTTTCTTGACATTAAACAAATGTACACACTGAAAACATTTAAAATATACACCAATTTGAAGACGGAAGTTGATGAAAGATGAAAGAAAAACTGTCCCATTTCAATCTTCTTTTATGACTGGCCCAGCTGTCTTAAAACACAAAAACATGTTAAATACAAAACAGATGTCACAATTCAGATTATTATAGAAACTAAACTCACCTGCATTTTAAGGCTTGATACAAAAACGCCACTGAAATCATCACCATTAAGACAACAGTCCAAAACACAGTTTCTGTTGAATTCAAATAGTGGAAAACCATTTAAAACCATTATGTGTTTTATCAATTATCTGAAGATATGAGCTCACCTTCATGCCAAGTGCCAAGTGCAGTCCATAATGCATATTAAATGTGATCCGAAAAGAGTCTCTCACCTGGTTCTGGTTTCCCCACAGTAAGGGCGACTTCGGTGGGTGTGTCTAGGGCGGTGTGAGAGACCCTGCAAGTGACGACCGTGTCGGGGGGGTGATCATTAGGCCTTAATGTGAGGTAAGATGAGAGCGAATATGTCCCGTCACTGTGCTGCCGATGACTAGAGAGGGAGGAATGTTTAGAGAAAGAGACGGGCTCTTCATCAGAGGGTCGCTGGGATAACCACTCCACCTAAGAGCACAGGTGAGTCAGGATAACAGCAAAAACAAAACAAAACAGCATGTTGGAGATCACGGCTGACCTGCACATCCAGAGGGTAATATCGTTGACATTCACAGCTGAGTTTCTTGGGCTCCTTGTCTTGAAATGTCAGTTTCTCTTCAGAGAGCGAGACAAGAGGGGGCTCTGAGTGTGAGATGGAGAAAGATGGAAACACTTATTTCTAAGCGAGCTTTACTATGAGTCATAGCCTTTATATAACTCTCAATCATTTGTGAATGTGGACCGTTTGTATAGAGTGACCTCTCACTTATGGGTCTATGAAAGACTCACGTGTAATGTGCACTTGGATGACCTGTTGTGTCTGAAACTCTCCAGAGCCCACAGTGCAGATGTATGTGCCTTCATCGCTGACCTTTAACTTCTGAAGAGTCAGAGATGCATTGCCTTCTCTCACCAGCAGATCCGCTTCTGCACTCGTGCCTTCTCGCTCCACTAGCACTACAAGATCATGGCAACATTTAACATTTAACATATCGATGAAATCTTTCTTTTACACAATCGTTGAACTGTTCCTGTTAGTTATGTGAAACTCATTTACCATCTGATCCCACTTCTCCCTCCATCTCTCTCACTTTCATATCAAGGATTTTGCGTCCGTTCCCTCTGTGCTGTATACGCCACTCAAGTGCCACATCCTGCCCGGGTATCGAGTCCTTCTGTCTAAAGCCACAGTCTAACAGTACATCACCTCCTATAGGCGCCACAATGGACGGTACACGCGAGAACACCACAAACACAACTGGGAAGAGAAGTTGAGAGATTGGGCAGGCAAAGGAAAGGAAATATAAAAGAGACTAAATGTCTTATAACCATTTCTAAATTTTTAAATCATTTAAACTTTTCTTACTATTACATGCGAGTTTAAATGCTTTGCAAAAATGAAAAATCTTTATAGAAATAAATGTAAATTGAATACATTTTTTAAATACATGATTAATATACTCAAATACTCTAATTTACTATAATACTATAACATGGCAAATATAAAACAGATTTTTTTTAACACATTTACCAGCAGTCAGCAATGTTCCTGATTGGCTGAGAGGCAGATTGAGTTTACTCTGCATCAGTGGAGGTCTGTCAGATTCGACTGTCTCACTGGGAGAGGTCTGTAGCACCAGAGTGAGGCTTAGGCCCGCCCCTTCCAGCTGAACTGAGCCAATGAAATGAGCAGGTAGGGAATCTGGCTCAGCATCACGAGGAACATAGCGGCTGATCTCACAAACTATGTTCTGTTCATTACAGTCAGCGTGAAGAAGAGAATCTGCATCAGGAATCTGAATAGATGGCACTGCGGGTGAGAATCAATAGAGATGTCAAAGCAAATACTATGTGCATACTATATGAATGTGCAAATACACTATACACTGTACAGCACTTACACAACAGCTCAAAGATGAGATCATCTGCGTTGGGGGTCTCGGGCGGGTTAAACGGGGTCACAAGCTCTGGTGACAGACCTGCATTCTCAACAAGATCCCTGAAGACAAGAGTGGAAGGGGTGCGCTTGAACACCCCCCCGCCCATCATGCCCCCCATCCCTCCACCCTCCTCGATCAGAGAGCAGGACAAAACCACATCAGCCCCCTGCAGCCCTGTGATAACAGAACAATACATTCACATGATCAGCAGGGGGCGCCACATCTCTACTCTATGTGAAAGAAAAACCGAAACCAAAATAACAATTCACAAATAATAGTATATTGTAGTGTATATTAACTGAAAACAAATACATGTGCAATTATAAAAATCAATTTTATTGAACTTATAGCTAATGAATAAGAAGATTTTTAACTCACCATAAAACAACGGAAGGATGTAAGCAAGTGTCGCTAACATCACCGAGCACTTCCTGAACAAATAACAAATAAATGTACTGGACGTCGCCAATTTTTCTGTTTAGATTAGTTGTGCGAAAACATTTTTACTTAAACTGCTCTTTAAATGATTAAAGTTAACCCGCGACCTGAACAATTCAATACAAGAATGAGCACTTTCACTTTTGTTTAAAACGTCCTCCCCATTGGCGGAAGCAAAATAAGAGTTTTTTTACTTTAGTATAAATTTGTGCTTTTAACTTTTTTCTTTATTCTGATGTGGCTTAAAAACTTGCATGTTTAAGATGAAACGTTGAGCTGCAATGGAGATCAGTCCAAGACAAAGTAGCCTACATAAAATGTTTAATTTAATGTAACAGGGAATCAAATAGACTTCGATTTTTCTCTTTTTGCAAAAAGCATAACATTTAAGCCGTACAATTATTTTTAGGCAATTTTCTGTTTTGAAATCCTGTAGAAGCTTATTGAATATAAAATAATCAGATACATCTATTGGAGAATGAGCCTCTGCAACAGGACTCAAAATATAGTGGTCGATTAAAAATAATAATATATTGTTTATGATTAGAACACTTGACACGTGAACATAAATTTGTATAAAGTATATGTATAAAGTCTACATGTGCACACATTAAAATTGAGTTAGTCATATGGTTAGACGACAGTCTACCGAATATCAACAACAATAATAATACATCAACTTATTATTTGAATGCAAAGGTGTGAATATACTTGAGTTTATTCAACAGATAAAATAACGACTTAAAAATATATACAAATTATGTTTAAAAAAGACATCAAAACAACAACATACATAACAATCACGACTGTATGTAAACTTTACATGCATTCCAAATAACACATTAGGTAAAGCTTGCTTGGCATGTGCCATAAACATGCTTGTTTACGGCGGGCAACATTTGGGCCAGTTTTTGATGTTATTAACGGTAATGATCTCCTAAAGGGTAAATGTTTGGTGCTTATAAAGATTATTTTTATTTACAGTAAGGTAGTCAGCAACTTATTTTAAATGTTCATCCTGTAGGCCACAAGAGGGAGACACCATATAACAAAAAGCCTTAAAATGAACCTTGACTGGCATATGATGAAAAGTGTCTTGTATGTAGTTCATTATCAAGTTCATGTTAAACTCTACCAGTGTCTCCATTGAAGTGCATATCCCTAGTAAATTAATTCCAAATAAATTTTCATTCGCAAATGCCAATTAATCAAACGGAGCCCTGATGTGCAGAATGAGTGATGTGCTTCTTTGGGGTCCCATTTCTTCCCAGAATCATGTGATCACGGCACATTTATATTTCGGTGAGAGTGACCCGGAAACAGTCAGCCTGGCTTTCAATGGCCAAGATGAAGGTGTCCTCGTTGCAATAGTTCTTAATTATGTTGTCGTCCATGTTGACCAGGATACTAATGGTTGAATAAGAGAAAAACAGGGAAGTGAACGCTAAGTATTAATAAAGACTTTAAAAAAAAAAAAATTGTCTTTCTTTTTAAGTTTAAAACTACTTCTACATTTTAAGAGAATATATAAGATGAAAAAAATATATCTGCTCACCCTTTCCTGCTTTTCTTGTAGATTTTAGTCATCTTCTCCACAGGAACAGAATATTTCCCTGATATCTTAAAAAAAGACGATTGTTGTTTCCTTTTATTAGGCCGTACATACAAACAACAGTTTCATTGGAAGCTCTTTTGACAAGCCTCTCTAAATATCATTTTATTTCACAGTATACTTACTGCCTCAAGCAAACTCTTCAGTGTTGGAGACTTTAGCATTAGTGCATCAAAAACCTCATCGGCTTCCCTCCTCACGTACAGCAGGACTGCAGAAACATCATGCATCACAATTAGCACAATAATAAGAGGGATTACGTTAATAAAACCGACAGTTCTCATTACGAGTTCTGATTGGAAAAGCCACATTGTACATTGACTTTACACAATTTTTGTGGGATAGCAATGTTCTGTTAGTTGTAAGATATAAAGGTATATGTCTTCTAATAGAAGGAGGACATCATTTAAGATCTTACTTAAAAATGGTTTAATTTGTGTCTTTAATGTGATAATTGTTATAAAAACAATGAGGCACTTCAGGTCGTGTAATATTGTGAATATAGGGACAGCTGAAAAAATAACACCGCCTATCGTACCTTCTTGCTTAAGTGCAATTCATGTACATGAAGAAATATAACTATATACATACCTCTCTTCTCTTCTCTGCTGTATTTGGCGGGTAGAGAACAAATATCAGCCTCTGAAGATCTAAACGTTCTTTTCATTCCCACTCTAATGAGAAACAAATCGAAAATGTATTTGATTTGGGCCTTGAGTTACTGTATACTGAACAAATTTTTTATAAATACTGCACTTGAAATCACTAGATTGATTCAATCAATACGTTTGCTGAGGTTTTAGTTAGTTTTAAATAGAAGTTATTTAAAGGTCAAGTGTATCAAATTTAGCGACATCTAGTGGTGAGATTGCAAATTGCAATCCCCCTCCCTTTCGAAGAACTACGGTGGCTGACACAGAACGAAGATCAGGTTTTCACTTCTTTGCCGAATGAGATAATGTATTTAATATGAAACGCGCTCTGTAGAGCACTTTATCCATTTAGGGCTACTGTAGAAACAACATGGGGAATTCCATAAAAGAAGACCCCCGTGGTGTATGTAGATAGAAATAGCTCATTCTAAGGTCATAAAAACATAACGCTTCATTACGTAAGGTCTTTATACACCTCTGAAGACATAGTTATGTATATAAAATTGAATTTCTGTCAATAGATCCTCCTAAATATTACACATTAGACCTTTAAGGAAATTCACAGCAGTCACACTAACCCGTCAATCTCCTTTTCTTCAATGCCAAAACTGAACACCTGCACAAAAACAGAGAGAGAAAATCGTTTTAAGGGCTAAAACCACACAGTAACATAGTTTTCTTTCTGCTGGATGCTGGCCATGGAGTATGTTGTGCCCTCCCAGCTGCTCTTGCAGTGTGTGCACAAGCATCAATGACCTCAAAATGACGTTGCTGTAATTTTTATGTGCAAATCTATATCATGACATTCATGTTGTGCAGCTCCATAGACACCCCTTTAAAACAATAAGGTCAGTAAACACACATACCAATGGCAGCAGCACAAAATGAATTGCATAAATTCCTGCATTTAAAAACATCTAGAGGAAGCCCAACAGAATTCATACATTTACATACATTTACATGTAGTCATTTAGCAGACGCTTTTATCCAAAGCGATTTACAAATGAAGCAATTGGAACTAAAAAAAGAATATAAAACTGGTCTCATATAGCCTAGCACCATTTAGAAAGCTAAGGTTGTTTTTTGGGGGGATGGAAAGATCATAAAAAAATCAAAATTCAAGGGTCTCAAAAAAAAAAAACACCTTAAAAAATAAGTTGCCCATTTAAAATCTTTTTTTACCAAATTTGACCATTAGTAAGGTGCCACACCTAAATACAATCTAAGCATTACACAAATGTCCGACAGTTCAGTTCTTGAATATCTCTGCATGTGTTCTCACCTGACCAGCTCTCTGGAGGTTGTTCAAATGAACGTCAGGGATGAAAAGGACCGGCTGTGACTCCATGTCCGACATGGTTTTGAAAAGTGTAATATCTGATTTCCTCTGAGGTAATGCTGTGAAACTTCCTCTCTTACCTAACAGGGTGGAAGAACATCAATGACTCAAAAATCAGCGAACATTCAACATATTTTTATCACAAAATAAGGCAGAATGAGGTCAATGTCGTCATGTGTAACACATATGATTGAAATCCAGTAAAGCAAGCTAGTTATAAATAAGAATACAATGAATAGATAGATTTCCTTTAGGTATTTTTTCATGATCACTTGTATGATCAGGTTGTAAGATAAACAAGTGCTCACCGTCATGACCTTGTCCACCAGCAGCCTGACCTTTGACCTTCTTCCGGAGCTGCTTTTTCTCCTCATCACGTATTTTTCTCTCAGCTCCCTGTAAAAAAAACAGAAATGAGTATAATAAATCACAGGAGGCGTTTATTGTAGAACTTGTACAGATTAAATAATGCAGATCTGTCACTCGACTGTTAATATATCAACTGGGACAACACGAGCACATTAAAACAGCACAAACCTTGTCACAAAAGACCTTGATTTGTGAGCAGGCTCTATGGATGGGTCGGTTACTTCGATTATTATAACTGTACGTGTCTATCTGGATCATAAGCGGGAGTCCTTTTACTCCCTTCTGCGAGGAGAAATCTGTGCTCAGACAGTTTGCCGTTATAAAAACCTGTAAAAACACACACACACACACACACACATCTTGCTTGTCAAAACATGCTTTTCTTAGGACACGGTCAGGTATGGTCAGGCATGTCTTATTATCTCATGACAGGAGGACCAGGAGCAATATTTCCAATAAGACGCTCAAGTTTACCATAACTGCTTGTAAATAGCTGCAGGTGAACCACATGGACACAAAAAATAATAAAAAAAAACTCCATATAACTACTACTTGCTCCAAATATTAGGAATAATACTACATAGTAACATCCTCCCCATGTTTTTCCAAAGTAAAATTTGTATTTTTATAGTCAAGTATAAACACCTTGAAGAATTAAAAACATTGTCCAGTTATTCTGAGCATCACCGTGGGAATTTTGGAAGGGAATTATGGGACAGTTTTTTGACTAATGGATAGCCAAAATTATTTCTTGGAACTACAAAACATTCATGTAGCTTCTTCGCCTACCAAAGGATTCACACAATATTTCCGACCTTTCAGTAGTAAACACTCTATCCTCTACAGTAACCACATAACCTCTATTTAAGTATCTACTCACCTGTGGTTTATTCAAATAATTTTATTAACTCATTTTAAGTATTCCTAACTGAAACCTGTCTAATGCCAATACATCAAGAGACACTGGAAAAACGACTGTTGAGAGATAAAAGGTGCAAATCTTTCAGCCCGAGGTGAAAATAGTTTCCCACTGACGGTCTCCCCTGCCTTCATGTCTGTGCCTGTAGCTGTTGTTTCATACAGGAGCTTGTTGTTAAATTTTATGAGAACCGCTTGCTTTCTCAGGATCACGTGATTATTTTTGACGGGAATCAGTTAGCAACGACATGCTTTCTACTGTGAGCTCGGTCCGTATACGCACATACATGTGGGCGTGTGCATCCAACTGACTATTCAATGAATTTAAAGCAATCGGGGCTGAAAGTGTAAAGTGTCACAATATTATCCACCATACAATCAAAACTTTATACTTTCTGGATCTTTCCGCCAAAAATGTAATTATTTTATTGATAATCAACTCCTTCCTTCAGTTGGACACAAATAAATAATCATATATTACAGTGATGTTGCGTTATTTTCCAATAAGATGCTCAAACAGAACCGTTTTCTACATAAAATCCTCTTACATAATGTACAGAACATTCTGTGAAAATATACTAAAGATGACTGATTAATGTCATTTCAAAGATTGAATCATAGTGAAATAAATCTTTGACGTCAAACGTTTGCACAGAAGTGGTCACAAATATCTTCCGATGCAAAATAATATGTTTGTGAGTAAAAAAGATTTATATTTAGAGCTTATTTATAAACTGAAATATGAACAAGCATATTGTAGAACTAAATTCATGGTATATCGACATGTCAAATCTCATTGTTTCTAACATGTCTTGTGTCATTTGCAAGTTTTCATCACAGGACAAGGAAACAGCCAATTTTTTTGTTTGTGGGAAGCTGAAGTAAAAAAGTCAGATAGATTTGCATAGATATGAGGGTAAATTATGAGAGAATTTTCATTTTTGGTTCAACTATTCCTTTTAAGTGATTAAGCGGTTCAATCTGTCGTCATTTACTCACACCCTTGTCGTTTCAAACCTTTATGACATCCTCCTGCGCAACACAAAAGAAATTTGAAAGAATGTTGTTAACCGAACCGCGACGGTACCCATTCACAGCGTTTGTAATCATAAAACAGAAGTGAATGACCAACATTCTTCAAAATATATTTTTTGTGTTCTGCAGAAGAAAGAAAGAAATACAGATTTGAAATGACATGAGGTTTAGTAAATGATGACAGTATTTTCATTTTTGGTTGAACCATCACTTTAAGGCCTGCTTTGGAGTTTTCCATTGACTATAAAACGACACATCACACGACTTCAAAAGCTTCAAGTCTTTGAGGGCACCAATTTGAGAGACAAATATTGACCATGAGCACTGGGTGGATCTCCACCCTTAAGTGTGCACTTAAAGAAAGCTTGTTAAGCACTGGAACTAAGAGGGAAAATCCTGACAGTGAATAGGATGCTGCAGGGAAGAATTATAATCCTGGGTCCTATCCACTCTTATCACAAAATCTCACGGCTGTCCTGTACACAACATCCAGGGTTGTCACTTAAAAAGGTCGGTACTCCAAAAACAAGCTGAAATAGGCATTTGCGTAAAAAACAGAGTAAAAACAAAGTCTTACCTTTGCTTCTTCATTGACATCCCAGGTGAAGGAAACAGCGTTGTAAGCGATTTCTTCAATGTTAGTGATGGTGTTAAAGCTCTCTTTATAGTCGGCTGGATGGGAAAGTGGAAAAATAAAATCAGTTTTTCACCCCCAAATAAAAATACTATCATCAATAGTATAGATTTGAAATGAAATGAGAATGAATGAATTTTTGGGGGGACCAACAATCCCTTTAAGTTTAACGTTCCATTAAATGATACAATAAAGCAGTATCAATGTGGAAACATTTTTCTTCAGTTTCTTAATAAAAATATTCACATTATATGAAAAGCTGAAAGCAAAGCATTCGAGTGCTCCGGGTTATGTGCAGGGTCATTTAAACAGATAGCGTGATGCGCTTACATCTCAGACGCACGCAGGCATTTTATTTCCTGCTGTGTCTATGACATGGTATCCGCCTGCTGTGTAAATACAACACCTCTTCAATGTATGGCAGATGTTACTCAAGCCCTCCATTCACAAAAGAGCAAGACCCTTTCCCAAGCCCACCCGCCCCCCAACGGTTAACGATTCTATTCAAATCCTGATCTGCGGCCTCAGGCACTATGAAAAATCCCTGGATACTGTTATTCAAATCAGGACAACATCAGGATCAGCAGATCAGGTTTCCATCCTCCAAAATCATGCCAGGACCATCTCAGCCTGCCAGCTGCCATGGAGAAGACCTTCTCGGTGGTCTCCAGGTGTCAAACCTCCCCCCCTTCTTTAACCTGACCCCCATTGTTCCTGACAGGGAGTTATGAAGGAGTCATTTGCCCTGAGCGTCATGCTAAACTTGCACATCTCTCTCCTGGGATAAACCTCAAATAAAACCAACACGGTATCCAGACAGACAACATAGCCCCCTAAATATGTTTTGGGTGCAAGAAAAGCATATTCGGCACACAAGCACTTATTGTATAATATACAACTACGTATAATATAATTAACGTAGATTAAGTAGCATCGTACCTATGTCAATGACTCTCTGCTTGGCCGTGTGCTGGCGGCTGTGCCAATAGTTCCAGTGCTTCAACTGTTCATCTCGACACTTCTCCTGTCCGAACACCACCATCACCACACTCTGAGAAAAAGAGAGGGAGTTACGATGATGTGCTTGATACTGTTATATCAAAACATGTACAGAACACAAAGCTCTGACTGGTTGTCACGGCAACAGCAGAACTCACCCGCACTTTACTGATGGGATGACGCAGGCCTTTATTGGCTCCGGTCTCGCTGAGAGTGATGCCGTAGAACTGGCCCTTGTTCAGATAGATCATCGGCCCCTCGCCAGCCCTCTCGCGAGCCGAGCGACTAGCTTCTATCGTGTATTGAAACATGTCTCTGGAAAAGGAGGAAATACAGTTACTGTGCTACTGGAAACCGAAAAGAAAAAAGCACGCTTTGTCTCTGTCATGACGATGCAAATAGTACAGCAAGGACACTATCATCAGTCATCCGTCTTATTTTTATAGAGGCAGTGACGTTTTTTTTACATGAGAAATACAATATTATAAAAACTGAAACTTTTTTAGTTAGACAGTACATTCAATTGTATTTCAGTAATGCGATTATTCTCTGCAGTAATGCCTTTATTTTTCCTTTTTTTAGACAAGAAAGCAAATTTTAACCAGATTTACATTTTTAGTAAGGTTACTGTCAACAGAGACAAAAGAAAACAGTTGCATTTCTTTTAAGTCAACAGACGCGAAGCTGACTGAATTAATGTTTTCAGGTCAAATTTATTAAAAGATACAGTTCACCCAAAAATACAAATTCTGTCATTGAAAACTGTTACTTAGCATGAAGTTGATTCAAATCTGTACAAAATATTTGGAAGAATGCTTGTAAAAAAACAGTTCTGGGGCACCGTTTACTACCATTGTAGGAAAAATAAAAATGGTAGTCAAAAGTGCCCCAGAACTTGCTTTCCTACAATCTTCAAAATATCTTCTTATCTGTTCAACAGAACAAAGACATTTCTGAAGACATTTTCCTACTGTTTTAGTCAATGGTGGCCAAGAACTGTTTGGTTACAAGCATTCTTCCAATTTGACTGGATTTGATTAATTTTACGTAATGCCCTTCACTATTATTGGCACCCTTGCTAAATGTGAGCAAAGAAGGCTGTAAAAACAAATCTGCATTGTTTCTCATTTTGATCTTTTATTTAAAAAAAAAATCAACAAAATTCCACCGTTTCATTGAAGAAAAACAATTTGAGGCAGGGGGAGTATCACATTGTAAAAAAAAAAATTCTTCCATACATGATGGCCACAATTATTGTATTTAATACACCCTGCAACCTCAATTCAGAAAAACAGCTCTTGAGTGTTTTCATTTCAGTCTGATAAGATTTGAAAATACATTGAGAGTCATCAAAATCCATTCCTCCATAAATAATTTCTCCAGATCAATGTTGGTGATCCCACTCATTTTCTATACATTTCAGGTCAGGGAACCAGAGACCCATTTATGTTGATTTAGAAGTTTTTGAACCAATGTGCTGATGGAAGATCTAACCACGACCTATGACAATATTTCTATAAGAGTAAATCAGGTTTTGATTTTTGTATCTGATGGTATTTGATATAATACATAATGCCATATATCAGAACAAGATGTTCAGAACCTCTGGTAAAAATGTAGGTCCACAAGAATGAAGATCTGGTGGTATATTTAACTGTGAACATGGGGCACTTTTGTATCCCTGTGTGCAACAAAACCTATATTGTGTCAATTTTTTACTACATATGGCCATAGACTCGTCCTGTTTGAAGTTCCAGTATGGCAGATTAATATAATATTTGTTTCTTGAGCAATCTCCCAAACAATTTGTGGTTATGTAGGCGTTTTCTTTTTTTTCTGACCCTAAAATTATGTGATCTTTGAAAAGTCTTTTGCCACTCAAAATATACTCTTCACTGTGCATTAAGACAATATATCCCCACATATCTTAGGCAGATTTGTAACATCTCCAGTCCATTAAACTTCTTATTGCCCTGATGTTGCAAATGGGAATTTTTATTGTTTCAACCCTTTCTTTTTAAATCCACTTTTTATTTTGCGTAGCTCAACAAACCTTTGCTGGACATCAGAAATATATTCTTTGGTTTTACCCATTGTGATGAATGATTAAGGGGGTTTGGGCTTTGTGTTGCAACATCATGTTTCTAGTCACCTTGGTGTGCTCAGAAAATGTAAATATTAATGTAAATATACTTGGGAGATATTTTACGCTTTACTATAATTTATAGGGGTGCCAATAATTATGACCAGTGTGTATTAGAGAAAAAAATATTTCCACAATGTGATATCCCCCGCTTCAAATTGTTTTCGAAATGTTGGAATTTTGTAGATGTTTTTAAATAAAAGATCAATATGAGAAACAATGCAGATTTACATTTACAGCCTTCTTTGCTCATACTTACCAAGGGTGCTGTCATTTATATACATTTCGCAGATATTCAAAGCATCTAACAGAGATTGAAACCACAACCTTTACAGCTTAAAAATACATGATTTGGAGAGGTGTACTTACAACCCTTGATGCTCCTGGGTGAAATCTTGGGCACCTAGTGTGGTGGGCACCCTGTACTTCTGAAAAACACAGTACATGACACAAAAGTTTGAGTCTATTGAGTAAAGAAAAAAGCGTCTCAACATCTTCACATTGTCCTCAAGTTATGATCCCAGAAAAGATATATTTTGTCATATAGCAGTTTTGGAAAGCTCACCATAGTTTCTTCAGGGTATGAGTCATCAAAGGTGCTATCTGGAGTGCTGCACTGTTCTTCCTTCAAGTAGCCGTCATGGCTGACACTCGCCGCCTCCTGCAAAGGTTGGTGGTATGACATGCGGTGATACTGAAGGCCCTGCTGTTGGTGATGGCCGGCGAATGCTTGAGCATAAACCTCAGCCTTCACAGTGGCCACGACACCCGCTGCACCGAACTGATCTTGTTTACTTTCTGCGGTGTGAGCGTCAGTGTTCAGAGACAGGTTGACAGGAAGTGACTTCAAGACTTGAACATGATAGTCAGTGGACTCAAGGCTATCATGACCATTCCTATTCAATAAAAAAGGCAGCAATGAAATCGATTTGTTTATTATTACAGTCTATTCAAGTTCAAATCAAAATACAACTCTCAGAATATGTAAAACGGACCTCTTATCGTGATCGTCTGGGAGTTTGGAGACTGGTAGGATCCTCTTCTCTTTAGGAACCTAAAGGACGGGATAAATTAAGTTCCTTAAGAACCATATTCATTTTCTCTCAGAGTCTATGGTTGGTGCGTCTATAGACAACATCTGACCTTATAATAGTCATAAAGGAGACCCAGGGCAGCCACGCTGTCATCATCTCCATTGATGCTCATCATGGCTTTGGTGGCAGCAGTCAGCGGGTTCTCCAGGTAAGACTTCCAGGCTTCATCTTCACTGGTGAAGGAACGGCGTGACGGAATGGACATCTCGTTTGGGACCACCACCACCAGACGCTTACTGTGAGAGGTGGTAAAAAATATGCCTATTTAAAAATTGGGCTACTATATGGAGTCCCCATAGGTGCATATAATGAGCAATTATTATATTTAAAAGAGATGTTTTAGCAATTATTAATAAGAAATAAAAACCGCAACATCAGACTTCTTATGGAAAAACATTATAACCATAGAAAGTTACAAATGATCAAACAACTTGAAGTACGAGCAAGAAAACATCACAATGTAAACAACAGGCGTCAGCTCAATAATAGCACCTCTCGCTATACCTCAGGGTTCATTTAGTTTACAAAGAGTCGCAGCATACACCTGAAATTCCCAGCACTATCCTTTTACATTTTCCAAACAATCGCTGTTTCTGTAGGACAATGGACTATATCCTTCTGGATATGGATACTACAGCGAGGATGGGCTGCATGGGAGGGGCTGGACAAGGATGTTAGCTATTATAAGCCACCTGCCCAGGCCCACCGTTATACTCACTTATACATACTGCAAATACACACACACACACACAGACAAACATTGAAGGAGAGCATTGAAGGGCGTGAGGGTTACCATGATGCAGGTAATCCTTAAACAATAAACACTGGGACATTTGTTTTATTCTATCACCTGCTCCATTAGATAATGAAGTAAATTATTTTTACATAGTATAGATGTAGCAACAATGCTTTTTGGAGGATTGATTACTATTTTCATACATTTTGCAACAAATGTGTTAAAGTAGAGGAAACTCAAAGTATCTGTGATTTAACTACAAAAATACAGTTACTGTAGTAAGACCATAGTTCATTTCCCCAAGGGGTGTAGGAAGCTGTAATGTTCTGTAATTCTCAAAAAGAAGCAATTGAACCAAAGCACCCAAAATGACGTTTTATAATGTTCTAATGTAGTACAACTTCCCTTTTTTATAATGGCCATGGTTTTATTATTGTCAAAGGGTATAGTACCACAGCTTTACATCACATCTTATAGTTTCACTCACTGTAGTAAAACCATAGTAATTTTCGAAAGGGCATTCAGCTCAATCAAACATATTTACGTAACGAAATCAATAAAAAAAACAGGTCATATGACGTCAAATCGCAAAACGCAATGAGAGGTTAGTGTCCTATTATGAACTTAGATATTAAAATTCGACAAAACAGTGTTAGTGTTATCATTGTCACTTACTTCTCCTCCTGAGCCATGTGCAGCACTGGCCTCTCGCTGAGAAACTGGACTTTCAGGTCGGTGAGGATGTAAAGAGCAGTTGGAGGAAAACTCGGACTACAGGTCAAACAACTTCTGGCATCCGACTCTCATTACAGCATCCTCCGTCTGCTCGGCACAAAGACAGCCGCCAAACATACAGGATGAGGCGGAAGATTGTTTTAATTCGGGCAGGTCTTTAGCGCGACTGTTATTGTGAACGCCGAAAGGTGCGCTATCATTACCTGAAGGAGAGGACCGGGCGGCCAATCACAGCAGGGCCGCTTTGATCCGACTGTGCTGATTGGCTGGAAAGCAGGTAGAGGCGTTACGCTACCTGCACGCTGGCTGTTATTAACGTGTGCACCTGATATAAAGAAACTCACACTTTAATCGCGCTCAATGTAATTTACTGTGAACATTTATACTTTTAAATTAATACTTTAAATTAATATTTAAAGATAGAAATGCCGAGGATTATATTTATTTACGATCAATAATTTGTATATACCGTTATACAGTATGTTACAGATTGTTATACGAAATAGCAGCTGGCTGAAATAAACTTTATCAATTTAGTCTTCTGTAATGTTCATTTTATATTCAACCAGGAGTTATACATTTCGACTTCAATTGTTTCCATTGAGTTTCAAAGATTTTTTTACTTGCTGCAAAGAAATGTTTGTTCACTTTTAGCCGTCTGTCTACTCTATGCTTATCCAAATATAGCTATTGTTGACTACCAGACTGATATTTATTTGTTAGAGATGCAAACAAAAGCGTTTGTTAGACTAACAGGTGTGGCACCATTTAAAAGGCTTTAGATGTGGGCTCTCTTTTTGCTTGGATCTGGTAATTGACTGGTCTGAGATCAGCTTTCGTACTCTTTATGAGCAGAGTAGTAAAACATGAGAAAAAAATAGTGTGTCCTCTACTGAAATACGGTTATGATCCGTCTAATGTGTTCTAATGTGTGCGTGACAGCTCAGAAGTAGCATGTCTGAACAAGGCTATTGAGCGGTCAGGTGAAATCATAATAATGACCTGCACTTATCAGTCATGGGAACAGAAACTCACACCTGCGTGATGAAAACTAATATTGCATAATTTGTACCAGCAACACAGATCCAGATTCTGAACATTTGAATAGTTCTTGATGTTATTTGAATAAACATAAAAACAGGGATAGGATCAAATCAAATGTATGTAATATAATTCTGAAAAAAAAGTTTAATTTCCTATTTTGAACTTGTTCTCATACTGTCTACCTGCATCCTTTTCACACTTCACGGTACATTTTAGGTGTGTCACGCATCAAAAAAGTCCTCTGATGGAAAATGACCTGTTTAGACCTGGAGAAGAGCTTCAGCATTTACCGGTCTGACAGGTAACGATTTTGGATTGTTATCAATATGTGACCGTAGTTTATACAGAACACAAACACACTGAATCGACACATTACCTGTTGAACCGGTCCACTAAAGACTCAGCAGCGAGTTTGCCCCCTGATCATTTCACATGGAGTATTTCTCATGTGTGTATGTTGTGTTAATTATTGGGTACATAGAACAATTCTCATGCACCACTTTCAGTAAGACCTTTACGGGTATGAATGCTCAGTTCCTTTTATGAGGACACTGCATTTAATTTGGTGGGAAAATTTCATGCAACTAATTGTGCTGACTCACAGGATTCTCATGATGTCATCTCTCACCGCAGCATGAGAACAAGACCAACCCCAAATCAAGAAACCTTTAGAAAAACAGCAGCAGGATTAAAGATGTGGTTATATTACAAGGAATAAGAAACATTTTCTACTCCACAATTGTTTTGTCGGACTCTTCTTTTGTGGAGAGTTGAGGTTGACATTTTTACCTCATCTTTCATAGCCACAAAGACAGAGGATATAGAATTGCCCATAGTAACCCTGAGAGTAGACATGTGTAAGATTTCCACCCTGAAGCCCCTGGGCTGGGAAGAGCCACCAAAACACAACACACACAATTTGGGAGACATAAATGTGTGGGAAAGAAAACGATATAAGGTCATTGTAGGAGAGTTTAACTATCCTGAAGTGTGAACAAGTTCAACTCATTTAAGTAATCAAAAAATACTGCATTTATACTATTAGGGTTTTAATTATTCGCAGTCTTTTTGACTCTGTAATCTGTGTGTAGTGTTGTAATGTAGTTCATTGAATCCAACAACCTTTGGTAACCTGTCTGGCAAAACAAGCATGTTTGCCATTAAACATGTAATATTCTGACACCTTGTGGCTAAAGTTGGTACTTCCAGATTTTCACCTAATTTGAAAGCACGTTTTTTTTGTACTGCATTTACAATGTGAATGTGAATGGTCCAAAGTAACACAAGTTGTCTGTTCTCTCCAGATTTAATTTCTGCGTAATATAAACAAAACAAAATTCTATGCCTCAAATCTACAGTCACAAAATACAGATTACCATACAAAATCTACAAAATGCAACAATTTGTTTGACAAATAACAATCGTATAGTATAAATTTATACAATACTGCTTTCATATTTTTGGCACCTGACCACATGATATAATTGCGATACAGAAATATGTCAGATGTTTAAACTAAAATAAAACAAAGACATAAAATACGCATAAAACATTCAAAATGCAGTTTGGATCTGCCATATTTTTTCTTCAATTTTTACAAAACCAGCAGTCAATGAATAAAAAACAACAACTAAAAAACATTCAAATATGTTGAATTACAGTGTAGCAGAATTGAATGCACTGTGGTGAGGCATTAATGTTTACAGAGACATTCAAGAACATTGAACATCTGTGGTTGGTTTAAGGAGATCTGTGACTTCAGCATGCTTCATAAAAGCAGTACAGAAGTGATACACTGTGATATTTCAACGCCAGTAGTTTAAAAACAACAGCACGTGTGGGGCTATTCGAAGACAAACGGGTCCTATTCCCAATAAAACTCTTCTATTAGTCTCTAGATGAAACCTACATATGGCAGGTTAACAAGATGCCTTGTTTTCAATGACTGATGTGAATGGGAAGAGCATAGAGCTAAACTCAAACAGGTGGTCAAGCTTGACTGAAAGAAAAACTAAAGATTAAATCACTCATCAACAGAACCACTTCAGTGTTGGGCAATTCAGTAACTTGATGCTTGTTTGTAAAGGTGAAAATAACTAAGTCTCATACTAGCTTTGAATCAGTTATGCTTAAGGGCTTCACTAACAACTAGTAGTTATGAGCCCACTTTCTGCAATAATGCATCACAACATCTATAACCAGGGTGAGCGAACGGGCTGTAACTGATCGTAACCACGCACTAACACACACTACATGCATACTACTTACACGAATACTCTCCTGTCCACAAAAGCAGTTCAAATTGGTTACATGCTTCTACTAAAAACATCAATAAAACTGATCGCTGAATAAAACTTATCGCAGTTGTGCATGCGTGTCTTCCCGTTTCGGATTTATATACAAGCCTAAATGTTCCTCGAAAATACAAACGTTAGAAAACTTAAAAAGAAAGAAGTCGTTTTTCGAATGTCTTTCGAACAGGACACTTTATCAGACTAAAGCTACTCGACACAAAATTGGATGTGCGTTTCTAGCACTTGTTAATAAGGCTCTTCGGACTGCACGTGGGGAACCATCTGATTTAGTGGTCCCGTGGGCTAATAATACTGCAATCTCTCAATAATAAAGCTGACCAGGACCAGGACATCAAAAAATATTTAAACAATTTAAATCAAGTTGGAATGAGTCTGCAGTGAATGTATTGACTACCCAAATATACAAATTTCTAAGGCCGAGGTGTTAACACACAAAAGCTGTTAGCAGTTTCAACAACTGTCAGACGCTGACAGGATTTTCCTCTCTCACAGGATGAAAAAAGAATAAAACCTCTTTTCTCTATTTTACCACTACAGTAAGATTTAGTTCATTTCTTGACACCTGAACTGTCCCATCTAACAACCTATATAAAATGAAACATTACTATGTACGAAACAACATGAAGCCTGTTTTCTAATCAGGAAGTGATCTGAGCTAACAGATAACATAATTTATACCATAATTCTCTCCATCACAGGCCTCCTGGTGACCTGGTGCATCTCCCTATAGGGATAACACAGCCAATAACTGCGCGTGTTCGTGTGTTTGTGTCTATATCTGGCCAAGCTCAGGCTGATGGGACCCAGATGCCCTACTCTGAAAAAACTGACCCTCCATCATTCCCTGCGAGTGGAAGGAGTGACTATATCAAAAGGAAATTAAAACCCATAAATAAATAAAAGGTTGACGCATAAGACGCAGATCTCAGAACTGTCCTGCGCTGCTGGGGTCGCACTGTAGCAGACGGACGATGGATGGGTCACTCTTTGCACCTTTGATGAACTCCTCCAGAGACAGTTTGCCTAAGATAAAACAGAAGAACACAATATTTTACAAAGATTCAAAAGATGCTCAGAAGACAAATAATAGTCACTAAACTGCACTGCAATAACGCTGTCAGTCAGCAGGTGGCACTGCCATTTCTTTAGTCTCCTGGCAGACAAGATTGGATGCAACATTTGTATAGACCCTGTAATGAGTGATGATACTGTACATTGTACAAGGACAATTCTCATCAAGGTTCTCATTTACTGTATATATTTTACAGTGTTGTTTTACACTTCATTCTGTAATATGCGGTTTCATAGTCCCTGCATCTTTTAACAGTTGACAAATATACAAATAAAGTTTTTTGAGTCTGTGATGATGAGAGAGAGCAGAAAAAGGTTCAGATGACCGTGAACTCATTCACTCTCTATTCTTTATACATTGTCCATCTGTTCGGTTATTGATCATCACATCCTTCCCTCCGGTTGATAGTCGCTCGTAAGCCATTACAGTTATTCATCAATCTGATACCTTTTTTGTGATTATTTAAAAATGCTTTATGGTTCACAGCCAGAACACATTGGAGGCACATCGCTGAAATACAAATTCTAGCTTGAACCTGAAGGGAGAGGATTCTACATTTTGCCCAAATAAGTTAAGTTCTAGTGAAAAAAAGGGTTACCATCCCGGTTGGTGTCCATCTGTCTGAAGATCTTCTCTGTTCTCTTCTCAGGCGTGGACTCATCCTCAGGCATCTTCATCACAGACGACACCATCTTATATATGGCCTGGAGAGATAGATTTCAAAGACAGATTATACAATAACGTTCTGTAAAAATATATTTCTTTGTATGTATATATCAGAGCTGCCAAACGATTAATAGTATTAAATGTGCATAATATTAATTAGTCATAAATACAATATATACACATACATGTACATACATTTATTATTAATTGTTAATTATATTAATATTTAGATAGATTTATTTATATTGACAAATAATTTGTATAATATATAAACTCTTATTACTTATATATATATATATATATATATATATATATATATATATATATATATATATATATATATATAGTTCAAAATGTGTATACATTTCTTTGTTCTGATGAACACAGAGAAAGATTTGGAATAATTCTTGTAATCAAACAGACCTCAACACCCATTGACTCCCATAGCAGGAAAAAATACTTTTGAAGAATGTAGGACACCAAATAGTTCTGGGGCGCTTTTGACTACCATTTTTTTTCCTACTATGGAAGTCAAATAATAAATACAGTGAAATAATAAATAATTTATTCTGAAATCTCGAGAAAATTTGCCACATTTCCTGTGTTCACAGTCAGGACTCTGTTTGAAAATCTGTTGGTGTGTGGTGTGCTTTCTTTGTCACATCAAGGCGCACCAGACATTATTCTCATCATGTTTGTGGTCACTAACCTTTTAAAACTATTATAAGATTTAAAAAATATTTTGGTGTGGCCCCAGCATAAGTAAAATGTCAAAAATTGGGCCCAATTAGCCATTTTCCCTTCCCGGTTTCATGTGATTCGCTAGTGTTACAAGGTCTCAGGTGTGTATGGCGAGCAGGTGTGTTAAATGTGGTTTGATCGCTCTAACTCTCTCATACTGGTCACTGGAAGTTAAATATGGCACCTCATGGCCTAGGCAGTAAGAAAATTGCCAAGACCCTGAAACGGAGCTGCAGAAAGGTGGCCAAGACCATACAGCGGATTAACAGACAAGTTCCACTCAGAACAGGCCTCGCCATTGTCGACTAAATAAGTTGAGTGCACGTGCTCAGTGTCATATCCAGAGGTTGTCATTAGGTAATAGACGTATGAGTGCTGCCAGCTTTGCTGCAGAGGTTGAGGGGGTGGGGGGGTCAAACTGTCAGTGCTCAGACAAGCACACAAAGGACATGGTATACTGGAACCATGTCCTGTGGTCTGATGAGACCAATATAAAGTTATTTGGTCACGATGGTGTCAAAGATGGAGCCAACCAAGCATCGTGGTGGGAGTGTCGTGGTCTGGGGCTGCATGAGTGCTGCCGGCACTGGGGAGCTACAATTCATTGAGGGAACCATGAATGCCAACATGTACTGTGACATACTGAAACAGAGCATGATCCCCTCCCTTCGGAGACTGGGCCGCAGGGCATTATTCCAACATGATAACGACCTCAAAAGAACGATGATGAACTGGCCGAGCATGTCTTTAGACCTAAACCCTATGGAGCATATGTGGGGCATCCTCAAACAGAAGGTGGAGGAGAGCAAGGTCTCTACCATCAACATGACGTCGTCATGGAGTAGTGGAAGAGGACTCCAGTTGTGACATGTGAAGCTCTGGTGAACTCCATGCCAAAGAGGGTTACTGTACATTCAGACCGCCGCAGTCCAGAACGTAAAATAATCGTTCTGGCCACCCTGCCAACAACGCTGTAGAAAGAGTATTGGGCGCGCTGACGCTCTGACGTAGATCAAAATCTTATCTTGCATTTAAAGGGGCCGCAAAGCAAACAAGCTTGTTGATCTTGTGCAGACTGACCACAAGAAATTGATTGGTGGAAAGATTCATTCATTCCATTTTGCTTGGGAACAAATGTGGTCGGAACCACAGTTTACAGGGCTGCATTCTCTGGAATCCTCTCAAGCTGTAGACTTCTAGGTTCTGATTGGTTGCCGCCGAACCGCGTCAAAGCTCATAACCATAAAGTTAACCTGATCTCAACTCTGCTTGATGCCCTTAACGGCCAAGACATGCCGCACTGCACCTCGCCGCTGCTCGCCGCCGGGTCACATTGAAAATGAATGACTTGCGGCCACTTTGGCGCTCTCGACGCCGGCGGTCTGAACACACAGTTAAGGCAGTGCTGGTAAGTAATGGTGGCCACACAAAATATTGACACTTTGGGCCCAATTTGGACATTTTCACTTAGGGGTTTACGCAATTTATTGCCAGCGGTTTATGTCCAGTGTCTGTGGAATGTTCAATAAAATCAAACTTCTGGAGCAAGAAAGTCATCCAACAGCAATACGAAAGACTGACAGCATGACAAGAAACATGAAAACTGTGATAAAAATCCAGCTTATCACATTAAAAATATTCTTGAACTTTTCCTAAATACAGGTACAAATATTACTGTTGTAGTGCTTAAAAGTGAATATGAACTTGTTTTATTTGCAGTATTTGAGCATCTTTTCTGTTATTTTCACATGGTTCTCCATTTTTCATTTTCTGCAAATAGAAACAATGGGCCTCAATCTAACAATCTTACATAGAAATGAGCGCAGATCCGTGAGCAGAAATCATCTTACGACTGGGCTTTTACGATTTAGATATTCTGATTTCGCTTTTCAAAGTTAAAGATTACATAAGTGAGAAACATTTTATAAAGAGATCACTGCTGTGGGCAACAGCAAACCTAACTCCACCTGAGGTTTGTATTTTTTAATGGATATTAACGTTTTGAAAAATATTGGGAAATAATTAATTATTATTGTGTTGTGAACTGGCTAATGTTCAGACCACTGCATCCCATTAGCAGAAAAAAACAATGTTATTGACATTACAGGTGAATTACAGCGAATGACTCATGACCCTGCATTTCCTAACAGTAGAATATGAGGGACATTTCAGGTTTGATACCCATGAAAGTAATATAGCTTTATAGATGATGCTGTAGGGCTATCAGAGATAAATAAGGTCAGGAAAACAGTGTCATCAAATCACACATGCATCCAAGAAGACCAATTTGTGACTGTAAGCGCAGCTCTTGTGTGGATTATTAGTGTAGACTGGATATGGATGGGCTCCATTAGCGACCTGCAGACAGTGCGCTCTTTAATACACTACCTGGATGTGAACTAAAAGATGAAAACACATTTCAGTAAATTATCATGTTTACTTACAGCCTGGCTGTGAGAGAGGACAGCCATCAACCAACAACATCATGGCTACTTCCATAATGGCCACACTCAAGTATTAAAATATCTATTTTTCTGTTATGGTGGTGATAATAAAGCAACTGGTGCACATTGATTTATTTATATACAGTATGTTGTCCTGTCCAGTCGTCATGTAATGTTATTGTCATTCGTCAGCATGAATGCAGTGTCAACTAAAAGCAGTGATTTTTGTGTGTTAACATTATGTATTATAAACCTGACGCTTCTCACGGAGAGAGTGCATTTGTTACCAATATATGGAATTGTCTGTTTATATTTGAATTAACCCCTGATGACAGAGTCCAGACATCAGAAAAATATCAGTCCAAGCTCAGGTTTTCTTTTTTCATTTCGTCTATGTGACAAAAAAATGCTACATATTTAAGAGACGACAAATTAAATGAACAAAACGGAAGCAATAATACCCAACAAATGGAGACGGAATGGCTTCTAGAACATAGTTACTTATTATATTCTGAAGTTTTTAATTTTCATGTGCACATGTATATGGAATATGTACCGTTATGCATGCAACAGTTCTTAAAGCATCAGAATCGTCATATCCATAACCTGACTACGGAAAATCATGGGACCTCACATGGGTATTTAAACCTAAGATGAAAATCTTTGGTAAAAACTTAATTTTCATAATAAGGTTGACATTTCAAAGAAATGCTCCATTTTTCAAAAAACACTATTGCTGCGTCCCAATTAGCCTACTCCTACTATGCCCTTGTACTGTTTTTGTTATGGAAGGTATATACATTTTAGTGCGTAGCCAAACTGTTTGCATGCACTGGGACATACTAGCGTGAACGGAAGTGGCCGTCGAAGCCTAGATGACACTGTGATCCTTAAATGCAAGGTATAGCTGTATTTTGATGTTGAAATATTATTTGTATGTTTACTGTATACTTACTTTATTAATTTAGTGAAACGTTTTTATAAAATTTTATTACTGCGATGTAGCGTCATTAAACTCCTCTCTCTCGCGGTGAGTTGTGGGTAACATCAGCCATTAATAACCATGGATTCAGACTTCAATTTCACCGGAAACAGTAGACCATCCAGATACTTTGAGATACTCATTTCAGCATACTATGATTTGGGACGACATAATTCTCTTTTCTTGAATACTATTTATTCTATATACTATACAGATGTCTATACTATATATAATACTATTTAACTGGGACGCATCGTACATTTATTTATCGGTAAATACTCTATCTAAACTCTTTCATTCTCAATCAGCATTTTCCACTGTATTTGCACCTCGCACTATCAATTAAGCTCCACAATATCTGCAGATGTCAAACTTGGTTTGGACGGACCCTGGAGATCTAAACTATCAATGGGTGCTAAAATTACTTTGGAATTGAGGCAAGAAAGCTGTGATGTGAAGGCAGGCCAAATGCACTGACAGCAAACATAAATAACCATGTGAAGAAGGGCAATTGATGAAAGCCTGTTTATCAGACACAAAAATAAGACTCTCCTTTTTCACGAAGGAGCTTCCTGACAGTCTCACACCACAGCTATCCCTGCAGCTAAAACCGCAAGTGAGAAATAACAACATATGCGATGTGAATATTGTTATAGCAGGACAATTGTTTCCCTGTAAGCGATGCCTGCTGCTATTTAAGACTGTAGCTGTAAGGCAATAGGGATGGCAATAAAAAGACCGTCAACAATGCTGCTTTTTCTGATAAGGTATATGAAGTGGTCTGACGTACCTGCACGATCTCAAGCATCTCGGACTTGCTGATGTATCCATTTCCGTCCAAATCGTACATGCTGAATGCCCACTTGAGCTTCTGTTCCAGCTTCCCTCGTGATGTGACGCTCAACGCAATTATGAACTCCCGAAAGTCTATTGTGCCGTCGCCGTTTGCATCGAACGTACGGAACACATGCTCCGCAAACTTGGATGCATCTCCGTAGGGAAAGAAGTTGCCATAGATTTTCTTAAACTCCTCCATGGAAAGGTTGCCGCTCGGACAGTCCCGAAGAAAGCCCTTGTACCACTCTTGGATCTCGTGCTCCGTGAAGTCTGTGCTCTCCAGTAGATCCTGCATCACCTCAGGACGGAGCTTACTGTTCTGCTTCCCCATGGTTTTGTTTCACAAGACAGTGCTGGTGAAAGAAAGGCAAAAGGAATATTGAGTATGGATAAATCTATAGAAGATATTCAATTTTAACAATGATAGTAAAGAAACATCAGTTAAGTGGATGCTTGCCAGGGGAAGTTGGGTTATGCTATAGGAACTAGACTTCAGTTTAGGAACATGATAATGACATCGCATCACTAGGAAATAACTTCCGTTTCAATTTATCTATACATGGCCAATAATATCGAAACAGAAAACAGGTCTCACCGCATCTGCTGGTCTAAGTAGTTTTTACAGTTCTTTTTTTTAGTTCATTCACAACACAAATTGGTTTATTTTTATTTTGCAGTACTCGATACCTAAAAAAGCTTTTCAAACTCATATTACGTAGGAATAGGGGTATTCCTTGCATAATTTACATTTCGGCATTAAGAAGACGAGCATTTAACAAATTAAGCAATATCAAACACCAAAGCATCAAACACCAAATCATTTAACGTTATCTTAATAAAAAGTTGGTTTTAACTCAGCTAAGAGGTATCTTTTGTGATTTCCTCAGAGAAAACTCTTCCACAAAAAAATTCTATTCTATTCTGTTTTCCCGTTTCTGTATGTGACTTTCGGCATAAAGCCCATAAGGGCCAAGAGAAATATACATCATTTTTGCACGGAATGGTTTTACTAATTCTGATTTAAAACGACATATTAAAATTACAACATTTGCTACATTTGAGCAGAACTCCAACATTGCAGCAATAATTTCAGACAAAACACCAACTACATTGTTCAAAGCAAATGCATCATCTAATGATTACCAACTGGGATGCACATATTGACTGTTTAACCTTTAACTGATATTAAAAATATTGACCGGTTAATCCTATCAATTAAACGATTTAAAAGGAAGGTTTGGAAATTCGGTGTTAGCCGTCAATTTATCCTTTACATAAACTTATCTCATGTATGCTGAGCATCAGCTGCCCGTGCACTTTGAAAAAGGAGGAAATGGCACGACCGGTGGTTTTCCTGCCTTCTTTTAGATGTGACGTAAAAATATGAATGCGAAATATGAATAAGAAAAAAATAATATTTGTATTCTGGGGGGTTTAGCACTGCGCTCATGGATGCAAAGAGAAGGTAAGATCATAATCACTTTATGGTGGTGAAATTTTGCAGGTAAACCGCCGGTCACACGCAAGTAGAACACTGAGGGCATATGGAACACCACTTATAATTGTTACACAAAATGTTTTGCATAATAATTGGATAATTTCAAAAGTGCTGCAGAATAGATAGGGAGGCAGATATATTGATGTGTGCATCGGCAGAATCTCATGTCGATGTATCGCCATATGGACATTTTGAACTCAGCCCTTGTCTATCTAGAATAATGCCAGACAAATACCATCACTAAACCTAATCCACTTTATCATCTGTACTGCTGGACAAATACAGGCACAGACACACCGAAACCACACTGGCAAAACACACTGATAAATCTAAAGAGTTTAAAAATATCTATAAATACATCTAGAAAGTGATACAAATGACAAAACTAAAATAAATGTGTCCAAACAGTCATTCCCAGTCCCCATCTGTAGACCCTCCACTCAGGCCGGAAGGTCTGGAGAGCTTCAGCTGTTACGTGACATCTCATGCGTCTATCTTCAGGAAGTGACTCTTGCTTCTTGGTCGAGTCATGGCTCTTTGGTCTAATCGCAAAACTGACACACACAATTTTCAGAGAATAATGCCAAATGGATCATGTGTACAGAGTTGTAGGGTTAGGGCTGAAGAGAAGATATCAGCGCACCCTGTTTGATTAAAACGGGAGTGTGGCTCTTCAAATTTATGGACACTTGAGGATCTGAAACTGCTTTTCTGAATTACCCACACAAGTGCACTACATGTTTAACTGTTTAGTTTCAGGATAACATGCCAAAAAAAAACCACAACTAAATAAACTATGTAACCGAGTAAACAGACTCAGGAACAGGAACAAACACCCCATGAAAAAAAAACTATTTGTTCATAGATTATAGGAACTTTAAAATAAGTATATAAGTAACATTGTAATAAGTATGGAGATTAAAGCACATTAATTGGAAATATATTATTTTGCAAACTGTTGAAAGGCACATCTTACTGTGGCTCTGGACACGAGTCACATGAATTACAGTACAGGGAATCTACTGTACAAGAGTTTGAGGGGGAAGTAACTCACACAGACAGTTCACACATAAAATGAGAGACTTGTGTGAGATCAATGTGGCCGGTGAATTGAAGATTTAGACTATGAACTATAGGAAATCCAATGATTCAAATCTCTGCTATGAAACCTCATCTCTTACCCATGATAAAATCTTACACAGCCTGTCATGAGTACCGCTTTGTTATATTTCTAAATTGTCATAATAAGAGATTAAATTCATTTTAACATAACTCAAGCATATTCCCAATGACCTGTCAAAATAAAAATCCTGTTACCTTGAACACTCGTACGAAATAAATGCTGTGGTATTTGCTAATGGAAATTTGTAGTAAAATTGTAAAATTGTAGTAAAATTGTAGTACCCTTGCAGTTAAGGGTCAAAAACTCTAGTGTTATTTACTATATAAAACTGCAGTAAAATTCCTAGATACAATAAAGTATACTTCAGTAATTTATGTGGACAAATATAGCACTATAGAATGGTAAAAAGTAATAAACCGAACTAGAAAAAATAAAACAAATTTAGATCAACTAAAAATGATATGGCCCCAATTTATCCATCGGCATGTAACAATGTCATTTGTCAGTTACCTGCCTATGCATGTGATAAACTGAATTTGCATGTTTTTTTTAATGATGACAACAGACATTTTGTACTTGTGCTACAACTGTTTGGCCTGTGCTACAAAACTTTGACCCTCTGTAGCACCAGTGCTATGTGCAATTTTTTTAACGAGGAATTCCTTAAAGGATCATTTGAACCTAAGATTCCATCATGATTTACTCACCCTCAAGTGGTCACAAACATGTATTCATTTATTTGTTCTGTTCAACACAAAAGAAGATATTTGGAAGTATGTTTGTAACCAAACACTTCTGTGGCACTACTGTCTATCATAGTAGTTCTTCCGAATATCACTGCTGTGCTTCTGAAACCTTGTATCTTGATTTTTCTTGATTTTTATGTTTGGCCATATATCATTATAAGTCACCCTTTATGTTCCTCATGGAGTTTGTAAATATTTAACCAAGAAAAAGTACTTAATATAATAATATTATATGTTTTTCATTTCCTGAATAACAGCAAATTTGGACATCCAAGGTTTTGTTAGGACGGCGACAATATTTTTCTTCGTGTTCAGCAGAACAACAAACCTAATACAAGTTTGGAACAACTTGAGGATGACTACATGATGACAGAATTTTCATTTTTGGGGGACCAATCCCATTAAACATGAATAAATATTTGGTATTGACATTTCTTGCATGACATGCATTTTTACTGCATTAATCTTCTGAGGCAAATCCCAGACACACCTTTTCGTTCAACTCATGACGTTTGTACTTCATGCTGTTTTAAACATTGAACAAAGAGAAAGAACAACAGAACAAAAGATATGGAATAGACTGGATTCAGGACAATGTGTTTTTTAACTACATATAACACCGTGTGTCTGCTCAAAGTCCTGACCATTCAGTCTAATGATAGAGGCCATTAGTGGCTTCGGGTTTGGACTTCATGTTCTATCTCTCCCATCTGAGTGTGGATGAAGATGTAAACACCTAGACTATGAATTATCCTCAGAAGCAGATGGTGAGGTTTTCCAGTCACACTATCTACATTCAAAGCACTTTAAATACGTTATATTAGCAACCATATTTTAAGCTAATAGGTGTCGTGGTTGACAGGCATGTACTTTTAAGCATCCAGCATTAACCCTCATGATTAAAATGAAGCTTAATTTAAACACAGAGGACAGAATGAGGCTTAATTGCAACACAGATGTACAATAATGAATTTCTGTGACCCCCTTGCCATGTTGCTATGGAAACAGACACTCCATGCAGCATCCTTTAATAGAAAACAATAAAATCAATGAGACTACAGATGTTTGGGCCCCAAGACGAATCGCTGCTACTCTAAACACATTTCCCCATCCAATCTGAATTTCAGCCGTGCAGAGAGATGTGACTGTTGAACAGTGAGTGTTTTGAATGGGAATCCATTACATTTTTAAAAACTGCTGCTACTAAATCAGTTTCAGTGAGTTTGCCAATGATAGAACAGTGTTGAGATTTGGTAATGTTTGAAAGCCTAATACAGTCAAGAATATCAACAGAGAAGTGGGGAAAACAACATCATGTTTTCTCTACTTGAAGCAACCTACAATGGCCATAATCATTAACATCGGCAACTTAAAAGCAGAGCTTCGAAAATAAGGCCCTTGATGTCTGTGGTAATTCGCTAATGGTCTAGAAATTAAGCACTCGCAGAAAGCGTCTTGAAGCCGATCATGGATATCCGTACCTCTGCTGCTTTCATCCTCAGGTAATTGTATCTGGAAACTCACTGATAAGCGTAATTGCAATTTTATTAGGTTTCGTCATTACTGACACATTTCAATGAATATTCCACACTAGTATCATAGGAACTTTTAAGATCCTCAGGCAGCCAAAACGCAGCCAAAAACACAAAGTGTGCATCTGCCTTTAGAGAAGAGATTGCGTCATATCTGATATTAATTTAATTTCTGAAGTCTTGTTATGAATGACCTACCATAAACCAATTATGTCTGATTTGTGATCATTACAAACTTAATGATCCAGAGGTAACGTGTGAGGAAACTATCCTGTCCTGAAAGGAAACCGTTGTTATGTACCATTATAGCCATATGATTTTTGAGATACGAAAAACGCGGACTGGATTACGCCATATTTTTATGGATTTTTTCCGTTAGTATCTAGATGTCTCATTATTGTTAAGGAATAACTGCTGTAGTATACAAAGTTTTTTCATGTGGGCAAAAATATTACTTTTGTATCTTAAAAAAAAAGAAAACACCAAATCCAGATACATTATGAAAATAAAACGGAATTTGGGAAAAAACGAAAATGATTTCAAGAGTCCTATACCATACACCAAAATATTCTGGCATGACAGCAAAGATGTCTAGATATTGAGATTTCAATATTGAGATTTTCTTTTTGATTGGCTGCAATGAAGTCATTTAACCTTTCAAATGTATCACTGTGAGAGAGATAGAAGAGAAATGCCGAGATGGATAGTTAATAGTGCAAAAAACGCATTATAAAAACACAAAAGAGCACAGTCTAATTCGGATGATTTACCACCACCCAACAAACCAAAGAAAAGTTGACATGGGAGGATTGCCACCCGATCTACTGACAGATGTCGCAGCCTCTTGATGACTGAAATCACTGCATACTTCTCATACATTGAGTAAAAGTCAGGCTCTAAAAAACAGTTGCGGTTGTATGAGTGTGGTGTATATTAAATATTTAATTAAACAATCGCGCAAACAAGCTTCTCATCAAAAAACAAACAGACTGATGAAAATGTGGGAGATTTTACCAATATGCGACGTGTGGGACAAGGGGTGAAAATGCTGTGCGGTGTAACACAAAGCGGAAAGGTTGGTCAGCCTAAGTCTAACATAATATTATTTTAGAGTCATTTACTCATTACTTTTTGTTATGATACATAAAATATCAACTATTACTTCAGATTGTCGAATTTCATCAACTGATTCGAGTGTTGATGGATGTGCCTCTTTCGTAGGCTACCAGAAGACGCTGACCTATTGCTTCGCCGCCCTCTTCCTCTGGCTTCCCTGCGATGTCTTTGGTTGATATTAATTAACATTTCATTTTGACAAACAAGAATATTCTAAATTTAAGCCTGAAAAATAATCTGCGCGCACACAAGACTGTTTAACGTGGCGCTGTAAATGGACTCGCTGAGCCTAACCTAAATGCGGTTGCTAATGCTGTAAATTTAATGTAATCACCTCAGGCGTCATGATTGAGGGGGAGGAAATTCCTAAGCCGATGGCTTTTCATTTGCCTGGTTTTATTTGTAACTAGTTACACCTATTGATTACATATGCTATTTCTAAAAAAAATCTGGAAATCATTTTGCGACCCCCGGCCTCGTGAAGCCCACTTTGGGAACCCCTGGTCTGGGTAACACTCCCAAAATGAAACATAAACTGAAGTAAAACAAATGAATGTCCTATTTAAACAATTAGCAATATGGCTTTTCATAAATTCAACATACAAAACACATTCACCTTATCAGCTGCACATAAATGTACACTCACCTAAAGGATTATTAGGAACACCATACTAATACTGTGTTTGACCCCTTTTCGCCTTCAGAACTGCCTTAATTCTACGTGGCATTGATTCAACAAGGTGCTGAAAGCATCTTTAGAAATGTTGGCCCATATTGATAGGATAGCATCTTGCAGTTGATGGAGATTTGTGGGCTGCACGAAGCTCCTGTTCCACCACATCCCAAAGATGCTCTATTGGGTTGAGATCTGGTGACTGTGGGGGCCATTTTAGTGCAGTCAACGCATTATCCTGCTGGAAGTGGCCATCAGAGGATGGGTACATGGTGGTCATAAAGGGATGGACATGGTCAGAAACAATGCTCAGGTAGGCTGTGGCATTTAAACGATGCCCAATTGGCACTAAGGGGCCTAAAGTGTGCCAAGAAAACATCCAACACAATATTACAACACCACCATAATTGCATTAATGAGAAATTGAACAGGTGTTCCTAATAATCCTTTAGGTGAGTGTATGTTTTAATACAAAATGAATCTTCTTACAATGTCTGGGATATAAAGTTTTGTTTATGATAAAATAACATAACATGTCTTCACCTCACGCAGGGGTGTAGAGGAGCTCTTTCTCTCTCCTATCTCTACAAATCATACTAGACACACCAAATGAGGATATACATATTCGAATAAAAACTACAAATAACTTTTGCTTTAGAAAAATCTACTGCTCTGCCAGTGCTGTCCTGAGCAGTGTGGGCTTTTCCCATGATACTCTACGCAAAGCCACATCTAGATTTTTGGATGCATTGGCTTTTATTCATATAAGGCGAGGTGTCTCTGTCATTGTTAAAAAGTAGAGGACGGAACTGAAACCAAGGAACATAAAGTATGATAAATATAACCAAGATTTTCCGTTTATACTTTCTAAACAAACAGGGGAAAGAAAATAGCAGGGAGAACAAAGACAACAAACAGAATGACTATTAACACTTCCAACAAACATTTCATAAATAGTGGAAACCAAGGAGGCACAGTGGCAGTATCTGTTTGCAAGCTTTGAGAATAGTATTTTTAGCATAGGCCATGTGTTTGATTTGAGAAATAGCATTGATATGCCATTAATAATCCCATAGATTCATTATTTTAAATTTAGTTTCCTGTAGTTTATACAGCGCAAAGGGAAAAAGCACACATTATAGGCTTAAACAAACCGTTCATCCCAAAACTCAACTTTCATATGTATAAAAACCCTGCTAAGATATTACAACAAAAGTTGTATTCTATAAAAACAGCAACTCATAAGAGTTTGGAATAAAATAAGGATGAGAAAATGCAAAAAAACTCATTTTGAGCTATAGACAGATTTCTAAACATTTAAACATCTCTGCAGGGAACATGCACAGTAAAAAAGCAGTGTGCAAAGCTTCAGAGCATAACAAAAGAACGACAGCTGTGCTCAGCTCTCAGCATGGTGGAAGATATTTTCTGACAAGAGGTGCCCTGTGGAGAATGAGACTGACACAAACGGGTCAAAAACTGACTCTTGTTTGTTTCAAACTGAGATCAAATTCAAGTCGGATTCAATGAGTTCAGGTTTTACTTATCAGTCATCGAGGCATATAACAAATTGGTCTGTTAGAATGACAACCATCACATGGCACAAATGTAAGTTATACTAGATTTCTGAAGAAAATATGAGTGATGCTTTGTGGCAAAACCGCGGCACTGGGCACTAGGATGATAACACTAAGCCACGAATGAATCTAACCAACCCCCATGTCTCTACCATGTTATGATGCAGATATATACATCAGCCTAAACGGTTGCTAGGCTAATGTTATTGGTAGCTATGGGCGTGGCTTGGCATCTCCCAATTGATGATGCTCTAAGCTACGAGTGAAATGAACCAACTCCTGTGTCTCTACGATGTTTTGCTGAAGAGATATAAGTTTTGCTAAATGGTTGCTAAGCTAAACTGTTTGGTTGCTTTGGATGTGGCTTAACATCTGTCAATTGACGATGATCAAAGCCACAAGTAAAACAAACCGACCCTCTTGTCTCTACGATGTGCTAAAGCAGAGACATAGGTCTTGTTAAATGGTTGCTAAGTTAACATGTTTTGTTGCTATGGAAGTGGCTTCATAGCTTAATGAAGTTCCTGGGATACTGATTGGTTGCCTGAGTCAAATGAGTCCAACCTCTTGTCTCTAAGACACTTTCCCGCAAAGATATCTACCTGGTTCTTTTATACTGGGAGTCTATGGGATCGGGTGCTAAGTTGCTGTAAATGGTTGCTATGGGGGTGGCCTAGGAGCTTCATGATGATCATGTGACACTGCTTGGTTGCCTGAGTAAAATGAGCCCACCCCTTTGTGGTTGTACTGCAAAGATATTCATCATGGAACAGTTTTACGACTTATATGGCATGTTTCCTGTCAATGAGGAATTTTGGGAGGCTCTTACACCCCAGGGGTACAACTTACACCAGATTGTGAGGTATGTTGTTGCAGAGCCTGCCAGCCTCTTCAAATGTGGTAACCCGCATATTTCTACGAAATCCTTTCTTGGAGCTACGATCTGTCAAAGTTGGGCGCAATGTTAAGTCATGCGATTTTTTGGGTGTTTTTTTGCCACCCTATCGAACACCCCCAACCCGAGCACTTATAAAAGTCATAGCACACCATTCCTCCACTCGATTCGAGCCCTCATTCATAAGTCTACAACAAAAGCTACTTTTTCCAAAAGCATCACAAATAATGATATCCCCTCAAAAGAAAAAAACAATCTAGTCCATCTAAACAACCACAACCCTACAATTAGTGCCACATAATAAACTGTTTAGACAAATGGCCGTGTTGCAATCCACCCGACCAGGCAAAAAGCACATTGGTACATGCTCTACAATTCTTATTTCAAGAATAAACTATGGACCTGTATTGTTCCTTAAGAGCCTGTGATCTAAATAATGATCTAACTTTTTTCAAGTGCTTCCTCATAAGTTTGAAAAGGAAGCTTAAGACAAGGCATTTAGAGAAACAGAGCATCATTACATTAATAGACATTCTCCAAAAAAACTGTTCTAATAAGCCATGCAATGAATTCACGAGTATTTGACTTCACAAGGGGTTTAGGTTATTGGAAGCATTAGGAACATTAGCATATAGCAATACGGTGTACACAAACTCCTTTTTGAACGAAAGGTGTAGGAATTTGCGAGATAGTAAAAAGTGAGAGATTTTCTGAAAGACTGTAATACTCAACAGCAATGATTTGCACGTTGGTTGGCTGCGCTCACCATTACAGGCTGCTCAATTCTGCCCTGCAAATAAGTCACACACACAATCTCTAATACATTTAGTGATATTTGCTCCAATTCATTACCAATCGATGTACTACTAACTGTATAATAAATGTGACTCTTTGATCTTTTCGCTTGCACTGTTGCACAACCTTTTTTTCATATATTGCAGTTTAAGAATGACACTACTTTGTTTATGTTCGAATTGCATAAAACTTTGCATACAACTTTTGTCTGTAAAGTGATCAGATTCACAGTTTTGGACTTACTTTGAACTCAAGCTCATGCTTTAGGGAAATTAGGGATGCTACAATTAAAAAAAATAGTATTCTGTTCGACCTCCACGGTTCACGGTTCGAGAGAGCGTCTACAGCACGATGCAAAAGTCCAATAAACGAAAGTTGTGCCACTTTGCGGCCTTTCAGACAGCTATTTACGTCCTAGCAAGAGCTCCTCAGGGCAGCTGTTTAGCATTGCATTTCTTCCAATTTATTATAATGGCAGGGGCGCACCTTGTTAATATATATATATTCTCTTTTGCCTTTCCCATTGAGCAATATTGTTTGCAGTGTTAAATGCGCACTGAACGTTGTCTGTTTACTGGCATTTCAGCAATCGTAAGTTTGCATAACATTATTTTTAAAACTCTGATGGGAAAAACCTCACCAAGAAGCTTATTTTACTGGCATGTCAATGAAACAGTAAACCAAGAACTGCTATGATCTGCCAGTGTAAATCTTTACATTTATTCAATACACCAGAAATTTGTACATGTTGATTTTTTTGTATTGAGGTCTGTATTGAACCATGGGTGAGCTGTATTGTTCCATCCCTATTAGAAATGTCATGTACTGTTGTGCAGTGTGCTGCCCTTCTTGTGGTGTCATGTACCTTGCCTTGTATGTGACCAGCTGTGAAACTCAAGAGTATGAAGCTCTAATCTTGAGAATGAAACACAAACACTAATACTGCAAGTCTGAAAAACATTACTGCATTAAGTGTTTATCACAATAGCGATAATGGCTGATATTAAAACAGTGCTCTAAAGAGGTTGATAATGGAATAAAATAATGTTCATTTTCCACTCAATGTATTCAAACCGCTTACTAAATACATAACAGACAAGCGCTGCCTACAGACTATCAATACACACATGCAGACAAGCGCTGTAAAAACAGACAGGGCTGATAACACACAATAGCAGTGGTTGTGGTGAGTATAATCTCCTCCCACACACGTGGGCTGTGCCGAACAAGCTGCCAACCGTGTCTCTCATCCCTACTGCCAGCAGGCCTCCAACGCACAAGTGTGTTTGTCTTTGATGCCATGTGTTTCTGAACTACCAGTAGGCCCTGCGTACATGTGTGTGTATGGGAAATACTGCCAAGGCACTACAGGAACCCCGAAAGCATCTAATAGCCTATAAGTAATATGTCTCGCTGTCAGAGTCAAATCCAAACGTCAAGCTACTTTAGATTGTGTACAGGTAAAATTAGCTATTGGCAAATGATTCTAAGACGCATGAATTGAAAGCTTTGCCAAATAAAAATGTACACAAACTATCCTGAAATTAAAAAGTAAATGATTTGGGGCTGTCAAGCTGCAAAATTATGCAAAAAAAGAAAATAGGACATCCACATGACTTATTCATTATATTAACTGTATTTCACTCACTGTTAATATGGCTCTCTGGAATACTCCGTTAGGGATATCAAACGATTAATAGTAGGGCTGCTCGATAAATCGATAATAAACCGCACGCGACTTGGTGATTGGCTGTAGGTGTGTGACGTAGGCGGCAAATTGCCATGGCGGTGGTGAAATGCCAAATAATGTAGAACGTGTTATAATTATGACCATTGCGATAAGGATCTGTGTTTATAGGCTTTTAGCTGTGGATGTTTTATTTATATTTTACATTATAAGAAATTATTGGCATACGTTTTCGTGGGCGCATTCGAGAGCAGGCCTGCACGGCAAAACCCAGTTTATTCTGTGGCTTCTGCAATGGATATTGTAGTGTAATGAACAGTTACATAAAATCCAAACTGGCTATGACCCTCTTTGCTTGCCACGGTTGTGGAGAAATGTATATTTATTTGCGCTTTTGAGCATTGATCTGAAAGCGCATTTCAACTTGTCAACTTGTTAGTTTCCATCAATGAATAGGAAAAAGTATCTGTTTTATGGCAATCTGAACAGGTTTAAACCGTTTGTTTCAAATGGAATTGTTAAGGGCTGTGCGGGTTAATACGCGACTGACTGAAATAGTCCCCGCAATAATTTCTTTTAAACGAATATCTAACTTTCTGATAAGTTATCATTATTTACTAATGTTTATCTGAATGTTTTAGATGCTGTAGTGTGCCGTTTTACTGATGGATGTGCGCATTAAACATGGACTGACATGTAATTCTCTTTAATTTCAGATATCATATTTCGAAAATTATTTAAATAAGGTCTCAAGGCATATTTCTTTTCCACTCACGTTGTTGCAACTTGCAAATATGATAATATAAATGTGATTTTTAAATTTTAAATATATATATTTCCCAACCACCGCAACACTGAGGTTAATTTGTCCACTAGCATCGCTGTAGTAAAAACTGCAACCGTGACAGCCCTTATAAGCTACGAGTTAAATGCTTCTGTATCTGAAAGCCAGAGGGCGCTCTTGTGCAGAAACTCAATTTAAGCGCTGCAGAAGAAGTACTATATTACCCATAGTTTCAGGAAATGCCAATGGGCACATCACTGTTCTTCAAGCCTTCTCAGGTATTTTCTTGATAATAAAGTGTATTTTTAATGATGATGTTGATGATTTTTCAAATGCACGTTACAACCAACGCAAACCAAGCACTGTTTTTAGATCGAGCAGCATTTCCTACTAATCACAGACAAGCTGCGCAGGAAACATAGTTATAGCCTTTGCACAAACGCATTAATTTAATAATTGTGCAAGTCAGCTCGATTTAATCATGATTTAGAGGTAATCGTGATTTAGCGTACACAGCCCTATCAGATCCACAAAATGCTTGCGTTTACATATATTATGTAAATACAAACTTGTATTCTGGGAGCAATTAATCGTTTAACAGCCCTATACTCAGGTGGACAATTCAGCATGATCTCTCAAATTCATAACCATTTTACAAGATGGCACATATTCGTATAAAATTGATCAAATGTAAGTCAAACAAAAACTGTACGATTATTATAAAAAAGCAATACTGAACCCTCATCAAAAAAAAAAAAACACCACTGAAGCAAACGCAAATCGTACCAAAACATACGAATAAGACCATACTAATTCACATGAATTAGCCATCTCAACCACAGCATACCTGAGGATTAGTGATATTGGACCAATCCTCCAAGCTAATTTGCTGGATTTACAACAGTGTTTGCACTCCGTCAGGTTCCTAATAACCCTGTAGGGATTCAGTTTTTTTAACATACATTATCCCTTCCATAATCTTTCCCTGCAGTGGGCTTTTAACGGCAATGACCGGATCGAGTCATTGAGTTAAATTCGAAAATCGGAACAATTATCAAACTTATAAAATTTAGTTTTAGAAAATAATTTGACCATTTCATTCAAAGATCTAAACTAAAATGAACCGCTGGTTTATAAATGCAACTTTTTTTATTTGGGAGCTTGAGCGCCACAGTCCTCTTCATTTAATATGCAAAATACCCTCAAATCAAATGTTCCACAAAAGAAGTCAGCCATACAGGAATGACATAAGTGTAGTAAAATATTGACGGATTCACATAAAACTGGCTACGAAGTTTGGTTATGAGCTTTTGAAGAAACTCTTGCAATTATCACAAAATGTTTTTTTTGACGAAGATCACTCTCCACCCACGTTCAATGCGACAGGGGGATGGGGCTATTCTGGTATTCAGCGCAAATGCGTCTCTCTTTAGAGAGAAAAAGCGTTCTTAACACACACACACACACTCACCCACATGTATGAGTTAAGTGAGGAGTGAAAGTGTGGGGGAAGGTGAAAATGAAAAGTTGGGGAAGAGGAGAGGATAAATTGGAAAAGATTAAGACGGTTCCCGCTTCTCCTTTACCACGAGTCTCTCTGCTAAAGCAGTTCAGCTATGATAGTCAGAGTAGGTTTAGAGCAGGCGCCGGAGTGATACTAGACTTAAACTACATTTCGAAAAAAATCTGGAAGGTCTAAAAACAGAGATGAAATGTTTGGAAATGCCATTCATTCATAAAAGGGAGTTTATAAAGAGAATCATCCAAAGTGAAAACCATTAACTACATCCTCTCTCTCCTATTCATAGACTTCTAGAGAGTGAGAGCATGCAACAGCTGTGCACAAATAATCACAATGACATTTCTCTCGCAAGCAAACTGATCTCATCTTTTCTTCCATTAAGAATGCTCGGAAACTGCTGAAGGCCCTGGTGCACCATCAAAAACCCTTTGGATTTGAAAAGATAACTGAAATACGCAGTGAAACTTACCTCTTAACGTTTTAGTTTACCCCCTGCGAATCAGTGCCTTCAACAGTCCATCACCCGCCTCTTTTCACCTGATGATAACAGACAGCACGTAGAGACCAGCAAAGCAAAAACCGATCGTGTCAACTCAACAAGTCCCCAAGATTCTTCGAAGCCCTGTGCAGCCAAGAGTGGACCAAACTCTAATGACGTCCCTCCCCCGATGACGTCAACAGCCAGTCACGTGACCGCATAAAAAGCAGAAGCGAGCGAGTGTTGCCCTGGCAACAGGCAGACGGTTCTGTAGTGATTTCAATAGGTCATCTGTCAGAGGCTGTGCTGAATGAGACCCTCACAAAACCACAGTCTAATCTTCAGCCAAAACGAGCAGAAGAGAGCGTCATAAGAAAAGCTTCAGTGTCGAAAGGAAGCTGCGATCGGCGGTGAGAGGAAACCGAATGGCAACGACAGGCAAAGTGTGAAGACAAATAAAAATTATGCAATCCACAACATAGTGTCTGATTGGAGTTATGAAAAGCAGAGTTATGTTAGCAAAACCAGACAGAAATCTTTCAATAATAACAGGAACAGAGGTAGTCGGGTGCCGAGTCAATGGTTCCCATGAGGCTTTGGACCCAGATTATAAACATTCTTTGGTAATCGGAACCACAGAGGAAGGCAGAAGATAAACAGATCTCAGATTTATGATGACAACATTACTCTAAAAAGAAACATTGTGTTATCCAATTGCCTGAGAACTACAACGTTAGTGTGATGCAATGTCATCAAAGCGCCTTAAAATGGAAAGCCGTTTACAAATACATCAACCTCATAATAAAAAGAAAATTATGAAATACACCAGCTGATCAGCGTACTAAAAAGTCCAGTTTCCTGTTTAACAATACCAAACACTACTATTACTATTGACTTGACAAACCAATGCAAACATCTATGGCTATGAACAAGCTGCTTGAACATGGTATAAGAGGATATAAACATGCTTTAAGAGAAAAAAATAAACTTTTTAAACTACAACCAAGAACAATCAACATTTTGGGGTAAACACAACTGAATTCCAGAATTGTATTGAGGTTCTAAGTTGTTAGTTTATCTTTTTAACACCATATCATCAAAAAAATAACAAACATTTGTCTAAACTTGTCAAAAACATACAAGGATCTGCAGACTGCAATGACCTGGCAGCCCATGGGACGAGCCATCATCTCTGGATTCCTTCATAGACAACGGAAAGAAAAGCACTTGGGTCTCTGGGTCACCGTTTCAGAGTGAACCCGCCCTCTCTTTAGCCCATGAGCATGGAAAAAAAATTCAGCTTCTATGCAAGAGGTCTAATTTGAATACCATCTGGTGGCTAGTTGAATAGAGGTATCCAAGCCTCTTAAATGAGGCAAGAAGTGAAGACAACAGAAAAAGGGCAAGGTCAGGAAATAAGGGCACCACAGGGGGGAAGCTCTGGCACTGCATGGAAAGAGGGGGAGCATCCCCTAAGGGGTTGATGGGTAGAGTAAAGGGAGTGAATGCTTGTGGGAAAGACTGATGTTTGTTTATTATCAAACACAAACAAATAAGTTGCCAAATGAATGAACACATGCAACTGAATGCGCGTGGTGAGCAGAATATTGAAACTTGCTTTGGGTGGGGAGGAGGGTCAAGAGAAAAGTAATTTGAAGATATTCAACTTGAGATAAAGCGTTCTGCTCGATGGCCCCGGGCCAGCATGGGAGATCCTCAGGCCAGTTGAGAGAACTGTCACTTGTCCGATCTGGCCAGTTTTGTATCGTCATGGAAAATTATAATTTGAACGTTTTTAAGACTTTCCTATTTAAATATTCCCAAGAAGATGCAAAAGAGGACTGGATTTGGTTCTCACGTGCTGTTACAGATGCGTGCGTGGCCGGAATGCCGCATCAAACAACATGCAAAGACATATCAACACAAAATTATTCTAAAATGCCAATATTACCAAGTATCCCTGTAAAAAGTAATCAATTCTTACGAGAACAAAACGAATGTGGAAACAAAATGTGTGTGTTACATTGTATAACATCCATGAATATATATATATATATATTACACAGAAGATGGACACTCCCCAAAACTATATATAGTTTGACCTTCCTTCCCTTTTTCTAAACAATACGGAAAGTCGGAAAAGTATTTCACTGCATGTTGACTATGTATGGTTTTGTGACGAATAAAGTACAATGTGAGCGCAGGCCAGCGGGGAAGTGGGACGGAAGACAATCGCGCTCGGGCACGGTTGAGCAACCGACTAAATGCAAGTACGCCCTAAATCTCTTATTCCAGTCTCTCATCATTTTTTTGCTCATTTGGCTGTACATACACCACAGCCATGAATGAATTTCTGTGTGGCTGAACACAGGCTCTCTTACATTTGGCTATCAAGATAACCCAAGAATGCCTGTCTGAATTCCAGCTGTAATGTCAAGGCAGCACATTAGATAAGGCAGCCACAAAGATACAGCAGCACTTACTGAATCAAACAGCAGAACTGAATCAAACTACTGCACTCCACACACACTTCGGCTTGAGATAAAGCTCTGTGTTCCATAAGACAACAAGTGAGAGTTTGGCTTGAAGGGAGACTAAAGGAAAATAAAAAACAGCAACAAATTACAGGGGACTGGTACATCATGTCTCACTCAAAGGTGGATGAGTCAATACTCAGGTCTGATGCAACAGAATTTCCACCCAGAATCCCAACTAACAAAAGCTATACCATGGCCCACCACGAGAAGTGAGTGGTAAGAAGTTTCCTTATCCCTATATGGGACTCTTGAATCATTTGACACTACTGGTCTTTAGGGTGGCATCAAGACTCAACCGCATCCACAATCTAGTTTTAAACTGCTGCAGCTACCTGAGTTTTTCTTAGTCTCCCAAGCACCGACACTTAAGTGAATTTCCACACAAATGTTCTTTACACTGACTGAATTAACCTTGAAAATCTATCATTGCAATGGAAAAACAAGCGGAGTTGAAACAAGCTGCCTTCACGGCTGTGCTTTTTCAGACTAAAGTCACATGATGACCAGTACTAAGGGACTGAGAGATAGCATTTATAACAAACATACAGAATATGAACAAAAGTATTAGGACGCTCCCTTCTAACAAATAGGTTTGACAACTTCAACCTTTTCCGTGAACAAAAATCTTAATGCTACAACAAACTCAGCAAAAAAAGAAATGTCCTCTGACTTTCACCTGCTTTTACTTTCAGTAAACTTAATATGTGTAAATATTTGTATGAACACTAAAAGAGTCAACACCATAAGACATAAACTAAAAATGTTTCACAGACATGTGACTAACAGAAATAGAATAATGTGTGCCTGAATGAAGGTAGGCTCAAAATCAAAAGTACCAGTCAGTATCTGGTGTGGCCACCAGCTGCTTGAAGTACTGCAGTGCATCTCCTCCTCATGGACTGGACCAGATTTGTCAGTTCTTGCTGTGAGATGTTACCCCACTCTTCGACCAAGGCACTTGCAAGTTCCTGGACATTTCTGGGGGGAATGGCCCTAGCCCTCACCCTGCGATCCAACAGGTCCCAGACGTGCTCAATGGGATTGAGATCCGGGCTCTTCGCTGGCCATGGCAGAACACTGACATTGCGGTCATGCAGAAACTCATGCACAGAACTAGCAGTATGGCTGGTGGCATTGTCCTGCTGGAGGATCATGTCCGGATGAGCATGCATAAAGGGTACAACATGAGGGAGGAGGATGTCTTCCCTGTACCGCAAGGCATTGAGATTGCCTGCAATGACAACAAGCTCAGTCCGATGGTGATGTGATATACCGCCCCAGACCATGACGGACCCCCCACCTCCAAATTGATCCCGATCCAGGGTACAGGCTTCGGTGTAACGCTCATTCCTTCGACGATAAAAACGAATCCGTCCATCACCCCTGGTGAGACAAAACCGTGACTCATCAGTGAAGAGCACTTTTTGCCACTCCTGTCTGGTCCAGCGAAGGTGGGTTTGTGCCCATAGGCGGCTCACAGTGTGGACATGGCAATTTATTGCCCTAGCCACATCAGCAGTCCTCATGCCTCCCTGCAGCATGCCTAATGCACGTTCACGCAGATGAGCAGGGACCCTGGGCATCTTTCTTTTGTTGTTTTTCACAGTTGGTAGACAAGTCTCTTTAGTGTCCTGCGTTTTTAGAACTGTGACCTTAGATGCCTACTATCCGTAAGCTGTTAAGGTCTTAACGACAATTCCACAGGTGCATGTTAATTAATTGAATATGGTTAATTGAACATGCATGGAAAACATTGTTTAAACCCTTTACATTGAAGATCTGTAAAGTTATTTGGATTTTTACAACATTATTGTTGAAATACACAGTCCTGAAAAAGGGACGTTTCTTTTTTTGCTGAGTTTATGATTTTCTAGAGAATTGAGTGCTTCTATTTGTATAGCAACAGTTTGGGCAGGGCCCTTTTAATTCCAACATGACAATGCCTCTGTGCACAAAGTAATTAGTTAGTGTGCAGGTTTTTCCTGTATAGAAAAATTGGAGGCGGATACACTGCGTGTATTCTGTCAACAGCATTATCCATGCATATATAATCCCTGTAAATAACTGTTGATAGTTTGTGTTGTTAACATCATGCACGTACAGACCGATTGCCAACAAAACACATACATATGATTTAGTTTGACTTAGCGTGCGGTTCATATCTGGCATCTTTCAGCGCTGGGACCACTTGATTTGACTTAAAAACATTTCTGTTTGGTTGAATAAATGTAATGTTTTATATATCTTATATATTTTTTTATGAAAATGACAATTATTGTTTTAATATGTAAAGTGTTTGGTTAAGCCACTCAAAGGTACGGTAGGCCTAGACGTCAGGGCTCGCATTTTGTGACCACATTTGTGACCGCGTGTTATTTTTTACAAGTACCCTCGCAAATGCGACCTGCAAATTTCGAATATCTTCTAGTTGTTATTTCATGTGGATAGACTAGTAGAACAGAATAAAATCATTGTGAGAACATAACACGATAGGGCTGTTTGCGGGAAAGGAATACTGTAGCGTGGGTTAAGAACTAGAACAGAATTTTTACAAATGAATTCGGTCAACATTTTGGTCAGGACTTAACTTAGCTGTGTAATATTCGTGGTTTAATATTCGTGGTGTTAAACGAAGTTACCCTGGATTGTTTTAATGCTGGACCTCTGTCTTGACATTCTCGAAAAAACTCTTAGGGATGAGAAGACTGCATGTGTGTTCTCAGGTTAAATTAGATGTTGAATTATACAGGAACAATTTCTCACACCAATAATTTCCCCTTTGACACTTCTCCAAAAACCAAAGAAGTGCCTGCATGCAGCACTTTGAGGACATGTTGGTGTGAGTCAGATCCTCTCCGATTTGGAAACCCAACTATGTACATAAACTATGTACATAAACCAAAGTAGGACCTTAAAAATCATATGATACTTACTCTTTAAGTCAATATGCATATTTTCCCCAAATTCGACAAATGTTCGAAATTTGAATTTGACAGCCTTATAACACGAGGCCTTTCATATTGCTGTAATATGTAACACTGTAAACAATGAAATATATACTTTTGACAAGCACAATTTCTGTTGGTTCAAATGAGTTCAGAATACAGTCTCTCTATTTAGCACAAACCAATAACAAAGCTTCTCTGTAGACTCTGCCTCTTTTTAAATTAGTAGAAACAAATCTACAGTCATCATGTAACTTTTTTGTCATTATCAGTAATACAGTTATTTTGGGGAAGAATGTGAATAATTGCATTTCAGGCCCCTAAATGTTTTGCTTGCGCTCCTAAAAATTTCAGTCAGGGGCTACTGTGATCCCAGTAAAAAAGTTAGTCTGGAGCCCTGCACATGCGTGTGTGTACAAGATAAGTATGGCATCACCTCAGCTCATTTTGAGTAAGGAAAAACCCTGGTGTGGAAGACTTGACAGGTCAGCATAAAGATATGAACCCAGTTGAACACCTTTTGTATGACTTGCAGGCTTTGAGCATAACACTCATTACCCGAAGCCATCAATGATTTGTCCAGAAAGTTATAAGCCAAAGTCTTTCCCCAACAAAGATAGAAACTAAATATTTAATATGTTATTTTTGTATGATGTAGCATTCATTTGTTTTTGGAACTACTGGATAAGATAAACATGTTTATTAGAAGTGAGCAATTTAAAACACACTTGTTAAGCTTTGCTGCACATTTTTGATAAACATGAGTATTTGTTTCTTTATTTTAATTTTGACTTATGTATATTCAGCTTTTATTGTGATTTAAAACCACCCCCTTTTAAAGAATGTTTCACCTTTTCTGCAAATCATGTCCATCCTAAATCTCTTTGAATAACTTGCGTCTATGAAATGTGTTATATAAATAAACTTGCCTTGCCTTTGTGCCAACAGACCAATTAAATAAACAAGCTTAAGTGCTTACGTTCCAGGGGCAGTACAGAATAAGCTATGAAAAAACTCCAAGTCCAGATTGTCTTGTCTCTTGGTGAGTCCTCATAGATTTGTGAGGCTGGAACAAAACTTCTCAAATAGTTTTATGAAATCAAAATAAATGTATTACTTAAATCACAGTAGTAGAATGATTTGACAATGCTTGGCTATAACCAGAGGTGGAAAGTTACGAATTACATTTACTTGCGTTACTGTATGGAGTAGTTTTTTTGTGTACTTGTAGCTTTTAAAATCTTTAATTACTTGTACTTAAGTATGATTTGTGTGATGTATTGCACCAAGTTATGTTTAAAATCACATCCATTACGGAGTAAAAAAAATAATGAAAAAATTGCAAGGGAAAAAACGCCACCGGAAATTACTCCAGTGAATATGGTCGTATGGTTAATATGGAATAAGGCATAAAGTGGTCTAAACTTTTCTGGTAGATGACTGTGTTGACTGAGGACTGAGGAAAACACAGTGGACCAAAGACCTCCTTTCAGATGAAAGTAAATTTTGCATTTCATTTGGAAATCAAGGTCCCAGAGTCTGGAGGAAGAGTGGAGAGGCAAAGAATCCATGTTGCTAAATGTCCAGTGTGAAGTTTCCACAGTCAGTGATGACTTGGGCTGCCATGTCATCTGCTGGTCCACTTCGTTTTCTGAAGTCCACAATCAACGCAGCCATCTACCAGGAAATTTTAGAGCACTTCATGCTTCTTTCTGACGTCAAGCTTAATTAAGATGCTGATATTATTTTCCAGCAGGACTTGGCACCTGCCCACACTGTCAAAGGTCCCAAAAACTGGTTCAATGACCATGGGGGTATTGTGCTTGATTGGCCAGCAAACCTGCCTGACCTGAACAAGAGGAAGATGATAGACACCAGACCCAACAATGCAGATGACCTGAAGGCCGCTATAAAAGCAAAAAAAATCTAATTTGATGTAAAATACACCTGTTTTATTACATTTGAAACTGACACACGAGCACTACTGGAAGCGAAAATGCCTACCTTGAAACAAGGACTGCAGATATTTACAACCATTACTAGAATCTTATGAGGCCTCACAGACGAACGGGGTACAACACGAAAACTAAATTACTATGTTGTTTTGTTTACTTTGCTTAAGAGCAACAACTTTGTTGGTACATATAGCAAACAAAGTCTATTCTTATGCCAAGCTCACAAAATTAGATTTTTGGCTGGATTTTGTTGTCGCGGCACGGACAGATTTCCAAGGTCTGCGATAAAACCCCAGAAATCGGTGCTCATTTTGGTCGCCAAAGCTTGTTAAGTATAAGCAGGACAGCAACATGATCTTAGGGTTGGGAATCAAAATTCGATTCCAGAACCATAAGAAAGGAATCGAATCCTTAAAAAAAAAAAAAACGCTTCCGCTTAACAATTCCGGACCGCACGGTCACATAATTTTCAAGTCATCTGTCCAGACTCAAGTCACCTGACCTAACATAGCCATCTGCGAGGATCATCCACTCGAATACTTAAAGTCAGTTCACATGATGGACAACACCGGAGCCACGCGCACATCAATGTTACGTATTTTTTTGCGCGATAAAATCATCCTACACGTTTATTTTATACTGCTACGGGAATCTGATAGTGTATTTCCGTAAAATTATTCTAAAAATGTATTTCATACTGGTGGTACAGTATAAAAGGGTATTGCACTGTAAATTAATCCTATATGTTTATTTTATGCTGGTAGGGAAATCTGACAGGGTATTTACGCTGTTCACTTATTTGATGTGTTTATTTTAAGAGGGTAGGAGTATCTGACAGGGTATTTTGCATTGAAAAATCATCCTGCCCTTTATTCACTTTTATGTGTGTTTAGCTGTAAGTAAATGGCGAAAAACAAATATTTTTGATCTTGCTATATTTTTATCGCTTTTTCACCGCTTTTGAATCGAAACTAAGAATCGTTAATGATCGGAATTGATAAACAGAATTTATATGGAATCGGAATCGATACATTTTAAACGATGCCCAACCCTAGTGATCCGGACATGTCTCGAGCGATCCCAGACGCTACGATTCTTATAAACCTACTTGATATTATCGGCAAGTGATCTCGTTGTGTGTGACACTGTGGAACTAATCCAGCCAATCACAGCGCAGGAGCCTTACGTCAAATTATGTGAAGAATAAAAAACAGCTGCCGTTTATTTATTAACATTACAGAGCATGTTAAATGGCTGGTATAACAGACATGAAGATATTTAAACTATCCTAAAGTTACAAGTCAATATAATAGAATTTGGAAAACACTTCATTGTTTCACGCTCCATTCCGGTAGATGGACTAAACGCACCAACAACTTGTTTGCCATTCACCATCAAACTAGAAGTTAGCACGACGTGGGAAGTGTTTTCCCTGTTGGCCGTATCTGCTCCTTGACCAAGATCTTGTCGTAAGTGCACTTGGTTTGGGTTGTGTAGTGTAGTGTGCTTGCTGCTAAAACAGGATGAAGGATGCCAAGAAACCCTATTGTGTAGTGCAAGCGCCACGGTACATTTACATTTACATTTATGCATTTGGCAGACGCTTTTATCCAAAGCGACTTACATTGCAGTATCCTATATATTTGTTTCTAAGTATGTGTTATCCCCTGGGATCGAACCCACGTCCTTACTTTGTTAACGCATTGCTCTTACCACTGAGCTACTGGATTGCTGCGAGTAGTCTCACAGTCCCGTAGTGTCAGCTCGGCTTTACATGGGAAAGTTCTTGTGGCGTGCCATTATGACAATCCACTCCATATTGGAACAATATTTTGGGTAACTAGAGATAAAAACTCAAAGGATAGGACAACAAATATGCCAGTTGTCATTACACAAAGTTAGTTGCATAAAGTCTGAAAGGTATTAATAACATGCAAGCCACATGCATGAGCCATCATTTTGATGGCAACCAAGACGCAAATGTACCCACATGCACACAGTTTTTAGTATCATGCAGAAGACATCTTGGCTCCTTGGACATCTGCTATGGAGATGTAGGTGCCTGCTGAGGTGTGCAGGTTGCGCAGTCGTGAACGCATGCAGGTTTATTTGAATGCGTGTGGGTAGCAGTACTCCTACGACTGTTTTAGTTCTCTTCCTCATGGCAGAGACGACTGTCACGACTCTTAGCCCACTCACGCAGCAAAACCTCCCATTTCATATTGACAGGCAGGGAGTGTGAGAAGAAATGGATGTATTGGTTACAGCATCACTCTACTTACCATACGAATCTAACCACAAACCACCACCTCTCCCCAAGCCCCACCATAACTTACCCAGTGCAGCTGGTCACGAAACAATGAGAGAATGAATGATTCATCCCTGTGCAGTGGTTATATTCTGTCAGAGCCGAGTGGGTGATACCTAACCTCTTACTGTTCAATTTGGATAAATGTGTGAGGACAATCATGTTACTTCTGCATTAGAAAATCTAGGGGGCTAGTGAAACCCCGCCTGTACATGGCACATTTCCGCTCATTTCAAGTAATTTGTCACTACAAGTGCCGTTCTGGAGTTCTTCAGTGTCACTGCAAAAAAAAGTGTTTAAAACATTTTTAAGAAATCCAGATGCTTGACAACCATTATGACTTTTAGAAATTTTGGTTGAAAGATCCCCCCCAGAGTTAAGCAAGACACATTAACCTGACAAGCTGGAGACTCAATGGTAGTGTCTGGCAATAAGTTGAACTAAAGGACATGTAAACAGTTAAGCACATTTTGTTCCCTTTAATAAAAAATAAGGCTTTAAATGAGGCACAAGCTGATTATACCAAGGCTTGATATGAGAGTAACATTGGACTATGAACAGGGATATAACAATTCACCGTGAGCCGGTTAAAAAGCGATTGTAATATGTGACGATTCAAATTGGTTACAACGTTAAAATAATCTCAGTACATGATTTGAAAAGCAGGGACCGCTGTTTTTCTGCAAACCTGGTAAACATGAAAATGCTGATAAACGTGGATATGCAGATATTTCTTAAAAAAGTGAAAGTTAAGCACAGACAAAGTCTTAGTTTGTTAATTTTCATTTTTTTATGTGATTTGAAATTTGTTTTAAAACTGCAATTTAGTTTAGTTATTTGAAATAAATTATATATCTTTATTTTACAAAAAACTGTATAGTATAGTATTAAATAATTAAATAATAAAAGGGCAGTTGCTCATTTTTAATTTGACTAAACTCATTCTGTAAAAAAAATGCATTGCAATAAAATTGCATCGTGATGTCAGAATCATGAATCGCATCGTGAGCTGACTGAATCGTTAGATCCCTGGCTATGGATATGCAACATCCATGGGCCTCATTAATGACAACTAAGCAAATATATGAGTAAATTTGTGCGTAAAAAAGACCTTCCCGAAACTTTCCTCCGGATTCACAAATACTTTTTAAAATTCAATTTCATAGTTAAATGTGAGCATGTCAAAGAATTCCAATCACTCGTAAACAGGGCGCACATGCGGGATCATTCACAATTAGCAGAATCCCCGCCCTATGAATTATAGCTACGCAAATTACGTTGGCTATCTAGAAATGCTGGAATCCTCTGGATTTTATTGAATAAATGCTTGGAGGCACTGCGCGTTATTCCGTAGATGGGTTGGTTGCTCTGATTTGTGATTGGACGGTTGTGTTAAAAAGGACAGTGACAAGCTCTGCGTTTTACTCGTAGTTAAAACGTAAAAATTGATTAAAGACAGGGGGCAAAATAACTTGTGAAGCATCATCATGATACGTAGCGTGTCGGTTTGTCTAAAAGCATTCAAAACGTTACATGAGGTTTTATGCACCATTTACACTTGGTATGGTGAAGTTGTACAATTCTTCTGTACAAACTAACGAACGATTTACACAAAATTCGTTCTGCTCGTGTTTCATGAATGAGGCCCAATGCGTTAAATGTGCAAGGAAGGGGAATTTGTGGCGTTTTGCTCTCGACAGTCAATACTTTACCGTGTTGTAGGGCAGCATCTTTATCAGATAATCTGTAAAACGCAGCACAAAAACAAAGTCCTATTTACCTGATATTTGATGGAATTTAAGCTAACTGGTTCAACAGGTTGTTGATGTTATAGTTTTCTGATATTTAGCTTTATGTTTTTACACTGCGTTATTCTGCTAGCAGTTTGGAAAAAAGCCTGTGTGGTGTACTGCCAAGCAACATAAAAACTGTAAAACTTCAGTTGCGTCAAGCTAAGGCGAATGTTTTCTTTGCCAATAAAATGCTTCTGTAATGCTGCAGAAGTTTTGCCAGCATAGGAAGGTAAAGCCCGAACCGGTTAGATAAGTAGTATAAAGCCAGAGCCCTCAGCGCCATTTACAGTTCCTCTCAGGTCTGTTGCCACAACATGCCACTCACAGCCAGTCACCAAACTGCTGATGAACACTGAACAGGCAGGTTTAGATCTCGTTATACCACAGGGCTGTTGAATGCTTCAATCTGATTGGTTGACAAACGTTCTATGGGTATGCATTAACTTTCAGTTAAATGCACACCTATGAAGGTATCCCAGGTGTTCACATTGTCACTTTTCTAAGTTTAAACAACAGAAAGGTTCTGGCAGAGGTTCTCAATCCTTGCCAGCGATATCCATTTTCCTGCCGAGTTTAGCCCCAGCTCTGATAAAACACACCTGAATAGGCTAATCAGCGGCTTCAGTTAAAGACGAGGTCAACTTTAAAAGGGGATTGTGCAAATTGCTTGGCATATAATATTTGAACGGCCCGTCGTCAATTATTCCTTTATCTACGGCTGCACAATAATGGGTAAAATGACCATTCTTTCACTTTACATCCATTTAATACACGTTTTAATATCCCACCGCCGAACTTATCCGACGTCGTGAAGCAAGTCATCATAAGCCCCAAAAAACTATTTCTAACCTTATCACTATGATCATGAGAATTATGCTTAATCATGGTAGGCAGAAATTTGTAAAATCTTTATAAAATATGATTAATCATGCAGCCCCACAATGCATCACTTCCAGTTCAAAACAGCACCCCAAATGTGATGTAACAATCCTAAAGTACGATGCACACAACCAAATGTTTTAAACATTTAAAAAGAGAATCACAAAGAGACTTCACATCTCTCACAGACAAATCCATCATTCAATGACTACAGCATTTTTTTTATTGAATTTTCTCTCCAGCTAGTTAACTGTCAAAGCCTTAAGCTGCGTTCAGACATCCAGCGACTGTGTTGCCGTGTGTCGCTTGTCTATTGCTAAAAGGTTGTTAGAATGTGTTCCTAGCTTTGGTTGCTCTAGAAACATTCATAAACAAACCCTGGAGTAACTGACGGGAGAAGGATGACTTGAGCTCCGCTGCTGTACACCTATTGGTAGTTGCTCCCGAAAGTCATTCATCGTTTGCATTAAGTTGAGCAAACTTTGTTGAGTCGCTAGACACACCCACTTCCTGTCGCCAACGGTCACTTTTGCTCTTGTTCCTTGGTGTTGCTAGTAGGGATGGGCATTTAAAGCAAAAATAATATTTGATATTCGCTGTGAATTATTAATAAATTCACAACCTTCCACTGAATGCACGCATTTAGGCAGTACGTGCGCATGAATAAGCTACTCGCACATAAACAGAGAGAGAGAGTCCATTCTCCCTTTCCTTCTGTATGATGACAAACTCTTTAATTCGTTAGCTATTGGACATCACAGCTCGAATAAGCTATCTTTACACAAGCCATATAGCAATTTTAGGATAACATGCTAAAATATATTAATGTAATAATAATAATAACGGAACATATTTCGAACAGCCTGAATGATGGCACTTACATTGTCAGCTGAACAGAATCGTATATCTTTAGAGATCATCTTAGTGATGAGGGCCATTGTTTGATCTGATCACGAAACTAGCAGATTGCCGTTGACCTGTGGATGCTTTGTCCTCAAATGAATGTGCATCCTTGTGGTTGACCTATAAGCAATCTTCACAAGGCAGACTTTGCACTGCACTTCATTTTCATTCATTTTATAAAGGAGACCACACAGAGCTCATTTTTAACATCGTCCCAAGTTACCGTATATGGCACGCTAGTCTACAGTGTGCGTAGCCAACTTAATGTTAACGAGTGTGAGACTTCAGTTGTCCGTTTACAGCTTATAGGTGCGTTATTAGCAGCGCCAACCTCTAGTAACATGAACGCGTCACCACCGCATCAACACAGCGAAATTGTTGTTTTATTTTTAGACGACAATTGCACACTATTCGATGTTCTATTATTAAAACAATTAATCGAATATTCGAAAATCATCATTTGACTCATTCCTAGTCGCTAGGCTATCATTATAATGAATGACATCGCCTCATTTTGTGTCTGGCGGTCTGAACGGTGCGTTAGTCTTGACATCCTCCACTGATAAAAACAACAATTTACATATGACAAATGTATTAAATGGAGTAGCCATTGTATAAAAAACTAACCAATTACAATTTAGAAAATGCCAATGATTTGCGAACGGCTCGGGACACACCTGCAATTATTATGTCCACATTGGTTATTTCATCACATGAGCCAAACAAAGCATCAATGCTTTCCACTGCATATTCCACCCACATTATAGCTCAGAATATTAGGCCAAGGGACTGCCAATAATAACCATCATGTGTTACTGTGATTGACTGGTTTGTGAATAGAAAGTGCTCTCTTGGCATGTGTCTGGTGACAGAGTTTGTGCTCAGGATGAGAGATTTGTTATTGAACTCTTTTCAACAGACCACCTAATGACATTTACAGACATCATCATTACTCAAGTAATGATGGCATCTGCTCAGGTCAGATAAAACATTATCGATGCATGGCCAGTATGCCTCCCACAGAGCTTGCAATCTCACTCTCGATTGTTCAGGTTAAGCAGAAGAAAGCTCAAACAGTGCATAAGGAAAGACCCCAGAGACAGAACTATAGGTCTCTTTCAAACTCATGCAGAACATCAAAAAAAAATCTCCTCTTAGTGTGTCCTTGTCGGTGGTTTCTACAAGGTTTCAGATTCCACAAAGCTGATGTGAGATGAATCTTAAGTGTCAGAACAGAAATATGGCTAAGAGCTTAATTCACGTCAACGCCCAGTGAGACAGAATGTCTGCATCAGCGACCACTGATTTCCTCCAACAAATACCCTGGGGGTTTGCAATATTGTAAATCTCTGGACTTACGTGAGATACATATTTAATGGTCTTTGAGAGCATGAATGTCTAGAAAAGCGGTTTCAGGACTTGAGTGCCGAATAAGACATCAGGCAGCCATATTAACAAATCGCATGTCACACATTGAAATTGGCTCTGTTCACAAACAAACTCTTCACATATTTTCATTTTACTACGATTGATAAACAATAATATGCTAAATTTCTGATAATAATTACGGTAAAAAATTATATTAAAAAAATATACATTTAAAAGCACCAACTGCAAGGTTTAAAAGTACGGTCTATTCATCTATTATGACTCGATAAATGGCATCACCAACAGATATGTCTCTGCAATACACAAACCGGCCAGGAAATACATGAGACTTCAAGCACTCTAGGCAATTCTTAATCATGGATATGAGAGCTAGTAGGTGATCATCCAGGCATAGCACCATGAATTTCACTGTGCAGTGACACCACAGTGGTTTTGGAAAGAAAATGAATGTGCAAGTCAGCTGACCCGCACTGGTTTTGAGAGCATGCATTGAGACACTAACTAATTACATAATTTACATATAGCTCAGTTGTACAATGATTCAATGTTTAACCTTGAGATGAAATACTTTGCATGATCTCGTTCAGTTAGGACTATTTCACATTTGAGAGATTTGTCAGGACCTTAACCTACCATTTCAATAAACTCTATAAGCAGTTGCTATGCTTCAGATCAAGACTAAAACTGTTCTGATTTGAGCGAGACAGGTGGGCTTTTATTTCCTCTCTGTAACTAGGCAACAGGAGCGTATAGAAAGTTCGAGTTATTTTCTTGAAAGAGTCGACAGTGTTAAAACAACTGCAACCGATTGAGTAATTCAACAACATAAAGCTCAAGGTCACTTCTTTCCTTATTTAACAAATGACCAGTGTGCAAGTAAACATGCACCCTTTACAAATACCCTGTACTGTCCTGTTATAGATTTTGCAGATATATTTCTTGTAAAAAGATATTTCTTTTGAAAGAAACAGCAGAGAGATCCTAACCCAACGTTAGAAATAATAGGCAACACTGGCATGAGGGGATCAGACCGCTTTCTCTAGCTGACGTCCTCAAAAGAATGCTGGAGAACCCTTGAACTTAAACAAACGCTAAAGAATTCCTATTAAACCCAAGAATTTAAAATCATCAATCAAATTTAATTTCCTTGACTTGAATTAGGAAAGTAATAATAAGAATACCTTTTATTTATAATGCGCTTTTCTTACACCCAAAGTGCTACATCATATAAAATACAAAATTACATACATAACTAGAAATAAAAAGGAAAATATTTTGAGTAAGAACAGGGAAAAACAAAAAGAGTGATGGGTTAATGCTAATAAAAAGGCAGGTTGACGTCTGGGTGGGTGCTCTTGTTTCTAAGCAACAGAAACCTTGACTCAACCCATTATTGTTCTTATGTTGTTCAACAGCTAGAAAATGAAACAACAGAACCTAAGACAGCGGACTGCGTTTGTGTGTACATCTGCCACCAATGTCTCATCAGTTCTTCATGTTTACCGTAACTAACAAACCCCCTGAACCACACAGCCTATAAACCACAATGAAATCTCAACTGATTTGATATTAAAATAAGGATATGGGCAACATTTCTTAATGATACCACAAACTGGCATGTTCTCGGCTATCACGCAAGCAGGGTGGCTTTGTAGGGTCAAAAATCCTTAGCACCGATGAGTCTAATGTCTGTCGAGATGTCAACCTGGGAGGCTGGCATACCACTGCAACATGTTATGCACATCTAAGTGGTTCTTCCTCACACAAAGTGTCAGCAGATGATCAGTCGGCTAAGCTTCTGTGTGCCAACTCCCTCTTTCACAACAAATTATATGCATTAGTAAAATTGGCCAACAGATAGCACAGACATGTGTGTGTCTTGGGGAGGGGGTATTTGGCAAGGGAACACACGGTTGTGAGTGTTATCACTGGGCTTGCATCAGTGGCTTTAATTTCCATCTGGTCTGCATCAGTGGGAGAATGAAGGAGGGGGCAGGGGCGGCGATGGGCTCCTGTATGACAGTCATGAAAGGATTTGATCTGTGTAAATGGTCACATCTTCGAAAACACAAAAGTATGTTTAGCAATGAGATGACGACAACTCCCAATTATTGTGTTTCAGAAGAGCTCCATACCACACATTTATACCATACCAAGGAAACACGCATACCCATTCTCATTCAAAAGGATCAGAACGAACCACCAACAGAATTCTTGGCAGTCTTAAACTATCTCAAACAAAATTGTACGTTTCTTTCTGGATCGTGGTATTATAAAAACCTTCTCTAGCATATTCCTGTTCCTACTTAAAGGACAAATCAAACTCACAGTCAAGAGAGTTCATTCATAACTGTGTCCACATCTGCTGTGGGCATACTGGAAGAAAAACAAAACATGTACATCTTATGGGGTTATTATTTTAGTCTTTTTATACACAAATATATAATTTATGAGTCTTATGTTGCATATGAGAGTGTCGATTGGTTGTACGTATTGTACAAGACGGACGTAATTGTAACAGACGAAATGACTTACTTACGGTAATATTTTGGCAATGTAACCTCTCTTTAGGAAAATGAGAACATTGGTTCACAATAGCAGATGCATTGAACACAATGCGTTTATATGGTTTGATCTCTCAGTTGAGTGTTCACGGAACAGTTCTGAAGACTGAGCAACTTCCTACTATTAAGCTAACTGGCTAAACACGCTGTATAAAACTCCAAGGGTTGAATTTAGAAACCACATGATGTTATTGAATATAACTCACACTAAGCAATGTGTTTGTTTGTCAGACTCTGTCAATCGTTTCACGGAGCGTAATTCGAGGCGAAGAAACAAGTTTGTCAATTGAACAACAGAACACAACACACGCAGCTCTGAAACTGAACGACATACAACGGCAAACTTGAAGAGAAAGTTTGAGAAAGAGGAAAACGGACTCACGGTGCAACACTTTCTGCAGATGGCTGGAGGAAGCCGAGGAACAGGAACAGCGGTGACTCCAGCGCAACAACGGAGAATAAAGCGATAACTCACACAAAATTAAAGGTAAAACTGTAAACGGTCCTGACGTCGTTTGAGGAATGTGGCACGAGAAGTGTTCGATGACGTCACCACACGCGGCACGCCTTTCACGGCTGAAGCTCAGGGTGTCAAAAAGAATATGCACAACAACAATTATGTTCGTTATAAATATCGTTGTTTTTTGCTTGTATTTTACACAAAGTCAGCGTGTATTTTTAATTTAAGAGCAAATGTTTCGATTTGTATTAGCCTTAATTAAGATGATAATTTATCCCAGTTGGGTGTAACACTTTCACTTGCTATTTAGTAATATGTTGTCTGGTGAATTTATTTAACACGATGAGGCGGTTTCCCAGACAATGATGAGCTTAAACCAGGACTAGGCTTTAGTTACATTAGAATAGTTGAGTCATTTTAAAAAACATACTTTACATCAATCGCACTGATGTATTTTAAGATTGGTCAGTGCAAGTTTGGGCTCAAACCATCTCTTAAAAATATTTAAGATCAAACCCTGTCCGGGAAACCGCCTCTATATTTTTGAGTAATTTATTTGGCTAGTGGGATTTGAGCCATGTATAAATATGGATTTGCTGACATCTGGTGGTTTCTAGTGGTATACTAACATTAGCGATTGGATTTAGTTAGCTGTATTTGTTTAGTTATTATGGCTTAAATCAAAACAAACTTCAGTGTGATTGATCAATACAAACTGTAGTTTGATTGATGTTAGTCGGAATGCACAATAAAAAAATGATTTTTGTTAAAACGTAGTTGTCTCATTTTGGACCCAAAGTCTTTAATAATTTTGAAGAATGTTGGTAACCAAACAACATGACCGCATCTACTTCCACTGTATGGACACAAAACCACTAAGAAAACCACTAAATATTTTATTCTTATTTTATATACAAAACTACCCCTTTAAATAACATCAATTTATAAACCTTCCCGATTATATGAATGCCAAATGTACAATGAAATAAACAAAATAATAAATGTAGTGCAGTGTAGATAATAAACGGTTTGCATTGCTTTAGAAACGGACAGTGTTGGGTGTAACTAGTTACTAAGTAATTAGTTACTGTAATTTAATTACTTTTACCTTGAAAAAGTAAAGTAAGGGATTACTCATATGTTTTCTGTAATTTAATTACAGTTACTTTTGATGTGATTAAACTAAATACTTTGTGAAATATATGCGTGTGCAATAGTGTAATTGACATCAAAATTCAAAGTCTTACTTTAAAATCTGTGCTTTAATGTATAATTCTCACATTTGTAATACTTTGGTTAATAATATTATTTATTTGAATGATTTAAATAAGCCGTTTCATGTCTATCCTTGAATCACTTAACTAATCAAGGTTGATGTAGGATATAGAAAGTAATTAGTAATGAGTAACTAAATACTTTTTGGACAGAGTAATTTGGACAGTAATCTAATTAAACTATTGAATGTGTAATGAGTAACTAGTAATTAGTAATAATTACTTTTTCAGAGTAACTTACCCAACACTGGAAACGGAATACATAATAACAGTCTTAGTTTGCTTGGTTTTTGTAAATGTTTAAAGTTTGAAAATCTGCCACTGCAATATTCAACATTGAAAATGTAACACATAGATATATGTGATTTAATATTGTATTATAACTGACTGTGGCCATTTCACTAATCATTTTATTGATTTAGCTATATTTTTCTATTACTGTTGTACATTAAAACAATTTTGCTTTGTGTAATATAAGGTACACCCGCATCTGATTTTACATAAGGCTATGTTGTACAGCCTTTTAAGATTAATACATTCAAGGATCTGCATAAAAAAATCAAGAAAAAAGCTTAACAGCAGGTGGAGCTATAGATCTATCACATAAAGTTCCAAGTTGTTCCTCAGAACATGTCCGCCTAGAATTAAACACTAAATACACTATCCAGATTTTTACAATATCTAGGACACCCAAGAAAGATCATTTAGGGGATTGCAAAAACAACAACATTGTTCATTTGCATAAGAAATGTTTATGTTTGATACACCTGAAAAGATTTTTAGCCTATCAACAAATGCATAATTTTGCTAGCATAACACATACAATTCACACTCACTCGTGTGCCACTCACAAATGACATACAGATAGTACATGGCAGTGACACTGATGTTAATGGAGTTCATAAACACAAACATACACATTATCATTGTTGTGTATGATCCCACCTCCTCTTTTTGCATGACTGCCAGGCCTGAGGCTGATGCCAGGAGCTGATAGCTGGCAGACTGTCAGTAATTTGTGTTAATTGTGGGAAGTTACCATTGCTGGCGCCAAGTCAGCTGGCACCACCACAGCTCGGTTTCCATGTATCCCTGCAGCTCATTCATGGTTTCTGTCTGTCTGCTTTCACTGCTTATCAATGATCAGTCCCTGTCACATAAATCCCGATTCTTGCTCTTAGATTGTTGGGGCATTAACACTGCTAAAACAGGACTTGGAGCAACAGCTGAAAACCTTCACATTGTTAGCAGAAGGTCATGAGGTGCACTGTCAAGTTGATATTATTTACAACTTGAATAATTTATTCAGTTATTTCAAATGGTTATATTTTGGATGCATACATGCAACGCAATGAAGAAACAACACGATTTGCTGAGACCATTTCAAACAAAATGATGAATTAAGTTTCTTAGAACAAATATTTGTCATATTTAAATAAATATCATTTATGATAATTAATTTATCTAACAAGAGATTAAGCTTTTACCATAGGTATTTATCATTTTTTAACCAACTGCAATTAAGCAATTACAGCAATTAGGCTAATTAAGACCAATAATGAAGGGCTGAGAGTCACGTGACCTTTTCTCTCCCCAGCCTAACCACAGTGGAGAGCCATTATAGTTGCCCAGTCTAAAAAAAGAGCCACAATGGATCTTGAACAAAAGAAAAAGATTGGGATTAGTCAATTAACTTATCATTTATCTGTTGCAAAAGAATATTACAGAAGGAACAATCGTACAAATGATTGAGTTTGCGGAAATCTTTGTGAACAATACAAGAAGGATCCACATAAACGAATTCAAGAAAAATGAAAGTGTTGTAATTATTGAAGTTGTATTGTGGCATGTGAAATTGCTAATTATGTCAACAATGTTGCCATAAAATTGTTATCCTGGCAGAAGATTTGCGCTTGCTTCTTATCCATTCAGCGTTTTCCTTTTTTGCCCGTTTTTCAATGAATTAATTAGGCGATCACTGTAATTACTGTTTATATTGTTGTTAATGAGCCCAAAGGCAAGCGAGCAGTACTCATCCAAATTACACTCACTAGGCACAGAGCCAAGGAAGAGTCCAAAAGAGAGCAGGGGGAGAATAACATGCTAAATACTCCCCATATCTGCCTAATCATCAGCCAGCCTTTTAGTGTAGACAAAATGCTAACTCATGAACAAACACATTATTTAAAATTAATCTAGTTGAGAAGATGGTGTGGAGACTGGGAGGCCAAAATATTTTCACGTTGTTTTACATGTTGATGGAGTTCTTGGTAAAGAACTGTACGTGCACAATGATGCTTCTTTGCAATTTGCAGGTGTTCGATGTTGCAGAAAAGAATGTAACACTGTATAAATTAATTGTGCGGTAGGGAGAAACCTATTGTTTATAAAAAAGCTTCCTTATATTTCAACATCAAAAAGTGGCTCAAAATGTGAGACCGTAGAAGTATTTCATGAGTATTTTTCACTTTCATCAAAAGTATTTTCATTATTTTAGTTCTTTGTACGTATATGTACTTGAAAAAATGCTAAATTATTTTTCCTCCTCCTCCTTTTTAACAACTTGTAATAGCCGTTTTTTCTTTTAAATATTTTTCAATGAAGTTACTGTCTCCAAGTAATCATTACTCGGTAGTTTACTATACGCAGAACGGCATCTCTGCATCATATTGAGACCCCCACACAGATTTTGGTTTTCCCGAGATAAAAATGTTACAATTAACATTGCTGGGACCATGTTATGATCCCCCCAAAGCAAACACAACTGAAATGAACCGATCTGTGGCTCCAAAACCAACCCGAACCATGGCATTGGTATACACTCTTAAAAAGGTTGTTTGTCGAGCTCTGTAGCTCCATAAAGGACATTCAAAGAAACTTTCGGTTGCACAAAAGTGCTGTGTTGTGGTAAAGAGTTTTACAAATTATATAGAGGAAAGGTTATTTTATCGTAAAAGCTTAAATGGGAATCAATAATGGTTCCACCATGTCAGAAAAAAGGTACTGTACCTCTAGAAGTACAAAAAAGTAACCTTTTGTAAAAGATGGAGTTTTATGGTAGTGTAGCTACAGCATCGCTGCAAAGAACCCTATATTTTTGAAGAATTCAAACAAACTGGATGTCTAAAATTGTCTAATCAATCTGAATTGACCCTGTTATACACACTGTACATAAGGATTCACATAAGACTATTGAACTCTCCTTAAATTAATATTTCAAGGCTGTTTCTCAGTCAGATCCCTTGTTCAGCAGACAGGGAAGTCTCATTCGCGAAACCCTTCCAGTGGACTGAAATGTCCCTCAATTCCCACAATGCACCGCAAAAACACGGGAGCATCGATGCTCCCTATGTTCCCTTACAGGAAATCACGTTTAACCAAAATCGCAGAAGATAACACAATGAACTTCATGAAAGAACTTTTGAAAAGAAAAATGCTTATTTTATGTTATGCATAAACAAACGTCAACAGTTAAATTAAATAATCAACCAAATTTGTGCACTGATATGTATCGGAATAATGAAAGTGTTTCTCATATGTATTTCAACTATTCCATTCCATTCCATTCTCTACCGCTTATCCGAACTACCTCGGGTCACGGGGAGCCTGCGCCTATCTCAGGAGTCATCGGGCATCAAGGCAGGATACACCCTGGATGGAGTGCCAACCCATCGCAGGGCACACAAACTCACTCATTGTATTTCAACTAGTATTTAAAAAATGATGGTTGTTGATTAATACCATCTGTGAAGTATCACAATATGCTTAAGCACTATGTGAAGTGAGCCATGGTCCTTACCAGTGCTCGAACCCATGTACACGATATACTGATTCACGACCTCGGGAATAAGCAACCCGATCGAGACACAGGGATGATAGCTGTGGGAGTCTGCTGTCTTAAATGTAGGAATATGTTGCATCAATAATGAATTTATTCTGTGAGCTAGAATCTTTGTAACACTGCAACATCTCTGTGATAACTGCAGGTCCACATCTATGGTGCTTTATGTGTCGAAATGGATTTTTTCACTGAAGCCTGCCGTTACTTTCCGTACCTTCCACCTTGGCTTTCATTCATCTATTAGCACTTTCTTCAAAGGTCAGAGGTGCCTTTTATGTTATTGAGTATTGGACAGAGGAGAGACAAACTGTTGGGCCAGATATAAATAACAGCAACATGAGTAAAGGCTAATAGAAGCACTACACACATGGAACAAGAAACGTGCACACACACACAAATGATCTCCAGTCTCCCTGGCAACCATTTAGCCCTTTTCTGGTCAGGTGTAACAGAGAACTGACCTCCCACACAAGAGACAATGGAAGCATTTAAGATTTTTGCTGATGGATTTGAACCTCGAAGAGATCAGGGGCACAAAAGTGCTCTACAGACTGATTGTTCTGTAGATGAGATGAGAATCCACAGGATGGAAAAGGGCGTCAGGTTGGGAAAAGGGGGCGTAAACTGGGGATGAGGGAAATATTAGGCAGAATTAGAATTTTATTGAGACAACTGAGAAAACTACCATGGCCAATGTCTTTTGACAGATGTGGTTACCGTGTTGATCAAGGACGGTCCGTGTATTCAGTGCAGACACACGAGCTGTCATCTCTTTAATTAACAGTCATTTCCTATATCTTCACCCCATGTGGCACCCAATCATTGTGGCTCAGGGAACATTGCAAGCTCAAGAGCGAAAGAAAAAAGCTTGCAGTAAAAATGTACACACGAGGAAGGAGGCTAGAAAAGAAAGCAATGCCCACTACTGTAGACGTTCTATTTTGCCCAAATGAAAAATTGAATTTAATTATTTGAATGTGAAATATTAATAACTACCTCACGTTCGCTTGGAGACATTTATTTAAATAGAGCGTCTAATTAATGTGTCTGGCGCCCTTATTATTCTTCTAGGGGGTTTGGAGCAGAGAGGAGAGGCATGGAAGGTCATTTTTAACCAGGGCTCATGGGAAAATGAAGAGAGAAGGGTCATCGGGCGGTGGGCTGCTGGATCTTCTGGTTTTTCTCTCTTAACCTGTTGAAAACAGACAACTGCAATGCGATTCCATACATTTCAACATCTAAAAAAAATGTTTTGGCTGTTGTTGAAGGTTGGACACAGTGAATGCTCTGAAAACACACCTTTGAAAAGCACAAACATTTTTGGGGGGTTTTGCGAAAAAAACATGGTTTTACATTTGCAGTTTTGATGGAGAGATCTCATGTGATCATGCAAAGTGAGTTATAATATTTTTACAGTCAGTTATAATTATCACAGGATTTTATTCTCATTTTTCATTCTTAAAAAATAATATTATTGCAGGGTTTTTCCGATCTCAATAAGTGTTTTAAATGTTTTTTTATCCTGATTAAACATTTTGTATGTTACTGACCCGAAAATATTAAAAAGGTGGATAACCAGATAATAATAATAGGTTTATTTATCTAAACGTGAAAAGTACCATCATCTATACTGATTGTATATGACTCTTTTTTTCCAGATAACATAATGGCATTTTAAAATAATATTATTTCTTTGTGTTAAATCCGAGTGCTGATATTTAGTCCTTTCTAGGTTATCTTGAGGCTTTAAATTATGAGAGAATCTTCATTTTGGGTAAACTATTCTTTTAATACATCTTCCAAATTCGTGGCCTATGATGTCTCGAGACAAAAAAAAAACGATCCTATTTTGAATAGTCTGGACGCTGTTCCACGACAACCATATAAAAGCGAAATAACGAGGCCTTCAATTAGCAGTAGCCAATCAATGTGGTAATTGCAGAGAGAGGTTGATGGAGAGTGAGGGATTGCTTCTTGCTGCAGTCCCGTATCGATTTACTTAAAGCAATTAGACGCCTTCCCTCCACTATGGAGCTTTAGTCCCTCACCATCTGCTCCAAACAAGCAGCGGAGAGGCTGGGTAAATATGCTACAGGAAATCAGGATATGAGGATCGGTGATTTTTTTTTCATTTTCTCTGCAACACAGTTATGTGAATAAAGATAAATGCAAAGAGTGTACACAGAGGAGTTCATGCAGAGAGAGAAAGAAAGGCATACGGCGGAAAATAATTCTCAATGCAAGATTTACATAGAAAAAACAGTGAGCTAGAGTAAGCTGAACACACTTTGAGTAGCTTTAAAAGTAAAATAAAAATATATTTTTAGTGCCTTTCTATATATGAACAAGGCTCAGTAGTTAAGATTTTGTCTGCTGGCCTAGATATTTACTTGTCGTCGTTGAAAAAACTGACCCCAGCACAAATAAAAAAGATGGCAACACTTTCCTTGAAGCATGTATGTGTAATGTACAAAAAAAGTGTCATTAAATGGTAAAATTCATTATAATTCTTCTTAATGTGTGTTTGTGAGGCATTATATGCAGTTAAAATGTTTAGTGTAACAATGAATTGCTAATTGTTATAATGTATTAAATGTTATAACAATTATTTATAAGACATTACAATTCATTGAAAGTTGCATTACAATGCTTCAAAAATACTTTTATAATGCATTATACATGCATGCTTGAAGGAAAGTGTTACCAAAAATGTTTTTTCTAGTTGGTTTGTCTTTCCCTAAAGAAATACAGTAAAATACAACAAATTTTCAGGGTTTCTGTTTTGGAATAGTAGCTTTAAATTGAAAAGCTATGAATTCATATACATACTTTTGTTTAAAAGCAGTGGCATACTGTCAGGTACAAATTATTACATTTCAACCCAACTGGTGCTACACAGCTATCATGTCATGTCACGTCTCAAAACCTGATAACTTTATTGTTATACAACTCAACCTGGTAATATACAGTATTGAAATCGGCAACAATATTCAGTATAACATAAAAAACGTACACTGTAAAAATAATCGTATAAAACTGTAATTATAAGATCACTTTTTTTTGTCAGGTACAATTTTCATTTTTTTTTTATGTTATTTTACACCAAACTTTTTAAATTCAAATTTATCAGTTGATTTTTATAATTTAACCTTTCTTTTACCACATTCCGCAAATTCTGTAAAAGAATACAGTAAAATTACAGTTATTTACAGGGTAATCTTTGAATAAATATAGATAAAGAAATCTAATAAAAAAATACAAATTTGTAAATGCAATATGCAGTTACAATCCAGAACTGGCCCAATGTGTCCAATCAGCTGGCCTAAATCTCACTCACTCTAGCCCCGAGCCCTCTTTATTTTTCAGACCTCTTGTATATAGTATTCATCATGCAGAAGATAATTACATGTGACGGGTACACTATACACACTTTGCATCTCCCTTCCCGTTTCCATAGCAGTAAGTTACTATTATAACCACCATCGCATTCATCTGCAGTTTATCTGTACAGTGATAATGGAGAAATGTAATAAACAGAAGAGTCTATAAAGCTTCCTCTGCTTTTCATCACCAGTAGCCATGTAGGACTATACAACCCGCTACCGAGTGCATAATAGATGCTGGCTAATATTGATTTTGAAAGCTTTTCTCTCTCGTCAAGAACTCTTTTGAGTTCGCCCACAGCTAATCTTCAGGTTTCTTCTAATGCATTAGCCTGCAGTCATAAAAGACCCTCTCAAGTGGGCTGTGATGACAATTCGCCATTCACGTGGTACAGTCTCATCCGCTTTTCTGTGTTTCTGACTGGGAGAAGCCGAGAAGGTAAATGGTGCTCTAATTGTGGTGACCTTCACTGCAGAGTGAAGTCAGTAATTGTAACAACAGCCCTGGAGTGTGTCCATCTTCAGAAGAGCTTTTGAGATAGAGCAAGGGCTAAGTGAGTGAGACAGAGAGATGTACATAAAAGTGGGTAAAATAAGGCAAGCAAGGAGGAAGGGTCATTTTATTATAAATAGATTCAATAATATAGTACGTCAATAACGTGGAATGGATGAAATCAGAAATGAAAGATTGACATGTAGATGTCATTCTCTGGTGGACATGGGTCTCGTGTTTGACAGAGTTCACCCCACGGCTGACGGTGTCAACGGATGTCAAGATTTGGTTGTGCTCATTTGGATGGCAGACGTCACTTAGTCGGATGTCCATTAGCAGAACCGTCACTCCAGTAGACTGAGCAAAGACAAACACGGCTAAGCTTGAGCGCTACAACTGTAAGTCATTTTGATGTGCTAAGATTTCTAAAACCCTGGACAAAAAAGTTGATAAGTAGGAAGTGTATAATTCAAAATGTTGTAAAATTACAGTAAGAACAGGTGACGACGTTTCACACCAAGAAAAATAACTGTAAAGATAACTATAGCATCTACATCAGCAGATGATAATGTTACGTTTATTCTAAAGCCCCGTTCACACCACCAGCAACTTTGTCGCTGTGTCGGCCGTCTCTTGCTAGGAGGGCTTTGCTAGTTTTGGTTGCTCTAGTAAGTTGTAAACAAACACTGAAGTAACTGAATAGAGACGAATGGCGTGAGCTCTACTGCTTTACTCACACCGCTTTACTCCCGAACGTCTCTCATTATTTGCAAAATGCTGAACAATTCTCAACATTGTTGTGATGCTAGGCACACCCACTTCTTTTAACCAGCGCTCGCTGTTGCTTGGACTGCCAGATGTTGCTTAGGTACCATTGAAATGAATCCTGCACTTTTACATTATATTTGCTCAAGTGTTTTAAATTTAAACAGATTTTAATTGTCTGTCAATGTTTTATTGTTTATAAGCCCTGAAAGTGATCCCAATAGAGGGTATGCACGTGACGTCACCGTCAGTGGGAGAAACTGTGGTTCCGCCAAAGATATTAATATTAACAAGATGCTCCACTGCTGTTCTAACGAATGGCGAGAAATGCAACGCTCAGTATAGCCGCTCTTGCGAAGGAAGTCCTGCCTTCCAGTAAAGTGGGCCAATCGTCAATCAGTAAAGACTGAGAAATCTCTTGGGCGGGGCTCTTGTGAGGCGATTGTCAGCCTTTGTGCAGGCACAGCAGATGAGGCGACCTCAAAAAAAGGGATTTATAATGCAATTTAAGTTTAGCAAACCAAGATTATGACACAGTTCATGTGATGTTTTATTACTAATAGAAAATATGCTATTTAATTGTGATTTTTGTCAGCGATGTTAGAAATATCTACCTTACCCCATTCAAGAATATAAGACTGTGAAGAACATAAGACCTAATCGGACTTTAGTTCGGCCCACTGAGTGGCAACAAGCAGGATTAGTGTACAGCGTGAGATCCACAAAAACGCGTCTATAATTGTGAAAAGTTGTAGTGTGATCGACTCTGATAACAGATTCAACAAGAATTTGGAATAAAGTGTTGACAAGGTTGTCGGGAAAAGCAATGTCGGGCCACATGTCAACGACCACTGACCACTGGTTGTTTGGAGAGTTTTGGCAAAGCTATTGTCAAGTCCAGCTGCATTTATTTGGATATATGGTTGACACAAAGCAAACAAAACGTAAAATAAGCAAAAATAAATCATTAATTTATTTAATTTTAATTGATATCTCAATTAATCGCAAATTCTTCTGGCCATGTAAAGGTGTTGTGAAAATCCCATTTCTGTCAGGGCCACTGTCGTCAAATAGTTAAACAATAGCAATACTTAAGGTTGGCGAACCTTATGAAACAGTTCTGGGCAAACTCTGGCGGAATGAAACTGTTCTGGGCAAACTCTCCACCTGTCCATGCAGCCGTGCATGCACAGAGCAGGGGAGCACCAATGCATGTCCCCCCACCTGGGCATGAAGAACAGTTCATGATGTGTAACAGGATTAAATTAAAATGATCTGACAGATGCAGGCAGATATGGAGGAGAAGGTGATGAAGGTGGGTTTTTAGTGCGGCACGATTAAGCAGCTGATAAGGAGCAGCGAAAGGCAACTTAAAGAGGACGCAGTCTAGTGTGTGTTGTATGACTATCGTAACTAGCTGCACTTGCTTGTGTTGCAAGCTAGCCTTACGTGACCTGCCAGAACTGATGCAACGCTTGATATAATCCCAATGATGTATTTTCTCGGTTTGTTTGTCATCATAATTGTGGTTGAGTGGTTTGGGTTAGGCTTCTCTTAAATTTAGAATGATTATTATAGTTTTATAAAATTAGTTTGTATTTTTATTTAGTCTTGTAATTAGTTTTTTATTTCAGTTTAAGATCTTTAAGTGGTGCATAAATATTAAATGCGTACACATATGGAAATGTTGAAAATAAAATTAAATAAAAAAAAGAAGGTTTATTTGTTAATTGTCATTACGATCATTAATGTTCCAGCAACATCTGCTTATTTACGATTCTTTAACAAGAGTCACTCCGCGTTCAACTGCTGATCCAACACCATTTAAAATACAGAAATGTTTTCCTAAAATGTAATTAGTTTTCATTAGTTTTGCAGGTTTCATTTTTTTATGTTGGGAAACTTATATAGCACTAAAAGTGGTACTTACATGCAGTTTTTGTGATAGTTTTCATTTACGATAATAATCCTGATGGTTACCGTCCTTCGTGTCAATGGACCTTTAGATGCTGTAAAGTGATTGGCTCAGTGACATTCCAAGAATGCTGATGTTTGCTTCACTTCACTTGTCTGTGTTTGTAGAGTAGGGTGGAGTTTTGTATGTGTGTACAGTATGTGAGGAGCACAGTGACGAGTAGGACTTTTCAATTCGGTCCACCGAATCGAAAATCTCCTCACATGTGCTGTTCCAGCTCTTTGTGTTGCTTGGTAGGCAAAGCTTTGATTCAATACCTTAATAGAGAAAAAACTAATTGTGTTTCACCCTCAATAGCTAAAGAATTCACTCTCCTATCACTTGGGAAAAGCACAAGTTGTTCACAGAGCTGTTGTATAATAAAAAAAATAAAGTGTGCCGAAATCTTGGTGTATTGAATATCAGCATGGCTGTACTTAGCTTTGTTCTTGTAAATCAAATTTATCATTTTAGCCCAGCCATTTCTTTCTTCATCAGCATTGTAACTAATTAATATCATCTGAGTCGCATCCAGTTACCCTCTTCATAAACACATTCTGTAATGCTTTACCTCAAATCACCTCAAGCTCGTCTGATGGTTGTCTACTCTCAATTTGAGATCGGCTTTAAAAAAATCCCCAGGAAAACTGCTTTTCAAGGCTGCGTCCTTTTCCTTTAATGCTTTGAATAAAGCAAGTTTATTAATCTGCAGAAAGAAAGTGAGAAAAAAACGAAGGAAAGTGGAACGAAAGCACTTTTGGCTTTCATTTTATTTGCTGAAAAGTAAGAGAGGGAGGAAAAGAGAAAATCAATTACTGCACACACCTGAATATTATTTCTTGTCCTACGCTTCTCCGCTGCTTCCTGTTCCACAAAAAAAAGAGAAGAAAAAATAAGGAAAAAACTAAATTACTCAGCAAACTTATCGCTTGCCATAGCAGGGCCGGTATTAAAGAAAACAATCAAGGCTGGTGGGATTAATCTCTGACAGCAGCCTTATCTTTAACTTGCACCTTTGTTATTTTCTGATGAGCTGCTTCTTTCTGGGCTGCCACATTGTGCCATACCTCAGTGCTCCCTTTCATTGGCTCCCCAGGCTGTGGCGGGGGACCTTTTCAGTTTATTAAAAAACCTTTATTTGTGAAGAACAAAGAGGAGACGAAGGCAAACAATAAGGTCAGGCAATCTCTTTTCTGCCAGCACTCTCTCCTCTCACCTGATATTTGGAGCATTATCAGAGAAAGAGAGAGAGAGATAGAGAGAGAGAAAGAGAGAGAGAGAGAGAGAGAGAGAGAGAGAGAGAGAGAGAAAGACAGTGACAGAGACATTGACAGCAAACAGTCTCCAAAGGGTGATTGGCACATATCAACCTCTAGCAAATAACCTTTTCCCCACTCTTCATATTATTAAGGGCATCGCCATCTCCTCTTGCCACAGTGACGAGGTCAATGTGAAAGCGAGGATGCACCACGCACAAATATACAGAAACAAAGAATAAATTGACATGGCAGGAGTGCTGAAATCACATTCCATGATCTACAACATATTTTTGTGAACTTATTTAATACATGAAAAACCAGACAAAAAATGAAAAAGTTGACAAAATACTTGAGAAACGATTTGTGTAAAAATGTAATGAGACTTTGTTGGTGAAGATTTATTGTTACATCTTATAGGTCAGTAAAGATCATCTTACCTTGCATGACCCCATCCTTCATTTTCCGTGCTGTTTTCTAGAAGCTATGAATATAGACGGTTTCAGCGGGAACTGCAGAATCAAACGTTATGTGGCACAAACCTAACTTCAGTTATACCTCCACAAAGAATCAATTACTGTCTAATAGTGGTAATTTAATTGAATAAAAATAATATTAATATACAAAAACAGATTTATGTAAATTAATATAAAATAAAATATTATTTTAAAACCAAACACATAATTGAAATTTACTTCTGGCCATGCGCGCAAGTCCTATGAAACCTCTCTACAGATCTCTATCCATACAGATATATATACACTACCCTAGTCAAAAGTCTTTATTTATTTAAATTTTTATCACCTTTTAGAATAACAGTAAACTAAAACTATAGAGTAGCACAATTGTAATTGTGGTAATTGTTTCACATAAAAGCATCTAATATAAATCAAAACTATATTACTGTATACACTCACCTAAAGGATTATTAGGAACACCTGTTCAATTTCTCGTTAATGCAATTATGGTGGTGTTGTAATATTGTGTTGGATGTTTTCTTGGCACACTTTAGGCCCCTTAGTGGCAATTGGGCATCATTTAAATGCCACGGCCTACCTGAGCATTGTTTCTGACCATGCCCATCCCTTTATGACCACCATGTACCCATCCTCTGATGGCTTCTTCCAGCATAATGCACCATGTCACAAAGCTCGAATCATTTCAAATTGGTTTCTTGAACATGACAATGAGTTCACTGTACTAAAATGGCCCCCACAGTCACCAGATCTCAACCCAATAGAGCATCTTTGGGATGTGGTGGAACGGGAGCTTCGTGCATCCCACAAATCTCCATCAACTGCAAGATGCTATCCTATCAATATGGGCCAACATTTCTAAAGAATGCTTTCAGCACCTTGTTGAATCAATGCCAAGTAGAATTAAGGCAGTTCTGAAGGCGAAAGGGGGTCAAACACAGTATAAGTATGGTGTTCCTAATAATCCTTTAGGTGAGTGTATGTTGGCATCTTCCACCGTTTGACTAGAATTTGCAAAATGGTTCTCTTTGCATTTTCTTGGTGAGGACTCCCCCTTTGAAGCTGTGAAGTATTGAATTAATATTTTTTTTGTTTTCGAATGCAAGAAATAATGCATAATTATATTCGTCTACAAAAGTAATTTCAAACATTTAAGCATTCATCTTGAGATTAAAAGATTTTCATGGTTTTCAGACATTTCATTCAAGCGTTTCCAAACCTTCGACCGGGACTGTACAATATAAAATAAAATATAATACGGACAGCTCTCTTTAGCATATTCTACTATGTTTTAATAAATTCTGTGGTATTTCCACTCATAATATAAATGTGACCATTACCATTGACCTGTGTATGTGACCAAAAAAACTATAATTTTCAACATGAAAAGTAATTCAAGCAACATTTGGGAAGGTGGATGACATCATTTACATTATGAAAACAAACGATCTAGATCCTAGAAGGTTAAATTCATTTGCACTGATAAAAATAAGACATCCAAAGGGGTGATTCCTGACACAATTTTTTCAGACAAGCATTTAAAACACATTCAATGAACATGCACTTTAACCAAATGCATCTCAAAATCAGTTGAGATGCTATTATATAAATCTGTAAATTAGTTTGCTGGCTTCATGAACATGTTTCCTCAAGTCTTGGGGAAGAGTACCACACCGACTTCTGCAAAGAAAAAAACAGTAAAGCTTTCCGACGTGGCTGCTGCATTATGTCCAGCCTCACCCGCACATGGTTTGCCTCCTTTTCGACGAAATCAAGGCCAACATCTGCAGTGACAAGTGTTTCTGCTCACCTCTTCCTCTTATCTTTCCTTTTCCAGGAAGCTCTCTCTCTCCAGACCTCTAATCTCCCTCCCTCCTCCTTCCCTCTGTATTCATCAGACTCGGCCTGTCCACCCGATGGCTCTTTTTATCTGACTGAGGAGGGAAGAGCAGATACACAAATAAAATGGGAAAGGTAGAATCTGATGAATGCAGTTCCCCGCAGTGGCCTGCTTCAAGTGCGCTGTCTTCTTTCGGGTTGTAATGGAGGTCCCTGTTGGCGAAGTGATTTCGTCCTGTATTATTCATAGCGCTCTGAGGCCGTTTCTTTCTCTGAGGGCATACACGGGGGCGACAGAGCACGGTGAGAACGTTGCAGTTGCTGTGTATTGTTTGATGTCGTTATTGAAGCATGTAGACGGTGCCAACACTTGACACAGTTGTTAAACACGGAGCGCCTAAACGTCTTCTAACTCAACATCAAACGCTATGCTAATGTTGCGTCGCATTAGCTGCGCACGGTGGAGGCAGAGCGGAAGAGGGTGGCGAGGCTTTTGAGAGACGCACAAATAAACAAACAAGCGTACGCATCATCTCTCGCTGACGCACACACATAAAACAAGCTGAGGCTGTGCACTCTTGTGGAGTGTAGTTCTGAGAAGCATTTAGAACAATTATAATAGCACATACTCAGACTAACTAACCAATGCATGCAAGAGAGCTCTCTCATTCTGGGCTAAAGAGTTTCAGATCACTTGATGGGAAGTGGCCCTTGGGAAATGAATTCGCCCAATCAGACAGGCACATAAACTCATCTCTGTTATGCGCACGGAGAGATGCAGCGTAACAGATGGACATCATGCAGATTGTATTCGAAGTGATGATGCAGTGGGTCAGCAAGGACAGAATGAAGTGATGTAAGTTGATGGCCTGTCATTTTGTTTTGTGTTTTTCTAAATTAGTCTAATCTGCTCGATTTTTAATTACACCTTTCTAGGGACATGAAAATGATCAAGAAGCCTTTTTTACTTGTCTCATATATTCATATGAAGAAATTATTCTGAAAAATCACGTAAGAGGCAAAAGACATAGCAGATTACCGCTTATATGTTGCTGAATTGACTGGTTGGCAGTCCACTGGCTATTCAAAATTTTTCCTTTTGTCTTCACAAATTTACTTTTCTTTATTAGCCTGCAAACTCTTATAATCTGCTGCTTTAGCTTAATGTGTAATTTACATTTACCAAAGTTACCTGGCCATGCACAATTAACTATTATTAAAGTGTTCTGGGTTATCGAAAAACAAAAGACTTCAGTGTCTATGGGATTCTTTCCCCGAAAAAGTTTGAACTGTTAACCTGAAACTGTTGCGTTAAAAAGCAAGAGTACACTATAAAAATGCTTGCTTATTTTTAGCCCAGCGTTGGTTCAAAAATTGAATGAACCAAACTATTGGGTTGTAAATTAGCCTGTATTGGGTTATTTTACCCATTGGTCGTGTTTTAGACGTCTTCCTAATAAGCCACGCTTTTTGAGGGTAATTCATGTCCATTGCAAAAACGATGTGGGTTTAAAACTTCCATATAAACAGTTATACTGATACCTTCCAATATCCTACATTTTGTTGACATGAACTCAGGGCTGTTATAAATAAGCCGAAATACTGATCTAGAATATTTGTAAAAAACATGACAGACAAAACCAAACACTGATAAAAAATGAGGCTTCCTGCCATCTTCATAATACCAATATATCTGGTTCACTGTGCTGTTCATATGTCATGCCTAGAATGTCGGCCACATTCATTCTGTAGCTGACATATGGGCCCCACGTCAATTTACTTTGAATGGAATTAAACCAATGACTGTTTGGTGTGTAATAAAGAACTAGGACATATAGACTCTGGTCACGAGGATAAATCAAACCCTGCTCAATAGCCTTAACACTCCACTGAAAGGAACAAAACAGAGCAAATAGCACCTGCAGTCTTTTGCTCGTTCAGTGCATTGGCATATTTCCCTCTTTAGCCCCAGAGCTGTTACCATCATAAGCACGCTTTTCCTGAATGGGATGCACCCATCCTCCTATAATTGTCTTTTGTTCGAGGGGTAATGAAGCTCCCAGCATGCATCTGTCAGGTGTCTGTGTGCTCTCCCTGAGCTGGTGCGTGTGGATGTGTGTTTGTGGGGCCCAGCTGGAGTTCTCTACATGGGCTCATATAACACACACACACACACATATACACACAAAGAGAGAATAGGCCTCATTATTGCTAACTAACTGCAGCATGTACAGGCTCTCAGACACCTGTCCCATCCGTGTGTGCTAGAATAATGACCTCACACCTGACACCAATGGGCCATATACACAGGGCTAATTCAGTCACCAGGAGGTCCAAAACGAGCATTTATTGCACGATGACACCCCGCGGAATGAGGACACCACACCTGGACCAAACACAGATGGATGAAAGCAGATAGAGAAAATAAGGGGAGGGGCAATAACCAAAGCTCTTCCTTGTTTATTTTCACTGCCTGCATCGCTTTCTAAAGACTTTGTCTGTCGTAACAGACTGAATTGATAACAAAAAGCCACAGGCTGCCCCATTTAAACCACAGTGAGGACATTTTTGACAGCACAAAACTGAAAGCTATGCATTTAATTAGGAGAAATATTTTTAAGCCGATTGCTATTGTACATAGTTACCAGGGTACTGTGGGTGGTTGCTAGGTGGTATGCCAGGTGGAAAATGAACCCTCCCAGGCCTCACATACTGTAACTGGTAAGTATGGCAATCGTGGATATATGACTGGGAGAACTGACTAATAATACTGTCCTCTGTGTTGCAGGAGATCGTGGACGATGAGCTTGTGATCCGGGGAGTGCAGGTTGATGGCGTGACAAACTTGGAAGGGTTGGATGACTTGGAAAACTCAGGAAACTTGGAAGACTTGGAATCAGACAGTTTGTATAATCCGTTGAGTAAACACAACAAAGAACAGCTAGTTTACTCGGGTGAGTAGGGTTTTAAAGTCTGTGTAACTTTCGAGACCAGACGGTGAATCACTGTGAGGAGCGTGCTTATATGTGGGGATGACAAGGGTGATAATGAGCTGCAGGTGACCAGAATTCCAGTGAGGGCGAGTTGGTTGGTTGACATTCGTGAAAAACTGTCAGGAGTTCTGGATCTAGGATGTCGTTTCGGCGGACTCAAGAGCGCTCTACAGGGCCGTATCTCTCCCAGTCGCCAGATACTCCAACTGACCACCACGGCGATGGGAGTCAAGGATCTCTCAAACAGAGTAAATCATGGACATACTGGACCACCAGAAGCGTTGTTGTACGAGCGAGAGGTTTTCGTTGGCCCGGGGTGGCAAGTGCCCAGCGAACAGTGAACAGACAGAATTACATTATTCCGACAAGGGAGTGAAACATACAGGTGAGACTGACTGCTTTCATGGCTTTGTCATACGACCATTGGATGGGACAAACAAAGAGCGATTCAGGGAAAATGGGAACTGAGGGGGTATCTTCTCCTTGGGAACTGAACATATGGGACAGGGAGTCTGCACGGGAGTTCTCGGAATCAGGGCGATATGAAATTTTCAAATGGAAACTTGAGAAGAAGATGGCCCAGCGGGGTTGGGTTAAGACATTTGGCATCTCGGAGGTATTGGAGATTCTTGTGATCTGTATAGATGATGAATGGATGGTGAGCTCTTTCTAGCCACTGTCTCCACTCTTCCAATGCGAGTTGAATCGCTAGTAACTCCCTGTCCCCTATGTCAAAGTTCCTTTCCGCAAGAGTAAATTTGTGAGAGTAGAAGGTTCATGGAGGCTGGGAGGTTTCCCCTACATCTCCCGTGGAGATGTAGAGGAGGGGTCAGGGTGACACAGGAGCGGTCTGAGGAAATCTTCTTCTTGACCTGGTTGAATGCGTCGGTGGCCAAGGGGGACCAGAACAGGGATTTCGGCTTGCCTTTCAACAGATCAGTGAGGAGTGACAGTAAAACTGAAATTCTTGATGAAGCGACTGTAAAAGTTGTCAAAGCCCAGGAAGCGTTAGAGTTCCTTTATGTTCTTTGGTATGGGCCATGTCGGTACAACCCCTCGTCCATTGTGATACCTTCAAGGGAGATGTTGTACGCGAAGAATTGGATATATGGTTGATGGAAGTAGCATTTTTCAGCCTTTATGAAGAGATGGCATTGTCTCAGCCGCTAGAGGATCTCTGCAATGTGGTGACGATGTTCTTGGGGATCTTGGGAGTAAATGAAAATGGTGTCAATATACACTAGAACAAATCTTTGGAGGAAGTCCCTGAGAACATTAAACAAAGTCTTGGAAGGCAGAGGGGGCATTTACATGTCCATATGGCATAACTAAGTATTCATAATGGTTGGTGGGGTAACGAAAGGCATCTTCCACTCCTACCCCTTCTCGATCTGTACCAGATTGTATGCGCTGCGGAAGTCCAACTTTTAAAAGATGGTGGCTCCTCTCAGCTGTCCCAGGGCGGCAGGGATGAGGATGATGCGGTTCAGGGCTCAGTAATCAATGCAAGGCCGTAGACCCCTTATCTTCTTGGCGACGAAGAAGAAGCTTGAAATGGCAAGGGATCATGAAGGACGAAAATATTTGCACACCTTTCCTCGAAAGCCACATGCTAGGGCGCTATATAACAAAAATATAATTTAAAGCTGTAGCACATATTTGCAAGATGAATTGCATCCTTAGTTTAATAGTATTAGTGATGCTTCTGTAATTGTTCTTTCCTTCTGCAATATAAGAAACCTAAAATGAAAGGCAGGGAAGCAAAACTCCAGCCATATGTCTGTCCAGTATGATTAATTATGACCCTGAACTACCATTAGCAATGTGACTGTTCAATAGCTATGACAGAACGCTGGGGGGGCATGTACAGTAGATGCTCCCAGATCTCATGGTCTGTTTTACAGAAGAATGCTCTAATTAGGGCAGCCCATATGTGTATAATAGTGTAATGGTTTGTTTTCCAGGCACTCACTCTATATTCTGCTCTTTGTCTCTAGCTGTGTCCCAAATTTAAAGGGATAGTTCAGCCAAAAACTCAAATTTGACGTTCATTTACTCACCCTCAGGCCATACATTTTTTCCTCAGTGGAACCATAAAGAAGATAGTTTGGTAAATCCGCAGCCCTATCTGCTTCATATAATGGGAGTCTATGGGGTCAAGAGTTCCTAAAGCTCGTAATTCCAAAAAGCGGCTCCTGGCGACATGTTGACGTTTCGAGAAGTGAATCGTTTGATATTTTCATAAAACTGAGTGTCATTTTTAATAGTATTACCCATAATGTGCAGCTTCTGCACACAATCGCAATCTTATTCTTGTTGTATTTGGTGGCGGATGGTATACCAGCGTCTGGTATGTTTTGCACCTGGAGAAAGGGAGTGTTGAGGCTGTAGAGTATGGCTAATATTATGAAAAATGAGGTTAAAATTTATGAAAATATCGAGCAAGTCACCTCACGAAACGTCAACATGTCAACAGGAGCCCCTTTTTGGAATTATGTGCTTTAGGAACTCTGGACCCCATAGACTCCCATTATATGAAGCAGAGAGGGCTGCGGATTTACAAAACAATCTTGTTTATGGTTCTACTAAAGAAAAAATGTCACTTACATCTCTTCAGCATTTATTCATCTTGGTTCGTATATTTCAGCATTTATTAATGCATTTTCTAAATCAAATGTTGTTAACATTAGTTAATGCACCATGAATTAACACGATCAAATGTATTGACATTAACATACATTAACAAAGATTAGTAAATCCTTACAAACTATACTGTTTATTGTTAATATATGTTAGCTAATGCATTTTCTAATGTTAACAAATACAACGTTATTGTAAAATTGGTGCGATTGCACAAGACATTTGGCTTGTAACTGAATAAAGAAATCTTAGAAGACAGCATATTATTGTAGAATATATTACAGATACACATTTAGATGCTTTAAAAGGCTCATCACTAGGTATTGAGTTCAATAGACTTTGCCGTTTGATTTGTCTGTCTCGTCTGACTCTTCTGTTGTCTCTGTATTGTGGTAGTAATAAAAGGTGAGAAAGCTTGCAGAAAGCTCTGTGTGCCTCACAAAACAGAGTCAGTGTTCAGCCCTCATTAACTTTTGTCTCATTGCAACAGTCATGACTACTGATTAACCAGCTGCTTCTCTGTGCTTGCTCTCTGTTTCTTCTCCTCATTTATACTTTTGTTCTTTCTTAAGAAGTAATGTATAAAAAAAGGTTTTGTACACAATAGATTGCAAGTTTTGCAACCTTGTTTGGTGTGGGAGTGTAACAATGCTCATACTTCAACACAATGAAATAAAAAATACTTTTTTATTTCATGTGATGTGTGTTTCTGTTAAGTGCTTGGGTTCGGTTTAAAAAACTAATACACTGCCTGAAAGAATGTATAGACGGTTTCAGTGACAACATAAACAAACGTTACTGCGCATGCGCAGTTTCGTGGACCAACCTTGATTTCTGGTACACATAAAAGTGCCTGTAGATTATTTCTGATAACAAGCAAACGAAACCGAGAAGAGCCGTTACTTGGCTAAACTTGTCTCTCCAATATTTTGGATTTACAGCAAAATGCAACAAAACACAATTATAATAAAATAAAATAGTAATATAAATTAAGATTAAGTAACATAAATTAAATCAAATATTAATGGTCATATTATAAGACACTAGCCAAACACAGACCGGTGCCCGCATCCGATTAAACGGTCTATAACTTGAATGCGACGCAAATTACTTTGTATATAAGTGTCTGCCAAATGTGCAAATGTTATAATGCTTATGAAATAAATAGTATTTATTTTATTAACTCTAAAATGGGTTAATCACAAACAGAATGTAAATAAATGTGAATGCTACACACTACATTTTAGATTCACTGCAGAGCTTTAAAATTATTGTTCTCTGCGTTATTCTTTTAGCTGATGAAAGCTAAATGTAGTTTGATTAGTTATGAATATCACCTATGATCAGTCAGTGACACGCTGGAGATGTGAAGAGATCTTTTTGGTCTGACGTGGCACATGCTGCCTCCATCTGCTTCTCTGTCTCATTGAAAATTAACTAGGTTAATTACGGGTAGCACGTATCATGTATAATGCCCTAAAACTAGCGAGTAATCCCACAGACATCTAAAAATGGACCCGGATTACTAAATGAGACATACATACCTTGTGATACTTATTCTCCTATAACACATTTCACTTGAACATCAGCATCCTTTTCTGATTATTCTCTATTCAGCGAGAGAGACGAGCTCTGAGTTATAAGCTCTTGGTGGGTTTCGACTGGATCGAATTCAGATCTGATCAGGGAGTCTCAGTAATAAACACAGTGTGCGTGTGTGCGTGTGTTGCTACTGTACTCTCAGCTTGTTTACCTCTCAGTCACCACTAATGAGTGATCAACTTTCCCAGCGTGAGTGTCGCGTGGGTAATTCGATGGCGCTCCATGTTCCCAAATGCCAGAGAGGAGCTTCATTAAAGAGAAGCCCTGTATAATCAAACAATTAGTGCAGTGCCTGAGATGAATGCATTCCACTCATCAGTGAATCGTTTCTGACTACCACGCTTCCTCCTTTAAATATGTTCATATGATGAAACCTTACAACTCTCTCACGACGACGGCAAATCGTCAGCTATACTGTACTGTATCTCACAGAAACGTTCAACCTACAGTCCACACAAAATCTGTCCTGGGTCATACCAGGCTTCATTTTATGTTCATATTGTCCAGTATTGTAGTGGATGTTGCTAGGAGAATAGAAGCTTAAGGCAAATAACAGAAGCCTACACACGTACGCAGACACTGTTGCTTGGCCAACACATTATTAGAGCTGTTTCATTGAACATATTTAATGTGCGCTCATGCGTTGCTGTGGCAACCATTAAAGCCAATGAGCTATTGTTTAAAGGTATACTTTACTAGCCAATCAAAATTTCCCCACTCCTCAAGCCAACCTAACTGAATATGGTTTTCTTCTTGAAGAAAAATGCATATATGAGTTATAATACCACGTATCATTTCACTTCCAAGCGGTAGAATGTGAGTGAATGGGTGTTGACTTTTTGAAGCTACAAAAAGTGCATCCATCGATCAAAGAACTGCTCGACACGCCTCCGTGGTCTTAACAAAAGACTTCAGAAGCAAATCGATGCATTTCTTTAAGATAACATATCCATATTGACAGCGCTATTATCGATGATGTCTAGCTTCCGTCATCTCTAGAATGCGCGTGAACATGAGGCTTGTTTTTCCGGCACATCAGATTTATCTGTGCACATCATATTTTTTTTATTAATCTGGACTTGTAACCTTTAATCAAAGACATTAAGCTCCCCTGCAACTCTTAAATGACATTTCTTCTAGTAATACTCAAAAAAAGGGGTAGGACTATACTGACTTTCCAATGGGTACTGGTGGTGTATCAGACAGTTTTTTAGCAACGCCCAATTAGGGAAGGCCAAAATGAAGTCCCACACTATTTTTTTCTAAATTCAGATTTATTTCTTATTTCTTTTTCATGGTGACTTTAAAATAGATGACATTTTATGCTAGTCCACTATGCCCGACCTAATTTTGCCAAGTGGTTGGTGTCCTCAGGACAACAAAGTTTTCTGACCTGAGGACAACAATTTTATAAATGAAACCTAAACCCACATCAAACCCCTACCCTAACCATAATTTACCCCTGATATCATAGGGAAATGATCAGTGAAAAACATTGGTCTAGAAGCATCTAATCCTGGTTGGAAGATTAAATTGAAAATAAACTGTAAACATATTTCTAAAATCTGATTGGTTGATTTAAATGTTATCCCAGGGTCAACATGATGTTGTCCTAACTGTGTGTTCGGACCAAACACGAATTGAGAGTTGAAAAATATGAACTTTGGCGAATATTCGCGCCGCGTTAACCAATCAGGAGCTTGCTCTAGTAGTGGGGTGTTTATGATGTTAAGAGTGGAGGCCGAAATCCCAAACAACAATGGAGGAAAAAATCATCGTTGCTGTATGTGGATACCTGGAGCTGTACGATACATCTTACTTTTATCGAAACAGGAAAAAAATTGTCTTGCTTGGAAGAAAGTGAGTGAGGAGATCGGACAATCTGGCAAGTTGTCAAAAATGATCTTTACACAATTTGAGCAATATATATATATATTTACAAGACTGGAGCCGCCTGGCAGAAGCCCCTCCCATGACGCGAATTCGCATTTGCATTGAAGTGAATTTGACGAACGAATGAAGCGAACAAACTCAAAAAGATCAAGCGTCCAACTACGCACGAATAGCGTGATTTATTTGCGCAAGTCGCGTTTGGTCTGAACACACAGTAAGGATATCAACCACTTGGCAAAAACAAGAGAGCCAGTCCACTATAGTGCCCCTTGTGGCAATGCTAAGAATGCAAGGCATACTTTGCATAAATTGTGGACACATCACAGAAAACAACAATGCAGAAAATTAATTGGATCCAAAACATTAACCATCAAAGGCATCTTGCTCACAAAGTCTGATATCAGATTTCAGCTATATGCTATAAAATGTATCATCGTCTTAAAGCCCCAGTGAAAATAAAATGAAAGTATTTTCCTTTTATAAAAAATAAGTTAGCCTTAAGGATGTCAATAAACTGATACGCTCCTACACGCTGAAAAAATTCCCATTAAGAATATATAAGCATTCAAAAGAAGAAATTCAATGACATCACGCTAGACTTCAGCCTCTCGTCAAAGTTCTCGACCAATCAAATCGGCCATAAAATCCAGAGTCCCGCCCCCTTCACTTTTAGAGCTGCTAAAGCGGCGCCTCATACCAGCCTTGTTCGCACATTTATTATGTCCTACAGAGAGAATGACGCATAATGCACTAGATGGGAGATAGGGGAAGATCCAGACATTGTAAACATTAACATTAAAGTCTTAATTTCGCATCAGTGTCACTCAAGCGGTGGCACGTGAGCTCATAATTTCCGTCGACCATACGTGCAAATCCACAGAGCAGACAAAACGTACCTGAAAATCTACACAGAATATGTAATGTTAAAGGGGGCATATGGCGCAAACACATCTTTGGTGTGTTATAAATTGGACATGCATGAATTAGACAATTGCAAAAATTAAAGGCTCGGAACAATAGATTGTCGCAAATGCTCACCCAGACCTGCCTGAAACGCCTCGATCTGTCTAATCTTTTCAATAGACTTACACCACTGTGGCTATCACGCTGTTAAATGCAAGCTTTGCCTGTTTGCCAGGCTGGCTGTGCCATAAATGAAACGCTATTGGTTATTTCAAAAGGGGGTGTGGCCACTCATATTTTTCATTTGAAATGACATCAAATAATGCTCCGTGTTCCAAGGCATTTCACTTGGACTTTATCACTGCAAAATTTTAAATGCCCGTATTCATCATTTCTTAATGCCCAAATTCATTTCTAAATGCAAGCAGAGACAGGGCTCCATCGATACATTAGATGGTGATTGGCTAATAATTTAGCCATTTGCAAAAGCAGTCTGGAATCTAGGATGAGTCTTCCATGGCTGTGAGCTAATTCATGTTTACGTGTCTAGCGCTGTCCACTGTCCTGCTAATTTAAACAGATGACGCAAAGCTAAGTTGCAAAACACTGCAGGCACAGTGTTGCTGTGTCAATTGCGACATCATTCATGCAGTATCATTCACTATAGGCCTACGTGACAATCTACAAGATGAAATCGAAACAACAGGAAAATAGACAGGGCAGCTAAAAGATGTCATTTCATCAACAAGCTATATAGTCGTGATTTTTTATAACAAGCGAATGCCCGCAAATCTATTGAATAATACAAGTAATCAGGAAGATTTGATGTTTTTGTAATCATGATGGATTACGTTTCATAAAGTATACAAGCCATCTCATTATTTCAAGAATATGGATGAACCTCGGATATTGCCACAGCGCTACCTCATCCTGGGGAGCCGCACTATGGTTATATGAAAAAATTCGGAGTTATGAATAATACATGTTTCTCAGCTGTCTAAGCATATTAGGGACGGGTCTGAATATCTGATGAGATTTACATGGGGCAAATAGAGCATTGCCTTACCGAGGTAGCTGTATTAGACTTAATCTAACCAGAGTGCAAATGAAAACAAATTAATAAATATCTGCACTGCGAAATAAATAAATAAGCGGGACTGTTGTGCTCGTGGCTGCACGGCATGCATGCTCGAATGGCTTCGAGCACAGAGTGCAGACAAACATGCCAGTGTACGAACAGTCACTCCCTAAATGAAAAAAACAAAGAAAGGGTTAAAAAAGCATTCGCTAGAAAGCACACAACGTTATAATAGTCAGCTTTTATATGGTTTCGGTTCCGGGACATAGGGGCTTTTAGTTGAATCAGCATAAATTAGCATTGATGGCACCTTGCTAATATGCCACAGCTGCACTAGTGATCCAAATGTGGTTGCTGGGTGGAGGCCCAGAGGAATCTGTGACCCCTTTAGGGTCCATTATAAAGCGGCTGAATGCAGGCATTAGTTTAGCCAATTATCCAGATCCTGCTCAGCTCGTCCCCGCAGTACACTGCACATGTTTTCATAGACATAAATGAGACATTTGGCACCATGGCGGATATTGTTATCTCCTTATTTGGCCAGAAAATATAAGCAGTAAGCATTTACCTTCCCATAAAATCTGCAATTTTACAAATATCACACACACACTCCGTTGTTAATGCTAATGGACTCCGTGACATATGAAGGACCGTGGTTCAATGAACACACACGCACAAATCCATACACAGCTGTCAGCTTTCAGACTCACAGCTGTGTTATGTCGGACAAGCCTGGTCCAGCAGTGTGTCTGTATGTCTGGACTTGGCGCCGGTCACTGAAGGGCTTGACTGATAATTGAAAGCGCTGTGATATTCTGTCAACACCTCAAACTTGCAAATGACAAGATGCAAGCTCATATGATTGGACGGACATGTTCAGTACATTGTACAAAACTGCAGAGCGTGGCACTTGGCGTAGCATTCTAATCAAGTATGCGAATCGACAAATATGCTAATTGAATTTTTATAAATAGAGATGTTTCAAGCAGCAATTAAATTTTAAGATTATAATATTGTAATTATGTGAAAACGCTCATAACACCGTAAATTAGCTAAACAAACTCGGATTTTCTAAGTTAATAAAATGAGGAAAGTACTATATATGAGAAATAAGTAATCTTTTTAAGAAATGTAATCGGAAGAAAGCCTTTTAATAAAACAGGGTGAAAGGTTATGCAGAACTTTAAGATTCATCGATTACTTTTTCATTTCCCCGATAACGTTAATGGATGGCAAATACAGAAACCATTTCAAAATTATTTTCAGTTTTCTGAAATTTACTATTTAAAGGTATGTGTTTAGGTAAAGTGATCAGTTTTATTCTGTGAACTACTAACAATGTTTCTCCAAAATTTCCAATAAGTAGATATTGTTTATTTGCATTTATTTGAAACTGGATAAACATGTGAAAATAAAATAATATTTTCTCAGACCTCAAGTACAGCAAAGAGAACAAGTTTTTTTTTCACTTTCAAGCAACACAACAGTTATATGTCTGTATATTTAGGAAATGTTTGAATTTTTTTATGTGAAAACCTGGATTTTCACGTGTCTTGTCATGCTGTCAGTCTTTCGCATTGGTGTTGGATGACTTTGTCACTCCTGAGGTTTGATTTGTTGAAATTCAATAGACACTGGACTGACCAAACTATATGTAGAAATTATGATTGAATGAAAATTTGAAATGGTGTCTTTTCCGTAGCTGTAAGTAAACATGGGTTTGGTGAGAATTTAATGTAATTTTCTTTGCTACTGTACGAGCACATTAAAGTGCACCGTTTGAAATTGGTGGCAGAGCGGGCCTCATTTTTCATTACAGCTGCCGCCAGCTTTAGGGATCTTTCATTTCCTCAACTCTAATGAGCTATAGACGGAAAGAGAGAGAGAGAGAGAGAACTAGAGGAAGAGGAGACAGACAGACAGACACACACAGATAAACAGAGAAGATGGTTTATGTGGCAGCCCATCTACTCTCACTCCAGTACAGATAATGTGGTGGGCGACAGGAGCCTGTAGACCGCCAATGTCCTCTCACGTTCAGATACGGCCTCGGATAGCAGTGGTGTTCAGTAGAGACTGTCACCGTGCCACTCTGCCAAGCCACTCGCTGATGAGAACAGAACATCTGGAACCTCTGCTGCATCTTTTCCTGCTCTAATAAAGAGAGGATTATGGGATAGACAGATCGACATCCTGCCCTCTGTCTGTGTGCCCTCTGAGCAACAAAAAGATCACTGTATTTACAGGACAAAAGTGTGGGGCAAGTTAACACACTAAATAGTGAAATACTGTTTTTGTGTATTTAAATTATGAGATTGATTGCAAATAAACTTTAGTTCTTGTGTATGAACTAAAAAGCATAATTTAAACTGAAAATGTTGCTGTGTTTACAGTAAATAATAGTTTTAATTTCAGTTAAGATTATTATTCAAATCCAAAAATTCATTCAGTTTCATCGGATGAACGCACCTGTCCCGAAGTTAAGTTCCACGTGTGGTTATGATATAAAAATTTATTATATATTAATAATAATATTATATTATGTTAATATTTTACTCTAGTTTAATTGTTTTAAATTACATTAAAACTACTCAAATGTTATTGGTTCTTTGTGGGGGTCTACTGGAAGTTAAGTTTGGGGAACATAACAATTGTTTATATTGTACATTTATAACAGTCTGCTCCAAAAGGTAAAAAATAATAAATAAATTTGAGTGCAAACACGGGACATTCTGAATGGCAAGTTTTTGTTTTTGAAAAATGACATATAGTTAAAATGTCAATTTAACTTTGTTCATTTTTTATTTAAAATAAAAAGGTTTTTTAACATGTAGAGACGATGAATTTTCTTTTAAATTATAAATGTCTTACAAACTGCCACAAATGATGTTTTCTAATTGCGTTCCTGTTGTGTGTGTTATCTAAAATAAGAATGTGATTCTTTGAGCTTTGGTTTATGGTAATGCGTTGTTTTTGTTTTTCTGTTTCTTCTTTCTACTTCTTTAATGATTTGTCAAAACGACACCCATTGATTTCAACAATGGAAAATAAATAAAAAAACTGAGAGTTCTGTCCATGACAACCTCTGGTAACCGCGGTGAGGAATGTTGTTGTTATTGCCAGTGCTGGACATATCACGGGAATCCCAAACACACAAACAACCATGTTCTAATGGGCTGCCCATCTGGCCAATAATCCAGAGTCAATGGAGAAAACCTTTTAAAGTGACACCTCAACTGGAACAAATTAACATGTGAATTATGTGCCAAATTAAACAGCCTAGGTCGAGCCAAAGACTGACACAAGGTTATAATATTTTAGATTAGACATTGCTATTCATTCCGCTGTAAACCGCAAATAAAGTTTCATCAAATCTCATTTGATTGTTTTTTGATGTTAAACCTGTTATTACAAGTAAATATGAAAGGTGCTTTTTCCTCCCAAAAATTCATGCATTCAGATATAGATAAGCAAATGTTGGGCAATAAATGATAAAATATCTTTTTTCATTTGAAGACATGAAGAATTGAAGTCTACTGTTATTGGACAGAATGCATCATCTAACTCAATACATTCATGAACAGAAGGTTTCATTTATCATTCTAGGCGTGTCTGTGACACACATCCCCTCGGGCCGACTCTGCATTCACACGACTATGGTTTTCTTTAACGCGATTTCAGTTACACATTAGCTTAGTCTGAAATGAGCCCAATTTCCATCCGGCAGAAGTCATAACTTCACAAAAGAAGAGAACACGTGCAGGTATACTTGTATGTACTGTAATATACAAGACATATGACTTTCTGTTGAAATATATGCACACACATCCACACAAAATTACGGGTGAAAAATCTCAAATTCAACCAAGCGATTCAGCTTTTTCATGTAAGGCATAACCAGCCAGGAAATAAACATGGTGCCAAGTGTGTGTGCCAGAAGACCTGTGGATGTGGCCCTGGCACCCTGCACTGGCATTTGTTGTGACATATTGCCCGTGTGATCATTCCACCTCAGGGTCGTGTTCCTCTAGCACGGTTGGCGTCCCTTCCCCACAGTCTGTGATCCAGATCCATAACCCTCCTCTCTAATCACTCGTTCTCCAGGGATAGAAGGGTGAATGGGGGGAGGAGTCATTTGAATGGGAGGCAAAGGCCTGGCACGGTCTGCAGGGCTCATTTCGGTAATTCATTCCCCATCTCTGAGGACCTGACTGCTGGCACTGAATCTACCACAGCTTTTTCACTTTCATTACTTCTTTCGAATTACATTCCTTTCTCTTTTTATTCTGTGTTTATTTCTTTCTACTGAGCATTTGTCATTCTTTTTTGTCTATTCATTTGTTCTCCTTATTCTAGTATGATTATTGCGCTGCCTGCCACAATAAGAAACAAGATTTTGGATGAATGAGGTGTTTTGGCGGCTGAGACTCGTTTGCAGAAATACAAACCACTTTCACTAAAAGTACTTACATATGCTCCCGTTTAATAAGATATCTATATTGAATCAACGTTTTTTTATTTTAAAATGTGATATCTATATCTTTTCTAAATTATCAAAAAAAGCATATTAGGCTTAGACAAACTAAACTTGGCTCTGTACATAAACATTGTGAGACAGGTTTTTATTGCTCTTACGCTTTTTGTTGTCCTAATGTTTGACCCAATTGCTTCCATTGTTTGCCCAACTTGTAATTCGCCTTGGATAAATGCGTCTGCTAAATGACTAAATGTAAAATGCTTGTCTAGAATGAGTCAGGATGTCCTTGTGGAACATCCTTCAAACAAAATTTAAGCGAACACATGTCTCAACCACACAGACCATAGATACACTGACACAATTTCCCTATTCAGAGATCAAATATGTCCAAAAATATTTTCTGTCATTAAATAGTGTCTGTCATTATAAAAACGTTTTTTTATTTGTTAAACTGCCTTTTTCTGTACACAGATTTATATAAAAAACATTTTTTTTGTATTACAGTTAGCTTTTATCAAAATAATGTAAGAGAATCTGAGAAAACAAATATACGATTATCATTGTGTCTGCACCTGACATACTACAAATAATTCAAAGTACAACATTTATGATTTATGATGCACACTCCTGATGATTCCTAATATTTTATCCATCAACATAAACACCTTTTCCGATCTGAATTCTCCCCATCTTGCTGTCTTTCTGAAGTCCAGATCTTGTCTTTGTTTATGAGTGAGTAACTGCCATTGTGTGCTAATAGCTACTTTAAATAGCACCAATTAGGCAGAAGCCAGCCATGTTCAATCACTCTGAGGCTATTAGCCTGTAATCAGGTGCTGCTCAGGACCCTGTGTGTTCAGGTCGCTCGCTCGCTCCATCTCTTCCTGTCCATCTTCCTCTGTGGGGGGTTAAGGAGAATGGGGAAAGGGAATGATGCCCATCGATGACCATAAAACCAAGATTTAACGTTTGCTGTTGCGAAACAGACTGTATATGACTGGAGTGTGTCTTTAGCTGTATGAGGGTGGTATTATTGCTAGGGGGGGTGATAACTCTTTATCTGTTTTGGCTGCATTGCAAATTTGTGTAGCTGTGTGCCTTTTAAAATCTGCATGTTATATTATATTCACAAAAGAGGGAAGTACACAGCTTCGAAAGGTTAATCTTGTATATTGTTTTTTAAACGATCACTTTTATTATTGAACATGGCTTAAAACGGGCAGAAGCTCACATGCGCATTTACGCAGACACACACACACGCTGCCGTACTGTCTCACACCTGTTCAAACAATCCGACTTTACAACAGCAGCCCAAGCTGCTTGTTTTGATAATAACCCCGTTGGTCGAAAACATTTCCAGACCACTGATCCTTGTTTGACTGCTGCTTTGTTGAGTTTGACCAACGCCACACGGAGGCCAGGTCTTATCAAACAGGATGTGATCATTTCCCACAGTCGCCCTCTTTGGTGCTTAGAGCCAGACGAGGCGCCATAAGAGAGAGGCACCAAGGTGTACAAACTCAAACAAAGAGTGGAAAACAGACGCACTCTCATGTGATACCTGGCTTATTAATGGCAAATTGTATGAATGTCTATGATGATCATGATCATCAATAAATGCATTTTCAGTCGACTATTAGTTTGGAATCACGCGTAAATCATTTAATAACCCCCATTGAAATGAATCCAGTAGCTGACCATAATGCCTATATGGGTCACATGATTGACATACGGGGGAGCTGTGTCAGTTTCCATTGTGTATGTTTACGCTACATCTGAATGACACGAGCAGTAGATGTGTTGTCGGGTTTGTATGTAGTAGAAACACCAGGTGCTTTTTGTACAGGTTGGAGATGAGGGTCCCTCAGGGGCCGCTATTAGTACATACATCGCCGGTGGGTCATGTCCTTTTGGAATTTTTTAATTTCAGTAGGGCCGAAGACTATTGGGAAGCACAAAACTTGAGACTCTGAGAACATGCGACACTGTGACCTCAGAGCATTCTGGGAAACAGTGCACATCTGCAGGTGGTATCTACGGTAGCCCACGTACAATCTACAGGCCTCGCAGTTTTTAACCTTGAGAGAAACAAAGGGAGAAAGGGGAGTTGCTAACTGTGCACAAAAAAAGGCTTTGAGTTTACGTTTGTCTGATTGAAACGAGAGAAAATAAAATGTAGAATAAACTGCACGATCTGCATATTTGGTTCAATAGTTTTTTTTCTCCACAATCTACTCTAAAATAAATCAGTCCATTAGGGGGCACAATCAGAGAAGAGACTGCAGGCTGAAACACAGAACAAGATCACCAAACAATGAACAATGAAGAAAATTCTGCTTTTCATTTTTTTGTATCTTTGAAGAACAATTACATTTAATGAAATCTGTTTTTCTCTTCTGTATATTTGTGATGGCAAATTCTTTTAGCTGTAAAACGACAACACAAACAGTACATTTTTACATTTAACCATTTTGCAGACACTTTTATCCAAAGTAGTTTTTTATCTTTATGTTTTTAAAAACATTACGGTGACGTTGGATGTGGGTATCAGTTCACAGTATGTAACACTGAATTTAACTCTGCCTCTATTGTGCAAGAAAAATGTTTCAAATCTTTTTGTTTTCCAGATCAGCATTGACAAACATAAAAGCAACAGCTATTGGATAGACGGAGAAGCAACAATTCATTCAAGTTGAATATCTTATAATTTTTCCTCCCACTCCTCAAGCAGTATATATCAAAATGGTTTTGAGTATAAATACAACCATAAAAGGAGGAAAAGATGAGCTGTGAATAGTGTCTAGAGGTCAAACATACTTAATCAAAAAGTATCGATGTCAATTTAATATTAGATCTCTTGAAAACTCTCTAGGCTGTGGGTTCTCTTGTGGTAGAGCTGTAGACGTGAAGCACAAAATTGCTCAATAACATTCAGGTCTGAAAAGTAGTGTGTCACTAATAGAGATACAGTACAAGGGTACAATATGTTATATTCTCAGGCTAGGATGACTTTTCTTCTATAACGTCTTTCTTCTATACATATATGTTATGAAATCACACTCCACTTTAATGTAAAATCAATTCTCTGGATCAATAAAGTGGGATGAACACAAGGACAGCAAATTTCTATAACTTGTCTTCAGCTATTCGTTTGAAGGTTCCAGAGATTTTGTACAAACAAAAAAAATCTTCTATCATCCTTGAGCGATTGTTCAGAGAGGAATTTACTCTGTCATTCATTACGGATTCATTAATTCAGCACATAACAAAGTAATATTTCGAGCCTTTAACAAAGCAGTGGTGAGATCTGCAGTGATGTTAACTGATGTGAAACAGATTCTAAATATATTCCCACAGAGTCTATAACACAACCGATCGCATGTACAAAAAAGGAACAAATGAGTTGTATGATGTGAGATCTTTATTAGCAGAACCTCATGTACTCATTCACTACACTTTACTGTATGTGAAAACACAATATTTACAGACAAAACACTTTTTTTCCCGATAAAAAATATTTTAGAATAATTACAATCAACTGAACATATATTCTCTTACACATACATTTATAGAACATCCTGCTTTATGTACAGTATCATTTCAGAACACGTATTGTCGTATTTTACAATATTAAACAGCATAAATGCAGGGAAATCCCGGTTCAACACAAATCACCTATTTTAAACAATAGATGTCAGATGTTTACGTTTCCAGACTTTATCTGTAAAGCTTTACGGTTTGACGTTTAAGTAAAATTAGATTTTAGAGTCTTTAGTTATGTTCAAATCAGAATTCCAATGGTGGGGTGAAAAAGAGGGGTGTGGGGAATATTTGTCCAAATTGAGCATTTCCTCCGCTGAGAGAGAACAGAATGGACAAGGGAGAAATCTGGCTGGCTTCACCACGCCGTTGACGGCTGATGTGAAAATGTTTACATATTAAGATTTAGTGGCTATTAGTTTCAGTGCTGTTCCCTCCCATGTGATCGGGCCTGGTGTGTGTTGGATTCCCCGGTGTAGCTGGGCTTGGCTTTGGATGGGATCAGTGCACACCTGTGAGAAAGGAATGAATAGAAGGGGTGTGTGAACTGTCTGCTCAAGACTGACTGGCGCCACCGACAAAACAGAGAGCGTGCTTGATGAACAACCCAAAACAAGCCGGGCCAAACAACGAGCGTGGGCCTGAACCGCTAACCTCGCAGCTGCAGGCCAACTAGCCCTGACACTTCAATGTGGAGCTGTTGCCTTACTGTTATACAGTGGACAGTTATTGCTCGATGTACAGCTGCTCAGAGTTACAGCCCGGCCAGAGCGGTAAACACAGTAAGACAGATTGTCACAAAAAACGGCATTCATGCTAACAAGAATATTATGGTAATAACTTCTATCTATGTGGTTTATTCTGTCACGGCTCTATTAATAATTGCACTCATTGAAGCTTCATTTTCTGCCAGCTCTTTTAGAATCCTGTACTCAATTATCCTGCCAGTGTAGTTTTGTTCTTGTAGTTGAGAATGACTAAAACTGTATAATGAAAAAGCACTTTTGATACTGTGGCGGTCTGTTGTTTGCTCAAGCCTTCTTACAAGGTTTGCATGGTGTATTTTAGATGCATGTGACACCACTGCATTGTTGTAACAAAAGAGCGTCAATTTAAACCTGAATTCTAAATACAGGAAATTGTGAAAATAATTGACAACAGCACATACCAACATATGAAACTGAAATTAGGATATTGCTTGTTTAAAATTGTATTAATTCCGAAAGTGAAGGAATGCCAGACAGTGAACAGCTAAAACTAAAACACTTGAAGAAAATGATCAACAGAAATCTTGAAATTCTTAAATTCAAATAAGAGCTGCACTGCATGGAAGTGTTGAAGAACACGTTTACATCCCACCCGGTGAGATTTTACCAGTGTGATGAAGGGATTATTATAAAACTACTTCATATAGGTGAGACGTGGATTAGCTCTTTTAAAATGATTTAAAAATTGTATTCGTTGTACTCACCAGTGTGCGACATTTCAGCGACATAAAATCGAGTCTTCCTTATTGACACCCGTCGTCCTCTGAAAGCAAAGTAATCAGGTGCATTTATTCTTACTGCGGCTGAGGTGTCTTCAGAGCTACAATAACCTTCAGGAAGCTTTTGTACGTGGACTCAATTACTTAAACAATAGAATAATAAATCTACCTGTAAAAAGGAATATCTCAAACATATGCCTACATGATGTAGGTATAACGTGACCTACACTACATTCTGTATAAGACATCTTGACACAGTATATTAGATACATTTACAAAACTGAATTTTAAGAATGAATGAAATGTTTTAACATTTTGAAGAAAAACAAGGAAACGGGCCTCTGATCTGCCAAACCATCTTATTTTGGTCTGGTGCATCAACATCATTTCATTAAAATACACACTATTGACACTTTTATGCTTAAAGCACAGCCACGATCACTCTAGTCATTTAAAAGAGCAAGAAGTGCATCTTATATCTCATGCATACCTGCTCTGTGTTGATTTGTGTGAGAGGGGTCCGTGTGGAGGCGGGTGGGCTCGTCTGTTTCAGTAGAGCTGGGTGCGTCTCCAACGCCAGTTGCAGGTCCAGGATATAGTCAATGACATGCTGGAGGATCTCCACTTTGCTGACTTTCTTATCCTGCGGAATAGTGGGCACAAGGCGCTTCAGTCGGCTGTAGCAGTCGTTCATGTCGTACTGCAGACAGAAAAGATCCTCCTCTTCCATTTTGCACTGGCTGCGCTCCGATAAATTTCGCAAGGAGAGCTGACTGGAGCTTGAAGAAACCTTATGAGGGCGAACCGGTGCGCTGGCCTTCATCTTAATAAATAAATACCCGAGTATTATTAACGAGGAAAAAACAAATGCGGACGGAACGCAACAAGAGGTTTCGCTTAAAAATGTAATTTAAAATGTAATTTGGTGCACGCAAAAAAAGGAGCGCAGTTTTATCCCGTGCACATCTCTTCAGTGAGTCTGAACGCACAGTGTAAAGCAGCGGATGAGTTGAGGCTGGTCATATATAGAGGGAAAGGGGAGGCGCCACCCGCGCGAGCTCTGACAGTCCTGCGCGAGAAACCGGTCAGTCACGCGCTCCCGTGATGATGGAGCAGCGCGCGACCTATAACTGCGGAGGGTAGAAAGAAAGAAGCTGTTGGGTGAACGTTTGTGCGAGCGCGTGCGCGCGCGTTTGCTTGTGTGGATATGTTCGTCCAAACAGAATAGCCTCCGAAAGCGAACGCTTTAATATTATATTACTAAAATGTATTTTATTATTGGAGGTTTATTTTTTAGGTTAAGTAAGTCGTGCTCATAAATATTGACATACAATATGAGGTAGGCTAGGATATGTTGCCTGTTATACAGTTAAAACATGTAGGCTAATAAAAAAGCAAGACGGTTAAAACAAAGATAATAATAATAAGTACCTAATGAGAAAAAAATGAGAAATATCTTATTCAGTCACCATAAAAAGTATCATTTTATTTGTCATCAACAATCTTATAGTCCCAGTGAAATTAAAAATGACAATTCTTATTTTTTCATGAAATGTTGCAGCGTTTATAGTAAATAGCTTATCAATGTGGGTCATTTACTTTTTAAAATTCATGTATTCTCATAATCTTCAGGTAAAAATGCCTTGCATTGAGAGCACACAAATTTTAAAAAGAAAATGACACACATTATTAAGCTATATTAAAAAAAACAGTGTTGGGTGTAACTAGTTACTAAGTAATTAGTTACTGTAATTGAATTACTTTTCCCTTGAAAAGGTAAAGTAAGGGATTACTCATATGTTTTCTGTAATTTAATTACAGTTACTTTTGAATACTTTACTGATATATGCGTGTTCAATAGTGTAATTGACATCAAAATTCAAAGTCTTACTTTAAAATCTGTGCTTTAATGTATTATTCTCACATTTGTAATACTTTGGTTAATAATATTATTTATTTGAATGAATTAAATAAGCCGTCTCATGTCTATCCTTGAATCACTTAACTAATAAAGGTCAATGTAGGATATAGAAAGTAATTAGTAATGAGTAACTAAATACTTTTTGGACAGAGTAATTTGGACAGTAATCTAATTAAACTATTGAATGTGTAATGAGTAACTAGTAATTAATTATTTTTTCAGAGTAACTTACCCAACACTGCAAAAAAACACTGCAATATTTCATGAAAATATAGGCATTGTAATTTTTTATTTCTGTTGGACTTTAAAGCTTATTGAATTGTTATCAAAAGGCAGATAAAGGCACTTTGTAATTTGTTAACATCAATCTACAAACTTTTGTGTACAAGCACTTCATGCATTATAAGACAAAGGAGGACCTTGTTTTCCAACCAAATATTTTAAGTGACTAAGACCACTTCAAGTCTCTCACACTTGACCTTGGCTGATTTGCATACGTGGTCGACTAACGCAACACTGACTAAGGGGGTCATAAAAGTTAACATTCTTCTGAAGAGGTTTTTACCAATGAAGCTTAAGAAATTACCAAATGGGTTGCCATTTATCCTAACTCATTTCATTCACTTCAGGGTGCCTGTCTCTCAATATTGCAGAGCACATTCCCATGATCCAGATCTGTTCTGTCTTCACAGTAGATTCACAGGTCTCACACCGCAGACGGGCTGGCGCCAGTCCCGTGAAGACACTTATTCACACAGTCCACCTTCACGCAGCATAGCCTCACATCCATGGCATGTTGCCAGGGCGATGGAAATGCCGGGCTTTAATCTTCACTCTGGTGGTAACTAGTTAAAATCTCCTTTGTTTTTCCTCTCCTCATCCCAAATGTCTCGACGCATGGCACTGTGTAGCTTTGGTATGTGTGTGATACATATTAGGTAATCGTGATTCTTTGTCATGAGAAATTTAGCTTGCAGGTGGGTTCGCTGAACACTTTCCTGCTTAGCAGGTGCAAAGAGTTTGCAAATAGCGCTATCCGTCATGTTCTGAAAAGGGGTCCTCAAAACGTAGAGCTGGCGTCCTCCTTTGAAAACAAAACCACTTACGATGCATAAAGCCCAGCAATTAGCACATCGCGGTGAAGATCCTCAGCGTTCTATTTCTGTTTAGTCAGAACCTGCTTTGGCTAGTAATACTTTATTTAAAAGGAAAAACATGCAAGGCCAGGAATGTTTACTGCCTCACATACCTAACTCTGAGCTATCAAAGACTTTGAATGGATTGTTTTACTTCAACATGATGGGTTTTGTATCTAACCATTGAGCCAAGTGGAAGCCAAGTGGAAGCCAAGATCCAATAACAGTCTTTTTATCATGACACAGTGTACAACATTTAAAATCTAGAAATATAGTTTTCAATACATTTATGTTTCATGTATTGGTGTAACAGCTCTTGGCGATGTTATCGTCTCTGGTGGGGTGTTGTGTCCATTCAGGTGAGGAGAACACATTATCTCACTATCGCTTTCAAAAACAGCTCTTCAAAAGAGACGAGTGTATGAATCTTTGATGCTAACCTTTCCCAGAATACCTCTCTATCTCTCTCTCTCTCTCTCTCTCTCTCTCTCTCTCTCTCTCTCTCTCTCTCTCTCTCTCTCTCTCTCTCTCTCTCTTGAACCTGGCAATAGTTAATACCGTAAAGCTACACACAACATTTCAAACAACAAAGCTTAATTACAAAAGCTTTTCTTTTCATTCTTAATTTCATATAAATGTAAAGGTGACTTTTTGGAAAAAAAATATGACAATTTTATTGTAAGTATGTTAACCTTTTACAGAATAATAAATGCTATGTGGGCACTGTCTCGTGATGTTAAATACTTTATCCTTTACCATTTAATGTGCATACAAATAGATGTAAGCCATTCTCAATTTACTTGAGTCACAGGATTAGTTTGACTGAACTTTTTGTTTTTGTAATGAAGATCAGTACAATAATAACCAAATCGAACCAATTAACCAAATCACTAATAACCATGCATTTTACCGTCCTCATAGACCACTAATAATTGACATAAACGTTAGCTTAATAAATAAAATTATGACCTCTGGGTGTTGACCTCTGGGTGTCAACCTCCTGACAGTGACCATGTGGCCCTGTCTTGACAAATATCCCGTGCAGAGGACATTAATACTTGATTTTTCTCAAAACGCTCAGGCATGTTTAAACACATGTTGCTTTCACTTCTGTAAACTTTTGTATTGCTAAAACTTCTCTATTCCAGACAACTTTTATGATACATTTGTTTGGTGTGCACCATCATTGGATCATTGTGTTTTGTACTTTGCCACTAAGCTCCAGGGGCAGACTAAACAAACCCTCATTACTAACCAATATTAGCTTTGGCATAACTCATCTGTGCTTCGATTCAGTTTGATCCGTGACATAAACTGTCGTTGTGACGGGTGACTGCTGTTCTGTCATTGCTTGTGATGGAGTTTATTTAGTGGGTCTGACGCTTACGCTGCTGCTCAACAGACAACACCTCTCTTCTTCATTGACACAGGTGCTACTGTATTTACAAAGAGACCTGCGCGAGCAGTTACTTTAACACTCTCACACCTACATATATAGACACATGTAAACACACACTCCACCCTCTTCGTAAGGTTCCTGCTGTGGTTTTAAAGTCTTCTACATACTCAGACGGTCTAAGCTGAGGCTATATAATCCTATACGGAATGAGGTAATGATACCACTGTGCTTGTGATTTGACGCCCCTGAAGATGGACGTGTTTGCATGGGAGCAAACAGAAATTTACTCACAGAAGCATAAACACACCCACACACGCACAATATAGAAACATCTGCAGTGATAAATCTGAGGTGAAATGGAAAATTCTTGAATGAAGGTGAATGTCAACCATGGCTGCACCTGGTACTTCTGAAGAAGCTGAATAAAATATAACAGAATGTTTATTTTGGGTTAACTGTTCCGTTACTCTCCAGAACTTTTGCCAACTATTGAGTATTTAGCTTCCCACAAGTTGTCTTTATTTATGACACCAGCCAAAAAATCAGCAAATCAATAGCCATTCAAATTCTAGTAATCCTCTTCTTGAGTTTATTAAACATTTTTGTCACTGTCCTTCTAAAACCTTGCATGTTCAAATTAACAGTTTTTCAGGACATTAAACTTTTAACTGATTAAAAAATGTGGTCAAAGATGACAAGCACTCAAATACTTTTAACTGGTGAGATATTTGCGAAACCCTGTGAAAAGGCTGACTAATAATAATGATTTATGGACAAGAAAATTCCATCTGTTTTAGTTTATGGAGATGAACACACATTAGTCTTTTGTGTAAGTAAACGGTGTACTTCCGCATTCACTGGCTGTTCCCATGACTGTTAGTGGGAGTTGGTTGCCCTGTTCCTTATAATGATGAAGTGTCCTTCACTTTTCAGGAAGCTGCATGTGCATGAGAAACCGTCCTGGCATGTTATGATCAAACTGACAACATGAAGATCAGGTGTACATAGTTGTGGGTTTTAATTAAAGCTGCTTTGGAACAATGCAAGCTGTGTGCTAAAAATACAGACAGTGGCGTTCCCTAAAAACATATAATCCCAGGGATTACACATACTTAGATATAAATGTATAGTTTATTGCTTTGGATAAAAGCATCTGCCAAATGCTTTAATGTAAATATAATCTAATAGAAAATTCAATACATACTAGAGAAATGAGGTGAAGGTTTGTTTAGACCACAACATGCTTTTTGTGGTGAATTATCACCTGACGAGATCATATTCTATCAAAATCCAAAAGAAAGTAAATATCCACTATGTAAATATATCTATGTTGTATGTGGTGTTTTTAAAATTAATAAAATAAACTATATGAAAATTCATCATTAAAAACAGTAGAATATTTTCTCTATAAAACTGCAGTTTACCACAGACATTTTAAAAAATGTATTTTGAAACTGCCTCTGTTTACGACATCATAATCCTGTTACCAATCACGTTAACAGATTTGAGCCATAGATATGTAAGCAAGGTGCATAGACGGTCGCTGCTGTTCAGCTCTGCTTCTGAATAAAGAGCATGCCCTGCTCAAGTGTCGAATGAGGCATCTATGTAACTATAATCAACGATCCGAGCTCAAGCGATTGAATGGGGGCCGGGACTAATTTGCATATTTATATATCCGAGCATACTAGATGAAGCAAGAGTGTAGAAATTGTTATCACAAGAAAACATAAAATGACTTTCACATGTGCTATTTTAATGCTTTAAGGACACGGCATATGACACGGCTAAAACAAATATTATCTTTTGTTTTAGATATAATGTGATGTGTATACACGATTCAAGGTTTAAAAACGCTGTATTTTCCACATACCGTGCATGTTTGTATCTCCTCTTTGCCCCGCCTCTTTGAAAAGCACAGATTTTTTACAAAGCTCATCTCTCTGAAAAGTGAGGTGTGCTATGATTGGCCAGTTAACCGGTGCGTAGTGATTGGTCAAATACTTCAAGCGTGTGGCGGAAATGTAACGCCTCTTACCATAAATGAAACATCAGGTTCCAAAGCAATTGTACTGCCAGGTACCCTCACCTTACTTGCGTACACATTTGGGCGGTCTTTGTCAATTCAATCCACAAACTGACGTAGATTTGTGTGGCTACACAAAGTGTTTCATGAAGGACTGCGTGAGCATTTACTTTAATATAGAAAGCATCTTTTGTTCCGACACTTTAATTTTTGCAATACATGCATGGGCAACTTTTAACACACCAAAGACACAGAAAAACATATCACCCATTTAAAGATGAGTTTTAAGTAATAAAATATTGAATGCAGGAGAAGTTTAAAATGTGGAGACTAAACCAAAAACTACATTTTCATATTGTCAGATTCAAAACTGTATTACTGTGTTACATTGTTTAATTTATAGGATATATTTGTAAGAATGTAAAATCAGTGGAAAAACTCTCCTCTTCATTTAATTCCATGTATAATCGAAACTCACCCTTTCTTTATGGAATGGCACAAAGAACGGCATCTCCTAAGAGAACACGTTACCCCCTTAAAGAATTAATAGCTTTGAGCGATCGTACCATCTGCTAAGAGTGGTTCATACCTACACTGTGGTTACAGAGAGCGAGAATGTGGGCATTAGTTAAAGAGAGCTCATTCTCATATAGGTTTGTGCGTCCCGTGGCCTGAAAGAGCAGAGCCCTTACAAAAGACCACCATCTGCTGTTCCTTTCTTTCAAGTGCTGCTGACGGCCTCTTCCCAGCTCTGATCCCGATCCCAACACCACCGCCGTGCGGAATGGAATGCTCCGCTAATTCTAAAACATGATATGGAGGGGGGGGGTGAGTGTGTCTATATGAACATCACTTCTTTAAAGAGGGATAGAGTGCAACCATGAGAGAAAACAACTAGCTGGATATCATTGTGTCCAGGAATTCCAGTCTTAGTCTCTTTTCGATTGTCCTTTCCGCATGTTCTCAGATGAGTTTTAACCCACACATGAACACACATGCGCGCACTTACACGCCTCTCTCTTTCTCAGCGTTTGTGAAGGAATGTGTTTTTAAAGGAACAAAACAGCGCACTTGTGGGAATGCTGCAGGATTAGTGGTTGGGATTGTAATGAGTGTGAGGGGCCAAATGCTGATCCCTGCTCATTAACTCATCTTTTCACTCTCTCACTCTCATCCAGCCACACAGTCCCATTTCCTCTGTAATTCCTTCATTCATCCGAATTATTCTTCAGTGCTCAGAGATCGCTCCTGTCTCTGGGCTAAGAAACGATGTTTGCTGTTTTCTCCGTTTTCCAACGAAAAACTTGGAAGCATGTCTTGCCTTGATCATTTTAAATAAAGAATCAGATAAAACGTTTTTTCCGGGTGCCGATGAATCACACATAACATTTCTGCAAAACTTGTAAATTGTACGTTGGTGATAATGATATCTCTCGTAGGCCTATGTTTGCATGGCATCTCAGACATACTGTATTTTTAACAGTACAGTAGTAATATAAGGTTACGCAAAAAAAACAGTTTCTTAAATAGATTTTGGGGGTTTTGATGAAATATTTTTCTTGCCTTTGGGGGAAAGATGGCTGGCACAGGTGGTTGAATTCCAACAGAGGCACTTTTCTTCATAAAAAAGAAGCCCCTTTCTTGACTAACACTTAGCTCCTTCAAATGCTAATGGGGTTGGGATTCTTCTCCAAGGTTAGCTTAGCAATTATGGGAATCCTTTAGATGTGAGACATTTGTTTATGAGTTGAAAGGGGATTGTACAGTAGCATGGGGCAGAGGAGTGCATGCTATTCACAACCTCCCTGTGAACTCAAGTCAATTTCAAGGTAAAAAGCTACACAGTTATTACAATTAGCAAGCAAATTTTCATGTGTCATGTTATTTGCTTCGAATATATGGGAGCGAATGTTTAAAATACTAGCCATATTAATACCAAGCTTTGGTTTTAAAAATGAAGTCATTTTAAATCCTGTTCATGTATTCATGCATCATATATTTACAAAAAAGTATGTGCTCCCATAACTGTAATAGATGTGTATTTTAAAGGAACTATGTGGAGATTTTAGCGACATCTAGCTGTGATTTTATTCCACCGTTCCCCTCCCTTTCAAAGCACCATGGTGTCTGACACAGGACAAAGATGTCATTATGTTTCTTTTTCTTCGCCATGTTTACGAAACGTGTTCTGTGGAGCAGTTTGTTCGTTTAGGGCTACACTATAGAGACACATGGGAAATTCCATGCAAGGGGACCCACAGTGTATGTATGAGATAGAAATAGTTCATTCTAAGGAAAAAAAACTTAACGCTTCATTATATAAGCTCTTTATACACCTCTGAAGACATGTCTGCCATTAGATACTCAAACAAATTACACACTGGTCCTTTAAGGTCAGATATTCAAGCAAAGTAGTTGTTGTTATTTCCAGAGCCATTGATAGAGAGAGTCACATCTTCTACGTTGACGGTTTCAATAGTTCCCTAGTTACTAGAAGTTAGAAGTAGAAGTAACTAGAAGTTACTAGTAACACATGGAGCTGTGACTGAACAGACCAACTGAGGTAAACTTCTAACCCGTTTAAAGACGAAAGCCATTTAATGAATTAAAAATGAAAGAAATAAAGCATTTAAAGAGAAAACATAAGTTCCTGCAACTATCTGAAGGCTCCATGAATCACGTGACCTGGGCTCTCAATAGTTCCCGGATGTTACTGGTTATGCATGAAGGTCAACTAAATAGACCAACTGAGGTAAACTTCTAACCCATTTAAAGACGAAAGCCATTTAATGAATAGAAAAATGAAAGAAATTAAGCATTTAAAGTAAAAACATAAATCACGTCACGCTCCAGCGTATTTGACTTCCGTTGGCAGAACTCTCTCTATCCGAGGCTCTGTTTTTTTCTAATGTAGTGTAATATGCTTTGGTCATGATACAAGTTATACATAACTTCACCACAGCTTGTTGACGATATTTTTTATGAACAGCAATATAAAAAGGAATAATTTATAACATTAAATGCAGCATTTCAGTCAGTTTTGTATTTCATTTGAACCTTGCAAGAAAAAATCACGTTAATATTCTAATTTCATGGAGTAGATCAAAGTTGCCTGGAATGGGGACATTAAGCAGAATGTCAGCAAAAACAGTTTCACCTCATTACTCATAGTTGAAATATTGTGTATAGCTAATACAACATCAAACATAAAACATGCACTGTGACTATATGAGCCATCCCATGTGTATCAATCTGATTAAAATGATCTTTTCTTCATTATTAACTCACTGAACTTTTAACTTCTTAAATATGGATAATTAAGTTCACAAATAAATAATGACCCAGAGAAACATTTTATTGCTTCGAAATGTATTACTTTTTGATAGTGATTTTTTTGAGGAGATTTACGTCATCTTTGTCTTTGGGATAGCTGTTTAAATGAAGTAGGATACATTTATGAAACAAATGTAGCATATATAATAAAGCTGTTTGTGTCCGAATTAAAAATGTTTGTGTCCTTACTGAATTCTCAGATTTTTTATTGCACATTTTGGGGCAAATCTGAGCACAGTTTGAGACACTGTGGAGATATCATCTGAATCTGGGCGGCTGTAGTTTGCAAAAGACTCCATTTACTCTCGTTGCTCGACAACTAAAATATCTCCTTAAAGAGATCTCGTTTGTGCTTTTTGTTTCCTTTGGGAGTTTGAACACATTTGATGTGTGGATAGAAATATCCCATATTTTCAAACTAAAACAGTTCTTAAAATTCCCAGTGTGCCTCACTCCGAAATATACCACTATTCCTCCAAGGCTTTTCCATGCATTATTCACCTGTTCTGTTGCCAAGAGAAGGCTCATGGGAATCGTCGAGACCTCATTGCAATATTTATGTGGATCTCTGTATTGCTTTACTTCCAACCTTATTAAACTCCATAATTTTCTCAGGAGAGCCTGCCACACCAGAGCTTTACTGTCAAAAATATTCATAAATATGCCTAATAAACAAATTAGCATATTCATAGTAAGTGCTTATGACAGTCACGCTGCGTTTTAAATGATACACAAACAGAATTTTTAGGCCATTTCTGTAAATTCGATGGGCTCTAAAATTATTAATAATCTTCGCTACAACTCAATTGCATTTCAGAAAACATACCTGTTTTTGCACTTCATTTTTCATTTTAGCAATTCATTTTTAAGCACACAATCTACATATGAAGTGAGTTCAATTCAAATTCAAAGGCATTTTATATTTAAATTGAAATAAAATTATTGTTTTCTTATCAGATTTTGACCGAATCTGAGTTGTGTCAATCAAGTGAATTATATCCAGTCATATTCCATGAAGCGTTCGTTGACTTCCAAACGCATTACTGGTTTATGAAGGTTCAAAGCGCTTACAAAGCATCCACACAGAGAACTTGAAGGTCAACAGCAGCGTATTTCACAGTTATCTTGCAGCAGAGTCAGAGCTTGTTTTGCTGAGAGATAGCAGGGAGCATATGGCACCGTGGCATTAGTTAAAATTTGCATTGTTCATCACCCAGAACATTCTTGAAGCTCTGGTCACAGAGGGTGGCTTTTGCATTTCCTATACATTAGTGAAGGTCTGCTATCTCAGGTTTATCACCGCACATCTGCTTCGGTTCTCGTCCTCCAGAAACAGAGAGATCGCAGAGAGGAGAAATGGCGTATCACCATTCTTGTCATCATTTGCTGAATGTCAAGCATTAGATGACCATCTGTGCATTCCAGGAGGTAAGGCTGAGTGTTTTTGCGCCATAGTTTGAAGAGAATATTGCCCCCAAAAGTGAGCTAAATCTGACCTAACCCTTCTAAGGAGAAGTCCTGATTTAGCTTTTTTTGCTTTTTTAAGGTTTTTCCATAAGCAAAATCATTTTCTTTATATCAAACCAGTCTTCAGTTTTCCATAGTCATGTTAATGAATTGTCTCGTCCATAACAGTCCATATTCCTCCTAAATGGGCACTTGAAAATGATAATAAAATATAAACATAACACATTTTATGTTCTAAAGAGCCATCCCTTCTCCATTTGTTGGGTATTATTGCTTCTGGTTTGCACATTTATTTCACAGAAATCCTACAAATTATGTTGTCTCTCTCTTTTTTTGTCACATATAACGCATTAATTTTCCCTTTTTTTTAAATTGAAAACTTGCGCTTAGACTGATATTTTTCAGATGTCTGGACTCTATCATTAGGGGTTTAGTCAAATATAAACAGATGATTCAAAATATTGGTAAACATACATTCTCTGAAAATTTATTTCAAGTTTTGACTGAAAATGTTAAATCCATAACACTGGAATTGCCCATGTGCATTTTTATGTATTTGTGAATGTGTACGTGTATTGTTTTTCACGTATCGTGTGTTTTAGTGTGTATTTTTGTGCGTGCCCATCCTTCCGCATCCAGCGAGACCCAGTTCTTAAACCCTGGGGTTTTTGTGCACCTATAGCCTGGATCAGTCTCATCACCGGGTTCCCATGGGGACCACAAAACCCCTGTTGTCACGGTACCCGTGTCCCTCGGCAACTCAGCCAGGCAGCCGGCTCGCCGAGGGAGCGAGCGGCAGAGGGACCGCAGGACGGATTAAGTCTTCTATTCCAAGACGAGTACCTGTCTGATTGAAGCTAGACTCCAGGAGTGGGTTTGATCCTTCCATCTATACCCCTTCATCTCTTTTCTTATTCCCTCTATCCCTCTCGTGACATCCTTTTCCTCTTCTTCCATTCACCGTACTGTAATCCAATGTGACATACATACAGATGGTCTGTCAATGGAAGCACCAATGGTTGCCCAGCATGAGGAGGCCTCTCGTCTGGCCGCTCTTCTGTCTTTCTTGATCCGTGCACTCGGGGGCCTCATCTAGCATATGCTTTGATGCGATAGAAATGATACATTTATCTGTGGTAGGTTGGGGGTTGTTGACAATCAAGTTATATACAAATCGAAGAAAAATATTTGTAATGACAGGCTGTAGAGTTGGGGTGAAGATGGTGCGTTTTCATGCCCTGAGTTTGGTAATTGGACTGTGCCTGTGGGAGAATTGACTGCCACGCAAAAATAAAGCTTTCGTGTCATCACCTGTCATCTGAAAAACAATATTCTGGACCTGTGATCTTATAAGAAGCAAGCAACAGGTTTCTGAAAGAAAGAAATACAGGAAAGTACAGTTTTATATTTTAGAAAATGTTACTGGCATTTTTAATAGGTTTATTACACAGTTAAAACTAGTTCTAGTCCTTGATTCTGATTGGTCAATTGCTGTTTTATTCACAATAGAGTCTCACAGACATCACATATTTTCGTAGGCTAACCCAGAAGTTAGCGCTGCACTGGTTCCTGCTGGTTTTCCCATAGACTTTTGGAAGGTCACAAAAATAAGCTCTGTGAGTAACAAAGCTTTATGATGTTTAGATGTTTTGTCTAATTGTTACAGATGAACACAATATTTACTATTTCTGAAGCCTAATACAACCTGCTGATGTAAAACATTAACACAAGGCTATTAACCGACCAGCATCACCACTAAGCCTCCAACAAATTTTACAAACTTGATTAAAAACGTGTTCAATGGTAAGTAATTACTCTGTGAATGGATACCCAAACACGTTTTTAGAGATTTGTGAGATTTATAAGCTCAATGACGTCTAATTGCCCCGCCATAGAATGTAGTTGCTTTCAGCAACATATTAGCAACCACAGTTGTTAAGTAACAATAAAGCTTTAAAAGATCATGAGCAGGTTATAAATGGTGTGTTTTATGTCAAATAATAAAATGTAGCATATTTAGAGGTGTTGTTAATCACAAACGTTATTTTAGGCATTTAACCAAAAACCCATTGAAGAAATCCATTGACCTTTGGGTAATGGAACCTGAAGTGCTAAAATGCTATCTCGCTTCCGTTTTTTTATACAAAAATACATTATCCCTGATGTACACTCTAGAGCTTGTAAATCATCATCATGCCGCGTTGAATGTTGCGCCATCTTAGCAGGATGGCCGCTAGTGCGTTCAATGCAGGGTTTTGTTTTTCTTGTTTGATTAGGAAATATAACTATGGTAGGTCGGACTTACGGTTTTAAAAAACTGCAATAGCATCACGTAGAGTCGTACAGGAAACGCCCATGGTTCTTTCACTTTCGATTTCTTCATATATCAAACAAAATAAGTAACGGTACATATAAAAACAATAATAGCAGTGGACTATTTTCCTACCAAGATGGCAGCGCCACAGCAACATGCAACATAGGGCGTGACGTCAGCTTCACTTTCTCTATAGATGTTTTCAAAGTGACAACATAAACGTTACTGCGCAGGCATGCGTTCGTGGGCTGCTCTTAACTTCCGATTAAGAACCGTTGCTTTGCTAAACTTGTCTCTCCAATATTTTGAATATAGACTGCGATACCAAGCTCAACCGCTAGATGCCAATGTAATATATGGTTTCTTTAAATGCGACCAAACTACATTCAACAAATTGTGTATTTAATAAAATTAACATAAAACAAAATATTTAATACGACTATTATACAATATAATAATAACACAAAATAATATTAACATAAATTAAATTAAATGTAAATAGTTATATTATTAGACACTAGGCAAAGACAAATCTCTGCTCTTGCTCAGCCTGTACGCTGGCGCAGTAAGTGAGGCGACCTCAAAAAGTGCTTTTAAGGGCAAGTTAAGCTTAGCATACCAAAGTTATAATACAGTTCATGTCATGTTTAATTATTGCTAGGAAATTTTACAGATTTTAGAAATATATGCCTTCCCCATTCAAGTAGATAGGACTGTGGACACTAACCAACTGTAATTCACAAGACGTAACTTATGTGACATATGGCCAACATATTTAAAATGATTCCACACATCAAAAAATGCTTACGGTTAAACTAACCATAATACAAATGGTGACAATATTAGGAAAAATTGTATTTCTGCACAAGCTTTTGCAAAATTGCGCTCTGGCCACTCTTCTTATAGTAAAGTGCCTGAACCAATGAGCTCTCCGCTGCAGGTCTAAGTGCTCAGCGTCTTGCTCGAGGGCACTTTTTGTCAACCGGCGGTGAGTCCCGCTGAAGAAAGTCACACTTGGGTAGCATATTCATCGTGGGGCCTCCACATTCAGCCTGATGTTATGAATCTAATTAGTTTGATGGTGGCGCTGTTCTGTATCGCCATCTCACTCACATGCCTGCGCTGAGCTGCCAACAGCTTGGAGTATTTATGTCTTTAATCCAGAAACAAATCCTTTACATGCACAGGATGAATGCTGTGTTTGCATGGGGGAATATTGGTTAGCCTTCAATGCAAAGTTGTATTATTGTAATCATTTTACAACAGAAATATTCAATGTGTTCAATCAATACGTTTGTGACTATGCTTGTAAAATTTAAATGTATTTTGCTGTTGAATGTTAATACACAAGCAATAATCTTAGTATTGATAGGCGTTAACAATTGATTTCTATTGTATGGACACAAAACCAATGCAAGTCAATGGGTACCGCAGATGTTCGGTTATTAAAGGGGTCATATGACACAGCTTAAACGAATAATATCGTTTATTTTAGATGTACTGTAATGTGTATACAGGATTAAAGGTTAAAAACGTACGTCCACCTCATGTTAGGAAGTTATGTACATTCACCGGGGTGTGGTAACACAAGGCGTTTAAGGCAGGTCTGGGTGAGCATTTGCTTTTAGATAGAATGCATCTTTTTTTCCGAGACTTACATTTTTTGCAATTTTACAGGTCTAAAACATGCATGGTTAACTTAAAACACACCAAAGACACAGAAAAACCTGTATTCGCGCCACATGACCCCTTTAACATTTTTCAAAATATCTTCTATAGTGTTTTGCAGAAGAAAGAAAGTCATACAGGTTCAAATCGACCAGAGGTTGAGTAAATGATGACCAAATTTTTATTGTCAGATGAATTATCCCTTAATGTTCATTTCATGAGATTTTCTGTAGTTTTGGTTCTGTAGTCTGTATTGTGAGATGTCAGCATGGTGCAGAGGGTTTGATTTATAGTGTGCATAAACATTTAAATGCATCCATTTGTTAGAACGGACGAACATTAAACTGTCATGGTATCATCTGGTCTATTAAAGCAAACACGACTCTTTGAATATCATTGAAGGTGAAACAGAACAGGAAGTTGTCATAGTGCATGTTTTTAGTATATGCTCCAAGCTAATGCACGGCAGAAAAACTTCACACCGCAGTCACAAGAGATCTGTTCAGTCACACTGTTTCAATCTGTACATTTGGCCTGTCAGACTGAAGCTTTTTTTTTGTTTCACATCTATGGGGAAAGTGGGGACACCGAACGAGATTTTATCAAATTACATGCACTTGTGACAGGAATTTCAATTGTGCCTTTTAGCACCAACCCATTAGCTGGTTAATTGAAACCCAAACTCAGTGTGCTATTGGCTTTGAATTATTCTCAGACAGTCTGATGAATGCGCTGCTCACAAAACTAGAAAACTGTTTCCCGATCTGACAAATTTTAATCTGATTGGATGGTTTATGCAGCTGTCCGGGAGCAAGGGCACATTGCATTGAATCAGTTTTAAAACAATGTCTTTTAACAAATAAACTAATCACTGGATTTGCCAGGTCAGTTTTCATCAAATACTTAAAACATCATGTTACCTCTGATAATATTGTTCATCATACATTTGCAAAATCAGCAAATATTAATGAACTGTACAGTTATCTTGATTTAATTCTCTATTCATTCTATCTCTACCATCACCTCACTATCATTTCCAGAGCATGTCATTCACCAGTCTGTAAATTATGTTTTGCCTTTTCTTAACCCAGCAAACATATCTGCTTTGAAAGCTGAAAAGAGCACAGAAGCATGTTTCTGTTGAATTAGTCCTGGATAGATTCTTGATCAAACTGAAGGAAATCACACTCTGAGATTGTGCCGCATGTTTCGAGTGCACGGCAGTCTTATTAATGCGTGTTGATGTTTACCACACGCTTATGAAGTAAAATCTCTGTTTAAAAGTGTGTGCGTGTGTGTCTGGCTCTGACATTATGACAGATATTAAGGCATAGTCACACTCTCTCTCTTCATGACACACATAAAGGCCAGAGCTCATTACAGACATATCAGATGTTAAATTCTGATACATCGAAACGACATTCTTTGATTCGGGAAATATAATAGAAATATAAAACAGATTTTATTTGGTCCTGGGAGAGTGTGTGTTGTTCACTCCAATGTAAAAACAATATATATATATATATATATATATATATATTAATCGCATCCAGAATAAAAGTTAGTGGTTACATAATATGTCTGTGTACAGTGCATATTAATTTATAAAAACATACTGGTACATGCATATAAAATATATATTTTAACGTGTAATTTAAGTGTTTGAAAATATTAATAAATACGTGTGCATTTTCCAAAATATGTGCATGTGTTTAAAAATACAAAATTAATATGAAAGTGCACAAATTATGTAAACACAAACTTTTATTTAGGACGCAATTAATAGTTATTAATCGTTTGGCAGTCGTATTTTTTGTGATATGTTTTTTGTATATGTTTGTAAAAATTAGAAATTAAAAATTAAGACTGTTAGGGAAGAGCATGCTTAAATATATGAGAAATGAGACGCTGGAACAAAACAAAGAACTCACAGACTAATATGAATTACTCATGTACACAATATTCTTTTTGTGTGTCATCTGTAATGGTTAACATTTCCATGTAGTTCTGTTAAATTAAGCAAAAATTGCAATAATATTTTTTGTTGCATGTATTTTGAAAAAACATTTGATAATCTGACTGTTTTTTACAGAAATGTTTACAATGTCATTTCCTACATGTCATTCCCAGAATGCAGATTTGAGAAGTGATAGAAATTACATTTTGGAAAAATTATTGTTTGGAGAAAATTACAGAAATGACAGAACTCTTCAGTAATTGATGCCGTCCAGCTGGTGTATTTGAGGCTGGTTTACTTCTTAAAGCCCAGAAGCTCAAAAGTGGCTGTATAACTGAAGATAGTCCATGAATTATAATTCTGGTGTTTTAATAAATAGAGAACCAAGCAATGTTTACAACTGAAAGCAGTTAGGCAATGACTTATAAAAAGCATCTTAATTTCACAGTTGTGCTAAATGAAACCAAAATAAATAAATATATATAAAAACAAACAAACAAATAACATTTTTATGTTTCTAGTGTTATGAAGCGCTTTTAATAAAATCACATTTACTAATCAACATTTCTCTGTCTTATGATATCAACGAAGCTTTATCAAGTTCTCTCTCTCTCTGTTCTCCTCGTTGGCCATTTTCATTCTGGGCTGTTGTCCAGCTCTGTGTCAGTCTGGTACTGCATACAGAATCTCTCTCTCTGACACATATTGCTGTACTGATGCCAAGGCTCTCAAAGTGCCAGCATGTGTTTCACATCCTCTGACGCTCCTTGTGTCACCACAGCCTGTCTGAACGCTTCGTAATATCAATAATTGATGCTCTCGAGGAGCAGTAATTAAATTAGTTAATTATGCCGGTAAAATTACATGTAATTATGAGACTGGAGGGTGTGTTTAGTAAATTAGTCCTGTCCATGCTGGCTGCTAAAGAATGCTGCCAAATTTTGTTCCATTTTGATTAGGTAATTTCGATAGTTTGTTCTCATTGTTCTTCGCCCTGTAAACTACGTGTTTGAGAAAAATGTAATGATCTGGCCGATATCTCTCTGGGACCACCTGACAGTTGTGTTTAGACACTACGGATAGTTCACTCATACAGTAAATTACAGTTTTGTCATTATTTAAAGGGATAGTTCACCTAAAAATGAAAAGTCTGTCATTATTTACTCACCCTGGTTGTTATAAATGTATTTGTTCTGATGAACACAGAGAAAGATATTTGGAGGAATGCTTTTTACCAAACAGTTATTGGCCACCATTGACTACCATAGTAGGAACATTTTCAAAAGTCAAAAGTGCACCAGAAGTTTTTGCTTTCCCACATTCTTCAAAATATATTTATTTATATTGTAAATATACAAAGCCTTTTTTCTATTATGGTAGTCAATGGTGGCCAAGAACTTTTTTGTTACGAGCATTCTTCCAAATATCTTTCTCTGTGTTCATCAAAACAAAGACATTTATACAGATTTGTAACAATTTAAGGATATCTAAATGAAGACAGAATTTTCAATTTTGGGTGAACTGTTCCTTAAATCTTTGCTTGTATATTTTTCTGAAAAACACAAACGTAGATATTTGTATTATGTAGCTTCTGCAACCCGAAAACTCTGTCTAATCCTGAAATATTGTGAACAGTATTGAGTTACCTTTTGTTAACACACAAAGACTTCTGATTCGCACTTCAGATTTTTAAAGACATCTTAAAATATACCTTTAGTTTTTTCTATACTGATTAAATAAGTTGTCAGATACGCTGTGTCGTCACCTACAAATCTCAGATTGCATCTAACTTAAAACGCTGTGATTTTTGTACCTAGAAAGAGAACCTGTGAAAAAGAATAAAGCTACAACCTCAGTTGCTATCACTAAAAAGTAGGTGAATAAAAATTAACATGAGGATCAGTTACAAGAATCAAAGTTTAAATTACATGTTGAATCCCAGATCTTAAATGTGATCTCACTTTAACTTTTCCAAAACATTATGCAGATAAGCGCTTTAACTGAGACGCATGAATCAAATGTTAATGTCTGTCACTACCATCCGCTGTGGGTTTATCACAGCTATATTCTACATACGTAGACGACCAACATTATGACTAAATGTATTGCCGGCATCTTTGATAAAAATTCATTTGCTGTGGCTAAGTCTTATCCAGAATGAACTGCTGCGGCAAATAAACTAAGTGAAGGAATAAATATCTGGCAATGTATGGCAGGATTGCTCATTGTCAAAATGTGTCCAGTGTTTTCTCAAGTGACTGAAATAGCTTCATGTTTAGTGGGGTTGTGTACCTTTGACTCATAATAATGAGCTACAAGCATCTCTGTTCGGTTTGATTGACAGCTTGTTGACTGAGTATGATGGAAAAAGGGGATGTGCTTGTGACAGCTTCAGTCCTTCAGCTCTCTCGCTCTCTGCTCAAAGACATTTATAAAGAGCATCCCATCTCGCTCTCGCACTCTCTTCCCCCTCTCATCCCTGTGTCTCTTGAGATGCCGTACTGAGTTAATTGCATTATTCCACACATTCCCCTCTCCCTCTCTTTTCTCTCTCACTTTTGCTCTCTTTTTCGTATCCAAACACTCACGAATCCACACGTATCAAAATCACACTCTATACCTCAAGGACGAGTCAGAGTTTTGATTTATTTAGAGGGAATGCTCATTTTAAAGAAAGAGAGGGGAAGTTTACACAGTCAAAGGAGGTCTCGGTGCGAGGGAGGAAAATTCGATTTGACTGGGGGGTTGTCACGGAGACACACATGCGTTTTGACAGCGGGGGTAACTGGCTGATTGAACAATACAAAAACAAGCTAGACAGAAATCAAGTCTCCACTCCCTTGATGCTCATTTCCAAGTACTTGGTCGAGACAGCTTTTATTCACTCAAATGTGGGTTAGGAGACAGCAAAAGATAAAAAGAAAAGGTTTGAGTTCGGAAGATCGTATATGTTAAGTTGCAGCTTATGTACGGAAAATTTTGTTTATTTTATTTTCGCTATAATAATTTCATTTTATTCAAAATAAAGACTTTTATTGTGGTCGAATACTTCACTCTTGAAAAGTAATTTTGATGTCATATACATATTTCTTTTATACAACAGACAGTTTTAGCTGCAACAACATAAAAATTGTGTGGAACTTAACTTCCGGTAGACCTCCACAAAGAAAGCAGTTTTAAAAATAATTCAATATAATTAATATACAGTTCAATTTTAATGTAAATTAATATAAATTGAAAAAGTTATGTTATAACCAAACACAGATAGGATGTAAACTTTGGGCCAGCTGCGTGTGTCCGATGAAAAGGTCTATAAAGTATCTGTATAAACGCAAAATGTACATTTTAGTCAGATTCAGTGGCTTTTTTTATTTTTATTTAGGATGCAATGTTTTACAACTGAAATAAAAATATAAAGGAGAAAAACTATTTACTATCATAAAGCATCCAAAATGAATGAGAGAAATATGAATAAATCATTTTGATTGATAGTCAAAAACACAGGCTTTAATGCAGATTATTCCCTCATCGGCATGATTGTATCAAACATGGGTGTCTAATGTCTATTTAAATACAATATTATGCAAAGGTGATTATCGTTTCTTTCATAAAGATGTCATTTAAAAGGATTATAACCCTAACTGAGATAAATAAAGACAGCTCAGGGAAGTGTAGTGAGGGGCAGAGCTCAGACTGAGAGCTTTTTATGCGACATAATCTCAAAATATAAAAAAAGGTTATTGTGTTGTTTATGAGCATGCAGATTTTATTCATTACATTTAATTACGCCCATTACAACACAATGCTGGGTGTGTCTGCACGGCTTTTAAGACAATGTCTCTCTCTTTTTCTCTCTCTCTCTGTTTAAGCACACAATGTCTGTCAGCCGCTGATGAGTTTTCTCTATATTATCTCACCGGTATGAGAGTTCTTGACTCATAGTTACACAGCGAAGCACTTCACCAAAACCACAGCTCAGTGTTGCTTTTATAAATTGTATATACTGTATGGTAAAATTGGGATGGGGGATCTTTTTTAAGTTATCAGGCTTATTCTATTGTTCATGATGCAGTGTGCAACATATTTCAGATTCACTTTTCAATTGCATATAGGGGTGATACTTATTTGCCATTATTGATATAATACTTACTGTACAATATTTGGTCCTGTTGTTTTTCCATGTATTAGAGTGGTAAAGTGCACTACTTTTTTTTTTTCTTTTTCCTAGAAAGCTCTTCCCAGAAAATGTCATGTTGGACCTTTGCAGTTTATGATGATTTAAAGAAATTCAAGTTTTGTTGCATTTTTTTGTTTGGTCCTTCAATTTTGTCACTGCTAAAGAGATCAGTGAAGAGCTGCGTATCACCGGCGCGGGACTTACTGAAAATATTAGCAAAGTTAAAGACACCATTTCATGATTTATGACTTTGCACCAACCACAGGGTATAAAAAGTCATAAAACATCCATAGAAAGCAGCTTATTTTATTCTTTGCACTTTCACAGCTCCAACCACAGCCAAGGCTCAACATCAACATCCGTGCACAACTCTAAGCTGGAATTTTTTTCGCTGATCCCTCATTCCCACACACACAGTTACACACCCACACCGGTTTTCAGTTTTCCCGTTAAACGGCAGTTTGAGTGTAGGCCTTACTGCTGTTTTGGGGAAAGTAATCTTCTCCCATCTACACCTGCGGCGGAGCAGAGCCCAGAGAGATTTATGGCAGAACACAGAAACACCTGGTGATGATGCTCAGGCCTGTATCTCTCTGGGCATCTACCTCTCGCCCGTTTAGAGAGAATAAAAGCCATTAGCAACACTGATGTGACTATGCACTTATTTAAGCAAAATTTCCTTAGTTTTGTAGCACTTCTATTTGAAAGGAAGCATTCTTTTAACATAAACATAGTCTGAACCTCATTCGGCACACCCACAGACCATCTGATGCGTATTGCAAAAAAAAGGTAGGATGTGAGGTACCAGGGCAGGGTTTTTTGCAAAGCTATTATTTTGAGTTATTCACTCCAGTTTAAAAACACTGGATGATAACTTTACATGTTGGATGCTTTCTCACAGTCTAAGTGGGTGGATTTTGGCCAGAAAATGCTGGTCCACATTTCTAACCAAAAAGTGTTGCAGGACAAGTCAAGGTCTTCTTGAGCAGTTGTCATCTAAAAACAGTCAAAAGTAATGACACTATTTTTTTAAATGAGCATGTAGTATTACAAATCTGTATACATGTCTTTGTTATGAAGAACACAGAGAAAGATATTTGGAAGGATGCTTGTAATCAAACAAACCTTGGAAACCATTGACTACTATTTAATTCCTTTGTTCTGTTAAACCCAAAAGAAAATGTTTTGAAGAATGCAGGAAAGCAAATAGCTCTGGAGCACTTTTGACTCTATTGTAATTTTTCCTACTATGGTAGTCAATGGTGGGCTGGAACTGTTTGGTAACAAGCATTCTTCCAAATATCTTTCTCTATGTTCATCAGAACAAACCAATTCATATTTTGAACAACTCGAGGGTGAGTAAATGATGCCACAATATTTATAAATATGTAAATTTATTTTACAATAAAGATTTCAATGCATGAACAGTTTTCAAATCCTTACTCGAAAAACCCCCCAGCCAAAAATAGTCACAAGTATGAAGGATCTTTTTGAAAGTGTGAACTATTTTTGTGAGTCTTATTTGTTGAAAGTAAATATAAAACAAGCAGCCATGCTGTATAATCATTCTTGATACTATCTATTTTGCACAAAGTGTTGTAGCACATGCACAACTAGTTAATTTCTCTAAAACTGTTCAAAATGAGCCAAGCGTAAATAAGCAAACATTATAATTTGCGGGTTTTGTGAGGGGGTGGGGTTTTCCGATTCTGTCATTGTAAATTTCAAGGCGTTTGAATTTAAGAAACACTCACATAACCTCAGAAACAGCAGTGAATCTATAGAGCCATTCATATCGAAGATGTGTTAAACAGAGCTGGATTACCGTCAGCATTTACCAGTCTAATACCGGGATTAGAGAGATTAGTCAAGAAACACACCCAAGGGTGTCTTGATCTGGAACTCTTTGAGATTTTTTTTGTTCTCTGAGTCATATGTGCAGTAACACAGAAAATTACACCCCACTAAAATAAACCAAGAATTGTGCATGAGCGTGCACCTGACCAAATCCACAGGGAGATTGACGTTTGCACCCTGACCACCAATCAAGGCGTGCAACCGTGAGGTCAAAGTCATTTTCACGAACACACAAATTCCATCAGAGTTAAAAGACTGGAAATGCTAAAGCTCGCAAATCCGAGCCCTGTGAGTCTCCGTGGCCCGAGACTTAGGCCTACTCCTGAGGAAAAGGCTGTCAGTCAAAGACACAGGTGTGTGTTGGCGTGTGGGTGGGTATGTGTGCTTGTGTGTGTTTTAAGAGGCTAGGTACGCAAAACAAACACGGATGTAAACAAAGAGCCATTCTTGTAGTCAAAAAAGAGAAAACGTTCAAACAGTTGAATGGTGTTATATAAATAGTGTTTAATAAAGTTCGCAGGCAACGTTTGTGCAGCTGTTGAAGATTGCGGGCGACGAACAGGTTTCTGTAAACAGCGCCGCTCTCATAAATCGTCTCGACGGTGTGAAAATTCAGATGCTCTGCATTCGTACCATGCTGTTGATGACTGCCGTTTTTGTTCTTGTGGTGATGGATTGTTATTTTCACTGCAATGCTGTAAGAACATTCGATGATTCACGCTCATTATAGCTCGAATGCAGAAGCATTAAAGACAATCTACCCTGTCATTAGAATCATTAGTGGAGTTTGCCCAGGCAAGCGTCACTATACTGTTCCTCATATTTAGGGATTTGGAACAAACCTCTAACCCGGTGTTTTAGACTTGAGTGTAACTCATCCCACACACAGTCTAGTATGCACCCAAGCAACACACTTATACACGATAGCAACCACTGTCTTGTAGAAATGCACTCACAACTAGCCACAGCAGCTGTGAGTGTAGTTTCATATGATTGTTTGGTTTAACCCTATAGTGTTCATGTTTTTAGAATTTAGTATCTGGAATACTTGATTCTGATTGGCTAGTCGCAATATTCCAAGATCTGTTATTTTTCAATAACAACGGCTTAAGCGAATAACACAGGGTCCGGTTAAACGGTCAGTTCCAGTTTACTTAAACAAAAATATATATATAAATATGCCTAAATATGCCTAATTAAAGGGACAGTTTACCCCCCTTTCCCCAAAAATTATTCCCCCTCATTCCAAACATTTTTGTCGTCTTATGACAACAAAAGAATTTTGAAGAACATTGGTACCCAAAAAAACACTGGAGCCCATTTGCTTTACATTGTATGAAAACGAAACCACATTTCTCAAAATGTCTTCTTTTGTGTTACACAGAATAAATGACAGATTTTTTTTGGTGAACTATCCCTTTAATAAAATATATCAGATTGTATTTAAATGATTAAACCAAACTGCATGATCATCTCTTTTGAAATTTTTGATATGCCTTACAACTGAAAAGGCCACATGTTTTCCTCACAGAATGTTTGCATTCATTAAAAATGAGGTAATAAAATAATTCATAGCAATTTTTATTTCCAATAATATATTTATGAGCTAAGTAGCCGTGAAATAAGTGGGAAAATGTAAAGTCATTGTTACAGCAAAATACTTTACAGAAAAATTTCAGGATTTATTCTTGATTACAAACAGATGACTGTACATTAATCCTTGCTTTCCTTAAAGGGGTTATATGTACGACGGCGTTTAAGTGCCACGTAAAAAAAAAAAAGATTTCGAGAATAAAGTCGAAATATTACGAGAATAAAGTCGAAATGTAATGAGAATAAACTCGTAATATTTAAACATTAAACATTGAAACAATGGATGTGGAGGATTTGGTTAAATCCTACTTTAGATTATGATTTAGCAAGGAAATTCTTTGTCTTTTGGCGCATCATCAATGAGTTATAATTAGCAAAAGGACACTACAGCGATCATGTAGGAAACTGAATTTATTCAGAAGAAAAAATCAGACATGAACTAAGAACTAACTCACTGGTCCAGATGAAGTGCTTAAACATAACTTCAACTCTTAAACTACAACTTTCACGTAAACAAAATACGTATTATGACGAGTTTATTCTCGTTACGTTTCGACTTTATTCTTGAAACATTTCGACTTTATTCTTGTAACATTTCGACTTTATTAAAGTAACATTTCGACTTTATTCTCGAAATCTTGGATTTTTTTTATTTTTAACATGGCACTAAAACGCCGTCGTACATATGACACAGCTAAATGAATATTATCGTTTGCTTTAGATATAATGCAATGTGTATACACGATTTAAGGTTCAAAAACTTTGTATTTTTCACATACCGTGCATGTTTGCATCACCTCTTTTCCCCGCCTCTCTGAAACGAATTGATTTTTAACAAAGCTCATCCATCTGAAAAGTGAGGTGTGCTATGATTGGCCAATTAACCAGTGCGTAGTGATTGGTCGAATACTGCAAGAGTGTGAAGGAAATGTAACGCCTCTTACCATACTTTGAACATCAGGTTTCCAAGCAATTGTACGGACAGGAACGCCTACCTTACTTGCGTATACATTGAGGCGGTCTTAGTCAAATCATTTCACGAACTGATGTAGATTTTTGGGGGTGTGGTAACACGAGGCGTTTCAGGCAGGTCTGGGTGAGCATTCGCTTTTAGATAGAATGCATCTTTTGTTCTGACAATTTTTGCAATTTTACGTGTCTAATACATGCATGGACAGAAAAACACGTATTTGCGGCATATGACCCCTTTAATACAGACAAAAAATGTATGAAAATTTATTTGGATTACAAGCAATGATAAACAGCATTTATAGTCAATAGTGTAATTAACCTCTGTTAAGTCACATTTCAGGAGAAAGGTCAACATTTTCTTATACAGCATGCATTAAAATGAGGAAAAAGATATTGGTGAAAAAAATATGTTTATCTTGAATATAAATGTCTGAGGTTAGAAAAACAGTAATTGAACGTGACTAAAATGAAAAAAAAACATCACACAAAGGAATTATATACCACACTATATTGCATATACTTCAAATTGAGCTATGAGATATTGAGATATATAACACTCCAGCATATATCATTCAGTTCATATGGTGATTTCAGTGTATTTGCTTGGTTTTGAAATGCTTCCAAGCTTATTTAAAAAAATATATCTATTATTTCATTTGGCTGAGTCAAAACTCAAGAAGAATTTATTTTTTGTCTTATAATCATTTCTGACCTTGTTATATCGAGACCATATTGAGTGTGTGTGTGTGTGTCTGTCATCTGCAAATAATTTCCTGATGTTTCCCAAACTCTGCCGTAAAGCTGCCTCTTTTCTTTTTAATTACAGATCATCATCAACAGCCAAATCTGGTGGCGGATATTAACGGGCGAGACATAGAAGAGTAATAGGCAGTTTTTCTTTTAATTAAAAGAGCCGCATAAATAATCGGCTAATAATCCACCTGTCAGAGCATATCCACAGTCCTGTTTAATAACAACGACCTGCACAGAGTCAAACAACACACACATGCGCACGCAAACACTGTAATGGATTCCTGCACATCCTCAAGCATCAACGTACATTGTACACACACAAACACACCGCCACACACACACACAATCTGGTTTGTTTGTATACATTGTGGGGACTTTCAATAGACATCATTTTTATAAAGTGCAAAGTGTATATTTTATCTCTGTATATTTTATACTGTAGAAACTGTATTCTATTGCATTTGTACATTTTTAAATAAGCATCATAATCAATTGAGATTGTGGGGACCGCAGAAATGTGTGTGCATAACCATATATTGTGCATTCATATGCAAATGTATTATCCTACTGACCCAGTTGGATATTTGCATATGCTAATAGCATTTTAATAATTGATGGCCGTATAGATACACTTCAGTATGCTGAATCAGCTGGAAAACAGAGACTCCTAGAACTAATTTATCGCAGTCCTTTGTGTCAAATCTTCAAAATCACACAAAAAATTTGTGAGCATGCGAAAATGATAATGAAATTTCTAAACTTACTGGACTAACAGACCAGGGTGTTTTTTTGTTTATTGTCATATGACAGTTATGTCAACAATTGTATCATTTGTTCTTTAGGAGACTAATCTAAGACAAAAAAGATCAACTTAAATTAATGATATGTGTAGAGTTTGGTTCCAAAAGGAGATTTTGATAATATTAAATTAAAATTAAAATCATGTTTTTGTATTGTGCATTCCAATTAATATCAATCAAACTGCAGTTGGTTTATTAAGTCATAATAGCAAAAAAAATACAGCTAACTAACATAATAAACACAATAAAAACATGATAAGAGTATAAAAAACATGATTTTGTTATAGAAAATTTAAACAGAGTTATCTCATTTTGGAACCAAACTCTTCATATGAAAACTCCATTAGGCCTGTAAGAGCTACTATTGGTTCCTACTTGAATCATAAGAAACTTTGAAACTGAAATATATATTGTGATTAACAATTCACAGACCTTGTAATGTGGGAATATCTTTTGCATTATAGTTGCTGTTTGCATTTGAAAGTAGGCTACACAAGGATTTGCCACTTTTTTTAATTTTGCAAGATCATTATGATCACATCTGACCCAAGATCTGCACTTGAGACATTTGTTTGCTACTTTTATGCTAATTTGGAATGCAGAAGAGAAAATGCTGAGTACACGCCCTGAGGATTTTTATAGTGGAAGGTTCCAGGCCACCAACTTTTATTAATGGTGAGAGTTCCATGTTTGTTTATCCTCCCTTGAAGGGGAACGGCTAATTGGAACACCTGCTCTGTTTCCTGCTGAAAAAGTCTGCTCCACCTCTTTTTACCTGTTTCCCATGACCACAGGAGCTGTGTGAGGTGTAGCTGTGGTGACAGTGATGACACACACACTCAGTCAGGCACCTGTACACCTTCACTGCAATACAAACATGCTGCACAACAAATACACATTTGACTTTGTTATGAATTATAACGGCAGAGTTTGCAAAGCGGTTGTAACGTTTTCTTCTCTTCTATTTGCATTTCTTTAAATCTCATCGTTGAAATGATTTTTCACACCTCAGCTTTGCTGTAGGTTAAAACCGGTTCATCCGCTCCGTCCTACCCCAGAATCTGAAACGAATCTGTCAGCGCTTCTCAAACACAGCTGCGTTTCAACAGTAAACTTTCATTTTTAAGTCACTGTGTCCTTCATGGATCATATTTGTACATTGACAACCAGGAGTCATGTGAATGCTGTGCACATGCTCACACATGCACAGTTTATTGTGTGCAGTGTCCCATAAACAGAATAAACTTAATTCACCCAAAACTGGATATGAAACTAATACATTTTTCACTACAATTTGTTGTCCAAAACCTGTATGTGACTCTTCTGTCAAACACAAAATAAAATATTTTGATAAGTTGTTTTGTGTCCAAACACTGGAGGTTAATGGGGTGTCAATAATGTTTGGTTACCAACGTTCTTCAAAATATCTTCTTTTCAAAAAGGTTTGAAATGACATGAGAGTGAGTAAATGATGAAAGAATTTAACTTTTTTGGGTGAGCTATCCCTTTATTAACATCACCAATAACTTCATAATCACATATACTGGATTTTAAGGTACAGACTCAGCTCTGCACATTTAGAGAAGACCCTCCGGGTGGCTGGGTCTCGAAGATGAGGAAAGGATCCCCTCATCTCATGAGGCTCGTAGATGCACAAACCATGTTGCTAAGCTATTGCATCATTATTACATAGCAATATGCAATAATCATAGTCGAAAATAGAGGAAAATCAGCAGGGCTCTGAATTCATCTCAAGGGAATGTGAAATGTACCACGGTTTTGTTGTTTCCCTACGTGGGCAGACTGTGCATTTATGCTCAGGGCCTCACACACACATAAGTGCAGAACCATGTGGCTAATAGAGACATTCGTACCTGACTGGGAGCTGGCAGGGTACATGTCTAGGTGGCGCTGGGAGCCGACTCATGCCTGGCATCATTAGGAGCTGTGCCAAGCCTCTTGGCTGGCAGCCCCAATCTGCTTCACAGTCTGTTTTCTTTTTCTGTCTGTTTCCCTTCGCTCTCTCTTTCAGAATGAATGTGTAAAAAGGCCCGAATTCAAGCTTTTAGAGAGAAAAACACTTGTGTGATTCCCAGCGCAAAGTAATTCACACACCCCCAGGCCGTATGGAATCTGCTCCTGGCATGTTTAAGTTCAAAGTCATAGTTGTACCTATAAACATTCATTACACAAATGTTTTGTGGGGTTAATGTAAATCATGACTTGTTTTCATTTAAGTTAATGGTCTGATAGACATCATTGCAAACATTTGCATGCAGTTGGCAGGTGCTATTATACAAAGTGACTTGGAATGTATTTTAGCACTTTGTGTTTTCTGAGAATCATGTGGCATGCATATAATGTTTAAATATACGTTTATTTAAACTAGATTTTTTTTACTTAATAGGCCTGGCAGTTTAACTGTTTTGGCCATCCATAAATAGTTTGCCCAAAATAAAAAATAATTGATCATTTATTAAAGCATTTATTCACACTCAAACCTGTATTTCTTTCTTTCTTCTGCAGAACACAAAAAAATAATATTTTAAAGAATGTTGGTAACAAACAGCATTGGCCTCCATTGACTTCCATTGTATGGATACAAACCACTGAGAAATTGCACAAAATATCTTCTTTTGTGTTACACAGAAGAAATAAACATATCGTTGTTGTCCTTCTGAAACCTTGTACATGTCCACATTCACAGTTTTTCAAGAAATAGTACTTTTTACATGATTACATACTGTGTTGTCAAAAATGACAAACCCTTTTAAATAATTTTTATTGCGTAGGTAAGATTCTGCCAAACTCAGTAAAAAACATAAAGGATTACTAATAATAATGATTTATGTCATAAAAATGACGAAATATGGAGATACAAGGTTTCAGAAGGACATTACCGATACACATAAGGGTAAAATGTTTTATTGGTCAACCAAACAGATAGCCAAAAAATACTTTGTCTACACCTTTATGAAAAGCACCTACTTTTTCCTTACATAGCTCTATAAAAAAGATAAATATAAAAATTACACACAGCGTTTTCAAGTTCTGTTAAAATCCCTTAAATGCAAAAGTGAAAAGAAAGGAAGTAAAAGCCTCCTCTTTAACAAAAGCACCTTTGAATTCTCAGTCTTCTGACTGTAAACAGAATGAACAAAACAGGCATTAATAATAATAATGGTGATAATAATTTAGAAACCAGGGATACACATATTTTGTCAGGCAATCAGTGCTCCATCTGTGAGTGTGTTAATATTGAAAAGATACTGATGGCAGAAGATGCACTACACCTGCATTGCTAACGAGACAAGAGCCCATAACAAACATCTCTTTTATGTAGAATAGTATTATTTATTAACATCCTGCCTTAAATATTCATCATCAGATAAATGGCTTCCTCTGTTTTGCAGTTTTACTCTCTACAGACCAATAGGAGAGGAGGAAATGAAATACAGAGAGAAAGAGGGAGAGCCACGCTGCACATGTGAACTGAAGAGCAAATCATTCTTTTCATTCTTTTCAAGAGAAAGATCCGAATCACGGTTTTCTGATGTATTATGTAGACGGCTATAAGGAAATTAAAAGTCAAGAGGTTGTTTTTAATTTTTAATTTTAGTGCTTAGGTAAATGTTAAGGCACAAGCAGGCACTCCTCCTGAATAAATAAGGCACATCTCTGAAGTACTGAGGTGTACTAAAAGGCCTGCGTGTACTGCCATCTTAAATTTAGTCAAATGTTTTAGTGAAATGTCAGACAAATGTTAACCATGCTGAAGACCAATATGTTTATAAACATATTCCCGAGTGTTTCAAAGGGCGCACGCAAAAGATGCAAGACAGATAAATATCTTAGACCGTCTGATGAATACCTTGAATTAGACTGAATTGAATTTTGGCTCTTTGTTAATCACATCGCCTAGCTGAGCATCTTGTAAAGGCATGAAGACATAAAAAAGTCAAGGTTTAGGCTCTTTGAAATGTGAGGATGCTTTAAAAGACCTGGAGCTTTACGAGATTTGACTAGTTCTAGTTGTGCGGCTTCATTGTGGCCCCTCTGTACCCATTCCTATCAGTCATTGAAATCAGCAGTCCATTTAACCCTAAAGCACTCTGACTTACATGTTACTGAGAGGGTGGAACATCAAGACAGAGACATGATATTACAAGACCATCACTTAGTGTCAAATAAACACTGGCAGATATTTTAAAGAACGTAAGAACCCCCATTTACTTCCATTTTATGAGCACAAAACCACTGAGACAGTTCTCAAAAGATCTTCTTTTGTGAGTGAAGAAGTCATATACAGGTTTTTAACAATATGAAGGTGGACAAATGATGAGAGAATGTTTATCATTTGAGTGAACTATCCCTTTAAGATCCAGAATGTGTCTGACAACAGCCGACATAAACCAAACAGGGAGGAAATGTGCAGCAATTGCTCCCATTAAATTCGCCTCTGACGATACAATTTTCAATTTAACTTTTTTTTTAAATATTGTTATTTACATTATAAATTACATTGTTCACAGACACTTTTCCGAGCCCCAAAACAACAGATTCTACTGTGAATGTGAATGGAGAAATCCTCTGATCAGGAAATGAGTTACAATGAGCAAACGCCTCATGCCAAGCAATTCTTTGCCCAAGTCTATCATTACCATCACATTCTTTCCCCAGGATGATTCCTCCATTCTTTCGCTCAAGGGACTGAAACGCTTCAGCAAGATCGCGTCGCTGCCGTGCTCACATAGATAAGTCACATACCACGGCCTAAAAAAAGACCATCTCACTCTGTCAGTCGTTCTCTTTCTCTATTGTTAGCAGCTGCACGCCTCACCGCGCTGCAAATTTTCCCTGTCACACTCCAATAAGCCTAATTGTCCAAAATAAATTAGCTAATTTCTAAAGTTCGGGTTTATATGAGGGAGATAAGCGGCTAGCTGATTGATTGGAGGTTTAATTCTTTTTCCTTATATTTTGAGACTGTGTGAGAGAAGGGGCGAGAGTGAGTCTTTTTTTTTTAATGTGTGGATTTATTTTGCCGCTGATATTCCTCCATGCGCATAAAATGGGTTTGGGATCTCAAGTGAGATATTGGGAGTTGCGGGAGGGGATGTCTCAGTGGAGCCGGGACATCTTTTGCATTTCTAATGTGTACATATAGTAAGGGGTAACCATAACCCCAACTATCATTGCTGTCCTTCCGAAACTTTAACTATTTGCAAAACCCAGAAAGGAATATTGAGGGAGACTAATAATAATGATGTGTGACAAAAAAATGACAATATATGGAGACAGGTTTTAGAAGGACAGCAGTGACATGTCTTTATATCAAAAGGTTTGTAAGGTAAGGTGAAATAGGCATGCATAAATGAAACAAAGAAATAAAAGGAATATTAAGGTTTGTTGGGGCAATTGACGTTCATTAAATATGTGATGGAATGTCTTTTTTATGCCCGGCAGTCTTAAAGGGATAGGTCACCCAAAAATGAAAATTCTGTCACCATGTACTCACCCGTTCCAAACCTGTATGTATTTCTTTGTTTTGCTGAACACACAGAAAGAAGTTGGAAAGAATGTCAGATTTCATCCCCCATTAACTGCCATAGGGAAAAAAAAAACTATGGGAGTCAATGGGGGGTGAGACTTGACACTCATCGAGATATCCTCCTGTGTGTTCAGCTGAACAAAGAAATGTATACAGGTTTGAAACAATCTAAGGGTGAGTAAATAATGACAGAATTTTCATTTTTGGGTGAAGTATCACTTTAGTATAATGTTGTGCTTCTCCTGTTTGAGAAAATGTGTAAGTTGAATCTTATGCGCTTGCTTTATATTGTGAGAAATATTTTCTGTTTAACCATGCAAATGTATCTACAGCTCTGAAGACTAGACATGAATTATCTCAACAAAGATACAACACAGCATTTAAACAATATCACCATCTTATAACTGAATCAAGGCCTATGAAGCAAGATAAATTGTATCGGAAACAGACAAACAGCAACATTTCTAATACAGAAATACCTTTACAGATGGTTCATGTCCGCGCACATCTAGTGCGGCAAAGTGAGTGGAGGGCATTTTATTCTCTATGGGAGCTTTTAAACGCAAATTTCACATGCAATTTGAACGCTTTCAGGTCGCTAGGTTGCGATTGGTTGAACAAAAGTGTATCAAATCGACAAAGTATTCATACTCGGGACTTCAGAATGCGCAATTGCAGCTGTAATGTGCAAACACAAAAATTCATAATTTTATTAACCCTGTATTGTAATAAAGGCAACCATGTGGACCCGCTTCTGACACTGATATGAGAAGTGGGACACATCGTGTTGTAGGTGGTCTAGTGAATATCCATATGTGTGTGAGGTGGAAAGGGTGCGACTGTGCCTTTATGGGGGGTTGTGGGGAAATAGGTACTCAGACAACCAGACGCTACAAAGGTCATTTTCATGAATTATTCTGGGCCTGCACCCAGATGCTTGTGCACAGTTATATTTCACGTACCCAATTTGTTTAAGCTGACTCATCATGGCCTCCCATCTGCAGTGCGCTGAAGAGGAGCATCCTGGGATTGAGGAGGTTACAGTAGAACGAGCACATGTCTGTCAGCTCCTCGCCTTCATACACAAAGTGTGACGGAAAGAAAAGCAAGAGTGGGCTTATCATTCTCTTTGACCCGTGCCAGCTGTTGCTCAGTGGTGCGTCGAGGGCAAATCCTCATTCATTTCCTCTCAGTCATACGTCTCAATTTACAGTCTAGTCTTGTGTGCTCAGAAGGGCAAAATGAGGGCTCGCAGACACCGGCATATTGATTTGACCCACTGATCAATTCGGCAGGAAAGACAAAAGAGAACTGCATGACAAATAGTAGTAATGGAGAGACTCTTCATTTAGTCTAGCAGTCGATGAACCACCAGCATTTTTCTTTTGCACGATGAATAGCACCACATTGACAGAAGTCCTGCATTTTCCAGTTCAGCATTCTTAAAGGGTCATATGGAGCGAATAAGTGTTTTTCTGTGTCTTTGGTGTGTTATGAATTGCCCATGCATGTATTAGACACGTAAAATTGTAAAAATGTAAGTGTCGGAACAACTATGCATTCTATCTAAAAGTGAATGCTCAACCAGACCTGCCAGAAACGCCTCGTGTAACCACAACCCCATAAATCTACGTCGGTTCGTGGAATGAGTTGACTAAGACCGCCCAAATGTATACACATGTAAGGTGAGCGTACAGGTCATTAGAATTGCTTTTGAACCTGATGTTCCAAATATGGTAAGAGGCGCTACATTTGTTCACATGCTTGCAGTATTCGACCAATCACTACGCACTGGTTAACTGGCCAATCATAGCACACCTCGCTCTATAGAGCAATGAGCTTTGTAAAAAGCTCAATTCCGTCATAAAAAAAATTCTGTCATCATTTACCCTCTTGTCATTTTAAACCAGTTTGACATTTGACATATTCTGCAGTCCTCAAGAGAAGATATTTTGAAGATTATTGTGAACCGAACAGTGATGGCACCCATTCACTTGCATTGGTTTTGTGTCCATACAATAGAAGTAAATAGGTGCCGGCGGTGTTAAATTAGGATTCTCCTGTTTTTGCCAAGTGGTTGATATCCTTAGGACAACATCATGTTGACCCTGGGACAACATTTAAATCAACCAATCAGATTTCAGAAATAAGTTTACAGTTTATTTTTAATTTAAATTTTTGAACCAGGATTAGGAGCTTCTAGACCATTGTGCTAGATAGCTTTCCTGTAGCTCAGTGGTAAGAGCATTGCGTTAACAACGCAAGGTTGTGGATTCGATCCCAGGGGATTGCAAATACCTATGTAAAATGTATAGGATAAAGCAATGTAAGTCGCATTGGATAAAAGCGTCTGCCAAATGCCTAAATGTAAATGTGTAGATGCTATCAAAAGTGCACAATGTGCACAAACCTTGGCAGACTAGAGCACCACAACTGCTAAAAATGGCATAGAAGGCAGCCAATCAAAATGAATTTGCCAATTTTTCAGATTTGCACTGTGCACCAACAATGTCCTGTACCCTAAAAAAACAGCTAACAGATTCTCCTTCAGCAGTTGTTGCTGTAGCTTTCCAATAATGTCACAAAACATAAAAACATAATTTTTCTTAATTTTCAATCGGGGAATGTTGGAAGGGTAGCACACATTGATGAGTCACACAAAAACACATGCTCATATGCAGACACATACATACTTAAACACAAAGAAACCAAGACCAGCCATCTGCTATTGGCTAAAAGAAGAGTAAATGGAGAAGGAGATGAGAGGACACACACACACACACACACCTCTGCTTTCCTATGTGCATCACTCTGCCACTTTATAGCTGTTACATGTCTCACATAATCTTAAACCCATCAAGTGTCTGAGTGGAGTGTAAAGAGACGAGGGTTTGCCCGTGTGGGACAGCAATTACACACTTTCACACTGGGACTGTTTATGCTTTATTAATGGGTCATTCCTAGAATAAGCTTTTTCTTTATTCATTCTAATCTACATTTCTTTCAGACCAGCCTCAACCAATCCAATGACTCCAGATTTCAATTTGTTATAATAAATTGAGAAAACAGGTAACCGCCCATATTGACATGCCTCAACCCATGACTGCCGTGTCGCAACGATGATGGCATCTCTTTTGAGAGGTGACGTCTCTATTACCCTGATGCATTCTTGAAACGTTCCTGCCACCCCCATCTTAATTTCTACATCAATTGCCTTTGAATCTTTTGTATCTCGTCAACCTTTTGAAACCTCTTGTAAGAAAGACTTGCTTGACCTTGGGTCATGAACTTTAATCTGTTTGATAACTTAATTAAAATTCTATTGATATGAGGTTGCCAAGTGAGAAGACTGACATTCAAATGTTTGTCCCACAGCGGACATCCCTGAGAAAGAAATATTTGATTTTTTTTTATTTTCTCTTTGTTCAAATTAAAGCTCAATTAATTCTCAAATATCAGATTGAAAAAGTTACATTTTGGGGACGTGTATAAAATGGCTAAATATATAAATAATAAACCAAACAAAAATGTATCGAACAAAGCCATCCAGACACAAGACTGCTACAAATAATTTTCACCGGCTGCTGATCTCGTTACGAAGGTTGTCATATTTCTTGTTTTGCCAGTCAACCTTCTAAAGTGAACAATGACTCCACGGTGGGCCTCATCGGCCTCGCACCGAAATCAAGAACAAGCAAAGTGGGTCAATGTTCAAAGACACCAGAAGTCAGGTCCATGTTAGACATGGGCCTGACAGCCCACCTATGGTGCCATGCGGGGGCAACACGGTCAAATTCAGCAGGTTCACACTCCCTGAGCCCTTACCGGGCCGACAGATGGAGAGGCATCCGGTGTTGACAACCAAATGCTCTCATGGTGTTTGCTAGGTCAATGCGGTTGTAGACGCAGATGTGAGCTCTCTTGTGCGTTGACGGCACATTCGTCTCTCATTCTCACCTGGTAGGATAGCAGATCACATGACTGCAGGCTGTGACTAGGAAATACATGTTTTCTTTTAATAAACAGGGCACAGTAAACTGAGAAAGGGGCAGAATTGAAATAAATGACAAAAATCAGTTTTACAAGTTTACAATTTGGACATAAAAGCCAATGACGAGTAACCAAACTAGTCTGCAGGCATCAAACGCAACGTCCTTGTTAGAGAAGATCTCTGTAACCGAATCCACGGGAGACAAGGTTTTCTGCAGGGCATGAGCTGTGCACAGACAGCAGGTGAAATGTCTGCCTCGTGTTCGCCTTCACATGCCATCCACGCCTGGATTTATGAACATGTCATGAGCAGCTGAAACCAAGCAGGTCAGGTTGAAGGTCCAGAACGGACAGAGGGAGGTGTACTGACCACCTGCTGACAGCCACAGATGCACCAGAGAACAATGAGACCGATGAGAAACCACACAACAACCTAAAGGCATGAGGGTACTTTAAAAACAATACATAAAATGCAAAAGTAGATGTACAGAAGATTCATGATCGTTCCTGCCTAAAGTACCATAAGCCCTGTTTAGCAACACTACACAACAACCCCACATTCACTGAAAAAAGCATTCTGTAAAAACAACAGTTTTGTAAATTTGCAGTCTTTTTCTGTCATTTATTTAAAAAATACGTAAAACATTTCTGAAAATAATACAATTAATTTTTGGACATTTTTGGACATTATATTTGAAAAATCTATAGGTAAAAAAACTTTACTGCAGTCAGTTAATTTATAACCCAACGGTTTGTTTTGTCCATATTTTACTCAACTATGGGTTGAAAACAATCCAATTTTTTGGGAGTGTGTCATCCAGTATTTTAAAATCAAGTGAGACCTGAAAACTTAGAAGCAGAGATCTTTAACACCGTCATTGCTTTCAATTCTTAAAATGTTTTTCAATGTAGACATTTGTCACTTTGAAGCAGAAATAAGTTCTTCAGTGTCACAGCTCCTCTGCTGGAGGCGGTTTTAAATGAAGTTCATAATAGCTTTTCTGCCCAGTGAGTCCTAATGGCCCATGTTAGCCACTGGTGTAATAGATAAGTGTCTGAATATTGGTAGATAGGAATTAAATTTGAACAAAGGCAGATTTGTTTTGTTGAGTAGAACATTTCGCTTTGTGTTGAATACTGAATGAAAAATCAAATAATTATCGGCAGTGTTTTGTTTTGTAACTGCTAAAGGTAGGAATTAATGTGATGTTTCTTCCATTCATTGTTACTTTCACAAAATAAATCCACATTAGAAAGAAATAAAAATAAGAAATAGGGTCTGGTATTATAAAAATGTGAAATTGTATGTGGTATTATGTTTGTTTAAAAAGGAATCCTTCATCAAAATATAAGTACAACATCCACTGACTAATAGAAAATAAAAAATACATTCCATCCTTTACTATTAAAGATATCACGTTTCACAATAAAACCATTTCTTTTAAAAACACCAACCTGCCATTACATAATTTATTTCACATTTTTTTTAATATAATTTAAACTGTTAATGTTTTATGATAAACAGTATATCAATGTAATACATATACAAATATAACTGTATTTTGCATAATGGAACAAAAGTTAAAGTGCGTAAAAAAAAGATAGCAGTGTTTATTTTAAATTATGTATTTGTGCCAATCATATTATAATTTTAATTCACGTGCCCTCATAATCTTTCATCAAAAACATTACCTCCTCTACCCTTTAAAGGTGCAGCGTATGAAATGTGGTCTAATCAATCATCACACTCCACCCCTCCCCCTTCCCTTTCAGAGCACTACGGCGGCTCACACAGGACAAAAATGTTGTCATGTTTTCGCTTATTTGCCGAAGGGGATTGCATCATTACGAAACGTGCTCTGTAGACCTGCTTGTCCATTCAGAGCTCTGTAGAAACAGCATGGCCAATTCCATGTAAGGGGACCCACGGAGTATGCAGACAGAAATAGTTCATTCTAAGGTATCAAAACATAACATAATGTCTATTATATTGAATTTCTGTCAATAGATCCTCCAAAAAATTACACACTGGACCTTTAAACCACATCTCTTCATGACATTTGTCTTGGCCTGAGGGTGGGATTATGTTTAATGTTCACTATCCAAGAGCCAGGCTTCCATACTCTTTTAATTTGTTCTAATACCATAAAACGTTTCGCTCAGTTATGCTTCACAATTTGAAACATTTCAACAGCAGCTTCATGATGATTTTAATTATCATATTTATAAATCAGGAGCTCGGATACACCACACAAGTCTAAAAACCGACCAGTCTACCCTTCATAAACACAAATATATCACACAACCCGACAAGAAGATTAAAAATCGACGCTTCATCTCCTTTAACTCTGTGAAAGAACTAGAAGAATTCCAGCCTGGGAAAAAGAGCACAGAATTGACACTCAAAGACGGAAGCCAGCGCTCTTCAGATGAGAGCCCTTTCTCAATCCATTGTGCTGGCTCTGTGTGTGTACGTCCCAGCGTGTATGTGTGTGTTTGGGGGGTCTTTAGGCTGAGGGACAGTGTTTGGCTCACTTGCTGGGAAACAACACTTCAGTCCCACAGCTGCATGCACAAGAGACCTCCAGACTTATGACAGAGAGTTCAATAGAAGAGTGCTGGCAGCCAGAGATATGCTTTCACTGCGGGGATCACACACACTGGCAAGAATGTATTTTCAACTCTCCCTCTCCATCCTATTTTCTCATTCAAGCCTCTCTCGCTCTCTCAGCATCTCTCCGTGCATAAACTTGAATAAACAGCCCTTGCTTTGTGGCTTGTTCCTTCTGTTAATTCTCTCAATGAAATACCATCACTTGGCCTTTTATCGTCGTGGTTACTGAGAATTTACTGAGAACGAGGAGACAATTCTCAATTAATAAAGTCATTCTTTATGGGACTGACATGAAATACATCACTAACGGACAGGTCAGATACACTGAATGTTTCGATCACTTTACACATTTTGAGCATGGTTTTGGAAAATATTTCTGCGTGTGCCTGTGAAAGGTTTCATGTTATTGCTATTCGCTAAATAAATGCGCGTCAAAAATTAAGGGACGTTAAAAATGCAACTCCTGAAATGAAAGATGGGTAATTTGGTTGTTCCATCAGTGTTCCGGTATCATTTAAGCTCTATAATCAAACTGTCTTCATGGCTTAGAGTGAAGAGCTTTGACTGAACAACAATATGCCACTCGTCCACGTACAGATACGCACATGCGGAGCAAAGAGACAGACACTGTCCCTCTAGATGCTTGCAAAAAAAAACAGAAATCTAATTTTAAATTATTTCTCTCTCTCTTTGTCTCTCTCTCTCGCTCTCTCTTTCTTGCTTAGCTTTGCCATTAGAGCCATTTGCATGTAGCTGAGAGGCTATTAGAATTTTAATGAGGCTGACCCTGGAGGCAGGCCTTTACTAGATCCTTAAACACACACACGCACGCACGCACACACATATGCACACACACTCATGATGGGTTATAATTTTTATACTGTACAAATTGTATATTCTATCCTCTCACCCTATCCCTAAACCCAGCCCTCACACAAAGATTTTCTACATTTTAAAATAAAGCTCACAGAAACCAAAAAAGCGTCTCATGAGGTCCACAATTAATGGTATTATTTTGCTATTATTACCATACACTGTAGGGTTTACCAGGACCACACACACACACACACACATACATACAAAGCCCTTAGGCTGGATGGCACACACAAAATCTGCCCCACCCACACACACATTTACACACCCTTGCACCTAACCTTATTATCAATATCACAGTCCCATTAGAAATGGAAATGGAAAGTGTACATGTCACTTTACAGGGGACATGTTCATGTGTATGATATTATTTTCAAAAATGTTTACATTAATTTTCGTCTGAAAAAACATATCACTGCAAAAAAAATTAAACGACATTACAGAACCTTCAAAGTATTTTTTATGTTTAAAGTGGTCTCAAAATTTATATAATTTTCTTTTGCAAGGGCTACACTAATATGGAAGATTTTCTAAAGATCTTTAAACCTTTACAGTATGTGCTATTTATTCATTTTTGAAGCCTCAAGTACTACAATTAATTGGTTGTTGTCGCACAGAGTTGGACGTTTCTTAGTCTTTCGATTTTTGGGAAGATTACTGATACTCAGACATTTGACTCCAATGAGAGGAATCTTATAGCTGACAAAGACACGGACGCTCCGCAAACTGACCCACCAAGACAAAAGTTTATAAAACATCTGACTCAGTACACAACAGCCTGCTTTAACAAGAAGTTGAAGAGTTTTCCATTAAAAGTATTATCGCTTATAAATGTGGAATTCTTTGGTGACTGAATAATTAACACAGTTTTCCGTTATTATAAGCACTGTGGGTGTTACTTCATTAAAGTCGTTTAATTGGACAGCAATTTAATAAAAAGGGTAGCCATGTATCAGTCTAGTATGCGTGTCTAGGTTTTTCATACCTGACAGGTGTAAACCAAGTAACCGTGCTGCAATATGAATGATATGGAATAGAGATATATATGAAATGAAGATGTCTTAGGATTTAATCAAGGAAACAGATCATCCCTAATCTGTAGCATGTGCGTGTGTGCATGTATCCGGTTCACCAGAGCATATGTACATACATGGACGGCTCTCTCTGCGTGAGTAAGCTCTGCTTGCACGTATGGGTGCGAGGGTTTCTGTTTCAGCTCCAGGCAGAGAGATGATTGGCTCCCCCCTGAGGGCTCCTCTCTCCCTGCAGCATGTGGAAAACGTGGCGCGTTGCCAGGATACAAGCCCCTGGTCTGTACTGACAAGTAGACATGAGGAGCAAAGATTAATTATTTACAAGCACACCCCTGTACGCTGTGACGACTTGGCACTTTTCCTGCACTAAATGTCACTATCTATGAAGCCATCAGCCTTATTACTTATTTTATTTTTGTATTCATTCTGACCTCCAAACAGCAGCTTTGTAACAGAATGCTGAATGCTTTGATGCTGGCCGGTTTTACTTTCAATGCCCTTTGTGGTGAAGGAATTTCAGAAATCTGGGTCAGTTACTGCTGCTGCCTCTACCAATAATATTAATAACAATAATAACAACAATAATAGCCTATTAATAATAGTCTAATAATAAGAAAATTAGCATATTAATAAGAATTATTATTATTATGTTCCTTGCTGTTGCAGCTTCTTATTATAATAAGGATGATTCAATAAAAATAATAATTGTTGTTGTTATTATTATTGGTATTATTATTAAACAGAAATTGTATGCATACATTGTTCTTAAATTGTCGTTCCACTCAATGAAATACTTCAGGCCCACCGTTCATATATAATTCATAACTCCTGAGCTCTCTTAGGTAAGAGATGTCCCCTCAGATCCATATTTACCGAGCACATTAAAAAGTTTAACAGTATTTGATGACCTGTTTCCTGCACAGCAGCTGTCTACCAGCAATAAAAAGGCTTCTGGATTACAAATAATGTTGATAATGCACACGCACACACACACACACACACACAGATTGTGGTAACGGCGTCTTCAGTGCTCGCCAGGACGTCTTGTTTCTGTCCTAAAGTGATGGCATCCACGCTCCTGAAGCTCAGTGTAGGCCTTTCCTTTGTTATCCTCTTGCTCGGGGCCCTTAACGCGCACAGTGGTTTATTTGCATTTGCTCTCATACATATTCATGCGAGCCGGGTCAGCTCACGTGTAGGGGAGCGTTTTAATTGGGCTTTGGACGGAGAGGTTCCTGAGTGACAGGTGGAAGAGGAGGCGGAGTCCTGCTGCTTGCGGCATTACTGACCCTGCCCGGGCTGCTTTTCCTTTGTTCGAGTGTGTCTGTGTAAAATTAGAAAAGCTTTCATCTGAGATAATACGTGAAATAATGGAATAGGCCTATCAATTTGCAGCACGTGTCGGACCACTAACATATCTTTATGCAAATTTGTGAAGAAAAAACGCATTATATATATATTATGTATGTATGAATGCATGTAGGTAGGTAGGTAGGTAGTTACTAGATAGGGAGGTAGATAGATAGATAGATCTGAATGATAAATTTTTATGTTCTTTATTTTCAACAATTTTTCTTTTATTAGAATTGTCTTATTGGTTTGACATTTTAATGTCTCATACATCTTAATATCTTATCCGACCTCACATATGAAACAAACAACACAACACTGTCTACAATAATGATACCTCTGACCTATCTATAAGCTTACTGTAAGTGTTTCTATGTATGTCTGCACAGTTAAAAAAGCCCAAAATCGGACTTTAGCGATGTTGTTGGGCAGAGCTACATTGAAAGCATGCGGTGTTGTTCTGATGTGTAATTTGTTATTGTATGTCGGACCTCTTGTCTTCTGATTACTGGCCTCTTGTATTCTGTCAGCCCCCAATTCCCAGCAGAGATGTAATTGCACTGTTCTTGGTGAAGGACATGAGGCAGGGAGAAAAATTCACTGTTTATCAGGTCCTAGATTGTTCTGAATAATTGAAATTCATGTTGTGAGTCTAGTTTCAATAACATAGCAGGGCTGCAATTTGCCGGGGTTTCGTCCCAAGCGCTTATTTTTTGAAATAATAATCACCAGTACTACTCACAATTAGAGGGATTGTGTTGATAATTGCTGAAATTACTGATTGAGCAAACTGGTTCAAAAGTAATGCTTCACAAATTCAGAAACAGGGTTATAAAAAAGTAATATGAATAAAAAATCAATGGGAAGAGCACATGTTTTTTTTAGTGTATATACTGTTTGTGTGTAAGTGTGTATGTGCGTGTGTGTGTGTATGCGTGTGTTTGTGTGTGTGTGTGTGCGTGTGTTTGTGTGTGCATACATGCGTGCGTGTGTGTGCGTGCATGTGTGTTCATGCGTGTACGTCATTTATTTTCTGACCTTTACAGTTACAATTTAATTACATTTGAACTGGTATGCAATAATTTAATAGAAAATTAAAGAAAAATCTAAGAAAACCAAGAATTTTGACCTGTCAGGTTTTCCTGCTTCTAGTTTGCATTGTAATAAAGACTCAAGGTAATTTCATCCGCCGATTTACATTCAAACTCATGCAATCAGTCTCTGATGAAAGAAAAATCTTTAAGGAGCGATTATAGTGATGGAATATTACATTGGTTTTTAAAATCCAATTAACGTCTGAAAGCGTGTGAGTTTTGGACAAATGATGTGTCGTCACAGTATTGTTGAGAAGCACACGGTGCGTGATAATTGGCAGCTGTACAAGAAGACTATGACAGCGTCAGAAACATCTCTCTGCCTCACACTATGATAAAGTGGTGCTCGCAATCTAACCTTTTTGTTGCTTATTATAACTTGTGGTTTTTAGAAACCCTATTGCTGACCACAGTCATATTCCCAATAGATTTGAATTGATTCATGATCTCACTTCCTTCAGACATCCTATTCAGAGCCTCGGTTTAACCTGCTTGACCTCAAAAAGCACAGAATAAAGATTCACCTCAATACTTGTCACCTATATGTGTCTTATTTAGCATATCAAAAATATGTTTATTTTTCATGTGCAATAATATCAGTCTCTAAATGCATTATTATTACTTTCATTTTCACTTATTTTCACTTACATTTTTTTACACATTTTAACTGAATAGATGTGTTTATATTTGTGTATATATGCCTTTTTATGTGCCTTTTTATGTGTTGTGTGTTGTGTGCGTTCATGCCATTCAGTATGCATTTGAGTGCATACTAGCTATTTGGAATTTGAGTGTATCTATACATCTGTGTATATACAACCGGAAAACATTTATTTATATTCAGTATGTAAGTGTTACTGGCACTAGTAACACCATCAGATCATGGAATTGTTTTCTATTGAAACATAGGCCTACTAAAACATGAAGCCTACATCTGAAGAACACCATTTCCGTGTACCGAGCATACACATTTAATGTCACTGTCCTATATTATACATATGACTTTTCTTCAATTAAATGTAATCCTTTCTGTTCCTTTAACCCAGTTAAAATGCAAAATCTCATGTGTATCATCTCTGCAAATTGCTTACACGCATGGAAATGTGAATGAGGTACCATTTAAAAGGAATACATTACTTATGAATTCCGGCACAGCACATAGATGCATCAGCCTTAATATTCTGTGCAAGACAAGTGATAATACGCATGCTTATCATTTACTTTGAGATGTTTGACCTACTTTGAAAGTGTTATAAAGGATGAGGTTTAGAAATATAAATAAGGATTTTTCCCTTATCACCCACACATTAATTTCAGCACAATTAATTCAGCTCATAAGCTTAAGTTTGTCAAACGTAACCCAGAAAATAAGCATCCCTGAGTGTTTGTTTGTAAACGCACACTTGAGCTTAAGCAGACAAAAGGAACTGTACGATGACCTTAAATGAACATAATAAAAGTTTTGATGAAAGAGCACAGAAAACATGAAAGTTGTTATTGCTTGTTTGGCTCGATCGCTTCTCTTCAACTGCCACTTTCATCACGTCATTACAAAGGAAGTTAGCGAGGAAAAACAGCACATCAATAAAAGAATCAGTGGTAAATAACAGCTAATTACTACAGCCTTGCAGTTGTACTCTCTAGTGTTGTGCTGTCAGACTTCAGTGAGCTCACCCCAAGGCACGAAAACTAACATCAAGAATAAAATTTTAATTTCCTAGCAAACACGAGCACAAAAGTTTTGTTTAGAGACACTGGAACTCATGGCACCATTTTGAGGAAATGCATTTTCTATTTGTTAGAAATGTGTTACAAAAAATATATTTTTAATGTATGACCCAGAATGACCACAACTGTTTTTACAGATGGGGAGTATATTATTTATATACTTTAACGTACTAATACAGTATATAATCTACTAAAATATTTAATATACAAGTTAGGTTGTTTCAAATTTGTTAGATTTCATCCTGAACTGTGTACTGCATATATAAATATTTCTAAATACGAATATTTTGATTGAACCCTTTGTTCCTGTACTTCTTTTACAGGCTTGGGACATTATTGTTATTATTTGATCCGTCATAAATATAGTAAAATTATTGTCAATTATATGTTTTTGCTACAAAAAAAGCGCTTTTAATTATTTTCATTATTATTTTTTTAGAAATGTTTTAATAAATGTTCCAGTTCACCAGGCACATGTTGACATTGCGACCGACTTTATGGGGGAAAATTGTCAAGGTCAACACAAAATCTATAAAAGTCATAATAAGTAATATGTTTATATCATTTAAAACACATGACATGATTGCTCTGTAAAAGAGATAGTTTTTCCAAAAACGAAATTTCTGTCATCTTTTGTTCTTGTTCTTTCAAACCTGAATGTTTTTTTCTTCTGCAGAACACAAAAGAAGATCATTTAAGAACATAGGTAACCGAACCACGGTGCTACCCTTTGACATGCATTAGTTTGGTGTCAACAGAATAGAATACGATAGAAGTCAATAGGGTCCAATGTTTTTCGGTTACCAATATTCTTCAAACGTCTTCTTTGTGTTCTGCTGAAGAAAGAAAGCTATACCGGTTTGAAAAGAAAAGAGGGTCCAGGTACTGATGACAGAATTATCACTTTACCACTGATCAACCATTCAGTTAAAATCTATATAGTGAACACTGAGTGTATTCCAGTACATATCAACATCTCATTCACAGTGTCATAAAACATAAAAGTGTAATTATCTGCCATTTCACTGTTTATTACAACGTAATGACATTGTGGCAACTCTCAGGAATCTCTCTGCTTTAAAGTGTTTCTCTCTAAATGGAGAAAATAGGCTTTTTGGCTCACACCCACAGCATTGATATGAGCACTGAATCAATGTCCCGGTCCACAGCTATAATGGAGAGGAAACAGGCGAGAGTGGGGAACAAGGGCGTAAACAGAAACCAGCCCAGGACTGCATTAGCATACTCCCAAACAGGCTGTTAGCTGAAGAGGGTTTTAATTAGCTATTTTCCCGCTAGCAAATGAGGAAATTATCGACCGAGCAAAACAAGCCAGAGACAACTGGCCTGCCACCAATAAATACATGGGCTGGTACACACGCACACACACAGATACACATACCCATGCATTTAACACAGGCCTACGGCAGGCCTCCACATGCATTTTATTGACACATTCACACATATAATCATAATAAACAACTTTTGAAGTCTCCGTCTGTTATTCTCTCTAAACTACGATGGCTATTGCACAAACACAGTTTGGCAGCAGACTAGTTTCAGCCTGTTTATTAGCAAACACAGCCTCTTGTTGTATCAAGACTTATTAGAAGCCTGTGTTGGTTATAATTGCATCCAAGTCATGCTTGCTTACCTCAGAGGTGGTGTTAATATTTAAATGAAAGGCCTACGCTTGCCCTGCGGTCTGCTGAGGAAGTAAAACGTCTCTTCGTTTCTTTAGTCCTGAGACTGGAAGCCTCTCACTAATATTTCTTCTCAGCTGGTGTCACTGCAGCAAAAAATATTAATAAGAGACCTGCGGCATTCTGCGGATGCAGACCAGTGGTTACCACAGCTCCTTCTCCACAGGAAGTGACTCACAGAAGTCAAGGTTTGATTGGTTAGCTTCAACAATTAGCCCCTGCTGTTTGTTACCATAACTACATCTTATGAATGTATTCAAAGCTTTTATTTCACATTTTATGAACGTTTATTGCGGGTGGGACAGGTGGGACATGTCCCCACCACTTTTTGGAAGAAATTAAGAAATGCTTGAGGAACGTTTGTATTGTTGTATACGGGACCGCCCACTATTATGAAAAATATTCCCGACGAGTTATTACAGAAACTTCATTAAAGGATTGTTTCTGTCGTTTTTGTCCTCACCACTTTTCAAAACAAAGTCACGCCACTGCATTAAAAAAAATATTAGTTCATTTAAACACAGCGTTGGGTCAAAAATGGACAAACCCAAATTCTGAGTTAAATTGACCCACAAAATGTTTATATTTGACCCAACAATGGATTTAAACAACCCAACATGATGACTCACAACCCAACCGTTGGGTTTGTCCATTTAGAGATAAAACGTAAGATTACCGAATAAACTGGTAAAGATAAAACGTGTGCCAATATTAAAATAAAAATGCAAAAATTACTTGAATTTAATATTTTGCATTAGTACGTGTTTTAACAGTTTTTTAGAACGGAAAGTATGTGAAATCTTTCATTATTTTCCATTTTTCCTGCCATTTGTTCTTACGGAGCACATAGTTAGACTGTCATTTTCCTGTTGCGCCAAAGTGAATAGTCTCATGACATTTTAGGCTCAAGTGATTGCCTAAAATGCTACATCTAAAGCTAAATGAACACACTCTTATGTACCTAACTGATCATAAAGATGTCATCGCGAACTTAGAATAAGAAGCATTTTTTTCTCAGAAATGTTCTGCAGAGCATCTTACACAGACACTGTTATAAAGTCCTTGCTGTAAATCTTCCAGCCAGCTAACTACTGACACACACTGCAGAGCTGCTATTCAGCCACCTTGCAAGACCCAGAAATTTCCGAAAGGAAAACACAGCACTTCATTCCAATGAGACCTCGTCATGTTTAATATTTCACAACCTTTCTTTCCCCTCCACCGATCCTGAAAATCTTTGTCTTGTTTCTGTCTTCCTGTGTCTTAAGGGAGGCTTTTTCTGGCATGGTATCAAGGAGGACGAGAGAGAGAGATATACGAGAGCTCCATCAGTAATTGGAGAATTGGCTGGTACTGCAAGGACTGAGAGAACATAAGCAAGGCCTTTACTTCTCTGTGCCTCCCATCAGCACTGACCTACAAACCGCCCGACTTTCCCTCCCTGGACACCAGCCAGGGTTCACCTGCTTCTCTTCATTCCTCCCTCACCTCTTCCATCTTTGAGAGGCTGTGACTTATCAGAGGGGGTTTAGGAAAGGCAGAGGAGTGCTGTGGCGCCAACTCGCTCGAAGGAATTCACAGAAGGTGGATTAGTATAGTTACAAGTGCGTTGGCTTTTATTTGCCATAGATGAATAGTTTACCATTTAAAGGAGGCGAAACTATTTTTTTAGAAAGGAGATTTCAAGGTTGGACTCAAGTAAGAGATATTTGAATAATACTTCTATGAATCACATCTGAATTACGAATTAAAAGCAATATAAAACAAGGGAAAGGCTTTTAATGTGGCTTCAGGGTTGTTGTATACCACGTTCTTGAAATCTTCACACAACAGAATGTACATGTGCCCTCTCCTTCTCTTTCTTTCTGTCTCAGCACAGTTTTAATTAGCAGAGGCAGACAGGAGAGAGAGGAGCAGCAGAGCTTCTATTAGCACGGAGGAGAGATACAAAGGAAAAGGACGAGAGAGGAATGGAGGAATAGAAAGAGAGTGAACTGCCGCTGTGCTTCCCCTGGTCAATTAGTGTTTCCAGAGAGAGAGAGAGAGAGAGAGAGAGTCAGAGAGAGAGAGAAAGGCAGAAAGAGTATTGACTGTGGACTGAGCGCTGGTGAGAGAGAGGCAGGCATATCGGCCCCATAACTATCTCCTGCATTTTAATTAGCTTAGTGAACAGTCCTCCACGGGATACTCCACATACCGACCCATCACCATGACAGCCAAAGAACAGCGTTTCGGGTAGCCAGACACGGCAGGAATATTTAGCTAACAAATTCAGTGCCAGGCTAAGCGTCTGACTTCATCTTAAGATGGTGTTTGTCCATCCAGTTAATGACCTATAGGAATAAAAGGAATCCAGACTGTTTCACAAGTCTCCAAAAGCATCATTGTACAGCGTTAGAAAGGAAGTCATATAGCAACCGAACACTAAACTAAACAACTTCTAAACGACTAAACGACTTCTGTATTGACATCATTGGTTTGGTCCAAATGTCATGTTTATATCTTTATCATGCGGTCATGGTAAAAAAGTTGTTTTAAATTTTAAAAATGGACTTTTGTGAAGAAACCTTTCCCAGAGGAAATGTTTTTTGCTCATGATCTTTAAGACGTTTGGTTGCAAGTGGGTTGAGTTTTTGTGTCATTTGTGTAACAACTTTGATTCAGATGCCTATCCTAAAATGGCTCTTTAGATACATTTTGGATGAGAAATGTTTAGTTGATATGAAAATTGTTCAATAGAATTACCTTTAATTGCAGACATGGCAAATTTAAACTGTTTCATGACATTATTGAAACCTCTTATGAAACTCTTGTGGAGACATGTATGATATTCCTGGGCTTTTTCTCAGGAGGAAAATCTGAGATGTATAAGACTTTCAGGATTTTTACGCATTCTCATTGCTGGAAATACACATGTAAAACTACATAGGAAGAGTACTCAAAAATAAAATTCTGTCAGTATTTACTCATCCGTATGACTTCATCTGTAGAACAAAACACTGTAGGAAATGTTGCTCTACATATGTAGTTGCCAGTAACGCTGCAGTTAAAAAAAACGAATGATAAACGAACATTTAACATTAACAAGTCTTTATCTTTACAGAAAAAAACTATAAAATAACAGCCTCGTGCAAAGCAATCTGGGAAACAGAAATTCTCATCAACCTTTTTCTGTTTTTTTTATCTTCAAAATTTGGTTCCCAGAATGCTTTGCATGAGGCTGTTATTTTATAGTTTTTTTCTGTAAAGATAAAGACTTGATAATGTTAATTTATCTTTGAAACAAATTGTTGCCAGTAAATGATAATTATAAAGAACCTTTAACATCTGAAGAACCTTTCTATTTCACAAAAGGTTCTTTGGCGGTTCTTCACATTATAAAAAGTAAGACAGAGTTGGTTCTTTGAAGAACCTTTGATTGAATGGTTCTTTGTGGAACCTATGGCGTCGCTGTGAAGAACCCACCATTATTTTGAACAGTATAGATCTTTTGTTGTCTGTATTTTATTCACTTTAAATCTCTTTTTAAATGCAAATCATGATTTTAACCATTCAAATAAAATAAAGCAAAAATGAAGCATATTTTCATAATTCATTTCAGTATTTATACTTCTTATTCTGGAATTGTACTTTATCAATTGACACGTGTTTCAGCAGATTTGGAAACTGACAACAGGCAGGCGGAATAAAAACGTCTATTATTCAGCCAATCACGTGAAGTTACAATATTGGCCGATATAAAAATCTAAGGGAAGTACATTTATTAAATCTCCCCTCTCTGCGTCGCTCTTTTAAGAAAACCGTTCCATTTTCTTAACCTATTTACAAAAACAGTCCCAGTGGATCATTGAATCCAATTCTCTTTTGTTCTCTTCTTCTCTTCTCGTCGCAGGTGTGTCAGGTGGTACCTGTCAGACAGCGTCCCACTGTTAGTCCTGTCTTTCTCATTTCCGTGCTTTGCAGCTTCCGCATTAATCACAGCTCTGTCACTTCTCTCACCCGTCGTCATTTGTTTCCGTCCCTATCTCCTCCTTTGCCACAAATCACTGCTAATTGGGTTCTCCTGGTTTGTGCTCCTGGAGCGGAGCGCTGTATCTCCTCTCTGCAGAGATCTTTAAGCTGGGCTGTGTGTTGACGGTTAAGGTGTGTGTGCAGGTTTTAATGGCGATGACTGCAGGCGGGGCGGATCATTAAGTGATGTGTTTAATTAGAGATGGTCATAGCAGATAGTGGGATCAATGTGAAATCATTATCATGTGGGAATTAGTTTTAAGACGTTTTCAGGTTTTCAACATGCAGTTCTCTGAATCAAAATGTGCACTGCAAAAAATGTTTATAGATCAGAGGAATCCAAATCTACGCAAGTTTGATTTCACACGTCTTTGTCTGCTGAAATGTGTCAAAGTGAATTTAGGATTCATTTTGATTCTTGCCACAAGGGGCGCTACTGTTGTAGGTCAACTACAATACGTTCACATCACATGTAAAAGAAAAATGTTTGTTTATTATAGTTAAATTATAAATATAAATGGGCATACAACATATTCATTTATAAGATAAATATTTTTGATCACAGAATCAGCGTTCAACAAATTCTGGCCTATTGTCCGCATGTAAAACCACAGTCTGGAGTGGTCCTGAAGGTCAGAGGCTATGTGCATACATTATGGCTTTTGGCCTCTATCCTACAGAAACCCTTTGGATTAAACTCACCAGCTCCAGATGGCACGGAGTCTTTTACTAAAGACCCCACTGTGAGGGCCATAGCCTCAAGCATCTTTAGAGGGAGATTTACCAACATCAACATACGCCATTATAGGCATTCCATCAGAGATACACAAAATGCTGTCTGATAAAAAAATAATCATGTATTTCAGTAATGAAGTAAGAGAGGCTAAAGGGCGTGGCTAGATGTGCAGCACCTTAAGCTTTAATAACAACATGATACAAATATTAAAGGCAAATTTTCAGTCACTTTAACAAATCTATCCTCCAATTAAACTGTACAAAATGTTCAGCAAACTACACTTAAAATCCTGTAAATACAGTAAAATAACAGTTTTGAAACTTAAAATTACACGGCTTTCATGTTTTTCTTATAAATAAGCATTTTCTCTGTATTTGACATTTTTGACCATATTTCAAAAATATAAGTGAAATCTAAATGAAAAAATGGTCACAAAATGCGAAAAAATTATGGGCTGATTTCAGTTTACCCTTTCATACAAGAATTATGATAACAACCATGAAAGGGTTTTCTCATAATTTTTTACATATTTACATATATGTCCCTGTAGTTCAGGGGTCGGCAAGTAAGTTTGGGAGTTAGGTATTTTAACCCCGCCAGCGTTTCTATAGCATAATTGCTGGAATTCCAGATTTTTTTAACCTTTAGTGTAAATTATTTTGAAAAAGACAAAGGCAGATGCAAAAATGTAAACATCACACAGCAGTTCAGTCTCAAAAACTAGTTAAATATAATCTCTGATGACTGCAATTGTGTTAATATACTTTTCGCAGAGCCTCCTGAGATTTAGAGGTATTGACCATGCGATCAATCGTCACAATAGTGATTGATTTTGTAAAGCTCCAGCTGTACAATACAGAATAAGCTGAAAGCACTATATGATAGGAAACACCTTTACACCTATAAAAGCTGTGGCCAAAACAGCAAAAAATTATGTTTTGATTTTCAAATTCAGAGATTTAACACTGAAAAAAGTGAGACCTTTCCACTTTGACAATGTTAACACTGCAATACTATTATGTGGATTCAGACAGACATTTTGTGTAACTTTAATCTTACTCTAACATATCTCGACCATATGCTTTGAATGTTCCAGTACAACATCAACCCACCCGACTGAACAGCAAATCTTGCTTTGTTTTCCTCAAGCTCAACATTCCTCCCAGCGTTCCTAAGTCGGCCAGTAATTGAGTGCATTGCGGTGCACAAATATAAGCCCTCTCTCGCTTCCCAGACTCGACGCTGCTTATTTTCCCTCTCGCTGTCCTCAGCAGCATCTGAGGGTGATAAATTATTTACACAGGGTATGGATCTACAAGCACTCAATCTACTGCAGTCACTCAGGCATATTGCCCCGGGGAGAAGAGTGTGGCCAGGCATTTTACGAAAGAGCAAGCAAGCGTGGCGATAATGCACCGGGCCGATAAAGGTCAGCAGCCCCCTCTGGGTCTCCTGTGATATTTTCATTATTGAGGGAAAGAGGCGTCTGTGCAGCGGCTCTGCTGCATTGCTGTAGGACTGCAGGATGGACTGTGAAATCACACTGCAAGGGAATAAAGGCATGACAAAGGAGTGTTGTGACACAGGTCGAAGAGAACTGACGAGAAGAAACATAGTTTTGGTAGAAGGAGCATGTGAAAAACAGAAACATAGTAGGGTGGGGTGGAGTGGAGGAATGAAAAAGGAATAAGATGAAAGAGAAGGAGAGAGACAGATCAAACTGTACTCCTGTGCTAAATTTCAGGCTTTGATGTCATGCAAAAATCAACCCTGTAAAATGTTTGTAATGTCAAATGTACTGGTTTTATAAGAGTAATTGAAAATGACTGAATCAACATTTTATAGATTTTACATTATTTGTAAATTAATTTGTAAAACAAAACATTGTGTTAAGAACAAAGCACTATAGGTCATTTTCTATCACTACACTTCAATTCACAGTAAAACAACAAGAAAAGTGTAATATGGTCCTTGTCACCATTAATGTGATTAGAGTATAACTGCACGTTTTCGATGCTTTTACATACTCCCCCACACAGTTTTTCATCTGGATGAGGTCAAAGATCTCTTCCACTAAATTATCTCTTACAGAAGTGTTTCCATTAGAAAAATCACACAAGTGCTGATGTAAAAATATATTTAGTCACAATTTTGATGATTTCGTTTATTGTGTCTTCTGTTTGACTGTCCCTGAACTGTCACTGGTAACTGGTGGATTTTTAGATTCTAATAGGCTTTTCTTTTTGTCAGCATTGCTTTTATATCCAGCCTAAGAGCTTTGAAAACGGTTCCTGAAAGAGGTTTGTTTTTATCTTAATATCAATTGAAGAGTCTATGCCAGATGAGGCCCCTGCTTACCTCAAACATGCCATGAAAGGCCTCGCACAAGCAAAGACCGCCGTAGGTTTCCTATGAGAGCATCTTTTAAAGCTTTTTATGGCATGAGGGCTCTCTGCCATTCCCTCTTAAGTGTACATGAGATGTTTTTACAAGATGTTCAGTGTCCCATTAGCCAATTATTGAAAACCATGATAAACAATTGGTCCACATTGATATCAAATTCGGGCAGCGCATGTAATGGTATTTATCATTTAAAGAATTTACACAAATTAGAACAATAGTTCCATTATAAATATTTCACTTTGTATTAAAAGACTTTATATAATTAACATATACAAGGGGTCATATGACATGGCTAAAACAAATATTATCGTTTGTTTTGGATGTCATGCAATGTGTATACATGATTTAAGGTAAAAAAAACCCGCTGTATTTTCCACATACGCATGTTTGTATTTCCACTATGCCCCGCCTCTCTGAAACGCACACATTTTAAGCAAAGCTCATCGCTCTGAATAGCGAGGTGTGCTATTATTGGCCAGTTAACCAGTGCGTAGTGATTGGTCGAATACTGCAAGCATGTGACGGAAATGAAGTTCTCTTACCATATTTGGAAAATCAGGTTCCAAAGCAATTGTACTGACCTGTACGCCCACCTTACTTGCGTATACATTTGGGCAGTCTTAGTCAAATCATTCTACGAACTGACGTACATTTGTGGGGTTGTGGATACACAAAGCGTTTCAGGCAGGTCTGGGTGAGCATTTGCTTTTAGATAGAACAGATAGAATTTTTGTAATTTAATGTGTCTAATACATGCTTGGGCAACACACCAAAGACACAGAAAAACACGTATTCGCTCCATATGAACCCTTTAACATACATATTTTTAATGTTTATACTTGAAAGTAGTACACTTTAAATATTAAAGAAAAAGCCAAATTCTAATGAAACATTTGTCCTAATAACATCTAGAAATGCAAACATGTGTGTTTATTAGAAATGAATAGCACAAGCTTGTGTATAAAATCTAAAGAAAACAACAGAATCTTTGATTATTTAGGTAAAGCGTCTTTGTTTATTTAGGTTTAGTGGTTGAATCTGCTTGGAAGTTCAGTATTGCACTGAATCGCACAGAGAACGTCAGTCAACCCAACCAGCAGAGACCCAAGACTTCATTGCTTATGCAACAGATAACATTCATTTAATGGAATTTTTCATTCTTTTGAAATGACTTCCCTACCCAAGTGTGATCCACATCCCTTTACTATTAAACATTAAATGGATTTATCACTCTACAGCCATTTAATGACTAATGTTCAATTCGTTTGCAGCTGAATTACACAAATGCAGAAGTCTGATGCCGAATTAGATTATTTTGAACTCAAGTCTTTGTGCCATTTTAAAATTACAATCACGAAGTTAAACAGAATCTGGGAATATGAAATTGCGGATGAATATTAGGACTTGACTTGTGCCTGAAGCGAACACGACGCTCCAGAGGTATACACAATGAAACACAATGCAGGCGGAATTAAAGTCAGGCGAGGTCATCACCTCTGCCGTGAGAGGCATATCAATAGGGCTGTTAGTCAGAAAATGTAGATTGGTCAAAAGGAAATGTAGAAATGCATGTTGAAAAATGAAATGTACAATTATACCAAATTAAAAAGTGTTCTATGTATATATTACAGTACACTACACACACTGTATCCAAACCCCAATTTATTTTGTGATTTGTAGATGCAGTGAGACAGTAAGTCTCTTGGAAAAATCTTTCAGGATTGTGGGCACTCATTATCAAAACAAGCAAATTATACAGACCCACAAGAAAACATATGTTTACATTAACTATAGGGTTGCTTAAATAAAATGTAATTTTAATCACACATTCTTTCTTGTTTAAAAGACAGAGTGGCTTTTTTGGGGTAGCATCATTTAAACAATGACAAAAGTTCTGGCACTAACCTTGGAAATGATACTATGAGAAAGTTCTAGATTTTCATGATTTCATGATATTTCCCTCATGTCAAACTCTCTCACATGTTCTGCCTTTATGTTTACCTCAGCATCCTCGGGAAACGTCTCAAATCACTATTGACCTGGCTTGCTGTTTTTGCACTGACTTTAGATAAAGTAGGCTACAACAAAGTTAAAATATAAAAAAAACGGAAATACACAAAAAACAAGGAGAAAAAACAACATCCTTTATTTTGCCTCTATTTTCAATAAAAATCAGCATTATTGTACTTAAATTTGTCAGAATAATATATATTCTGAGGTTTGTTGTTTGGTAATGCTAAGGCTATAATGCCTGACTTTGATATTTTTATTTGTTCTTGTTTAAGCAGCTCTAAAAGGGCAAAATTAAAAAATGGGTTTTTATCTTGAATTTATAACATCTTTGTTTATTGTCTGTTGTCTTAAAACATTTTTTAAATATATTGTATTACAGTCAGCGGTGCATGATTTATTGTATCAATGTAATGTAATTAAATTAAATGTAAAAAAATACATAACTGTAGGGCTACGTTTTCTGTATATGTCATTATTTCTGTATTTTTATTCAGATTATATATTTTTTGTTTATTCTTGCTTGTTGGTATTATTTGTGCACCGTAAGCTTCATCACCAGGACGAATTCCTTGTCTGTGATAAAGTACCTGTCCACCTCATTATATACAGTTTATATACAGCCCACAATATATAGTTTGACTTATTTGTTTTCTCAAACTCACTTTATATTGAACTGTTCCAGTCACTGCATTTTAAACAAATACTGAATTACTGGAATAAGGACACTTTTTTCAAACAAGCGTCATGTTGACAACTGAGCACATGCATCTGTAAGCCGTGTGCTCTCTGTTTGCTTTGCTATCATCTTGGCATTGTGATTGACGGGTCCACGTCGCTGTCTCCTGTCAGTCAATATGACGAGCAAGTAAAAAGACTGTGGTGGTGTCACTCAAAAAGAAGAGAGCTGGACACGCACACAAAAGACTGTGGGGTAGAATGAAGGACATGCCTGATACTAGTGGGCGAATCAGAGCGATACGAGACATATCTGTTGTCATCCGCTGTCCTCTGACTTTCCCATCGAGGGAAAGAGATCCACCTGACCTTGTCCTCAGAGGAAAAAAGGCATGAAGCAATCTTCCACAAAGCCTTGTCTCGAGAGACACGGGTTCCCGCTATTAAACGAGGAATAAAAAGCAAAGCCCCTGGCAATTTCAAGTCAGCTGGTACATTCTCTCTTCAAGGAAAGCAAGACGGGTCTTTGCTGGCGATGTTTTGCGCTGTAATTTTCTTTTAACTCGCCACGCTCGCCTTTCACAACAAGCTCATTAAAACCGCGCATCAGCTGACATTTTAGCCCTCTCGGTTGCTCTCTAGTTGTGGATCATTAGTTAGCATCGTGCAGCTCCGAGGAAGAACGCATCTTTGAGATTTGTGTGCGTGAGTGTGCGCGCGTTCGTGTGGTTTGATGAGCGTGTCACTCCCTCACCCCCAAAGATGTCTCATTAAGAGTTCAGTAGAAGCACCTCTCTGCCCCCATCCCTCGTTCCCTCCCTCCGTGCTCATTCCCTCTCTTTTCGTCTGCTAATTAGCTGGCATTTTCGCCTCTTCTGTGTGTCCCCAGTTACATCTGAGAAGGGGACGGATATGATTTTTCTTTAACCCAAAGGCCAACTTAATCAGCTGAATTAATGACTTTATTACCCAGACTGCCCTGGGCAATGCAGCATGTTTCTGCTGTACCCCACATTCTCTCTCGCGCGTGCCTCCTTTTCACACCAGCACCAGGATCTTCAGAGATTCAGAACACAAAGCAGGGAGAGGATAAAAGATGGACCTGAAAGATGGGGAGAGGTAGAGGATGCCGGTGAAGATACCAGAGCGCACGTTCTTTGCTTTGATTGTGAAAATGAAAATCTTGATTTTGTTCTCAAAGGGTCATGGACACTGGAGTGCAACTTGATTATCGTAAACATATAAAGAGATAAACAGATGTTGTTGCCTCATACTATTTATTTAAAGGACGTGGATATTTTGTGTATAAATCATAATCAAAATGAAGTTTAAAGACATTAAGTGCCTCAATACTTAAAGCAAATTTCCAATGTCTCATATTTGAAAACATTGGCAAGATATTTGCACACTTGGGGTTAATTATTCACACCATTTTGTGAAACAGATGTTCAAAAATGTTCAATATACTGTATCCGAGAATGTATTATCAAAACATTGTTTTCACACACATTCAATAATTGCTTTTGTTTTTAATAATGACAAACAAACACGTATGTATTTGTTTCATCACAAAAGTGGAAGGGTTCTCTTGAATTAGATAACTGAAGCCGTTTTATCTTTTATGCTTTTGTACTCTGAAGTGTCTAATTTGCAATGTATGTAATTGGATAAATGCTGGATAATTACAAACAGGCGCATTTGTTTGTGTAAATATTGATGTTTTTGTAAATAATCACGTGAATGAACTATAGAGCAAAAAATACGAGGCAAAATTCAAGATCTCCATTTGATTTCTAGGTTTATATAAATGCAAATCTGAATTCCAAGCAGTTTAGAGATACTGAGCTCATTTTACGTTCGGTTTCACCTAAAAAAAGCACCAAAAATGTCCAAAATATACACAACGTAAAGAAAAAACATCACATACTGTAAACAATTGTCACAGAATAAGAATATGTGAATAACTTGATTTTGACAAAAATGCCAGATAGAACCTTTTGATTCCAAGGCGACGATATTTAGACTACATTTCATTAACATCATAAAAAATACTCACATGCAACTGTTTTTTTATTCAAGAAAACTTAAAAAAATACAAAATAATCTGTATAAATCAGTAACTGTTGCACATCACAAAAATCTATTTGTTTACAACAAAAGCCTGACAAGGGGTGAAATGGCAAACTTCTCTGACAATCAACAGCCACTTCAGTCAGTGTTAATGGCATATGAGTGTTTTTGTCAGGTCTGGTGAGATAATGTACCATCGCCTGTCCCTACAGACCCATTAGAAATTTACACCTGCAGTTCAAGACATTTCATATGCACTGAAGACAATTCTTGTTTTCCTGCATCAAACACTTCCTCTCTCAGACAGGAAATGTGATTAGAAGCGAAGGTAGATTTCAGTCAAATAGGAAATTCATTAACCTAATACACACTTTCCACAACTCCTACCCCCACTGTCACAGGCACATTCTGCAAATAGGCTACCGGATACAGACAATTTTAATGAGAGATGGCAAAATCAGATATAATTGGACACCTTTTCACACTTCCACACAGTTCTCAACTTTGTGAAGTGAAGTACACAGCAAGGCGTATAATGAAGTAATATTTTTAATGCATTTTTATGAGCATGTTCTGGGATGCAGTACTTTGTTACTATGAATCTGTTGTTGCGTGCCAAAGAAAATTACAACCTTGAGAAATGTGGCATGATCGTAAACACATACAAGGCCTCCAACGACAATACAGCTCGTAATGCTGTTATTTGAAGTATCAAAATTTAATTAATAACCATTAATTGGTAATTAATTAACCCACAATGTGCCCTTACTCCTTTGTTGTATTTCGTCTCCATCTGGTGGACAGTAGTAAAATTACATGTAAAACATTTCAAGATTAATCATTAAAAGGACAGCGGGGATGTAACCTTGATTTTAACATAATTTGAAGCTTTGGAAAAAATATGAGATCACCTGTTTGATTTAAAATTAAACTGTAAACATCAAGAAAAGCTTTAATTTGGGAAATAACCCTGGTATAAACGGGATTATCCACGGTTTCTCATCCTTTAATGCACTTCGCGGAGGCAACAGCTCTGCGCTTCGCGTCGGGACTCGGGTGGTTCTTCGCCTCCGCGTGGAGCCGTGGATTATCCCTCATTTAGCACTCCAGTTTTAATACGGGAAACTGCGACTATAGAACCATGTTTGTGTACAAACTCTGGCAGCGGGACATTAAACATGAAGTCTTTGTCCGAACTTGCAGAATGTAGTTTCGCGAGATAACGCAAAAGTTTAAAAAAAAATTTTCACTTCCCTCTCATATTTTTTTCCAACACCATGTCCCAGAAAAAGTGCTTCCTAGCATTTCGCCTATCTTACTTTGTGTTCTTTACTTCCGGTCGACAACCGGAAAGAACCAACAACAGTTGAGTAGTTTTATTATCCAGCAATATTCCATACTGTTGTTGCATGAGGGAGGATTAAAGTTTTTGTTCACAATTCTGCAGGTTTAAAGTTTTATTTCTTTTGGCATGCTGCCATCTACTGGTCGAAGTAGAACTTTAAAAATATTCGGTCTTCATAATTTTTCACCTTATTGCCTAAACAATATAACAACAGCTAATGGCCAGAACCTAACACACGAAGCAACATTATGTGTGATGAAAATGACCTGGATCTGTATATAAAAATATGGTAAAATATAAATATAGAGGATTATTCTTGCGTTTAAACATTATTTGCAACATAATTTATTTGTTATATAAAACGTTGCTACTTTACAAAAGATGGCACTTTACAAAAAGGTCTTATTAACATTACTTAATTCATGTGGTTAACAAACCAATAGTTAACATGAATCAATGAGCAGTAAACTCTTTTTTGGTAATACAAATACAGTAGTTTATCAATCGTTCATACTGTGAATAATACCCAGTATAAAATGGTCAATATCCCAAAGGGACAAATGTGCATATTGTAATAGTGATATATTTACAAAAATACATCCATAATAAATAAAGGTTTTCAAAAACACACATGCATTCTTTACATGAAGATTGTAAAGTCAACACCGTACTGTAGATTTCAGAGTAGATTAAATAAATGCCAAACTGTACATGTAAAACCAAAACTCTATAATAATACCCTAAACCTGCAGAGACATTGAGGAGGGGGTTGACTCACAGAGAGTATGGAAACCTGAGATAACTGATTCTTCTGTTCTATCACAGCACGGATCTGTACTTGGATGCAAACATGATCCAGACAGCACATGCTGACTCTGGATAAGCAAACACTCGAACCCTCACCGCCAGGCGCACATGATCTCCTCGACAGCAAACAATCTCTTCACAGAACGGTGACCTAAACGATACGATAAGAGTAGATTTTAAAATAGCATTGAGCAAGTAGAGGTTGAAGAAGTTATCATGTGACTTTACTAACCTATGATTTGAAGGCGGGTTAACTCTCTTTGAATTGACATATTAACAATATGACTGCAAGTGTTTAAAGGTACCTGAGGCAGGTAGCGAAAGCCCGGCGTGCGTTCCGGTGCAGGAAGTGAATAGGAAAGCCTTTAAAAGTGTGACCATCAGGCACTGCCCTCCTCACAGCATCCTGGAACTCCTCGTTTCCACAAGTCACACCTGTACAGCGCTCCAGTTCATATGCTGACAGCGCGGCTGACAGCAGGTACGACAGATGATCATCCCACACTGTAGCCAGACCCAGATCCTATACATACACACAATAAACATCACAATTAGTTATTCACACAAATGTTCAACAGGCAAGAGTGTAGTCTGATGTATCTGTGGTAAAAGTCACCAAAAAAGTCATTTTGAAGTTTAACTCATTCCCCGGCAGCCTTTAAAAAAAAAAAAAATCACCCAAATTTAATGGCTCACAGTACATTTTCTGTAAAGCATATATGGACAAACAATATGTCAAATGAAAGAACAGAGTCTCAGCTTTTAAACAAAAGAAACCGTATTCTTCTTTCTTCATTTGTTCGTTTTTTTATTACTCCGTATATGAGGGTAGGCTTCTACAAAAATGCATCATTTTGATTAAACAGCTGAAATAATTAACGTTTTTAGTCAAAGATTCCACCCAGATTCCACTCCGAACAATCATTAAAAACCGCTAAAACATATACGTTCTAGGTTCTGGGATTCTGTACTTTTTCCCAAAGGTGTGTAATAGCGCCACCTGCTGTACAACAGTACAAACACTGATTGCCGTAAAAACTCTTTGGCAGGGAAGCATTTTTTAGTTAACAACACCCTGATATTAAATAATGCAAATTCACCCTTTGACTGAATAGTAAAATACAACATTAAGTCGAGAACTAAGTTGTTTTTTAAGTAAATGGTTTCTGGTTCATGTGTGTTACCTTCCTATGCTCAGCTAGTAGGTAGCGCATCTCCAGCTCAAGTTGGTTGCTGGCCTCATTAGGCAGCACAGAAGGAGAGCAGAGGGGAGGAGTTGGGGGGAGAGAGGAGGTGCTGCCGGGCACACACACAGACCGAATGGCCTCCTCACTCATGACCTTCCAGCGAGAACCGTCTGCGAAGTCAAACACACACAGTTCTACAGCGTCTGACGGCTGGCAGTTCGCCAAGAACATCTTGTGGTTGAAGACGCAGCCGATTGTCCGGTAAGGGTAGGTAGGTTTTGGCTGGGGGACCATGGGAGGAGCATCAGGGTCTACTGGATGATGGACGTATCTGATGCAGATAACATGGGGTTAAAAGGATAAAATGTCTGTTCCCATATATTCACCCTCATGTCCCCTCCATTATTAGGTAAACTCCAGTTAATGAAACTCTTTATGAATAATTAAAATATGAATAGTGTGAACATATGAAACTTTACCTGTGTGCAGTGAAACTTTCCCAAAAGGTGACGGAACCATCTGTGCCGCAGGTCATGACCCAGGTGTGTGGGATGTTCTTGGTTTTGGTGCCCACACATACATAAGCATCCAGTCCAAATCCCAACAGTAAACTACAGAGTAGTGTGGCATGATCCTCGCAGTCACCCTGGCAACAAACAATTTGACTGTCACGTCTCTGTACATTTCTTTGTCTTGTCAAATTTTTTATACTCTTGTATGTATTAGATTACATTCTTTTCATTTGCGTATAATATCAAGAATCGTTTCATTGGAAAACATCTCATGTTTGTGACTTCTCTTATTTGCAGTATGAAAAACAATATCTGTGTCAAACACTTGTTAGGGATCATAATGCATCAGTTGTGTTGGCTAAAAATATTTGCGACATTGCACTTTTTTTACCCATTTTAACCCATGACTTTGGCGTTGCTACCAACATTCTGCACCAGTTGAGAAATCCAAACAATTGTAATTGATTTTGATAGGATGTCTTGCCTTGTTCCTGCAGAGGAAAGCCATCATAGAGCACCACTGCTCCTGCCTGACTCCTCCCCCAACGACAGGTGCTTTCTCCTGAGCCAACAAACTGACAAACCGTGCAGCCTGCCGAGGACTCTCAAGCAACCTGCCAGCACGCAATACACGCACATACGAGCACACGGGTCGGTTCACGCCGTTTTCATCCTGCATGACACACACCAAATACTGTTAGCACAAGCATGAATCACTTAGAGGGGATATTCCCCTCTTTATTTAAACCTCAGTCTATTGCAAACCTGTACAGTTGAACACAAAGAAAGCATTTTAGGAAATGTTAGCAACTGAGATTTCTGGGGCACCATTGACTAGTAGATTTTTTTATGGTTGTCAAAGGTGCCCTAGAACGGTTTTCTTTTCTAAATTCTTTAAAATATTATCTTTTGTGTTCAACAGAAAAAAAAAAATACTATAGTATTTCTTACTTTGCTTGTCAATGATGTCCTAAAAATATCAGTAGCTAACATAATTCCAAATATCTGTCTTTTCTGTTCAACCAAATAAAGATGTATACAGGTTTGGAAGAAATTGATGGTAATTCAATACAGAATTTCCATTTTTGGGTGAACTATCCCTTTAAATGACAACAATAATAGTAACTCTTATCAACCTGCACAATTACAGTACCTGAAGCTTCTCAGAAATACATAATAAAGTCACCTGTGCAAAAATCTTCACTAGCTTGGACTGATGTGAGGGTCGAATCTCCAAGAACTCTTGCCACCATTGTTTTGCATATACCAAAAACAGTCTCTCCTTTTCTGCTGTTCTCTGTCTTTCTAGAGATTGCTGCAAAAATGAAGGCCCTTAATTTGTTTCTTCATAAAATCGGTGTCTGAAATGCAGTAGTTTATTTATACTTCTTGAGATTGGGTATTCAGGACAATGCCGCTTTTCCTTGTGTCCTACTTGATAAACTGAATTATAATGCTTTACCTGGGTGGAGATGACTTCAGGGTTCAGGGTCTCAGTGAGGGGAGGATACAATTCCAACTTGAGATTCAAAACACCAACAGGGACTTTACATTCACTACCTGAGCAAAAAGCGTGTGCACAAACATGCACAAACACAAGTGTCACAAAATAGCAGACATTAAGGAGTGAAATTTAAGGATCTGAAGCATATTTTTACTATGATAAACATAACATAGAACATTGATGCTTCTACGGAGTCTCTTAATGGGACAGTTCACCCAAAAAAAGATATATTTTTCATCATTTACCCACTTCCATGTCATTCCAAACCTGTATACCAAGAATCTTCCCTTCCCTTTTAATTTAAGCTTTTGCTTACCTACTCCCAGCAGTTCCACTGACACTTTGTTTTTTCCATGTGGAGCACCGAGAACTGTCCGCCACTCGAGAAAATAAGAAGAAACAAGTGTGGTGTCTCCAGATGGGTCTGTTTTGATGAGCACCATATGCACTGGATCACAGATGGACAACATGGTTGTAGCGTCTGCCATTTTGCCAGCATCTCCTGTTCCACGACACAACCCGAAAGTTACATATCAAAGGTCGCATAATAAAATATTATACTGTAGGTTGCTAGTCAAATGTTCTGAATATATATGAGATACCTGGTCCATCTCTATGTACTTCCAGAAGAAAGCCCTCCTGTAAGTCTGGTTCACAGGCACACGGGACCGGTTTGGAGCGGAAACGCTGGTTACGGAAGTGTAGATGAAGGGTGAAGGTAGAGCACACCTGTCCGGGTAAAGGCTCGGGCTCCTGCAGGTGCTCCAGGAAGGCCTTACCACCCAGAACTTGGAGGTAGAGATGTCTCCTCAGTGGACTGATGTTGGCTGGAAAAAATTATCATTTAGTTGGATAGTTCTTCCAAAGAAACGTAATTCTGTTCAACATGCATATTTAAAAAGCACTTACTTGGCTTCAACTTTGCAATATTCTTGTCCACAAAATGAGTTGCAGATTTGTTCACAGAGTCAGCTTCAGTTTGATGCACATCATGACGAGAAGCAAACTAGTAAAGAGATTGCATTTATCATGTTGTTCCCATTCGCTGTGCATGCTGTGAGATTAAGTGCAGTGAAACATGTTAAGCATACCACATTTGTAAAACTTAGATCTTTCATCACATCATCCACGATTCCCCTCCGCTGGAGAGCATGTATGAAATCCTCGTCAGAGAGGGAACGCTGTCCATGGTGCCCATCACCTCTCACTGTCTCCGCTAAAACATCACGAATTTTGCCATGGATATCCACCTGCAAACACATTAACGTTAAACATTTATGTTCTTGAATTGACCGACGCTGTTTTCCGAATGGACTTACATTTGGAGTCAATGCAGTTAGTAAAGCTTTATTTATAACTCAAAAACAAACCTTATATACTTGCACAATTATTTAATGCTATAAAACTATAATAAAATCAGGAAATCAATGACAACAGCTAAAATGTTTGACGCGAAACGTTAACGCGTCCATTGTAAGATGTTTGAAGTTTTGCAGGTTGCTCAACATTAACCAATTCATGATTTGCGAGTAAAAAAGTACATCATGTCTTACCTTGATGAGATGATCGTGAATTATTTGTTTTAATTCAGATGCCTTTTCTGGTGGCAGGGACATGTTTCAAAGCGAGTGTGTAACGTTAAACGCAACGAGTTTAAACTAACAGTCGTCAATATGCCGCATTTTATCATTTAAAGCATAAGCGTCAAATACCTCGATTAAACATATTTGTTGGACTAGTTATGTTGCTCTACTCAGGCTTTTTGTCAACGCCTCCTGCAACTGACATTTTAAATCCTGGCGGAAAAGCAAGCGGGAGTGTGCCCGGGATTGTGCCTGTGCCATTCAAGAAAAAAAAAATTAAGGTTAAAAAATTTAAATGGGTTGTTAAAATTAACAAACGATTAAGCTCACGTGCATTAAAATGGTATGAAAATCAACATTTTATAAAATATTCAACTTCCCCGATTAATTCAGGCAGGGCGCTTACACAGCCTCAGGAAATTACGTCACATGAGTAAGAATTCTGGAACTTGTAGTTTTCTGTACAGCATTGTCGGTCACGCAGACTTCAAATTTCAGAAAGGGAGATTTCACTTGTTTTTTTATAAATAATATCTAAAACAGATCTCACAGCTTTATCCAAAACAACGTGTCACCATAAATCAATTTCATTAAATGTCCTCAAAGTGAAAACGTCATAAAGCCCAAGGGTCTGCAATGTTGGGAAAGATTTATTTTATCTGAAAATAAAACCCACTTATTGGCTAATAAAAGGTCGTCACTTAGGCAGTGCTTGTGCTTGGATCCAATAAGACATTTTCCCGTACGCAGTACAACAGACTGCTGAGAGGGAAATGGATCGGTCTTTCCCGGTGGTCACTTAGAGACGGAATGAAATTACCACTCCACCATTAGCCACTTCTGGAAATATTGGATCAATTCCTGGAACCATGGCAGAAGGAGACATCTAATTTGACCCACATTGATTCTGCTAAGTAATTGGCATTAAACCCACAATGAAATCCTACAGTGTGAGGTAATGGGACTGGAAACAAACTTTCATCCTTTGAGACTTTGCCTGGGTTAGTTCAGCATCTATCCTCTGAAAGCTGAACACAACTGGGCGGAGGACACTGAAATGATGTGGGAAATCGAACTGTATACATGCATCATGTGCACTCTCTCATCGTCTGCATTTTACCCTACACGCATCGATCAAAAGAGATATCATTTCATGGGCACAAATAACTCAGAGAAACATACACAACAAATGCAATATTTCTTGTTTAGTGAAAGAGTTTACTATGTACATTTTTCAAAGTGGAAACCAGACCACTTATTCCATTTGGCTGTGTCTACAGTCAGTTTATTACTAGAGGATCCTGAGATGTGCATGTAAAGACCATAATGAAAACTCTCTGGGTTCTTACCTACTGAAACAACTGAATCACCCTATGAATATCAGTGCTGAAACAGCAAGCCTGAAGGCCAAAGCATGATTTAAACGGACTGGTGACCTTGCTGGGAATAACTTGTCTACTTTACATTGCTTTTGCAGATGAACTGAGACAACATTTTGTACAGTAAGTTGTTAGGCTTCGAAAACTGGAACCAAGACTGGAATTACCACAGTAGTTACCAAGTAACTATAGCGTGTTACACTGTAATAACCACATATTACACAAACATTCAATGAATCGTGTAGTATAATGTCCGGGTATGAATGCTTGTAAACACAATTATATTACATGTCCCCTATCTAGAAACATCCAAGCACCTACTTGTATAAGTACCATAATTTGGGTCCCTGAAAAAAAAGACAAGAGGAATCTATGTGGCAAAATGGCCTTACTGGGACAAAAAGGCCCAGCACATGCATAGTCCCAGTGCTAAAACTGCACCAGCACCAATATTTAGAAGAATGGGTCTCCAGAAAAGCCAGTCCTCTTTCTTCTTCTCTGAATCGCTCAGTTTCAACTTCATTTGCTGCACCTTCTGTGCTGTGGTGGCTATCCGCTCCTCACGGTTTCTCTTGCGTAGGCTGAAATGAATAAAAACAATACACAGGTTTTGTCCTTCTTCTCATGGCCTTTAATTCTGTTGTCACAACAACGTTTAACAGAACTACGCAAAGAAAAAACAAATGAAATGCTTACCTTCCTGTTTTCAAATCTGCAAGATGCTCTTCTTTTGGTGACTGTATCCTATCGCCTCTTCCTAGATCCTGAGGCTCTGTACACAAGTCAGACGGTCCATTCAGTTTGTCTTGACTCATGTTGGGACTCGGATGAGATGAACCCAAGTCAGCATTTGACTCCTGTCGTTCTGTTGACAGCTTTTGCTTTCAATGGAAAAGAATAGAGATAGGTTTATAAATGACAATAGAAAGCACAAAACCAAATCAAAATAGGTACTATATTTTCACCGCACGCGGTGAGTGAAACTGATGTCTGTGTTTTAGTGACAATGTGGTTTAGTTCAGCCTACCCATCCCCCCGCACGCGCCTTATGAGTTTGGAAGTAATAGTACAGCTCTATCTATCTTTTATAAATGTGTTCAAACTAAATAATCTTCGAAGATACAACGTATGCAATACTACTCTATAGGTACTCAACATTAATATGAGATTTTTGGAGAAACCTGGTGTGTTAGGCTGCTTTAAAGTAGCACAATCAAACTTTAGCCATCCAATAACAGTATACATATACACACACAGTTTATTTATATATATATATATATATATATATATATATATATATATATATATATATATATATATATATATACACACACACACGCACACACACACATATCTGATTGGCTCAGAGTCATGCAATATTGCACCATTATCACCACGGGATCATATAAAACACTACGCTATCATTTATTTTAGGGGTAATGCAATACAATTAAAACATTGGCTAAATTCCATCTGAAATATTCCAGCTGTTCTTTACCTGTAAAGCAGTGTCTCCCAGGATTCTCTTTGTTCCCTCCATAACTGCCATGTATGAAAATCGAAGCTGATCTGGAGTTTGAATAAGGCCCATTCGATACGCTCTCATATCTAACAAAACATTCTGTATGTCCACAGAGGCAGGGTCTTTCCTGTTGTCTATCTATAAATAAAAAAGGACTCTAAAAAGTCAGTTTCCCTACATATACTTTAATATAATATAATTCTTAAACATAGATCTACAAGAATTAAAACACTGATGATCATTTACACTGAAATTAAGCTTAAAAAGTTTTTTGCAATAATGCAGTCTCACCAAGACAAGACAGGTGTCTACCAATGAGAATGTCCCTGATCGCCCTATTCCTGCACTACAGTGGATCACAGCAGGCCCGTTCTCTGGCCCCAAAGAGCCGGACTCTCGAACCTTGAAAAGGAAGTTGAGGAATGATGCTGGGGATTCCGGTACACCAAAATCAGGCCACGTTGTGTAATGAAAATGGTAGATCTGTCTGCTTTCTCCTGTCTGACAGATTTGAAACCAAGTTTACAATAACATATTGTAATATTCACGCTTGCTTTGCAGCACAGTTTAAATATAAGTGACTAACGCTACGTTGACACATCAACAGAATACGGCTGTCAGTGCTTCTTAAGACTGTTTTGACACACACAGTTTAAGATATTTATGTGACAACCGCATTCTATAATTCAAATCACATCTGTAAATTTCAGGGACTCACAGTAAAAACCCTGCTGTGTGAACTGAACTGTACTTGACAGCTTATTGCCTGGCACGTCACATGTCACTCTCCCTGCGTTCCAATTGGCCTACTTTTACGAGCCCTAATAGTAGGTATTATTTTTGTGTTGGAATAGTAGGTACTTTTGAGTGCATGGCAAAAGAGATTGCACACACTGGGACATGCTAACACGAAGCAGAAGTAGCCAATAACAGTCTTCTTTCCATTAAGGTATTAATTCATACATTATTTCATATGTAATGTTTACAGTATACTTAAATTTGTTAATTTAGTGAAGCATCAGTTATGTAATTTATTAATGCAGTGGAGCGTCACTAAACTCCTCCTACTCAAAGTGAGTTGTGGGTAATATCATCCGTTAGAGTGTGTATCATTCTACATTTCGAATTTATACCGGAAGTAGACCATCCGGGAATCTTTGGAATACTATTTTCAACATACTACAATTTGGGACAAACACGTCGCTCAATATTTGTGTGCACCTGCTGTGCATGTATATTTAAAATAATAAAATGTGAATCTTTCGGCACCAAACAACTCCACAATCTGCATCTTTCTATAGAAGACACCATTTGTCACATTTACATCGATCACTATAGTTAAAAGCATCCTGTGTGACAAGAAAACAGGCTTCACTTTGGTTGCTTTGTTCATACAGACAGACTGTGTTTCAGATGCAATTGTAAGCTGCGGTGTGAACAAAATAATTTAAGACTTCAAGCGATAGTACACCCAAAATTCTGTAATCATTTATTTAACCTCTTGTCATTTTAAACCTGTTTGACTTACTTTCTTTCGCAAAACACAAAAGCTATTATGAAAAAAGTTGGTAACCAAACAGCAGTGAATGGGGGCTGTTAACAACTTTCTTCAAAATATCTTCTTTTGTGTTCTGTGGAAGAAAGAAAGTCACACATGTTTGAAATGAGAAGAGGTTATGTAAATGATGACAGAATTTTTATTTTAGAGTAAACTATCACTTTAAACTGGTTGTCAATCCTAAATGCAGAGATTGTGAAAGTTGCCTAGATCTGTAGTATTTTTTGTAGAGAAAGTATTCCTACAACAGATGTCTAAACACGACTACTTAGAATTCTCATTCAAAGACAAACTGGCATTCACACCTTGCTATTTTGAAGTTCTAGTACTCTTATTGTGTAATTCGGTTCAACATCCTCTGATACCAGAAACACCACAAACTCAGTGTCACTGAAATCCATATCTCCCTCCTCCTCTGATGGCCAGTACTGTGCGCACTTCTCCTGTTCAAAACAGGCAAAAAACAGCAATAAAACACAATAAAACAAACCCCTCGGTGACCTACAATCGTTTGATTTTAAAATTAAGTTTTTAGAAAAAGCCACAGAAAAAAACATAAATGAATTACTGCCAAATGTTTCACAAACTAGAAAATAAGAGCAAAACATAAACGAGTGCAGAACATAACAGAAATGTAGAATAATCTGTTCACCCACCAAGCCTTTCTCTATAACTCTGTTAAGCATGATAACTGCTTTGGAGCGCTGTTCCCAAATCATTAGCCAAAAGTGACCACAAGTGTTTCTCAAGGGGCCCTGCAGCAAGGGAAAAATACCCACAATTACCTGGCTGAACATACAAAACTATTTCAACAAGCTAGTCTATGCAAAACCAATATAAGCTTCATAAAAATACCATTATTAGGCATTTGTATTGGTTCAACAAAAGCCTAAGCCAACTAAACTAACCTGTGGTTTCATACAATTAGCAAATCAATAAAAGCATTAATAAAGTGTAAATAATATTTGTGCATGCAAATGTGTCTAGACATGAATGCAAGTCAGCTTACTTTTCCATTACTGTCATACCTGTGTCAGTATGTACCTTCTCTGGGCCTTCTCCATGGTAATAAGGCTCGCATTTATGTAGTCATTCTCTGAATTTTCTAATCTCACCCGACTGTGATCATCTTAACACAACAATGCAGGTCATCAAGGGTGAGATGAAGCAGATACATTGGCATATACTAAGATGTATAAATCAAAATGAATTAAGCTTGGGCAAAAAATAGAGATTGTTTGGACAAAATTTGTGCAACATTGTTAAAATGGTTCAGCAAAACTGGATCTCACGTGAAAGAAACTTACAGGGACTGACGTCTCTATATCTATTCCTATTGCGGTTTTCTGGGAACTTGGCCACTTTGTAGGGACACTCCTGAGACTGGTTACGGATTTCCTAGAAAGAGGTTACATAATAACAAACATCGGTGTGAAAATCTGAGAGCCAAAAACACCCATCTGTTTTACAATATACATGGTCATCAAACTTCACCGCCAGTAAACATTAACATTATATGTAACAACAGAGGGTTAGGGCAGAGAGTGCTTTTATGGATTGGGATAATACAAATGAATCAAAGTAAAAATCTATTAAAATAAAATACATCAATCTGAATAAAGCATTGGACATGTGGGGCTATCTAGCCGAGTTATAAAGAACTAACAGTCTCGGTTCTTCAGTTCTTGGGAAGTAATCGTCAGTTCTCAGAAACCATATCAGTGCATGGCTGTGTCTCAAAGCCTATTACGAAGCCTACCTAGACAGCATTTTAGGCATTACACGCGATGCGGTGGCACCTTATAACATATACATCACTTCCCACATCATAACCAACTGACTTCTTACGTGCATTTAACATTCAAAATTACAGCCCGCGCTTACGGTTGACAAGAAATCTGTCTTGGAAGGAGACCTACTGCATTTTGAGACACAGCCCATGTGATCACAGGAAGCCCTGGGTGTGCAGCTCTAATGCACCGCACAGTGACATGGCCACTCATGCACTTTGCTGGCAATTACTCAGTGTAAACAAGTTATTTTGACACATGGCAATTGGGCTGCTTGGTTCACTGCAATAATAGGTCGGGGATTCTGTGTTGATGGGTTACAAAACTCAACAATACATCAAATTATTTATATAAAAACGTCTGTGAAATTGCTTTAATCGCGTTCTGGTTTATCAAACTCAAATGATTCACATAGTGAGTCCATTTCAAATTTAGCTGCAGTTAAGTTCATGGGCACCGCATTTCTCGGTATTACACGCATGCGCAGTAACGCAAAACTGAATTACCTATATGCTCTCATCATGGCCCGAATACTTCACTCACTAGGACTATTAGCTTCTCATTTAGCCATATGTGACGTTAATTTGTAAAGCTACGGAGATAAAAATATATATATATATATCAGATGGCAAAAGCATTCTCGTTCGGAACAAAGGTTAAGATGCAAGTGTTCAAATATGACTTACATTATAAAGGTTTTGCCACTGTCCAGATGAATCGATGTTCTCAAACTCCTGATCCATTTTTCAAAGTGGGGTGAGCCAGATTAGGCGAACTGGAGATGGTTGAATTAAATGTCGCCTGAAATCGAATGCGAAGTCACCATTCCATCGTCAAAGGTTGTCATGATTCCGTAAAAACGGCGAGAGGAACGGTGCGGTGCGATGTTAACCCTCATGAAAGAGGATAAAATAACGAGCACTTTCAGCACCCCCATCAGATACTTCCGTGTGTCTGTAAGAGCGAGAAATTGCGCCCTCTGTGTGCGAAAGCCCAACGTGACATCACGGGTCAATTTATTACTTCCAGGAATAACAACCCGTGCCTAAAGTGGTTTTCTCTTTAAACTTGTTCTAAACGTGGCCTGTTGAAGAGTACATATATGTCATAAGTCACGTTGTATTGACAACACGTTTTGTTTGTTGGATTTTGCGTGACAAAAGCTCATTAATTTGTGAACGTGCATGTCGTTGCTGCACGAGCTGAACAGCTGCCTCTTATGAATGACTAATAAGATAATGCCTTTATCCCCCTCACACCTTACCATGCATTATGCAAACTATCCATTGTCACGCATGATTAGGCTGTCTGTTGCTTGGTGGTATAAATAATAGTCACAGGGGCTCGCATCCACTACTGATAGGTTTTAAACCCGTTTAATCATGAAAGGATATCTTTTGATTACCTGTGCGCTGTTGTCCTTGTTTTGGTGCTCAGGTGATGTATTTCCTCTTGCCTATGGTTGATTTATAGAAGTGTTGTTATACTTAATTGTACGATGTTGAATGTATTAGGTTAACGTACGTATGTTACGTTTTAAACTTTGTGTGTGTGTGGTTAAAGTTCTCTGGATGCCCCTTTACGCGTGTCTCTTTTGATTACATTTGCATATTGTGCTAATATTCACAATTGATCTCTTACAGGGCACACGCTTGAGTGTTTTAGGTGTGATCTTGGATTCTGGAATCTGTGCTTTACTACGAAGACAAACTGCAGTGATGATGAGAATTGTTATGTAGGGATTGGTAAAGCAGGTGTGTTTTTTTTTGTGTGTTTGTTATTATTCTTCAGACAAGATTCATCAGGTCTCATGCTTTTTTATGCTTTTATAGCAGGAGTCTTGGATATAAAGGTGATGGGGTGTCTTGCGACTGAGGAGTGCAACAGGACGACTGTTGTTGAGTTTCTGTCCAATAAGACCTTATACAGCATGAAGAAGAGCTGCTGTGATGATGACCTTTGCAACGCATGCTCAGCACTCCAATTTTCCCTCGCTCCTCTTTCATTTACCCTACTTCTAATTGCTACGATGATTGGTTTATTTTGACATGCATAATTTGGTCAATACCCCAATTTTGATATGCTACATGGGTTAATAATGCTTATTTGTATTGTCCACTTATTGTTCATCCCTGGAGCTTTGCATGTTTTTTTTCTAGCTTGAAGATTTTGTAATAATTCCGAGGGTTGTCTGTTACGTTGGTTCATTTAGCCCATAATTCAAAAGTGCATCTAAAGTTTAAGCTGTCGTCCCATTTGGGTCTATGTGTACAATAAATAAAATAAATGATTGTGACCAAAATATCCAGCTCTGTTTAATCGTGACTGTCTCCGCTAGAGGACGTTAAAACAAATGTGGATGCGCTGTGCGATGTTTTGATCGGCTGCGGATGCTTCATGCATTACTGCGCAGACAGATTGGCCTATGACATCAATGTACCGCGAATACAGACTGCTCTCGCGGTAAATCAATCGTTTTGCCTGCGCGTGGTCGCGAGTATTCGATCACGCCTGCTTTCTGACACGTGATTCAACGTGATTGGAGCGCTTGCAACTTTCCGTTTGAAAGACTGTGATGGAACAGTAAACGAGTGCTTGCTGGCTCCCCGCGTGACATTAGCAGGAACCATTATTCAATATTTTGAACGATGTTTGTCGCGCGTAGCATTGCAGCAGATCACAAAGATCTGATCCACGATGTTTCCTACGATTTTCACGGGCGGAGAATGGCTACGTGTTCCAGCGACCAAAGCATTAAGGTAACGAGCTCTCATTTTCCTGGCCTGCAAGAATTTTGAAAGTGTGTTTTTACGACAATTATCCAAATATTTTTCTACAATAACTTAAGTTTTACTTTTGTGTTTGAAGTAGGACTACAGTAATCACAAATTTAACACAGCCCCCCTACAGTAACCATAGTCTAACTTTTATATTTTTTGTAAACAATCCGCCATAAAAAACGGTTACTAAAATGTCTATAATAAAACCATGGCAATTTTTTTTAAGGGTTGTTAAATGGCAACTATACAATGTATTTTTTACGCTGTAATAAACCGTTTAAGTTGTCACACGTTGGAAGTAAACTGTACATTTGGTTTCAGGAGTGTGATTTGTGTATTATATGTATATAATATAATACATATGTATATGTTTATATCTCCTCTAAGGTGTGGGACAAGGCTGATAATGGAGAATGGAACTGCACAGCTAGCTGGAAAGTAAGTTTAAAAATCATTATAATAAAAAAAATCCATGCCTATTTTAAACGCAAATAAAAATCATTTAAATGTGTTGTATTCTTAAATTTATCTGACATGGTTACATTTATTGGTGCATTTACAGGGTTAGTGTACTTTCGCTTTATTGATTATAGAGATCTATGTTTTTTAGACTCACAGTGGCTCGGTTTGGAGAGTGACATGGGCTCATCCAGAGTTTGGACAGGTGTTGGCATCTTGCTCTTTTGACCGTACTGCAATAGTATGGGAGGAAATTGTTGGAGAGTCCAATGACAAACATAGAGGACAAAGCCATTGGGTAAGGGCATGACCTCTAGTTTAAATTTCTTGATTTTCAAGTTGTCTAGTGTTAAAAAGGAGAGTGACATCTGAGTTTGGACATGACACTTGAAGTGAGATTGTGTGAAAACATAGCCTTCTATTATTCCTCACTGCATATTATATGTCCTATTACACGTTTTTTAACTAGAAGGCATTCTGTTTACTGTTCAGTAAGCAGTGTCCGTGATTGTGTAAGTATTATATTCTTAAACATAGTCAGCGTGTCACTTTAAGACTGCAATAGTGATTTTTGTCAACCCAGATAAAGAGAACCACACTTGTGGACAGTCGCACATCCGTGACTGATGTGAAGTTTGCACCGAAGCACATGGGCTTGATGCTGACCACGTGTTCTGCGGACGGGGTTGTGCGAATCTACGAGGCCCCTGATGTGATGAATCTGAGCCAGTGGTCCCTGCAGCATGAAATCTCATCTAAATTCCCTTGCTCCTGCATCTCCTGGAACCCTTCCAGGTGAAATTAAACCCTATCTCACTAACATTTGGATTTTCTTAATTGTATCATTTTAACTGTAGTCTGTAGACTACAGTGTAATGTTTTAAAAGATAGATTTAGGAGAACAAAGTTGGAAATATTCCGTAAATGTGTGTATTGTGTTCCTTTTTAAAGCAGTAAAAAAAAAACTTCCTTGTTATTGTCTCAACAGTTCTCGGGCTCACGCACCTATGATCGCTGTAGGTAGTGATGAAAACAACGTTACGTATGGTGGCAAAGTTCAGATATATGAGTATAATGAAATAACCAGGTTTGTTTTGATTTCACCTGATGTTACAAGATTAAGCATCTTTTTTAGTTGTTGTGTAATTGAAAGTGCTTTTTTTTCTGGTTCTAGAAAATATGCCAAAGCCGAGACACTGGTGACAGTTACTGATGCTGTCCATGATGTTGCGTTTGCTCCGAACCTGGGGCGGTCTTTTCATGTGCTTGCTGTTGCCACAAAAGATGTGCGCATCTTTAAATTAGTTCCTCTTAGGTGAGTGAAATGATTCTGATTTATTGTTAAAAATAAAGCAATGCTTTAGATCCATTCTCTTTACCAATGAGTGTTGTCTGGTTATCAAAGGGCCATGTGCCTTTTTAAAAACTATCCGTGTGGCTCTTTTTGACTGACAGAAAGGCAGAGAGCTCCTCTGCAGCTCCTACTAAATTTGAGGTGCAGGTGCTGGCCCAGTTTGACAGCCATAACTCCCAGGTGTGGCGTGTGAGTTGGAACATTACCAGTACGATCCTGGCTTCCTCTGGTGATGATGGCTGTGTGAGACTCTGGAAAGGTGAGAGATGAAATACCTGTTCATCAAGAGAATTTTGTGGTGAAATTTAATCAACTAATACTTTATAACTGTCAATGCCAATGCTGTAAATGAGTTTTTTTTACCCTTCTCCAGCAAACTACATGGACAATTGGAAATGCACAGGTATTTTAAAGGGAGATGGCAGTCGAGTGTTTGGGACGTCAAATCAGCCTGCTGCTCTTAGCACTTCTGCACAGAGTGCTTTCAACACAGCAACTGGAAGATAGATCCTTCACTACTAACCGGACTGGTCCAAAGTCTATATTGGAGACATGTGTTGCAATGCATCTTAGGAAATCACAATTATTGCTGGGACCAACTGATTGTGCTTGCTGGATGTGCAGAGCGACAGACACTTAACATGACCACTGGAAATCTGTTATAAACTTTGCCTTATATCTTTCTGTTGACTAAACTTTCTGTTGTTGTTGTTGTTGTGTGTGTGTGTGTATATAAGGCTGTTTCAAAATGTAGTAATAAATAAAAGTGTTTGAGGGGGTTTATTGTGTTCAATCAATGACTTAAATGCAATTCATTTGAGTGTGATGTTGTTTCTTAATGTGTTTTCCTAGTTTATGTAAGCATATTGCAAAGTATCTTTTCCCCGCTGATGAACTGAAATTCTTTCAAGTGCTATTTTTATACATCCAAGAAACAATGCCTGTAAAATTTGGGAAGATATGTAGAATCTAGCTGTTATATAAACGTTTTGTTGTATTATGGATGGAATACTTTAGAAATTGTTTTACAAACTGGATTTTGTCATTCTGAATTGCAAGTCATGTTTGAACTTATGAGAAATTCTCTTTGCTGGGTTATTGATGATATATTTGTCATAATCTTCCTGCATAATGGCTTTTGCCTAGAAATAAAGATGGTGGTGCCTTCAATTACATCGTAGATACTCAAATGATATGCAATCCATCCACTACTGACCAGTTAGTATAAAGGGAAGTGGATCAACTGCTGTAAAGTAGATTTATTTAAATTAGCCCACTTCTGAATTTATCCACGTTTTTGGGTAACTATAGTTTATTCTATAGTTTGCTATTATGATTTGCTGTAGATCCCTTCAGAAGCAGCGTCTCGAGCATGTCAGATTTGATACAGTACTGTGAAGTTGAGGTTTCGTAAACAGCTGGGTCTCAGCTGTTCTGTAGATCTGCTGTACAGAATGTAGGCTATATATCCTGATGTACATTTCACAATTTCTTTCCCGTTGTGTTATAAAAATATACACATTTAAATATAAAATCATTTTTAAGCTTCTCACAGTTTTATTATAAGAGCTATACAATCAAGTACATGAGTTATGTTGACTTCCGTATGTAACGGCGCTTTACAATTAAACTACACGAACCAATAGTCCGTTTATCCAGTGAATGAACCTTCAAACAAAAAGACCTTTCATTCAAAACACTAAAGCGTGATTGACGCGAGATTGCTCCAATCTGTGAATTAAATCAGACAGCTTGATCCAATCAAATGCAGCGCCATGTCGAGGCCCCGCCCATACGATGAGAAACCCAGAGGCGGGATTCTCCTGTAATGGCTTCAGTTCATTATTAGACTTCGACAAGTTGTTCTCGTGAAACGAAGAGGTCATTATACCAGCAACTTTGTTCGGGGTTTTTATGGATTATCAGTGCTGTATTTGTATTTTGCTGTCGGATTAAACTGTTTGTAAAGCATAAATGCCGAGTTTCTCCTCTTGGTAAGTTCTCAACGAAATAGACTCCTCTCAGCTGTTGCAAATCTTCGCAAGAGTTTCTCAAAGTGTCACAGTTAACTGTTCAGGCAACAACTGGTCAAGGAAATGACGCGTTAAAGGGAAAATATGTGTCTTCTGTTATAAATTGAATTTTGTGAGTGTTGTTTTTTGTCTTTAAGGTATTTGAGGAACATGTTTTAGGGGTGTGAAATCCTGGCCTTGGTTCAGCTGTTCTCATTTGCACGTACAAATTTAACAGCCCACTAAAAAGTAACGTTATTTGTGTAGGGTTTTTAGTACAAATGCACCGTTGTTGTGGTTAGAAGCAAATAGAGACAAAGGTGGGGTTAACGTCGTTTGTTTAGTGAGTTTACGCTAGCATGCTAAAAGAAAACAATAGACCGTGTTGGAGTTTGTAGATTGATTCAGTTAGCTTCACAACGCTACTGAAAGCGATTCATATTTCTCCAGTTTGGTGTACAAAACATTACAAGAAATGTCTGCCAATGCAGTGTCTTGCATAACCATATATTTTTCCAAACTTTAGCTTAACTTACTCCTACTCTCTTGAAGGAAAAAGTAAGCTGCAGCCTTGTTTAGATCGTTTGATATGAACATTTTAAAATTCATGCAGTCAGTGTACACAACTAAGCAAATTATTTATAACTGGTTCCCCTTGAAACTCGTGCTAGGGTCAGTTAACTCATCGCACCTAAAATATTCCTCTTTTGTAGCTCAAGCCTCATGTGAAGACCTGTGAGTCACGCAGACATGCAGAACTTCCAAAACATTGAGGATGAGCCGTTTCCCAGCTTCCTTTCCAACGCCTCCCTGGGCAGCAGCGGCCGTGCCACTCTCGGCAACGTGACACTGGGCTCTACGTTTGGGATGCCCATGGCCGCCTCTACTGTGGCTAAAATTAGACCACCAATAGACAACAGGTGGGACACCCCTGGGTGTAATCTCATAATATTTTCAGCATGTGTTCAGTTGTGAGAAATTTAATTTGACAAGGTTTCCTGTTTGTGTGAAGTGGTGGTCAGGGAGTTAACGTGTGAAACATATTCTTTTCAAAAGAAAGTACATTGTTTAGCCATATTTTTAGGCAGTTTACTGTGCTTTTTATATATTTATATTTATTTTGTGCAGACTGAATTTAAGGCATATTTATTGCTTACAATTGTTACGTTGCTACTGACAGAATCAGTTTTTTTCTTATTTTTCAGGGGAACTGATGTACAAGCATCATATTTGGAAGACGGGCAGATTTCACTCATGCATTCCCAGGGATCAGACGATGTGGGGGAAAGATTTGCTCTCAGCCTCAAAGAAGATGCGTACGTGTACATTTTTTTAATAATTGTTTGGACCATTTCCCATCTGTAGCGGTGCAAAACTTTGGCAATGGAACAAAACAGTTTTCATGTGGACTTTATGAATAGTTTATTTGTGCCACAGTGTCCAGACAGATGGCCCATTACCAAAGTAATCACATTTGGCAGCTATAGGCGCATCACTACCAAAATGGCTAATAATAATAATTTTGTGCTCTGATATTAAATGAACACTACGTTATATTTAATATATTTTACTATTTTTTGTCAGTCTTTCTGTTGTGTAATTATATAAATACAGTCGTGGCAAAAAGTATTGGCAGTGACATAAATGTTGTGTTTTTCAAGAGTTTCTGCTTAAGCTGTTGTGGCGTTCATTCACATTGTTTATAATATTATGCAGAGTGATCAGATGTATTTTCAATAAATTGCAAAAAAATCTATTCCCAAGATGTGAATCCAATATAGAGAACCTGTGGTAAGTCCTCAAAAAGCGATTGGATAAGCAGAAGCTCACAAATGTGATCAACTCGGAGCACTAATAAAGCAGTAAACTTTTACCGTCAGTCAGGATCCGCCCCAGAAGGTTAATATTCAGCATGCCAGAGCGAATTACAGAGGTTGTGAAATGCAAGGTCCAACGCTGTAAATATCGACTCTTTGCGTATAGTATGTTGTTGTGCCTGCCCTGCGATGGGTTGGCACTCCATCCAGGGTGTATCCTGCCTTGATGCCCGATGACTCCTGAGATAGGCGCAGGCTCCCCGTGACCCGAGGTAGTTCGGATAAGCGGTAGAAAATGGATGGATGGATGGATGTTGTTGTGCCAATAATCACCTTTAAAGCTTATCATTGATTTCCACAATACCATAGAAACGCGTGGAAAAAATAATCTAGAAAAACAGAAGCAGCAAACTTGGCAGTGACATAAGATTTGTGTTTTGCAAATACTTTTGGACACGACTGTAGTATTAAGGGGATTTTTAACCTTCAGCCCCCTTGGTCTCAAAATATTGGCATCGGTCTTTGAATAGAATCCTCATTTGTCAACCTCTTACCTACTCTCTTTTGGGGCTTTTTATACAAACTAATTTGTATTGCTTTTTCTTCATTCGTTTTTTCCTTGTACAGCGATAACGTAGACGACTTCATTGCTGCCAATAGATTCTCAGATTTGCTAGTGAATGTCAATTTGGATGAAACACAGTCTAGTTATGTTTCCAAAACATCTCCCAAAGGCGTGGGTCCATCTCCTGCGTCAGGTTCTGTTCTTCTTCGACCCAATGGTATGTAATCACTTTTTTTGGTGCTTGTTGTCTTAAATTTCAGCCAGCGTGTTCTCTCTACATGACTTTACAAATTATTGGTTTTAATTCTGATTTCATTTATCTTTCACTAGACTTGTCAACTGGTCTTTTCTCATTTTCTCATGTTGGAGACAAAGATACATTGCCAGCTCAGGTGCATTCTTTTTTTCTATGCTGTATGTTTTATCTCGTTTAGCTCTGCCATTGTCTCTTATTCTCTTTTCTGCTCTTTTTAGGCCACATTGCTTCCTGTTATGATTGAGGAAGAGGAAGATTCTCATGGCACAGACAGTGAAAGGTGTAGTGGCAGCATTGGCAGCTTTCTGGCCAATGAGATGCTGATGTCTCTGGACAGCATGAATAGTGATGTCACAGGTTGATAATAGTAATTTATTTTATTCTCATGACCCTATATACTGTATAAGGGCTCAAATAAGTTAACAGCAAAAACAATACTTGAATATTTTGTTTATTTACTGTCTCAGATGATGACATTGATCTGAACCAGCTTCAGGATGAGGAATTGGAGCTGTACTTCAAAAAGCTGATGCCTCCTGCAATGCAGAGAGGTCGAGTAGAAGGACAAGAAATCCCTGTTGTGAGTCACCTCCCCTTGCTGTTTGTTTACCAGAACTTCCTAGTGTTTTGTTTTGTAACATATGATCTGTTCCTGTCACAGGAGTTGCCTTCCAGTTCCTCAAAACCCAACTCCTGTGAGGCAGAGAAGAACAGACTCAGTTTTCATGATAACTATGACCAAGTACGGACATTAAGTTGCTCAGGATTTTAGTCGGCGTGAAATTGGAATTAACCATATAAACTATACCTACATCTTGTCTTATCAAACACAGCTTTTCACTGCAAGTAGAAAATCTATATCCTTATAGTCTTTTATTGAAATGTATACATACAAACAGCCTTCCTTTTGCTTGATAACAAACCATTCTCCTCCAACCAATATGGATATTTTATTTCTTGTTGAATATCCTGATTTATTAATTTTTTTTAGAATTCATATAACAGAAGTATACTGGATCTATACATACACTTGACTATTAGTCAGTTGACTCATTCATAACAGCTCAGGGCAGCTATTTCTAGTCCTGTGTTAACGGCTTTCTTTGTATTTGTTAATTTATTTTACTATAACAATTTTTAGTCTTTACTTTCATGTTGAAGCTACTTTTGCTTTTTTGGTTCCACCTCTACAGAGGGGCTTTCGCATGCCTGATGTGCGACTGGCGGCCACAGGTATGGATTCATGTCCTGCCAGTGATGAAGACACAGAGGATGAACTGGAGGCTTCACAAAACCGGGGAAGAGCCAGATTTCTCCTCCCCAGTACCTCCAGACAACCGGTAGGCAACTTCTTGTTATATGTTTAAGTCTTTTTGACCTACTACAGCCTGTTGAGAATTAACTTTTGTAACAACTGCCAATGGGGAAACAAAATGAGTTAAGATTTATGCGTTTCATGGTAAATGTATTGCCCATTCTGAACCAGGGTTTTGTTGAATTTAATGGCCAAAATTACTGTTTGGCAAGCAAATGCTATAAAGTTTTTCAAATATATGTGCGATCAGGTGGGAGCAAGCCACCGGCCTCATTTTCGACCTGGGTTGGAAGGAGGGAGCTCTGATGAGTCTCAGACTGGCAGCAGGTACACTGATACCAGGACAGGCATAGAGCACCGTCGCTCAGCAGAGGGACAGGTCATCAACTCCCCGATTGCAGGTAGAGACAACTTTGACTAGTGTCCCATAGTCAGCCACCTCCCCTGTTTTTCTGGACCCAATTGAGGGTCACTGTTGTGTTTTCTGTTGTGTCAGGTGATGGAGGAGGAGGGGATGGGAGTAGTGGGAGTGAGGAGGATGGGAACAGTGGTGGTGTATCAACCATTCCTTTGCCTCCAAGTGGTCAGAGCACCTATGATGTACTACGTGGCTTGGGCATCGTGGGAGGAAGTGGAGAGAACCGAGCTGATGATCAGTTTCAGTCTTTGCCAAGCAGATCGGGCATGACCATGCAGAGTCAGGTAAAATTTATATTACATGGGGAAGAGTAATGATCTAGTTATGGATTAAGTCTAAAGATTATTAACTGTTGAGGTTTTCCCCTTACCTGCTGTGTGTTGCATATGTATTTGAACAATGGGAATACTAGCCTTGAATGATTGGAAACTACAAGATTTAAACCTTTTGTATAAATATTTTGCATTTGCAGCAAAGGCTGCAGTTGCTATATTTACCGTTACATCCAAACAGATGTGTCTAGATTTTGTTAATTTGCCAACATTAAATGCCATTTGTATTATGTTTATAAGTTGCTGGTAGTAAACTTTTTTATATTATTTTACCAACTTTTGAATCTCTCAGATGGGTGACCGTGTTGGTCCAGTTGGCACAGGGGGGGCTGGCCAAACCGCTGTGGCATCTGGACCTTCTGGGCGATCTCCTGTCAACTGGAACATGAGTCTAGATAGACAGGAGGTTCTTGTGAGTAATTATAATGCAGTTTATTCCCAAAATCCAGTTGACACAAACAGCATAGTCTGTTTGTAAATCTAAAGCAACAAGTTAACAATAGTAAATCTTGACAGGATGCAATGGATCACCCTGCAGAAGGTCACCTGGACTCCATGTACTTAAGGGAAGGTGCTGGTCACAACCCTCAGGATACCTCTTCCTCAGTCGGTCCCTTCCTACAGGGCACCCAGAGCAGTTTTCACCTCTCCCAGGTACTTCATGAGTCCAAGAATAAATTGGAACAAGGGATTGACCTGGGGCAAACTGTGGATCTTGGTGTCCTGGGACAACGTGGTGGCCCCTGTGGGGATTCTCCAGTTCTAAATGATCAGCAGAGCTCCAGCAGTAATGATTTCAGAGAGTCTCTGGATGCTAAGTACCTCTCCCAGAGCTTCAATGAGAATGACAAATTTCATGATATTTGGAGTCATCAACCAGAAAATGTGGAGCTTGAGTTGCAGCAAGGTAACAACTGTAAATTTGTATTGAGAGTGAATCAATGGGATTAAGAAACCATATCTATCTATCATGTCACAATCTAATGATATTTGTTTCTCAGGGCCAAACGATACTCATAGTGTGGTCTACCAGAATGAAGAGGGAAAATGGGTCACTGATTTGGCGTATTACTCCTCATTTGAAAAAGAAGTGGAGGCAAAGATCCCAGAGGAAGTTGTAATGCAGTTTCAGGCTGAAGATTTCCTTGGCGGCGGTAAGTGAAAAGTTTTGACACTCTCCTCTGTTAAGGATTTAATATGGCTTTTTACTGCATATGTTGTCAATTTTTAGATCAAGCCATGGAAAAGATAATTGAGGATCAAGAGGAGTTTGAAAAGGAACACCAGTTTATGCAGGTGTGATTTCTTATGAATCCATGTGCAGTTTAGTCAACCAACAACCAACGTTAACCCCAAAATGTGTTCTCATAGGAAGAGCAGATTCAGGCTGTTAACGTGAATGAAGTGCTTGGAAACACCTCTTGGAAAGTCCCCTCTAGTAACCACATCCTTATGAGGGCTTCGCAGGTATCCTCTGACCTTGAAGCTGCTAACCAAAGTTATCTACGCATATCATTGGGGGAGTTTTTTCAGAGACGCTCTGAAGCACTGGGTCGTCTCGGCAGCAGTGAGGAGGACTATGTAAAAAGGGTCAGTCCTTCATCACAAAATTGGGAATTTTTACAACATTCCACTAAGTTATGAATTGAAAAGTATTACTATGCATGAATGTGAAAACCTTCATATTCTGCTGTTTGACATACTTTACAAATCTGACTTTGGTAAGCTGATCTATTTAGGCTGAAGTTCTGACATTTGTATCTGCTTTCAGCCTTCTTTTGGATATGTCATTACTTCCCCTGAGAAGAGGGAACCCATAGCATTAATTCAACCCTCAGATTCTTTCTTTAGAGGAAGCTCAGTCTACAATGAGACAGTTCAGCAGAATGATGCTGATGAGACGCTGCATCCAGGTGTGCTCAGCTCACTTTTAAGTTCTGGTCCATTCTATGGACATATGTGGAGTTTTACTAACTCTTCTTTAAAACAACAGATGATCTAGATGAAACTCTTGAACCCAAGCCAGCCGAAGACCCACTGGAGCGTAACGTACAACCACAAACAACTGAAGAAGTCCTTTCTCAGGTATTTAACATCAGAAATGTGACCATATAGTGTCTTTTCTTCCAGTGATGTTATGTATTTAGACATGTTGATATTTGATTTTGCTTTAGATCTCTGCACAATATGAAGATAACGCAAGCTCTGGATCGTTTAACTCCAGCTGCAACCTTCTGCTTAGCATCAGTACAATAGCCTCTGCAATTGCTGATGCTTCCATTAGCTCAGATCCAGCCCAGCTTGCTGCAATGATCATGGAACTGTCCAAAAGACAGCGCTCTAAAACCCAGCAACGTGTAATAGGTGACATGGATATGAGTTCTGTACCAACTTTAAATCAGAACCGTCTGCTGGAGGACTTGCAGAAGACCATATCGCTGGGAGATCTGAGCACTCCTGACATGGAGAAATATCTGAAGAGGGCAGAGGCATCCAGTAGTGATAGCGATGCCTCACACTCATGCTTGGACATTCTCAACCTGGCTGATAGCTTTGCCAGTTCTCACAAACCAACACCACAACAGTCGCCATCTCTGGAAAATGGAACTACCAATCCCCATGAAGAGTGTTCTGTGAGGGAAGAGCAACGGGTGAGCAAGAAATGTCAGGTTTTGGCAGGGAATGTATCCAAACAAACTGAAGAAGCTCATGGAGTGTTGCCGACTGCAAGGTCAGATTTCAAGCGAAGTGCAATTCCACGACCCAAGGGAAGCAGTTTACCTATTGCCGGTTCACATCCACCCAAGCGATCTTTAGGATCTGGGCAGTCGTCATTACCTTCCTCATGCTCTAAGCTGAAACCTGCTGATTCCAAAGCTGGCTTTGAGAAAAACAAAAATGATCCTTCACCTCTTTCTACAAGTAAGGCCATCCCTGAATCCAAGATTAAAATAGGAACTGCTCGACCACAAACATCAAGCACAACGGCTGCAAGTAACCGCGGGTCTCTCAAAGGTGATGGCTCCACATCTGCTCCTGCTCCTGCTTTAGTGCCAAAGTCCTCACCTGGCATTTGGGGTAGTGGCAGCTCAGAGCTATCATCACTAAAGACCTCTCCGAACACAGTCAAAAACAGAACAACACCAGGACGCACAAACAAACCAAACATAAACCAGGCACGGTCACCCAGAAGCCCCAGAGCTGCTCAAACTGTTTCAAAAGATAAGACTGCAGTTGTTGACCGGCAGGATTCACAATCAACCCAAGAAAAATTTGGTAAAATCTTATGTCCTTATTTTTTAAATAAAGTTTTTAACTTGATTGTTCATTTGTGGTATTTATTACAGTACAATGGTGTCTTGCATAAATATTGTGCAAACAGCAAAAAAAAAAAATTCTCAATTTTTAGGCTCACCTGAGAGCATTGTCCCCGGTGTCACGGAGGTCAGCCATTGCAATTTCAGACCATCTACCTCCCCTCTAACCCACTCCAGTCCAAGCCAGACCTCCATTCCAAGTGCCTATGGGTAAAACACTTGCTTCTTAACATCATTTAACAGAATTGCAGAAAAATAACAAATTCATCTCAAATTCTCGGTTTCTAACAAATTTCAATTTTTTGGTAAAGAAAATTAAAGTCCCTAATGCCTCGTAAAAGAACGTTTTATAAACTCTGGATTAGTTTATCCTTTTTAGAACAGCAAATTATTCACTTTAATTAAATCACATTGAGTTGTACTGGATTTAATGCAGTGTTTAATGCAGTACTTGCTGACATGGTCCATTTTTTCTGGAATAGGGAGACGTCTCCCTGCTCCCCCAGCAGTGGTAAGAACCAGAGAAGCCCTGCTGGAGATCCATCTTCCCCTCAGTCACCTTGTACAAGCCCATCTCTCAGCAGACTCACTTACCTCTCCATTAATGAGAACTCTTGCATGCCAACCCCTGACCACCATAAAGTGAGTGCTACATTAAAAACAGACCAATTTAGTTTTTGATTGTCTGGCATATCGTTTGTAGCTGTGATGGTGGTAAATCTTTTAAGGTTTGCTTGTGAGTATGTACAATACTATAAAGTCTACATAACACAAAACGTGTGTAACCGTAACCGGATGGTACACAAAAGCTTAGCTGTAATCTTTTCCTCTGCCTCTCCAGAAAAACCACTCTATGGCCCTAAGCACCACCATTATCAGAGCAAGCCCAACACCTCCAGTGGAGCCATTTGAAAATGGAAAAATTCTGAGTTCATCAAAGAGTCCAGAACCTCTGTCCCATGCTGAAATTCCAGGTCTGACCCAAAAGACCTCAGATCTGAGATCGCACAGCGATGGCGACTTTCACAAAGACTGTGGAAATGGATATGGTAGAGGCAACTTGCATTCTGAGCCCGGACGGAGATTGCACACACAAGGGGATTCTGGGTACTCAAGCAAGCTGAACATTCAACATCCACCTGGCACTTCTGCAGAGACTCACCAACTGTTGCCTCACGTCTTAGGATCTGGATCTCGTTTTGGTATCGCAGATGATTTGACATATGGGGCGGGTACAAACTATAGCACACAGGGTGCCCTGACAAACCATCCCTCAGGTGTTCCGAACCTTCTGACAGGGCATTCTCTTTTTGCTCCTCAACTGGCACAGCAGTATCTAAGTTCAGAAGGATCTCTGCACACTCCGTCCTATCAGTTAGGAGGCCCGTCTGGGTTTTATGGAGTATCCGCTACAATGCCTGGTGGAAATAAAATGCCTGGTGGTCATATGCATGTACATGGTTCATTAAATCTTCAGTCTGGTTATCTGAACACTGGTCAGCATCCTCCTCAGTATCAAGTTGGCAAGGCTTACGGACAACCAAGCGTTGGGTCATGGGCCGCACAGGACTTTGCAGACCTAAGAAGTGAGTGTGGTTTCGTAAAATAAATGTAAATCTGTTAGATGCCCCTAAAAGAGTTGCAACTGCTATAATAATGCTGGTCATCTATAAGTAGCTCTTTGAACAACTAGTTTATATTTTTCATCTCACACTTCAGCTCAAGTGGTTGTACCTAATGAGCTGAAGTTTCCCAGTTCCTGCTGTGTGGGCATTGCCTCTCAGACGTCACTCAACATTTTCAACCCTTCTGAGCGCTGGCAACAAGTGTCCATCTCCGTCACAAGCCTGTCCATAGATGGAGAGAAGGTAAGTAAAACGTCGTCCTAAGATGGAATGGAGAAATTGGTAGCCATTTCTTCACTATTTTTTATGCAGGACAAACTCCGTTAAAATATAATGCATAACTGTAATTGATTTCCTCACAGGTTGTGTCTCTACCATTCCAGTGGCTGATAGTTAAGAACAAGACTATTATTGGGCCCAAATGTACAGAGGAGCAGAAGGTGTTGTTTATAGCTCCCAAGGCTGGTCTGTATCAGTGTACTCTCAGTGTGTCGTCTTGGCCTGCGTCAGCAGAGACTGAAAATGTGGCACATGCTGAAGTGTTTTCCAAGAAAGTCGCGCTGATCGCTGTGGCTGAAAACCCTGCCATAGAGGTGTGGTCCAAAAATGTACAGCATTGTATATGAACCTTGTGTTTAATTGTGTGTTGGTGGATTATTTTTGAATGTTTTAAGTTTTAGCTCACCGTTGCTTTATCTACATATTTCTTTAAATAGGTGGATGTTGGAAAGACTGGCTGTTTGGACTTTGGCGATCTGTCAGTGGGCAGTTCCAAGGCCTTGCCACTCAAACTGGTCAACAGGACTCATGCCACTGTGCCAATCCGACTAGTTATCAGTGCGGTCAGTGAGATCTCACACAAACTTGGTTTTGTAAAAAATGTGTTTAGACTATGGTTTTTGGTTAGAGATTTGGCAGAACTAAATGTTTGTTCTTGACTTTGTTTGTTTGTACTGCTTAATATTTGAACCTCTATCTTCTGCAGAATGCCTCAGCTTGGCATTGTTTTAGTCTATCCAAGAGCCCGGTTGCCATGACCACGGATGCTTCCCTTCATTCTGGCACAAACATGACCTCGCTGTCAACTTCTTCAGTAATAAACCATGTACTGCATGCCAGTTATGCCGAGGTGAATGATTATCTGATGTAATGCAGTTTTCATTTGTGGATTGAGACTGCATTTATAACAGAGAATTTGAGCTTTTTTGAAGTGATGGTTATCCAGGAAGGAAGATTCTGTCATGATTTATATGATTTTACTTATTTCAAACCTGTATGACTTTCTTCAAAATATATTTTGTGTTCTGCAAAAGAAAGATGGTAACCGAACAGCACCGGCACCCATTTACTTCTATTGACAAGTGTCATTTTTGATTGAACTGTACCATTTTATGTTTTTCTTATCCATCTTAGAATCAGGAAAGCTTCTTGGTGTGGGTTAATTTCACTGCTCCACAGAAGTACATTCCTAATTCAGGTATGCAAGCAAACCCATAAACAAGGTGTTTTTGTAAGCTAAGAAGCTTTTATCAATTTAATTTTCTCTATACAGTAGACATCTGCAAATATTCTTTACAGTATTCTATATTTTACAGGGGAGTTAGGGCCAGCTGATGAGTATAGTGCGAGGGTTGATGTTGAGGTGGACAGTCCCGGCCCCAGTCATGTCATCCAGAGTGTAGCCCTGAAGGCGAGGTCGGGCACTCCCAGAGTGCACGCACCCAAAGATTTGCAGGTAATGGATCATACCATTTGTCCATAACGGAGATGCATCTGACCTTTGTGTTCCTCATATACAGCTGCGGAAAAATTAAGAGACCATTTTCATTTAATTAGCATGTCTAGATGTACTTTGCTCATTCCAGTCCAGTGTCCGTAGAATTTCAATAAAATCAAACCTAAGGAGTGACAACGTCATCCCACAGAAATGTGAGAAACTTATAGCATGACAAGGCACATAAAAACTGATAGAAAAGAGGGTTATCACAAAAAAAGCTTTTTCTAAATACATTTTCTTTGCAGTATTTGAGATCTGAAAAAATAGAAAGCATCTTGTCTGTCAGCGCATTTTGACCTGTTTATCAAGTCTGCAAATAAAAACTGTTTTATTTGAAATTTGGTGGGAATATTTTTTGCTCTTCTTTTTCGTTTGATATATGAAACTCTGTACAGACGGTGTGTCTTCAAGCTCCTTTGGGTCAGACAGCTAAGCAGACTCTTCCATTGAAGAATGCGGGCAACATTGAGGTTCAGCTGAAACTAAAGGTAACTCAGGAGTTTTACTTAAAAGTAACGTTACTTCATAAGAAGAACTTTAAGTTGAATTCTTCATTAAATCCACGTGACCTATCTTAGTCATTACTTTCCATTCAGACAAAATGTTTCCTTGTGTTTCTGGCTGATCGACAGAATGCTGATGGGGATGGCTGCTTCACGGTGAGGCCAGATGAACTGACTCTGAGAGCTGGAGAGGAACAGAGTGTTGTGGTCTCATTCACAGCCCAGGGCACACAGCAACCAAGGGAGAGGTATGTATCGCTGTAGGTTAAACATAAAATAGTCAAATTTTCTTGTAAACATCAGAAAATACTCAATAAAAAGAAATTTCATATTTGTAATTTAAATTCTCTTTTCAGCATGTTAATCATTCTAGTTCTGCCTGGTGGGCCGCAGTATGAGGTGATGGTGAAAGGAGAGGTGCTTCAGGGGGTTTCTGGGAAGCTGGCATTCCCATCTGCTGTATTACAACAGGCTGAAGTCCCACCCATTCTATCTAACAAACAATTCATGGCGTGGGGAGGAGTTACTCTGGGCAGAGCTGTGTAAGTATAAACCGTTGTTCATAGATAGTGCTACATCCAGTATTTGAAATAATACAGTTGAAAGGAATGTGGTTCACAAAACTTATGTCTTGTGTAGGCAACAGAAACTGGTCCTAAGAAACAACTCGCCCTCCACATCACAGCACCTCAGGGTTCTCATCAGGGGTCAAGACCAAGACTGTTTCCAGGTCAGATTTCTGCATTAACTCAACACCGGTTTAATGATAATGATAACGTTTCTCTCAATCATCTCTTTCTGTGTTTCTCGACCCTATAGCTGCAGAGCTCGTTTGGTCCAGATGAGCGCCTGACACGTAACCGAGAGCTGTCAATCAAGCCCAAAGAGGATGTCACCGTTCATCTGCTCTACGCTCCAACCCGTGTTGCATCCATGCTGGCCAAACTGGAAATCAAGCAGTCTGCTGCACGGGCATCCCAGCCTGGGGTCAAATTCACAGTGAGTTTATTAATCCATAAGACTTTGTTTACACTACACAAACCCGATTTATAGTCGCTATCATTCAGCTTCACATAGAAATGCCTTTTGTTTATTCTTTTACTATTGTTCTGAATTAATAATATTGATATTTTCTGATAAGTGCCATAGACATTTCTAGATTCTGGTCCTTGACACAAGATCAATGTGTACAGTTGCGTAACATGAATTATGGTGTTCAGATCCCTCTGTCGGGTTATGGTGGCACCAGTAATGTGATCCTGGAGGAGCTGAGGAAGCGTTCTGATGGCTATGTGGCCACGCTGAGCGGAGTGCAGACCGGCCGTGTCAGTAAGCTGTGTGTGTGCGTGAGGAACACTGGTTCACGTGCCGCCTTCGTGAAAGCGGTACCCTATAGTGACCTTCAGAATCGAACTGTTATGGACTCAACCGTCATCAGCCTCTCCCCTTCACAGTTTGTCCTGAAAGAGAGAACACAGGAGGTGAGAAGTGCACCTTTTTCTTTGGTTTAAACTTGTCTTGTGGCATCCGCAATCCGTTTTTTTTCCAAAGAATGTTTTTCTGAGTAAAACTGAGCTGCTGTGAAGTGAGCCATTAGGGGCTGTGTCCACCGAGGTGTTTTCAGCCGAGCTCCTGCTGTTTTCAGCCTTGGTGGATACAGCACCTTAGTGGGGTAATTTTTCTTAAAGACTACTCTGTTGACAGACTTGGGCTGGTTAAACGTGTTGACGCTAGTGTCACAGAAATTGCACGCATAATATTTTGGAGCAAAACAAATCTAATAGTGGCAAAATAACTGCAAGCCAACCTGGAATGCGAATTGAACGTTTTATTCCGTGTGTGTGTGTGTTTTGTATGGATGTTTTGTCATGGCTGTGTCCACAGGTCATCACAATAGCGATGAAGGCTTCACGTAGAGAGCAGGCTCTCTGTCAGTCTGGTGCAGCTCTCCTCGCCACCGTGTGCCTTTTCTGTGGAGATGAAGTCTCTCGACAGCAGTTCAGAAAGTAAGTGATTAATGAAGATCTTAATATTTGATCAATTAGTCTATTTAGTTCTGTTTATATTTAAATGGAAATGAGCATGTTAGCAAAAAATACCTTGTTTTTTTATTCTTTTATAGTTATCATGTGGATTTGTTTTTTTATGGAAAGTTTACTTGAGTTCAATCATGATTTGAAATCTTGTATTTTCATCTTTTTTCAAGGTTACTACAAATCAAACCAGAAGCAGGGAGGAAAGTGCTATCCGAAAACAGTTTATTGAAGAATATCCCCTTTGATGAAATGTTTCTTGGAGAGGAGCAGGTTCAGGAAGGTAAAATGACAATATGCTGGTATGGAGACTGTTTGATCTCCTTTTTGTGCATAGAAATAACAAGAAATAAAAACAGTGCTAGATTGCCGGCACAGAATGAACGCTCAGAATGATTTTTTTCTTTCAGCCTATGATCTGCCTCAGAGGCCAAATGAAGCTCAGATTTTCTATGGCAACATGAGCAAGGTGATGTTGTGTCTGTTTGGAACTATGGAGATGTCAGATTCTGGAGAGAGCGACCATACCGAGTCCGTCAGACCCTCACAACGGCAAACTTCTGAATCAGACAGGTATACATCCTTAGCCAATATTTTATAAAAATTATTAAAGTGAACTTACTTTTTAGTTCATTTGTGTCAAAACTGTGTATTTGTCCTACACTTTTCTGCGTTGTGTATTAAGATGTTCATACGTTTGTCACATTTCACGGTGCTTATGAAGTTAATGTGTAGTTCACAATGCAGTGGTTTCGGGGCGTCGGGCCGTTACATCAGTAATGTTTCCCTGGACGTGCTGCCAGTCAAAGGTCCGCCGTTAAGTCCATCAGAACCGGTGCCAAAGCTGGAGAACAGCTGGAGCATCAAGCCTGATCAGCTGGTCCTCACCGCACCCACTATCAGTAAGATTAATTTCACTGCAGGAATGTGATCCATTAAAAGCAAAAAACTGATTGATAGATGCTCTGTAGAATATCTAGTGTGGTGGTTTAATTCACAAATGCTCTTGGCTCAGTGCGATTGGATCCAGTTTAAAATCATTTCTCTTATTGGTTGTTTGTAGATGGTGTAGCTGACACCAAGCATCTGCAAATCCTGAACCGTTCAAACAGAGAGCTGAGCTTTGAACTGTCCTGGCCCGCTCACTGCCTGACTGTCACCCCACAGCACGGAGTCATTGAACCCCAGTATGAGATTCACGTTAAATTAAATGCTTTTTTAGCTTATTTAAAAGTACAGTACTGAACCTTGACGTTTCCACAAAAAAAACTATAACCATTTTATTTTTTCAGGAGCCACTTGCAAATCCTCATCAGTCCCAATCCATCCCTGGCAAGCAGGTCCAGTATGCTGCCCTGGAGTGGACAGATCTATGTGCAATGTGATAATCAGCAGACGGTATGCGTTTCCTTTATTATTCAGACATGATACAAAGTAATGCGGAAAGGAATATGTTTTAACGGACTGTTGCAGATTCAAGTAACGGATCAATCACTACCTACATTTCATTTCGTCCTTAACATCTATTTTATTGCTTTTTTTTCCAGTCCATTAAAGTTCAGATCCGGCAGGATTTGGCCATGGATGTCTCTGCTGCTAGCTGTGCTGTAGATCGATCTTTATGCCCGCTGCCACCTCAGGCTGAGACCCCCACTGTACCAGGACAGAAACCCCAGAGTGGCAGCAACCAGCCTCAGGTTGATATTAAGAACCGAACTCTTGTCTTTCCTTCCACTGCCTCTGGGGAGTCATCAGGTAACTCATTTAGAGTCTGATACTGCTTTGGTTTTGCGTAAAATGTACGTAAGCTAAAGCCACTCTAAACTACGTCATTGTCATTACTAACAGATTTTAGGAATGTTTTTTTTATGCATTTACCAGATGTTTTTATCCAAGGGTTTTAAGTATTCATTGTGTCTGTTTAAATACACTTTTCACATTTTTTAGCCACTTCAGATTTGGTTTGTGTGCCCCCTTTCCTCTGTAAAGATGCTTTATGACATGAGCTATGTGTGAAAGAAAATGCATCTTTCGCTCTCTAACCATTTTCTCTATTGCAGAATGTTCTCTGGAGGTGGAGAATCATGGGGAGGAGGTGAGGTGGTACCTCTCTTCATTTGCTCCTCCATATGTCAAGGTGTGTGACGTGAGCATTTATGCACAAATAAAACCTCTTGGTCTTCACATGTTTATTTATTTTGTTTGTGCTGTTCTCTGTCTCTTGGATCAGGGCGTTGACAGCAGTGGGGATGTTTATCGTGCGACATACTCTGCCTTCAGATGTGAGAAGGTGTCTGGGACTCTGGGGATCCAAGAGAGGATGAAGGTGCTTATCAGACAATTTCCATTATAACTGGGGTGTCTGCAATACTTGGTTGGGATTGGTTAATTGTGAAATTCTGTGGAACTATATAATTGGCTGCTGTCCCAGGAATGCAATTTTCTAAACTTCCTGTTTGGATTTGTAAATTTCCTGCAGACCTTTTTTACATGTGTGTCTCTGCAATCCTTTCTGCATAAGACACTTCTTAGGATTATTTTTCAGTTAACACTGGATATACTATTATCATTTTTCACATTTTCTTTTTTTTTCCTCATCTAGGTGCCCTTCATTTTCTTGCCACGTGACAGGGGGGATTATGCCCAGTTTTGGGATTTGGAGTGTCATCCAGCAGCCAGACCACAGCACAAGAGCCGTGTGCGCTTCCAGCTCTGTGGCACTGTATGTTTATCAACAAATTAATATTTCTTTCAGATTGGTTTTCTATAGTTTGCATTATAGCAAACCAATGCCAAAAGTGTGTGTGCAATGCTTTTAGTAGGACTAGAAGTCCTTTACAGTTGTGTGTATTTATGTTTGTAGGGGATAAAAGCAGGTGAAGAAGCTGGTGGTAGAGAAAATTGCTCACTTGTGAAAACCGAAGTCACTGTGAAAAACAGGAAGAGACTGGATTCTGCAGGCTCAAAAACAGGGTACATGTGCTTTCCACTGACGTTTCAGTGTTTTCTACATAACAAGAGAATGTCGTTCATGCAAAGTCAGGTCTACGTAATAATAGTACCTTCTAATTCTAAAGGCAAATGCTTTGTAGGATCAGTGTGGTATAGTAATGACGATAATATTTTCATCTTCCTATTGTTATGACCTTCAGGTCCCAGACTGATCCCCAAAAGAGGGGTGTGTATGCACCCCAGGGTCTGTACACGTTTCCTGCCACACGTTTGGGCACCACCAGCACGCTGAAAGTTAACTTCAGAAATAACTCCTCCAATGTACACGAGGTGAGAACCTGTGGCGGCATTAGACACAATACACTAACTGACTTGCAATATGTGACATTTAAGGGCAAATAAAAATAAATCAATAGAATCTCATTTCTATAGAAAAAAACACATTTCAATACATCAGACGGGAAAAAGTTTTTTAAAGGATGTGAGCACTATTAAACACTGTTTGTTGAGTGTTTGGGTGCTGTTTAACACGAGTAAGAGAGTTATTTACATTTTGTAATGTTCATAAACGGAACATAATTAAAGGCCTTCATAGTGTGAGCAGACAGTTTGTCTTTATAATGGTATGGTTTTGTTACATTCAGAACTACAAACCAATGAATATATTATGGTCTAACACCTTCAGTCCTGACTGGTCGCGTTACCTGTGAGTGTGGTTATGAATAACTGTGTCGTTGCATGTTAATGTATGGAGTGATGTCACTGCTGCTAAATGTGTGTGGCATGAGACTTACTTTGAGCTTTTCTAATTGACTTGCAGCTAAATTTCATAAGTCCTAAAGAGCCTTTCCACATCAAGCATTCAAATTATTCATTAAGGTGAGTTATGTTCTCTCTTTTGTACTTGTTATATTTCTGTCTATAACTACTTGTAAATATGGCTTTATAGACTATCCTTTATCATTGTCCGGAATGTCTCAGACTGTGAGCTCAGCCACAGGCTATAATTTTATTGTTCGTTTATTTGTCTGCAGTCTTTTTCTGTGAGTTGTAGTGTTGAACGCATGTTAACACATATAGCAATCTCATCCTAACTGAAATAAACAAGGATGTGTATTTGTTCTTAGTTCTCTGCAACTTGTTTTACAGGTGTAGTTCACCTTCAAAATGAAAATGCATGTTTTAATGCCTTTTGAATCTTGTGCCTCACTAGATCACAGCACTACATCAACCTCCCTGTGCAGTTTGTGCCAACCACTGCGGGCCAGTTCTCCAGCACTCTGCTTGTGCAGACGGATACAGGCACTAAACTCGGCATAGAGCTCAGTGGAGAAGCCTTGCTCTAAAGACTCACTCGACATATCGTCAGTGGAGACCCCTAAAGCTAATGAAGAGACTTTTAGACCTGGACTTTCTAAAGTATGTCAAACCTGGCCTTACAGTATGGATATTGTATATCCACCATAACAATTCAACATCTCTCAAATGATTCTTTGTGTTGCCACCAGTTCTTCACTGTTGCAGTGACTGCTGTACAGTTATTGTCAGTTTTCTACAATGTCATCAGGACTTTCCTTGTTTTTGTGTTAACTGTTAAGGTGAGCTGGCCTGTTTACAGAATTGTTATCACAAAATGAGCTGAACAAATGTTTAAAAAGATCTGAATCACCATTAGTTGAAGATTGCACATGCTTTATACAGCACAAAAGTGTATGTTTGCGTCCTATGTATTTATTTTACGTCACTGTTCTTGATAAATAAATTCTAACACATTTTATTTGTTGGTGGATTGTGTTTTTTGTGGTGCATCTGTGTGTTCTGCCTTGACTATGTTCAAATGAAATCATTTGGATTTGTTAGTCACTTCTTGGGTTGTTTTAAAATCAACACACCAGTCTGTGAAGAACTGTGAAGACTAAATGAGTAAAACATTTTAATCAGTTCCCACACATTCAAAACAAACAAATATAATTTACAAATTTTATATTATTATTAAAAAAATCTTCATTTTAAAGTTTTATTCTCTTGTTATTTTGAGGAAGCACAGCTTAATGGTACAGACAACTTAATGTTGAATAATTTAGAAGTCTAGATGCCCGAGTCATTTTTACACTAAATAACATTTTTTTTACTCCAAGTCATAATTTGGTACACGTCTTGCTTGTTTCAAATTTCTGAAATTTTCAGGTAAACATTAACTTTGCTTGGCTCAGTCCCACATGATCGGATGTGTAGAGCCTGTACTCAATACATCAGTTTGAATGGACTTTAAACATTTCTTATCCATTTAGATTTGAGATTTTATTTAATATCAACTTGTTTTATGTTGACGTTTTATCAAAAAGACGCACCTTTTTGTTACTCAAGCAGTCATGGAGAATAGAAAGATGATAATTAGTGGCTCAGTAGTTTCTGTGGTGTTTTTGTAAAGATATGAACACAGTTGTTCAGTCCAAAATTAGATGTCATTCATCCAGCAGTGTTTAACTCCTCATGTTTGCTGTCTGATAAGAAGGGATAAGAGGATCAGGGGCAGGAGCATCAGCCATCGTTGTGCTTTAATACTCGCAGCTCCGCTGTAGTTGCACAGGCGACTGGTGCAGCAGGAGATCTGAACGCCGTTTCCATTATTGTCCATAGAGGCCACAGATGCAGCTCCTGTACAGACCTTCGAATTGGAGCAGGTCTTTACAATGCCTTTCACAGCTCCTAAAAAGACAGAAACAGTTGACATTATTTTCAGGCTTTTATGAATTCATTTTGTTGATTGACCCACTAGCTTAGAGACATTTCACCCAAAAATAAAATATATATCATTTATCATCATCTCTTGTCCAACCTGTATGTCTTTCAGTCTTTCCCAGAACACAACATATATTTTGAAGAATGTTGGTAACCGAACAACGGCATTCACTTGCTTTGCTTTTGTGTCCAAACAATAGAAGTCAATGGCGTTCAGTGTTGTTCGGTTACCAAATTCTTCTAAATATCATTTTTTGCGTTCTGCAGAAGAATGTCATACAGGTTTGAAAAGACAAGAGGGTGAGTTTATGATGTACTTTCATTTTTGGATCACTGTAAAGGGAATGAATTACTCCATTTCCTACTATGGTAGTCAATGATGTCCCAGGTATGTCAGTTGCTGACATTTTTCCAAATATCTTTGTGTTTTACTGAACAAAGACATTCATACAGGTTTGGAACAACTTGGAGTTGAGTAATTCATGACAGAATTTTCATTTTTGGGTGAAGTATCACTTCAAGACACCAACTTGCCTCTTTTGGAGATCTGCTGCCTTGTGTTTTTACAACGTGTTTTATAAAGTTACACACCTTGTTACTTTGCATTCAACATGGATTATGACTCATCTGTGATGCTGGTTTTGTAATGTAAGGAGTGTCTATAATGATTTCTTTGTGCATGTCTAGAACAATAGACTAAATTTAATCCCAATTGTCCTTTCTTTTTGTATGAAATACAGCGAATTAGTGTGGAGTGGTGCCAAACTGGAATTAAAAGGAGGCAAGTAAAATAAAGCATTACAAAACGAAACTAAGATAAGCTGATATCTCTTATCTAGTGAACTGAATGGCACCCTTATGTCTGGGCAAATATTTGCCTGTTTGTTTACTGTTCTGTAAGAAAATGATATAAATGTCTTCTAATGTTTCAATTGTCCTGAGCATTTGCTCACCTAGTTTGGCTACAGTAGTCATGCAGGCGTCGAAGGGAGCCTGACAATCCTCAGAGTTCATGTTGCACTCGTCATTCGTTGTTTTGGAGCCGCAGATGTAACACTTCAGTGTATTTACTGCCAAAGAGCAAAATATAAAATACAAATGTGTCTCTATTACAGTTAATTATATCATTTATATTGTGCAATTCATTAAATAACATTCCACTATGTACTACAGAAAACAGCATTTAAAAATGTTACAGTCCTTGAAAACTGTTGGTGTCGAAGGGGAATGTTTACACGACACACATTACATCTCGGTTAAATATTTACAGACATACACGGCAAGGCTAAGCTGAGCTTAAAACCTATTTTATTTATTTAAACCATCCTAATCCTTTAGCACTAAAGCTTAATTCAAGACTCTCTTATTTCTTACACACATAACAAAAGCATTTTCACACCTGTTACAAATGTCCTCTATACTCCGTAAAATCAGTAACAGACAACTAATGTACAAATCTAAACAATTTAGTTTCTTATCAAAACACATACCTGAGTGTATTGTTAGAAGTATAAGAAGCAGACTGTAAAGAGACTTCATGTTCCAGAAGCACAGATTGCATGTGTGGCTGAGAGGCGACTGGGTGTTTCTATCTCTGACTGAAACTCTGTGTCTTCAGAGATCCACCCAGCAGACATTCTTTCACTTTTACTGCTAGGCACAAGCAAACACTGCTGATGTTTCCGCACGCTTTTGGTCATGTGTCACAATGTATCTATCCACATTCTAACATGATAAACACTGAGCCCTGTGTGCATAGACGGTGACGTCTGCTGTCTTTAACAACTGAGACATATTGTTGACTCAAATCAGTCTGTGATGTCATTAAAATGATCAGTGGCACCTTTATTTATTTTGATTAAATATAAGTTATGATTTGATTGTATGTAGTATGTTTTATTTATCGTATGTGTTTGTTATATTGTCATCACAAGCCAGTATATCTCACATTCCTGACATGAGCTATTCACGTGCCTCTCTCCAAACCGGCAGGTCTGACAACTTCCTCTAATGGGTGAAACTTTCAAACAAAGATGTAATCGGTTCCGTTCCGTTTCTTTCTTTTTTGCTTGGTTATGTAAGCAGTGGGGGAGAAAAACATAAAAACCCAGAAGTCAAACAGATGTCAAACTTTATTTAAAAGTATTTCAGATAAATGAAACCGTATTTCATACACATAGCCAAGTTACGGTATATACATATGCATTATATACATTTTTACAAAATCACCGATTTGACATTCAGCCTATTCTCATAGTTTATGATTTAATACTTTCATAATAAACAGCACCAAATAATGCACATGACAAAATTATAATCATAACCCTGCCTGTGAAAACCCGGCTAAACTCATTTTTGTGACTGACGGTTACATAAAACATCCTACATAATGTAAAGCACATTTTGTGAAAAATATATTGATTGACTAAGTAAAGCCATTTGTAAGAATAAAATTGTAGTGAAATTCATGCTTGAAATTGAACGTGTTGCCCAGACCTGGGTTTCAAAGTCAGGGTCATCAATAAATAAAGCAATAAATATCATTACCTGAAGCCATATCAGCAATCATATCAGCACCCAAATACATTTCCTGAAAGTTCATACTGCTGCTGAATACATGGGACTTATGCAAAAACTTCTGCATATAAAGTGGTTCAACCAATGCAAAGCAGCAAAAATACGTTGAACTCTGCACATGGCAAATTTCCCTGCCAAAGACTAATGGCTGGAATACACTACAAGACTTTTAAAATCTGAACACATTTTTTTTTATTAAACTAGACCTCATACTCTTGCAGACTTTTTGAAAGTTTCAGATAGAAACACACAAACTGATCAAATCTGCAGACTGGTACAGACTTTCTGCAACAAGTCCAGATTTAAAATATGGATAAAATCTGAGCAAAAATCTTGTAGTGTATTTTAGCCTTAAAGAAGCTCAAGTCTAAATCCTGGGCTGATCATTACAAACATTTTTTTCTCTGGGTTCATACATCCTCTAATACCGAGTTGGTTAAGTAAATAATGACTGGTATTGTCATTTCGTTCTTAGCATTTGGTGGGTGTAGCTGTAATTTCAATTGGAGCTTATATTACTGTCTGGTGGACAGGCCTGAGTCATGACACATTACACGATTTTGTCTAAAACACAAATTATTTGCTTCAGCTGTGAGTTGCTGCAGTAAAACTTACTTTACGAGTCCTAGCTCTGTCAAATCTTACAGCATAAGGCAGGATTGTTATATGAAAACAGTAAAGGGCTTTGGCCGTAAGTGTTCTCAGCATTTCTCCTGAATCACATGCATAAAGAGCACAAGCTCTCAGAGAAAGTTGCAGCTGCTTAGTCCTCGTGTGACTTTCCTTTCGCTTTCCTCCTGTGTGCAGACCCGTAATCACGTGACCTGGACTTGCTCATAGGATAAATCCTGGAGACGGTCAAATAAACAGATGGAACACAACTTGCATCCGAAAACATTCTTCAAGGTCAAACGGCTGGATGTGAATTATGACTGATTTTAGTCAGTTGGATTCTGTCCCCTTAAGGTAGGTTTTTAAATGCTTCATAAACTACAAAAAAAAATATTACAAGTGAGGGTGACTGATGTGAAAAGTCCTTCTATCAACCCATTCATTATAACCAACAATAAAGTAGATTTACTCTCTCTTTTTTCTATGCCATTTACATGCACTGTACGTGTATGTGTTGCCCACCTGCGCTGATATAGGTAGATGAGGAAGACTACATCATCTCTGAAACAGGCCAGCTGATGGGGTCCAGGAGTGGTGATTATTCCACTGAACACATCACTGATGAATGTATTCAAGCCCTGACGATTAAAAAAACAAAAAACATTGTAACTATATCGCTCCTGTCCTTATTAAACCTGTATCTTCATGACTCCATATTTCGTGATTATCATTTTTGTCATAAATCATTATTATTAGTCACCCTTTATGTTTGTCACTCGGTTTTCAAATATCTAAGCAACAAAAAGTATTAAAAAGTGCTTGTTAAATTTGACAAGACAGTGTCCATTTCCTGAAAAACAGCAAATTTTGACATTCAAGGTTTCAGAAGGAGAGCAACGATATTTAAGTGTTGTATGAAGGGTTCTACTTGTATAAGGCTATTGTGGAGTCTCTTTATAGATGGTTTCTTTGGACTCACAGTCCTGGCCCGAAATTTACTTCTGGTCTGTGTTTGGTTATAATATAGTAATTTATTTTCTATTTAATGTATTTTCATATTTTATTGCATATTAATAGTATTCAATTAAATTAAAACTACTCACCAGTGAAGTTTGGGCCACATAACGTTGGTTTAAGTAAGTATATTTGAATGTTTTTTCATTCTTTTTATAAAAAGATTAAAGCCAGTTGATTTCTCATTCATAACACCCCTTATGCATTCAATAACTTACCTTATACATTAGAGTGGACATCTGCAGATGAGCCACTGATTTTAACTGTGGAGAGAAGTAAAGTACACATCAATGAAATGAATCAATACACTGTTGAGGTGTATTTTAAACGCGGATGTAAAAACAAACCTTGTAATTAATGAACAGCTGAGGAACCATCGACAGAAATCCAAAGGCATAAACACCTTAATGTTTAAAGGAAAAAGACTATTAAGCTGACTTTCTAAGTGGCTGCCATTAGTTAAACAATCTTTTTATTATTTTTATTATTGACACTAATATAATAAAGCTCTTACCACTGATAAGGCCATTGGTTATCCAAGAATACCAACTATTGACAATACACAATATAAAATAAATTATATTATATAAAATAAGAAGCGTTAACAAACGAACAGACAAATTGAATCAAGATACAATATAGTCAATAAAACAAAACGGTTACCTTTTATTTTGGAGATATAAGTATGAGTATATAGCGCCACTGATACACAGCGGATACATCAGATATGACAAGAATTTCATAGCCTGTACAAATGAAGAGAAAGGTCTCACTACAACACCTAAAACAGTATAATTTACTGAAAAAAAAGGATTAACATGCGTTCAATAGCAATGCACCACCTTGGAATCATACTCTTCTGTTGCTCGCTCGAAATCATCCAGTCTTTCATCCTTGAAATAAAAAATGTGGAATGAGTAAATAATGTAGTTCAGTATATGTTCTAAACATACTTGATTACTGAGTAATGCAAACTTACATGAAATTTGGGTGAAAGTTCTATGACCTTATTCACCTTCCATAACTTCAAATATAAAACAGAAAACGGTTATCAAAAATGCAAAGAATATATATTCATATTCTAAATGAAAATGTACATAGGTTTAGTTTTATAAGAAAAGAAATGCCGCCCGTCTTTATCGAGTACATCTCATCTATTTTGGTACCTCAATCAGAGCTGCTATCCCAGTGGGGAGCAGAATTAACCAGCTAGATTGCTCTTCTAGTAGATGGAGGAAAATTACGATGGTGCTAAAACATCTCCACAGCACTGCAGAAATACAGAGAAAAGAAAGAGAAGATACAGCCAGGCTTTGTATTGTGGTCTGGTCTTATCATCAGCATATATCTGTGTACCTGATCTCCTGGAAAGGCCTGCTAAGTTCTTCCTGTCTCTCCAGAACCTTATGTCATTCTTAAAGGCAAAGACTTCAAACGAGAGCTACAAAAGAAAGTTTTTCAAGTTATTTATACGCAAGCACACATTAAAAAAGAATAAGCACATAAATCTTATATCGAAAGGATTTTACATGGAAGGCAGGCACGAGGACGGACAGAGCCAAGACATGCAGACCGTTCTCAACAAACATGGCTTTGATTTCATCCAGGCTCTGCTCTGAAAATCCTGCATGAGAAATAAGTGTTAATATTCATTAAAAGTGTATTAACACTGAATTAAAAATTAAGTCTACGTATGCTGCTATATGTCACTCACCAAAATGTTTGAGTGAATAGATGACAGCCTGTATGTGGATCCATATTCTGAATTTGCATAAGGTTATAGTATCATATGATACAGTCAGTGGCAACTCTTTTGTGGTCCTGTTTATCTCCTGTGTAATTACAGCACGGTTATTCAGAAATTAAAATTGTATACAGCAACTCTTTAATATCACACAAAAATATTTACATACGATTAAGTCTTTTAATCGGCTCCTCAGTTCATCGACCAGTAATAGAGGCAGATACAATTTCTTTTTTTCTCTTTTTCCATCTTCAATTCTGTAGAAAGAAACAATGAAAATGAAATTCACAAATTAATAAATAATAAACAATCAAATGAATAATAACGGAAATTAAATTACTAATAATATAATATTTATCAATGTATTTTAACCCAGTTAACTTGCAGACCACTGCGCATCTAACAGATTATGCATCAGCTGTCAGAAATATCAAGAACATAAAGAAATTTGGTTACACAATTTTGTTTTTCATTTCAATAGTTGTTACAATTTCCACAAGCCTAAGAGCCACAAAATTTGAATATAAGAGATAAATAGTGTGTTTATTATATGCATAACCTATAGTGATAATATACATTGATCTCAGAGAATTTGATACTCTGTAGCTGATCCTTTGGTCAATATCTAAACTGGTTTAACAACTCACATTTTCATATACCGCCTCAGGTCGCTGGGAACCCCAGCATTGCTGAAGATGAAATCCTCATTCATTATGTTCAGTCTAAGACATGATTTCCAGTATAAAACAAGCTTGTGCTCCTCTGATGTCTTGACATAAAAAACAGAACCAGAAATCCACATGAAAAGACCTAAACACAGTGTACAATAAAGGCAGATGTGGAGACTTGTATTGTACACATTTGGGGCGGTTTCCAGGACAGGGTTTAAGGCCACGTTTACACGATGAAAAACTGAAAAGTTTTTCTTTTGCGTTTTTGAAATGTTTCACGTACACACGACAACGTTATCAGAACAATCCGCGTTTACACAGATCCACAAAAATGACTAAAACGCTGTATTACGCAAGCCACGGCAGTAGTTGGCCACATCCCTTTGTAATGAAAAAATTCCCTGAGTCCCTGACGATTGATGGTTTATTGGAAGGCGGACATCCGTGGCTAAAAAGACCATACAATACAGAGCTCTGCATTTCTCCTCATTCATAGCGAAGAGAAGCGTGCACACATATACAAATAAACAAACAAGATGGGGAAGGCAGCGAATATAGCACGGGTGTAGTAAATCTACACTTTGCTGTTGTTGTCTTAAAATGAACATCACTAATGTTTTTTTCTAAGATTTAAATAGCCGGCATAATCCTGGTTTATGCTAAGCCTTGTCTGTGAAACCGGACCGTTATTTTGTACAAAATTTGAAGGGTTCAAATGTAACAATCTCTAAATACCATCTGAAATATTCTTCTAAAATTAGCATTTTATCAGGCTTTTATCAAGCTTGTATATTTTGGTGAAGTAATTTCACTCTTTTCATTACCATTCAAGTGAAATTACTGAGCATTATTATAGGAACCTGATTTTCGAAGAAAGTTTGTGATGGCACAGGATTTTGCATCTGACCTCTTCTACGTTTGCACAAACAAGTATAATCTAATCTTAACAGTACATGCAAAACTCACATTGTTATAAATATATAATTTAGAACAAACACGATTGCCTCTGTACTCATGGTTAATCCTATACACAAGTTTATTTTGTTATATCACGAGAAGGTAATTATTAGTAATTAAGTAGAAATCTTCTGACACAGGCATTCAGTTCAGGCATGCATCCACCAGGGAGAGAAGCGTGATTTATACAAATTGATATAAAGGTTTCGGACACAGTGATGATTAGATTAGACTAGAAGGAGTCTCACAGTACCTCTTGGGTTTGTTTGGTCGTGGTGGTCTCCAGTTGAAGAGGGATGATCTGAGATGTGAGACGATCCACAAGCCGCATATGCCTGTTGTCTTTCCAGGGTGTCACTCCGCTCTTGTGTATAAACACGACTGCATGGAGTGTCCGGTTATTATGAGTCCCCACAGGAAGGGTGACAATCACCTTTCTTTAATAACATCACAAAAAAAGTGTTAAGCAGCTGTCTGAGCAAACAAACACTACTACAGAGACACAGCATGTATGTACAGCATGGATAATGAAACCTGGTACCCAATGTTACTCATTCATATGATACATTACCCTGTATGAACTTGGGATATATATATTTCAATCAGATTTCTGTGTTGAAAGGTTTTTGGAAACTAATTAAAAAATATCAAAGTAAAACCAACGAATGATGCAAAGCACAGGTAGACAGTACATCGCTTTTTTAGGATTTAAAAAATAAATATGTGAAATGCTTGTGAAGTGTTATTCTAATGTTTTATTCGAAGAACCAGACTTGGTTTAAAGTCGTACTGTGTAAAGCATGTTTGCAGAAGATTTTTATGCACCTGACCATTCACATCACTCATGCAAACCTAACAATTCACAACAAAGATCAGCTTACTTGTCAAACCTAGTATTTATGTCAAATCTGTCGACTTTGAAAAGAAGGATGTATCCAGATTCATCATTGGGATCCAGGGCGGAATAGATGCTGAGCTTTAAATTTCAGGAAAAAACACTATCATATTACATGCAATGTAACACATCCAAATACTTATACTATAATCCCATTTATTTAACCGTTTCAGGAGTGTGGCTCACCTGGAGTCGAGGTTTGATGGTAAGATAAGATGTAACGCAGCTGTCTCCTTTGGAGCTGTCACAGGGTTTGGTGTGAATGAAGCCGTATATGGCCCAGCACGTATGGACGACGTACACCACCAGCACACCAACAATCACTTTGGTGTAAGACATCTTAAACTGAGACCCATTCTTGGTCTTAGAACAGCACGACGGGAACATCTTAACTCCGAACCGTTCTTGTAACAAAAATGCTTTCAGAAATATCCCCGGCTGTCAGCGCGCAGCATCACTTGCCTCGTTCATTCATTCATTCATTCATTTTTATGCGCTGCATTTTTCCAGGCGCCGTAAGCATCATATGCCGAGCGAATATATTTATTTATCAATGACTGTAGCGACACTAATGCACTCGAAAGGAGATGTAAAGACGAACAAACGATTTCAGCATCTCAATTCTATAGCCGTGGGTAGATTCGAGTGGGATGTATGCGGGGAGCGCCACCTAGTGGTCACTATTACAATCTGCGCTGGTATCTACTTGTGTTCAAGAAATAGCTGCAGATCAAGCATTGTTCTTATTTAATATTTATACATTTTACAGCAGGAGATATAGGCGAATATATTAAAATGCCCTTCAAGAACAGAACAATATTTGATACGTTTGTTTGGGGTCTCTGTGTCAAACCTTGACAAACCTATTCAAAATGAACGAAAATGCGAATAAATAGCAAAATGCATACATTTGAAACAATAATACACACAAATGTCCACATGAATAAATTATTTAATTGACACGAAACGAAATATTTGACAGCTGTTTAATTATTATCAGATTTATAAAGTATGTTTGTTAGTTAAATCCGAAAAGTGTATTAAATAAAACGTGGGCTTTGATGACTAAAATTCACATTTAAGATCCGTAATTTCCAAATTCTTTTTTCTTATGCGTTCTTATTTTACTGCAAAAGAAACACATCTTTACTACGTGAGCCTGCGCCTTTAAGGGTAGCCCGGTGACGTCACGCGAGCGAGTGCCCAACCGGTGCAGAGAAGAGCAGAGCGCGTGCTGGGTGCTCACGTCATCATTTGCTTCCGAAAACATTTGCAGTGTAGCAGCAACAGCAGTTAAAGTCTACAAAGTGTTTCACAGATTTTTTTTAATTTTCATAAAGTACATACGAGCTGAAGTAATACGCAGATGCAATCATGGACGTCACAAACGGAATTTATTTTGAGCTAATTTATGAGCTTTCTTAGTTAGGAAAAAATTATTAGCATCGTCGGGTTTTCGTGCGGTTTTACCTCAAACTGGTCCGACTCAATCGTTTATGGGGTTTGGTTTGACCCGGTAACCTCATCGACATGTCCTGGAGGAGAATTTAACTTTTAAACGACTTTTAAATTATGGAGCCATGTTTGAGGTTTGTGTGTCGAGAGAGTGTCAGGACAGTGTCGGCGAAGTGCTGGACGTGGAGATCGGTGAGGTGCTGGAGATCACCTTTCAGACGTCCTCTTACGTCAACATGTCTCCGGTCACATCATAGCACTCTTCTGCTGAGAGCTCAGACACAATGTACGATCATGTCTGTTGTTTCATAAACTGGGGCCCGTTTCAATAAGGAAGTTCAACCAACACCGAGTTGAAATCTGAACTCTGAGTTGATTTACTCAGAGAATCGCTACTCTGAGTTTTCAGTTTCAGAACAGCTGATTTGAGTTAGTTCAATCAACCCTGAGTAAGTTCACTCTAGGTTACGCACGTGCAGCATGGCGATGAAAAGCCATCATCAATTGAGTGAAGATAGCACGATTCACCATGGCAACGGCACGTGACAAAAAGCGCTCTGTTCATTTCTCGCCAATCGAATTGAAGGTACTGTTACAAGCGTAAGGTGAATATTAAGAAAAAAAGAGCAACACAGCCGCAGCAGCAAAAGATAGAGAGTTGGTGTGGGAGAAAAGTGCTTCACTTGTTAATGCGCCAGTTTATATGTCAATCACTTTTATATTTATTTTGTTGAAACTGTGAAAATGCGAATTATATTTTACTCTCTCGCTCTCATGTAGGTGATATCCTTCTGCAATAAAAAGATATTGGCAGCAGCTGAATATGAAATATACGACGGCGTCGTAAAAAAAAAAAAAACATTTCGAGAATAAAGTCGAAATGTTACGAGAATAAAGTCGAAATATAAAGTCAAAATGTTACGAGAATAAAGTCGAAATATAAAGTCAAAATGTTACGAGAATAAAGTCGAAATGTTACGAGAATAAACTCGTAATATTTTGAGAAAAATAACAGAATTTCTAGAAACAATGGATGTGGAGGATTTGGTTAAATCCTACTTTAGATTATGATTTAGCAATAAGGAAATTCTTTGTCTTTTGGCGCATCATCACGGAGTTATAATCAGTAAAAGGACACTGCAGCGGTTATGTAGGAAACTGAATTTATTCAGAAGAAAAAATCTGACATGAACTACGAATTAACTCACTGATTCAGATGACGTGCTCAAACATAACTTAAACTCTTAAACTACAACTTTCACGAAAATAAAATACGTATTACGACGAGTTTATTCTCGTAACATTTCGACTTTATTCTCGTAATATTGAATTTATTTTATTTTTAACGTGCCACTAAAACGCCGTCGTAGAAATACAATAACATCATTTATTCAGGAAAGTTTAAAGAAATAAAATGGTCTTGCTAGTAAGATGCCTGATTGGGAAATGTTAAATATACTTCTTAAACTGGCCATAAAAGTTAAGATAAAACGTCCGAACGGGGCCTCACAATTCTCTCCCGACATAAATATAATTCTCTGCGAATTAATGCAGCTTCCTCTTCTATGGGTTCCTAAAAAAACTAACATGCTATTTTAAGTTCTGTGTGACAAAATAGAGCGCGATTAGGAACACGAATCAATAAACAAATGACGTATGCTATTTCAACACCGCTCGCGCTTCGAAAAGGGGGCGGAGATTATAACAAACCCTGGGTTTGCGGAATAAAACCTGCTCCCGACCAGGTTAGGTTCACGGAGTAGGTTACTCTGGTTACTCTCTCAGAGTATAAGATACCTCGATTTCTGAAATGGGCTTGACTTACTCCGCGGTCGCGGGTTTGACATACCTCGCGTTCTGAAACCAAAAACCCTGAGTATTCCGTTTTCTGGGGTTGACTTACTCTGAGTTTGCACTTACCCTGCTTTCTGAAACGGGCCCCTGGTTTTGAACAAATGGAGTAACACATTTGTTTCTGTTGACAGCCGTCTCATGTCGCCAAAGAGTTACAGATGCATCCCAGGCAGCCCTATCTAGCGTTGCACCTGTATTTGTTGTGGTAGGACAAACATTTACACGTAGCTCTATGAACCCATTAGTTGTAGTTATACACTGTCACTAGTTCGTTACAAGGTAATTTATTGACTTTATTAGTTATTTTTCCTATTCAACAGATGAAGTTCGAGCCAGATGGAAATGTGACCTCATTTGGTGAGTTGGATGCAGTTTACACATACAGTAATGTGCTGGAATCTGAATGTTGTTTTAGGAGAGATGTCTCTTAAATGTGTCATTTTGTACTCTAGAAAAGAAGAAGACAGAGTTGTATCAAGACCTTGGTTTGCAGGCGAGAGATCTGAGATTCCAGCACTTAACAAGTATTACAGCACGAAACAATGCCATCATCATACGTATGGAGGTATGGTCATGTGTTATTATGATGTTGTATTATTATGAAGTTCTCAAGTTAGTCTTGATTCGTAAATGGGTTGGTTGTACATTAAAATCACGTATGTTTTCAATAAAAAGCTACACAATCTTGTCAAAACATCATGTCAAAGATTGTGCTTGAAAAGTCTTTTAGTCTTTGTCTGTGAATTGCTAACATTTTTAAACGAAAATCGTAAAAGTTACATTTTCTTTTTCCTTTTAGTCTCTCAAGGCAGTGGTTATCCCGGAGTGTTTACTGGTGCTGGATTTCCGTGGGTCGGGTCTGGAGAAGTGGATGGTGTTGGAACTTGGACCGCAGTTGGCAGGAGATGGAAATTTGGCCACCTACTTACTTCCCTTTGAATTCAGGGCTTTGGAAGCCATTCTGCAACACAGAGTGAGAAAGAAACCTTTACTTTAGTATAATCTGCCTATTGTACATTTTTGTCACATAACAAAATGTTTTTTTATTGATATCTGGGTATGTTGTAGGTTAGTGCGTTTTAAAACGCCATTCTTATATTTGTCATGTTGTTTCTCGTCTGTATGTATACTTTATTTTTTCTACATTGTTGTTATATCATGTTCTGTGGCATGTTTATATGGGTAAGCATGTGTTTTTGGCACAGGTAAATGTACTGCAGGCCCATCTGCATGAGGTTCAGCCTCAGATTCTGGATTGTCTGGAATCATTGGTGGACCCTAAGCTGCTTTCTGCTGACCGCAGCAAACTGCACATGCTCCTGCTTAACAGGAAAAGGTTAGTGCATTAAAGGGATGGTTTACCAAAAATGTTTTGTCATCGTTTACTCACCCTTATGTTCCAAACTTGTATGACTGGAATAACATCGAAATTGTGGGATTATAACAACTAGTCCTATTAAGCGAATCTCACCAGGACATAACTCTGTTCAAACCAAATTGCAAAAGCACAACTCATTACCAACTAGTTAACAGTAGATTTGTAAATATGTAGTTTCGCTCATTCTGTTTTTTGACCTCTATATAGTATTCAGAAGTTATTCCAAGATGAACTTAAACTTAGTTTCATCGATTGAAATGTGACCTATATAGTGGAAAATAATCAGTTTTATCTCTCCGCAGCCTGTCAGAGCTGGAGACGGACATTAAGGTGTTCAAGGACAGTCTTCTCAAAATCTTGGATGAGGATGAGTTAATAGATGAACTCTGTCTTACCAAGTGGACCGACCCTCGAGTGTTGTAGGTGAAACTTTCCTGCTTTAATTTTTGGGTGTGGCCAATGTCACAAAACATACCCTGCACACTCCTGTTAAGTTTCAAAATGTAGTCTTATTGTTTAAGTGTACACAAATATTCTTGATGTCAGTGTAAACATGCAATCATTGGTGTTAGGGGGTTTCTTTATCTGTTTGTGATCATGATGTTTGTGTGCGTGTCTGTGCATGTTTATATGGAGTCAGTGAGGAGAGTAGTCTGGGTATAGATCATGCTGAAGAGATGGAGTTGCTGCTGGAGAATTACTATATGCAGGCTGAGGAGCTCGGCAACAAAGCACGAGAGCTGAAGGACCTCATCGATGACTCTGAAAGTGTCATCTTCATTAACCTGGATAGGTACCAGCAGAAAGCATGTCCTTTTCAAGTTAATCAAAATATTATATCAGCTTTCAATTGGACCAGACTTGGTACATTTACATATGAATATTTTAGGTACTTTTCATGCTACGTAATAATACTTGCACTTAAGGGAGGTTATGCAGTTCATCTCGTATGTCATTTACATGTATTAAAGTATTTTTAAATCTCTGAAGCCACCGCAATGTCATGATGCGACTGAATCTCCAGCTCACCATGGGAACTTTCTCTCTCTCCTTATTTGGCCTGATGGGTGTGGCCTTTGGCATGAATCTGGAGTCTTCATTTGAAGAGGTTGGTGTATCATTCCAATGACCCCAACACATAAATCTGATTTAAAACATGATTGTTTTATTGAACAAAGGTGATTCTATGTTTTTGTGTGTAGGACCCCCGTGTGTTTTGGTTGGTGACTGGGTTCATGTTCCTGGGCAGTGGACTTATCTGGAGAAGACTTCTCTCTTTCCTTGGCAGACATTTAGAACCCAGGTCTCCCCCTCCAGTATGTGAAGCTCACTCTGTTTACATCTCTTCCATTTTACATTGTTGATTTTACCTTTTCTGTTGACTTAAGTAGAGGAGATCCAGCCTAGTAGTAAAAGTGTTATATTAATATTTTTGTTTTTTTTACAGATCCCCCCTGTTTGGAGGAAAAACCAAATTAGCACATTAAAAGCGACTGATATTAAACCAGGAATAAGATGATACTGTTACTGCTGCTTTTTCTATATAGTTTTATTTCTCTCTCCTTTTCTCTCTCACTTTGTGTACGGCATTTCTTAATATTTTTGGCACCCAACATTATCTGTATGTAGCCAGATTATATTTTGCTATGTTAAATTTGTCCTAAGGTGCGTTCTGTGGTCATTTGTGTATTTATTGTGAATAATGTGATATAATAAAGTACATCACGTTTACATTTTACTGACTTTAAAGTGTGTGATATCTTTCAAAGAGCAATATTATTTTACCTGTGTATCTTGATGAGGCATAGATGATTATGAATATATAACTTTAATAAAACAGTTACATAAATAAATTATGGACTGTTGCGTTTTGATGTTTTAAAGTGCGAATGCATTATTCAATATGTTAATGTATCTCTCCGTATTAAAATAATTATTAGTACTTTATAGCTAGGAATCAATTATGAAATTATAAAGTAGATCATTAAGAGCGATCAGACTGTGGGTGTTGTGTGGTCATGTCACGTCACAACAGCTGGGGGAGACAAACCCCACTCAAAATGATTTTCAGTAGTTGTTAAAGTAGTTGTAATCAAAAGTTATACAATTGATTTCGATAAAATATGAATACAATTGAATATACATATGAATTAAATTAGCATAAATTGTTATATAATAACCAAACAGCGGAAGTTACCTTCGGACCAGCTAAACTCATGCGTCAGATGAACGTCTATTCTGTCATATGCCTCTAAACAATACTGGATTAAGTTCACATACCATACTGAGTTCAAGTTTGTGTTACACTGTCTACTAAAATGAAACTAAAATCTTGCCCAAATTTTAAGGCACTATAATGCATCGTTTGCTGCTTTGAAATCTCACAAGTGCGTGCTAAAATGTAGGCTGGGATGTAAATATTTTTTCAAGATATATTGTATAAAACATCTAATTGTTTTTCTTTGAATGGCTCAAATGACATTTGAGACCATTATACGTGACCCTACGTGGAGGCGATGACAACAAATTGAACAAAAGCGAAAGCAAGTAGATCTCGAGTCGCCCGAACTGGCAATGCAGTATGTATACAGGTAACAGGCGCAACCCTTTCTTGGCCCCAATTGTGATTTTGCAAGTAGGCTAACTATGTAAATTTGTAACATTTGCTTTGTTTGTGTGCTTGAAGTCCTGTCCTGTTGTTTTTTAAACAAAAGTGTTTGTGGCATTTATATATTCTTTAGGTTGGTAGCTAACTAGGTTTTCACTCATAGTCAAGCGTTCGTCAGCTGTGACGCAAAGTCCTCCCCCGTCTTGCCCCTCTCTCTCTCTCTCTCCCACACTCACCCTCGTTCTCATCCTCTATCCGAGGCAAACCAGCACAGCCTCACATGGACCCAAGACTTTAACGTCGCATCAAGACTCTTTAAATAGTTCAGTTCGGAAACACAAAGAAGTGGTTTGATCAGAGCGGTTCACGGGATCCTGCGTGCGTTTTAGTTAAAGCAGTCATTCAAGAAGATTGCAGTTGGGCTTTTACGAGTACAGACGAGTGTTATCTACGATTTCTTTGCTAAAGACTTCTTAAGAGGAATAATGAGGAACATTTGGATATTCCTGACATTTGCATCAGTTTTCTTCCTTTCCAGCGAAAGGGTGAGTTGGATCAGAGTTCATGTGTGTTTTTACGTTAATGTACTTTTCTTGATGGTGTAAAAAAACAAACATCACGTGTAGTATAGTTAGGATGTATGACTGTACGATATGCTGTCTTAACAATATAATACACATTTTTAGATAACTTCTGAAATCATACAGAATTTTTCAAGATCAGTAAATCCAGGGTCATCATGTCATTGAAATAAGATGAAAGTGTATGGGATTCTTGTCAAAATGCTTATCCTTTAAATAGATCTCAAAACATATGGAAAATCTCAAAAACGTTCAGCCTACGTATTTCTAAAGTTATACATGTGGACATTGGGTCCAAGCCGTGACACAAATCTAAACTAATTATATTGTATAGAATGTTCCCTTTAAAAAAAATCATGACAAGAAAAAGTTTCACGTCAGAATGTAATTTTTTGGTTTCAAAAAGTATGTTAAGTGTTTATTCACATGTCCAATTTGAGACTACAAATCAGTCTCCACAACCAGCTGAAGAAACCTGATTTCCTGAGAGATCCTGATGGTTTCTCAACCCGTCCCCACACAGTGAAAATCCAGATGAGTTGAATCAGACTTCATTCTGAAATTGAAAACCACTGCGGTATCACAAATCAAATTCAGTTCAGGACTCAACTCTTAATTTAGTCTCAGAGCTTTGAGCTTTTAAAGACAACTATGGGAGTTTTGTTTCCACAAATAAACTAAATTCTCCTTATCAAAGAGATTATTTCTGTCTGACGGTCTCTATTCTGTGTGTGAACTAGACTGCAGCACATTGATTCCCTTTGATTGCTTTAAAAGTGCTGTCAAGCTATTTACAGGTGGCTTCAGGAAACAGATCTGAATGTGTTAATTACCTCCGCTTTAAACTGCTGTGAAGCCCACATCAGGCCCTCAGTATCATTTTACAGGAAGATGTTTGGACGTTATTATTTTTTTTTCCACCTTATTGTTTGTTTATTGATTTAATTGTGAGTGAAGCAACTGCTCGAAAGTTTTCAGGACAAACTGAAATATGCTCTCTCTCTCTCTTTCTCTCTCTGTCTCTCTCTCTCTCTCTCTCTCTCTCTCTCTTTCTCTCTCTCTCTCTCTCTCTCTCTCTCTCTCACTCTCTCTCTCTCTCTCTCTCTCTCTCTCACTCTTTAACCTTGGCAAAGGTTTTACAAATACTTCAGTTTGACCACAGGAACAAACAGGTTACACCATATCTACAGTTTTATCTGTGTTCTATTGGTTCCTGTCTAATAAATAGTCTGGCCATTAGTATTTAAGTTCTAACCGATATATTTTTAAATACAACTTCTTTCTAGACGGTATGTCTAAGAACACGCCTATATTTTTTTACTAAAACTGGGTTAATAGTTTATTTCATGACTCTCAGTGGTAATTAAATGAATATAAAAATGGCAATAAGTGCCTCCCCACAGGCTTTTTATTCCTCAATTAATTTCCTTTTTATTTCGTTCAGTTTTAGATTTCGCTCCCTCTGAAGGGAATATTCCTATAATATAGGAATAGCTCGATACAAATCCATAAAATGTCTTGTCTGACTTGGAAAGGAGCCAGTTGTTGTGTTTTTATTACCAGATTCCTTTCAGACAGGCACCGGTGTAAAACTGTACTTATAGGGACCCTTGGTTTGCTAGAGTGTTTAAAATGATGTCATCGTAACACAACGTAAACAGTGGCGATTGTCAAGACAACATGTTATGACAGATTTATGACTGTGCAGTCGTCTCATTCATACACGTAAACACACGCCCACTTAGAAAACCTGTGTATCTAAACAGTGTTCATGTGCTGACTGCATTCACAATCCCTGACAGAGGAAGTAATGAAATAGTAATATTGTCATATTGTTTTGTGTGTGTGTGGAAAACTTCTGCACACAGTGGAATATAGGGCTCTGATGTCAATGTCTGATTCGCTCATTGGCCCAACAAATGGAACAATTTTTCAAAGGAAAGATTATTTTAATTTTTCTCGAAGCAGACAGCTGTGTGATTTCAGCTAGATTGTAAGGCAAAGAGAACCTTGCATTTCCTCTCTGTTTGTCCATCTACCCTGTTGTTCTGTCTGCGTGTCTAGAGACTGTGTGTTTTTTGCATTCGCTGAATGTGGCCACCCTGCTTTCTTTGCTTTCCTAGAGGTGAATCCTGCAATGATCAGTAATTACAGAAAACAGAATACACAGGCGAGGGAGGGGCGAGCGAGATGGTGATAAAGACAGAGAGAGAGAGAAATGGGAAAAAAAAGGTGTGAATAGCTCATAGCAAAAGAACTATTGAAAGGGGTGATATGACACAGCTAAAGTGAATATTATCGTTTGTTTTTATTTTTTATTTATTTATTTTATTTTTATTTAGGCAGATGCTTTTATCCAAAGCGACTTACAGTGCACTTATTACAGGGACAATACCCCTGGAGCAACATGGAGTAAAGTGTCTTGCTCAAGGACACACTGGTGGTGGCTGCCAGTGTAATGCAATGTGCAATTTTATGTGTAATGCAATGTGTATACACAATAAAAGGTTCAAAAAGTGCTGTATTTTCCACATACCGTGCATGTTTGTATCTCCTCTTTGCCCCGCCTCTCTGAAAAAGCAGGTTTTTTACAAAGCTCATCGGTCTGAGGAGCAAGGTGTGCTATGATTGGCCAGTTAACCAGTGCTTAGTGATTGGTCGAATACTGCAAGCGTGTGACGCCAATGAAATGCATCTTACCATATATGTAACATCTGGTTCTAAAGCAATTGTACTGACAGGTACGCCCACCTTACTTGCGTACACATTTTGGCGGTCTTAGTCAACTCATACCACGAACTGACCTAGATTGGGTTGTGGTTACACAAGGTGTTTCAGGCAGGTCTGGGTGAGCATTCGCTTTTAGATAGAACGCATCTTTTGTTTCTTTCATTTTTGCAATTTGACATGTCTAATACATGCATGGGCAACTTAAAACACACCAAAGACACAGAAAAACACGTATTCGCACGATGTGACCCCTTTAATAAACCTAAAAAGAACACATCTGTTTAGAGCTTACACCAGCACCCTTAAGTATAAGATTAAAGCCTGTTTTAATTATAGTCACTTTATTGCACTTTACATCTTAATTATAGTGAGAATGTAATCTGTATGAAAAAATGTAAAAAGGGTGATATTTGATAATTACTTTTTGCAAAATGATTCCCCCACGATGTTGTGATATGCTAATGCACGAGGCAGAGGAGCTCAAGAATGTACCAACAATTCCATATGAGTACTGTTTATCTTTACCCAAGACCAATTTTAGCATCCGAGAAGAGCAGCGTGTCTGCCTGTGGCATGTGGTATTCTCATCTGTTGTGGGTGTGCTTTGGAAAACACATCTGTATTTACTATCCACGCAAAGACTTTGCAAAACAGAGCGTTAACGCTGTGCAAATTTGCTCACTGTATGTGTCTGTCGCCGTTGGTTTTATAAACAGCTCTAAATCGGGACGGTCGTCAATCAGTGTCGTGTACGTGGGTTCAGTTTGCCAGCTATTAAAGGTATTGTATTATTCTCTGAGGGCCATACGATTCCACTCTCCAAAATAATGCTTTCTACATGAAGCGAAGAGGCAATAAAACCGTCAATAGATCCAAATGAAGGGGGAAGTTTTTTGTGTCTGTGATTGTTACAGCTCATCTAAAACAGGGAGGAGACCGTCATCCCCCAAAGTGATTCATGAGTCCATAGGTGCGTCTTTCCATGACAGCGTGTTGACATAACAGAGCCTGCATACCGCAGACAGATTAGCCCTCCGTCTGCACCGCTCCGAAGGAATGCCCGGACGCGAGAGTCCTTGGCCCTCCGTGAAGCCCTTAGATGGATGTGCTGCTTTTGTCCAGAATGCAGAAACATCAATGCCAGATGTTTTATGTACAAGATGCAGATGTTCCTGCGCTCTCTCTGTGGGAGTAGCTTTTGTTGCTGAATACTAGCGGCGATGATCGTAAACAGAGGAAGTGTGAGAACAGCTGGGTTATACCGTTCATTAGTTATTAGCTCAAGAATCCAACTGTTTTATTGGCCTTAATCTCATAATGTAATCACAATTTACGTATAAAGATATGGAGATTTCAAAAAGGCCTAAAGCATCTTAATAGATGGACAAGAGTTTTTATTGTTTAATACAAAAGGAAGGTCCAGTGGCTGTTATCAGATACAGAACGCAAAGCAAAAGTTGCATCAACTGTTAATAACTTTTCCTCATGTTGTCATGTTTTTCAAGATATTTGGAAATCTTTCATAAGCACATAGGGTTTATTAAAAATAGCTGTTGTATTTTAATAAATGGTTACTAAGCCAAATACGTTTTTAAGAATGTTGTTACTTTTTAGGAATTGTATTCGATACACAGTATGAAAATATGGCAGTTTTGACTTCATGTTGACTTGCTCTTAAAGATCAAATGTAAATCTTGAAATGTGCGTTACCTTTGATGCATTGACATAGTTTTCACTGAAACAGGAAGTTAGTGTGGGCGCCTACATCATAATGAGTGCCTCATCCCCCTTTTAAAATATCCAATAGCTTTAGGTGACCTCAAAGCGTGGAATCTGATGAACATCTGAAGGGCAGAATGATGTCATAAAAATCAGTGATCAGTGTTGATCGAAAAGAGTATATGTTTTGTATTTTTAAATCTCTTAAATCCTAATTTTGTCAATGTTTTTGCTCACACTAGAGTATAGTTATCCTTAAAAGCTAAAACATTCATACCAATAGCCTAAACACTTTAATTTGATCTCATTGGGCGTTTAAAAAGTTCTTCATCATTTATCAGAATTTTAAATGTCTACATAGAACAGTTCACGTTTCATTAGAATGCCTTAAACCCATTGTCCTCACTAAGGCACGGAGGAAACATTTGCGAAAGTGACATTCAGTCATGTTTTGCTGCAAACCCTCTCCCCCAAAAATCAAATAATAAATAATACTAATAATGGGTTAATATTTTTAGGCAAAGAGTAGCATGCAGAAAAGCAAAACAGCAACATAAAAATACTGTGACATAGTGAGGCTTTTATGTACCACTTACACTATGTCTCCACTTTTATCTAGCAAAAATCTTGTTTTGAATTCAAAGCGTATTTTAAGGAGCAAGCTTTCATTACCCGGGTCAAGCGTTTGACGTCTTACGTTTTTGGTGGTTTTATTTTTTCTCTGTAAAATGGTAGAGTTTCAGAGCTCTGATCTGCTCCCCGTGTTTCAACATTCTGACATTTCAGTAAAACATCTTGAAAGAACTGTTATGTATTATCCCAGGGTGTTCAGCTACACCTGAAATCAGAAGAAAATACTTCACCTCCTTTTACCTAAATAACCAACAGACTGACTTACAAACCGCATTAATTGTTTAATAAAAACCTTGAAACATAAATACCTGCAGGCGATGGAGGGTACGCTCGGGACGGAAGTAAAACTAATGATCTGTCTCTTAGCCAGTTTGTTTACGTTCTACAGACAACTTCTTTTTTTAATTTCCTGTGTTTCCGAATCTGAAGTTGTTGTTTTTGCTACAATAACATATAAAATGCTAGAATGCAGGAAACAGCGGTCCAAACTGTTCTTTTCCCCAAAGTTGGTTTGACACTGACGGTATGACTTTAGTTTTTTAAAACACACAGAGTTAACTCTATGAAAGAAAGACGCCATGAAAATAAGTCCTGGTTGAATTTGAGCCTAGTTATCCATCTACAGGGAGCCGGTTTGGCCATCGTCCAGCAGCCCAGACGGAGAGAAAATCAGACAGTGAAACACGGCTCAGAATTAGAGGCTCGGCGCTCAGATTAGTCTCTTTTTCAAGGTGCTGATTAACTGCATAATGTCAAGCTGTGTTGCTGGAGCGACTGCATATCTCAATTAAAAAGTTACACCTTGTATCAGTTAAAGAATGACATCACGCAAAAAGCATATCTTCATTCACTTACTTTGTCATCAAACCTGCATGATTTTCGTTCTTCTGTTGAAGACAAACGGAGGAGTGTAGCCGAGTGTCTAGCTTTAAAAAAAGTAAATACCGTATCTCTACCGTTTTATCCTTTTATCTAGTGTCCATATCCAACTTGTCACCTCAAGATGTATCAAGTCATCTGTAGACGTGTGTGAATGAGCACAAGCACAGCAAGAAACTAACAGCACCATTTTTTAATTTGGGGAAAACTGTTCTTTTAAGAGTCATGCCTTTTCTTTTTTCTTCATGACTGTCTTCCTCTCACGTTACAACAGATCTCGTAATAAATGTGATTTAAGTGCATTACATCTTTGGAAATTTCACAGATTTACACATCTGTCTGTTCAAATCGGACGAGCACTCAGGTTTCACTGTCCATTCGCGTGTACAGATTTACTTTATGCGAGAGCTCAGGTGTGTTACTTGCAGTAGATCAGTGGTCTGAATAACCAGGTGTGCACTTCATAACCCACTGGGTTACTTGAGCTCCCCCTAAGGACCTTTCAGAGCAGAGGCCACATGAGCCCCAGGTGTGCACCGGCACAATGGTACATACTGTGCAAAGAAATGAGAAAATGCAATTAGGGTTTAGGTTACAGAAAGACACTTTGTCAGGTGCTCCTGGGTTTCCAAAGATCATTAAATCGTACTGTCAGACTTTATGATACTTAATAGGGTGTATGTTGTGTTTTCAGCTCAAGTGGTAGCTCGGTTTAGGTGGATCAGTTACAAATCACATTAATTTATTTTATGTTTTATTAAAAGAGAAAACTGGAAAAAAGAAATTGTGATCCCTCTGGGAAATGTTTTAAAATGCCATTAAAATTATACGGTAGGGTTTATGCAGCGTGAAAAGTTGAGCCGTAACGTCATCTTAAAATATGTCACCAGGTCATGAACTCTGTATAGAAAGACCCTCCAGGAATGTTTTCTTATATCAAATACTGTATGCTTCCCTCTGCCTGCCCTGTAGGTAGGTGTGTGTTTACACCTGTTCTCCAGATGCAAGCGACTCTGCATGCTATTTGATCATCATTACTTCCATTAGGCTTCCTTATAACTCATCGTATTTGCAATTTAAAGGCTTAAACTCACAGAGCTTGTGCCACATCCATGAATGCTGGTTTTCTATTACTTGTACTTGTACTTTTTCACTCACCATTCAACTTGGCTACTTTATTTTTAAGTTACCGGATGTTCAAAACTTTACTAGCCCAAAAAAAGTTATTAACCAGATTAACAAAGTAAAAAAAAATTACCGTACAAAACCCCCTGTAATTTTACAGAATTGTACAGTTTTTCACATAAAAAAAGCATTTAAGATGAATCTTCGTGTTGCTTAGTGATGGGTGTATTTAAGTCAGATAGATATGGAAAGATGCTGCACAGGGCTGTGTTTAATATATCAAGTTGAGGATTCTTTCAGTGAGTGAACAGATTTTATGATACATAAGTAATCTGACAAACTGCAACCGTTTCCGATTCCCGTTCTGATAGAATTTTTTTTTTATGTGTTACATTTAATTGTATGGTTTTGACAAAAACATGACGACACAAATTGAAGATTTAAACTTCATTTAGATCAAAGATCTACATTTTTTTATTCAGTTAAAGTCTCAGGCCCTAGTCTGTGACCTATTTGTAAGAGCACTGTATAGACTACAGATTTCCCCCCTCTTCCTTTTATCTCCGTTTCTTTCATCTCCTCCTTTTCATCTCTTTCACTCCAGCGAGTTCACTCTCATCCCTCTATCCCTCTCTTTCTATTTGCTTCTCTCCTTTCCCCGTCCGCTCTCTACGGCACCTGTATTTGAGAAGGCATTTTAGGAATACCAGACATGCCTGTGGTCTGAATGGACATATTCATCCAGGTTCCCACTTTCCGTCCAGTGTATTCCGGATGGTTATGGTAACCTGTGGGATGTTGTGTTGTGTGGGTGTTTTTTTATCTTTGTGAGCACTCGTACGTTGTGAGCGTGTGTGTGTGTGTTTTTGAGTGTCTGCAGCTGGTCGTGTATTATATCATGTGCGTTGAGAGCTCAGTCGGTTGGGGTTAATATCAGGCCACAGCTGTGTTCTCACAGTGTCCAATAGACCTGATCATTACCGGAGACGTACACGCTGGTCACAAATCACATGGTGAGACTTCTGAGTTGACAGATACAGTCTGAAGCACAAAAGCTGGACAAAACCATATTGCTGTAAAACCTAGTGCCTACCCTACATAAGCATTGTTAGAAAGCGTCCTTGGTTTGGTGCGCAGTCAAGCATGCAAAACATCTCAGCTTTGCTTTGTAAATGCAGACAGACTTTTGTAACACAAGCCACGCACACAGATTAACAACAGAGCATGTGTGTGTGGTTTATGTTCAAATGACTTCAGACCCAAGTAGGGTTGCATTCAATTATGGCATCATGCTGTGCTTTTTTGCTTATAATAACTTGTATTCTTTTGTTAGTTATGAATATCTGTATAAAATGTGATCTGAAGCCGTACGGTTGAAAAAATTGTCTTAAAAGGGTCATATGGTGCGAATATGTGTTTTTCTGTGTCTTTGGTGTGCTATAATTTATCCATGCATCTATCAGACAGGTAAAATTGCAAAAATGAAAGTGTCGGAACAAAAGATGCATTCTATCTATAAGCGAATGCTCACCCAGACCTAGTTAAAACGCCTTGTGTAACCACACCCCCACAAATCTACTTCAGTTCGTGGTGTGATTTGACTAAGAGCACTCAAATATATACGCTAGTAAGATGGGTGTACCTGTCAGTATTGATTTAGGCGTTACATTTCCGTCACACGCTTGTAGTATTCGACCAATCACTACGCACTGGTTAATTGGCCAATCATAGCACAACTTGCTTTTCTGAGCGACAAGCTTTGTAAAAAAATCTTCGCTTTTCAGAAAGGCAGTGCAAAGAGGAGATACAAACAGGCACGGTATGTGGAAAATACAGCGTTTTTGTACCTTAAATCGTGTATACACATTGCAGACAATATTCGTTCTAGCCGTGTCATATGACTTCTTTAATGCCATGCATTAGCCTTTCCTGTGCCAGTTATCTTACGCTCAAACAGAGAATGATTAAAAAGGCCTTTCTTCCATTTCAAGGCGTTTTTTTGTTTCATTTGCTGTCTTTTGTAAAGTTTGTGTCTTTGCACACACGAGCAGACAGAGGAACATCTGCAGCTTTCAACATCCAACTCATTAGCCAGTAGTCATTACACAGCCGCCCCACTGTTTGCTGGGTTTCTCATTCTGCCTCTCTTTTTTGTTTTCTTTTGGCGCTGTAAAAATGGTTTCTTATTCGTTTCAAAGCTCAACACATGAGCGAGTGACTCAGATTTCTCTATTGAATTTCTTTTGCTTTTTTGCCCTCTTGCCATTTGGATGAAACAAAAACAAAATATGCTGAAAAACGTGAGATGATATGAATGACATTATCAACAGTTCAAAGTTCTACTGTGTATTCTAAATGCTGTATTTCAAGGGATAGTTCACCCAAATTTTTTTATTCTGCGATCATTTATTCAACATTATGATGTTCAAAACCCGTATATGACTTTTTCTTGTGGAACACAAAAGAAGTTATTTTGTTAAATGTCTCAGTGGATTTGTGTCCATACAGTGGAACTCAATTTGGCCCAATGGTGTTTGGTCATCAGCACTCTTCAAAATATTTTCTTTTGTGTTTTGAAGAAGACAGAAAGTCATAAATGTGTGGAATATTATGAGGATAAATAAATGCTGAAATCTATCGCTAATAAAAATAAAAAAACATCTCACTCCATCACTTTCTTTCAAAGCCCTACGGAGGTCGACAGAGGACTAAGATGTCATTATGTTTCCGCTTCTTTGGTGTAGGAGATGTATCAACGAAACGCGCTCAGTATAGAGTAGTTTGTCCGATATAAAGCAAATAACTGCTTTTACTTCTGTGGAACTGCACACATTTTCCTTCGCTGCATGACAATTTTAATGTTTCCCCAAGATCCCTGAATCTAAACACAGCATGTGCAAATTTCTGCAAATGTGCAAAATGCATGAACATTTTTTTTGTGCCAAGCACAGTTTGTTTTATGATGGATTGTTTGTTGCTAAATAGTCTCACATAGCCAGACTTTTAAGTGTCATAATAGAATCTCATTTACTTTATAGTTTATTCTGTCAGAGAAGTGTCTCTCTGACCGAGAATTGGTTGATGTGGCATGTGTGCATTATGCAGAAGAAGGACAGTAAGCAAACTTTGAGTGGCCCATGAATACTGAAAGTAACACGTTAGCGTCTCTGCCGGTGCTATTTTTAAAGCTGCCAATTTTTAAACTACATGCAAAATAAAGTGTGGAACCCAAGGTTACCCAAGGTTAAAAGTGGCCTGAGATTTAAAAAGACATTTACCCGGTGTAAAAGGAATAGTTCAACCAAAAATGAAAATCCTGTCAAGAATATGACAGAGAAAGATATTTGGACGAATGCTTGTAACCAGACAAAAAGTGTTTTTGGACCACATTAACAACCATAGTGGGAGAAATCACAGTGGTAGTCAAAAGTGCCCCACAACTGCCTAACATTCTTTAAATTATCTTCTTTTGTGTTCAACAAAACAAAGACATTTATAAAGCAATTTTCCTACTATGGTAGTCAACGATGGCCAAGAACTGTTTGGTTATAAGCATGCTTCAAAATATCTTTCTCTGTGTTCATCAGAGCAAAGAAGTGTATACAGATTTGGAACAACTCGAAGGTTAGTAAATAACGACAGAAATTTCATTTTAGGGTGAACTATCCCTTTTAGTGTACAGTAGCATGGAGTGGCTTTTACTGACTCATTACAATGTGTTACATACATATATATATATATATATGTACAAGGTCATAATGTCTTATGAAAGCATGTCTTTTAGTTAAAATGATACAATGTAAAGAAGAATGATACTCTTGATTCAACTGGATGCTCAGACAGAACCTATGGTTAGTTCACTCTGTTGAGAGAAGATCACAGGGAAACAGAGCAGACGGGTTTTCCAGCGGGAGAGATGGTGGCTTTATGGCATCATTGTGTAATAGGTGTGAATCTGAACTCGGAAAGCGCACGCAGTGTTTTCCTGCAGCTGGAGAGGAGCGGCAGACTATGTGAAATTACACAGGCAGGCCTCAGGGGCATGAAAAGGAATTTCAAAGGAAACACAGCAGTCTGCTTTATATTGAGATTACATTAAGGGAAGCGAAAGCAGTCTGGAATGTGTAAAGGGGCCGTTCGGAGTGTAATAATCATATTAGCCTGCCTGTGTGCGCCTCGCCTTCACTCAGCAGCTACAAATAACCTGCTTTGTCTCCTGAATTCTGCATCTTGAATTCGGTTGCTAAACTGGCGGTTTTCGGTCTTCTGTCCTCGAAGGGGGCTCGATCCCCAGCCTCGGCTCCAGCTCCAAACTTAAAATGATAGTTCACCCAAAAATAGAGATTTTGTCATCATTCTCTACCCTCATGTCATTTCAAACACTATCTGACTTTCTGTCTTCTGCCGAACACAATGGAAGATATTTAGAAGAATGTTGTTAACGGGCACCCATTCCAAAGCATTGGTTATGTGTCCATACAATAGAAGTGAATGGAGGCCGGCGTTGTTCGGTTACCAACTTTTTTCAAAATATCTTTTGTGTTGTACGGAAGAAAGAAAGGTTTTGTATGATGACATATTTTATTTTTGAGCGGACTATCACTTTAACCCCACCTTGTAATGGAACTGCATAGAGGAAGGATAAGATCAAAGAAGGAGGCGATGGGGAGGAGGAGGGCTGCCGGAAGAACTAACGCTGGGGTGGCAGAGGGACTGCTGCTTATATTCACTTTAAATCAAGCCTACAATGTATTAAACAATATTCAAACTCGAAGGGATAAAAAACACGAAGGGATTATTGGGATGATGTGTTGTGTGCTCGTGCTGTAGTTCCATCACCCCTGCCTGCCTCCAGCATCTTGTCTATTTCCGGAAATTATCGTACAGCTGTATCTCTCTTTTATAAATTTGATCAAACTAAATCCTCTTCGAAGATACGACGTCAGCAATACTACTGTGGATACTCAAAATGAATATGAGATTGGCAAAAAATGCGTGTGTTACCCCATCTTTAAAACACCACATTATACAAATGTATTAAAAATCTTTAAAGGGGTCATATGGTGGAAATACGTGTTTTTCTGTGTCATTGGTGTGTTATAAGTTGCCCATGCATTGCCTTACACGCGTAAAATTGCTAAAATTTAAGTGTCGGAAACAAAAGATGCATTCTATCTAAACGCGAATGCGAACCCAGACCTGCCTGAAATGCCTCGTGTAGCCACACCCCTACTTTCTGGTATGATTTGACTAAGACCGCCCAAATGTATACATTAGTAAGGTGCGCGGTCTTGCAAATCTCATTGTACCGTCGCCGGCGCAGCCTGATGTTCCGAATATGGTAAGAGGCGTTACATTTCTGTGCAGTATTCGACCAATCACTACGCACTAGTGACCTTACCAATCATGGAACACCTCGCTTTTCAAAAATATCAACGTGTTTCAGAGAGGCGGAACAAAGAGGAGAAACAAACATGCACTGTATGTGGAAAATACAACGTTTTGTAACCTTAAATCGTGTATACACATTGTATTACGTCTAAAGCAAACAATAATATTCGTTTTAGCTGAGTCAAATGACCCCTTTAACAATGTGATATTTCAATCTAAAATGAAACTATATTTAACTGGAATTTAGACAAAGACTACCATGCTAGGGTGAACTACTTTTCTGTCCAGATAGCAGATATCCACAGTTATCATTTAGTCAGACGTTGATGAAAATGTTCCACCAGCATGAGCAGTCACAATGAAGCAGGTTTTCACATGGTATTTAGACAGACAGACAGTGCCACCTGGACATATGTCACTAATATTTAACGTCATAACTATCCTTTCCTGCATGACGGAGAGTTAAAATCATATTAATAAGTAGAAGTTTTCTGGCATGGGGTGTGTTTAAATTTTTTGGCCTTGTTATTTCCTGTCTGGGTCAGCAGTAAATGTTTTCCTTTTGTGTACTTCAGACATCCGCTTGCCAGATCCAGCGTATGTGTTAGTTCTTCAGCTCCCCACTTTAAACTTTGTAAGTTGGCAGCTGTGTGCAGCTGTCTGGACACCGTCTGTAACATATGAGTTGGTGACGGTGTGCTGAGAGAGAGAGAGAGAATTAGGGAGAGATGTGGGGTGCTGGGCTGCTTGGCAAGGCTGTTTGAGTGAGAAGAGTGAGCTGGTTGTGAGTTTTAGAGTTTCCTGTCCAGCGGTATCATTGGCAGAAGCTGAAAGAGAGGGACTTAGAGCTTTACACAATACAGCGCTTGTGCTACAGCTCGGGAACTCAGGAATGTGGCTCTCACCTTCATATGGCTGACAGTTTGTTTTGGAATGAGAGATTTTATCCAACACACTTTTACCTCACTGTCTCTCTCTCTCTCTCTCTCTCTCTTTCCCCCTTTTCTCTTTAATGGCTGTCATCAAGGTAAAAAATAAAGTGACTTCAGCTTGAAATCTGAGATGCGTTTCGTACACCTGCTGTAGTTTCCTTGTAGTTTACTTTTTCAAATCCACTTAAGGCTTGTCTGAGCATTCCCATTCAATTAAATCATTTTAGCCATTCATTAAAGCCAATTTTCATGAAACGCATGGGTGTGAAAATCTCAGATTGCCTCGGGAATCAAAATCCTTCGCACAGAAAAACAGATTAGATAAAAATGACGCACAAAATGCTGACACAAATTCTTGAAATCTTCATGTACCTTGACATGCTTTTGACATTTTGCTTTTGTACACTCTACAGTTCAATTTACAGCAAGCAATACAATTACTATAATAAAAAATCCAATGGACTTGCCAAAAAGGGCATAAAAGACACTTTTAACTCTGAAAGTACAGTAAGCAACCCCACAGAACACTAATACAATCACAGAGCAACACCCTAGCAACAACCTAGCAATGACCAGAACAACACTTTGTGATAAAGCAAATTTGAGAAAATATGAAAATTAGGGTAGCACGATGCTGATGCTGATTTGCTTGCACACATCATCAGTATTCCATATTTGATAAAGTTTATTAAATATATAAAATTACATGAAAATGTCCTTAAAAGAAAGCAAAATATGCAACCGACATACATCAGTGTTTCCCCTACCATTACCTTAGGGGGGTGCTCCGCCCCTCCAACGGCACCACCCGCCCCCCCTTGAAGGTCAAGTTAATCTTATTTTATATATAGCGCCAGATCACAGGAGTAGAGAAGAGCGTTTAAGGTTACATTTAATACAGAACATGTCTATACCTTTTTATTTTACTAAACAAACTGACACGTGCGCTCTGCTCACGCAGGGGTAAGCACACTCCGACCAGTGGACAGAGAGCGCGTGTCCGACAATATTTCGTGTCAAACACCGGAAAAGCAGGCAGATACAAATATTTGCGTTTTAAAACGCTCCCAGGGTGGTGAAAATGGCTAAGTAAAGAAAGGACGCACGCCCTGCCCCTGACAAGCAGCAACAGCCCTGACAAGCAGCAACAGTCCAGTCACCATCGGATGACAGGTTTTCGCCCAGCTTGGCTTCGTTCCATCCGCACCGCTAGACAGAATGAACCATTCACATCATCAGACTATTTCTGTAGTTTAAATTGAGCCGAGCATCTACATAACTGAGCTGTACACATCACACATCAGGGAAATTTATGTTGACTATATTTGGCCGATATCTTTAATATCTTCATATAGCGTCAAACACATTTCATTTTAACACTTTCTGCTCCGTAAAATGCTGCTTCTCCCACCAAAGACGCATCGCATATAGAGACCTGCAGACACCAAGATCAGGTAAATTAATGGACACTTTTACTTTAACGCTTAAGTAAACGAAATGCAGCAGTAATGAAGTATTTTAAGACGTCAGTCAGTTTACTGTTTGCTATATAGGTTTGTTGCATTGTAAACCATAACGTCTTGTATCTACATTAAGCATTAATGATATTAATGATATAAATAATATCAATACCATTAATAATCAGCATGTTAAGAGCATTTTATAATGAATCATGTTTTAATCTGGGATTATTTAGAATCAGTTTTAGTATGCTTGGCATGAAAATGCTACTTGTTAGTAACTTTGTAAGTACTTCTGCTCATGATAAATTATTTTCAGTTGTGACATTTAGTTGTCAGTAGTTTTATTAAAATAGGCCACTAGGACTTCGCCAGTGCCTACAAATTGTGGGTATCTGAATATAAAATGAATGGCCTGATAAAACGTTAGATGTTCACTTTTTATATACATATTCGACTGGGCTCAATTGATTAAATATGATTTATTTGAAAAAGTATTGTCCGGACCTCCGCCACAAAGGCAATTATAGCTCCCCAAACCCCCCCCCCCCAAAGGCGTAAACATAGGGGAAACGCTGTACATGTTTCTGGGAAGCTGTATCTCCAGTTTCTATTTGCATCGACCTAAAAATTTGACTTTTTTAAATATGAAAATCATTCAGTTATTACAAACCCTTGCGATATGCACATTTGCAATATTTTTCTATCTTTGACATGTATTGCAGCCCCCAAGTAATTCTGGTTTTATAATACTTTAGTCTTTATGTGGATGTAAAAAAAGATGTTTTTTATTATTTCCTAATGTCATTAAAGTTTAGTTATTGTAAGTTTTAAGGGGTTTCTGTATGCTGTCTTGCTGTGCATTTTCTCACGATGATCAGAGATGGCTCTTGAAAGCATTTGCTGTTGTGAGAAGGTCATTTGTCAATGTATGTTTGAGGTGTCCCGGGCAGGACCTATGGCTGATCACAAGCTTTGCCATTTCTATGGCTTTATTTAGTCTCCCATTGGCTTTCAAGGCCTGTTAAATCTCTCCTCCTCAATGCGTCTGAAAACAGCACCCGCTGTTATTGTGTAGCCTTTGAAGCCACCCTTTTCTCAACCTCTCTGTCTCTGATCTCCTGGGTGCTTTTTGACCTGCATGAGTGACTGACCGCCATAAAATGAACCTTATCACCTGAGTGTCATTATTTATCAGCCGAGTGAACAGAAGGGATTCGGATTACACACAATATCCATTCTCATCGCTGTTCTTGTACACTTTAATCTAACATGCACACACACACACCGTGTATTGGTGCTTTCATGCGATATTTGATTTGTTCGGCCTCTGCATTATAAGAAACGCACACAATCGCGCCGTGGTGCAGGAAGCATGGCCCGATGTTATTGCTACCGTCGTTGTCTGCTGCGCTTTGTGATTATCAGAAGAGTTAATATGGACCGAAAAGATCAGAGACGGCTGAGCCTGAGCGAGCGTGAATGGAGAAGTCTGTGAGGTTATTGTAGGATGTAAGAATCGACATGCCGAAAACAGAAAGGGTCACAGGTTTTTCGAAATAGACACACTGCTCCATCGGCCCCTCTGTCCTGACAACAATGATAGCCCCCCGAATTTGTGTGCTGAAGCGTGTCTGCTCCCCCGTCAACCTTGAAGCATTGCTTCGGAGCGATAAACCTTTTGTTACCCGGGCCGCGTGTGGAGGAATGGCAGATGCTCACTTTTCGATTGTTTTTAGCACCATTTTAGTGGGTCAGAGAGCTTTAAGAGGGTTTGCTCCTGAGGGAAAAAAATCTAACGTTTCTTTTCTTTGAGGTAGTTTCCAGGGAAACAGGGGTTGGAGGAACCTTGGGAAGGCGTTTTTGTTCTTTAGGTCTTTAGCGTAAAACAGTCTCATCCAGGATTTGTGTTGTTTTGAAATGGTAAAAGGGGTTTTCAATGGTATGTAAATGATACAAGTAGGAAAGATGTTGAGGGGGGGAAAAACAATTGCATTGATATTCTCATGGCAAGAAGAATTTTTTTTTTGAATGTGTCATGTTTTGAGTCAGATATCGATACAATTTTATATCAGTAGCTCCCTGCTGCTTAAAATCTTGTTTTTATGGAAACATATGTGTGATTGGTGTTGTCTGTGAAGGTGTCCTTGTGGTGAGGAAGGCGGGACGGGGAGCCGTGAGGCGGGACCGGTGTGCGCACTCGCGGCTCCCGTCCTGCCTTCCTCACCACAGTCCTGTATTAAACTTATTAAAACTTTTTTCTTATTCATGTGTGTACTAGGTGCTGGTCTCAGGTCAGTCCCCTGGTGATGATCTGTATCTGTATGGGCAGCAGTCTGGTGACTACCCTTTAGATGATGATGACTTCACCTCTGGTTCAGGATCTGGTAAGGATGGTCAAGTCACTGTCAATGATTTCATAACAGCATTTCAATATTAGCATTAAACGGCACATACAGAAACTCTTCCCAATTTTCATAGCAATCAGACTCAAATGTTCAGTTCAAGATTACATAGAAAAAAGCTAAAAGCTTTTGGGACACTTTACATCAGGTTACATTTGTTAACATTAGTTAATGCACTAGCTAATATGAACTAACAATGAACAATACTTCTATAGCATTTAATTAATCGTAGTTCATGTTAATTTTAGCATTTACAAAACCATTTTTAGATCAAAAGCTGTAACTGTTCCACCTAATCTAACGGGGATTCTTAACTATTTTACGAGGTGGCTGATTCGTATAAATTTGTACAATGTGAATTAAATAACAAAACCTTACAATTATTAGAAAAAAAACATACGGAAGCCCCTCCCCAAGCCACACCCCTAAACGTAACCATCACAGGTGCGAAAGCAAATCGTACTAAAATGTGAGGCAGGACCGGTGTGCGCACTCGCGGCGCCCGTCCCGCATTCCTCACCACAGTCCTGTATAAAACTTATTAAAAATGTTTAGATAAAAGCTGTAACTGTTCCACCTAATATAATTTGGATTCGTAACTATTTTACGAGGTGGCTGATTTGTATAAATTTGTTCAATGTCCATTAAATAACAAAACCGTACAATTATTAGAAAAAAACATACTGAAGCCCCTCTCCAAGCCACACCCCTAAACGAAACCGTCACAGGTGCGAAAGCAAATCGTACTAAAATGTATGAATGAGATCATACAAATTTAATTGTTGTGAAATTGTGTCAACTGTAAACATTAGTTATTGCACCATGAACACCATGATCTGTAAAAGATCAATAAACATAAAAAAATCTGAAAAAATACATATTGTTCACGTTGGCTAATGCATTTATTGTTTAAACCAATACAACGACAATGACAATAAGCAATATCTCTGTGTTAAAAATACCCTAGCAACCACATAACATTGACCTGGCAACCATATAGAACAGTCACTCACATTTTCACATAATCTAGTCTAGTTATCCTTATGGTGAAAATAATAATTTCAAAAGCCACAACATGAACACTACAGTATATTACCCTGGCATCTGCTGTTTGACATGCCATTCACAAAACAGGCAAGAAAAATCCTGAAATAAAGTATTTAAAGAGTGCTTGTTAGGTTGTGCGTGCCTGATGTGATGTGAAGGCTGAGCCATGTGGTGGTAATGGAAAAGCTTCTAGGTGGTTGCTACACAATGCCACCCATCCTGTGAGTGGACAGATGTTTCACCTGCGGTCGGACGCGGTCAGCCAAGACCACCGCGGTCACCCAGCAGATGTCTGCTCCATAAAGACGCCCTTGCATTATTAATCACTCATTTCTCAGCCTCTTACTGCACTACCTCTGTGTCTTGTACCTGGCACAATTACAGCCCAAAATGGAGAGAACCGCTGCAATATTCATACATTTTATGTAATTCATCTGTCTCTCTTGGAAACGCTTTTAGAGTGCAGATTAAGAATCAGCTTTCTCATTTTGTATCATCGCCTTCATACAGAACTGAAAGTCCGAGAGAAAGAGAGAGAGAAGCTGAAATATACAGAAGTAAAGCTCAGACCATCAGAATCTTATTTTAGTCCCATAAGACTGTAAAGATGCAGCACATTTAGGACTTTATTGCCATGAATATAAAGCAGTCCTATCTCACTTTTTGATTTCTCACTGGTGTTTTAGGTTTCAGTGATACAGATGATGATGAGGATACTTCCACAGTAAATGTGCAGTATCCAGAATTCAATCCAGGTTCCACACAGGAGCCTGTTTACACCAGCAGCCCCAGTCTGGAGTCCTCAACGTCCAGAGAGGTGGAGAGAATCGACATCGAGACGTTCATTGACACGGACCTGGATACAGAGGTGCGATTGCCCGACCGTTTCAGCTGGATTGCAACTGATTCTGACACTATCAAAGCATTAAACTGACACCCACTGCAACCTAAACCTGCACAGTCTGCAAAACGTTGACAGCTTGTAATATTCCCGATATTGCACCTGTTTGACTCATCTACTAATATGCTGTCTCTTACAGTTTTACTGAATATCACAGTTATGTTAGATATTTCCATCTTGTTATCGGATCTCATAACTTTTTCTGACACTATCTACAAGTGCAATGTTTTTTTTCTCTGTCAGCAAATTGAATGTTAACCTTTCTTTCTCTTTCTCTCTCTCTCTCTCTCTCTCTCTCTCTTTCCTTAGTTTTCTGAATATCAGACAGAAAAGCCCCAGGTCACTGTTGAAGCCACTAGCTCACCGAGTGGTGTACAAGATGCTGACCAACTGCATGAGGTTCGCACAGAAAATCTCTTCCAGAGGACAGAAGTGCTGGCAGGTACGATGAAAATGTAGCAGAAAACATTTCTTGTGTGCTATGCGTCATTTTTTGTAGCAGTTGTAAAAATATATACACTCTAAAAACAGTGGAACACATCTACGTGTTATTTCTTGGGACAACACAGTTTGTGTTACTTTTAATCAATACAACGTGTGTTGAAAGTACACATGTGTTAAATAAATAACAGTGTGTAGATAATTATGTAATGTTCTACAAATGTATATAATACACATGTGTACATGTTTAATGAAATTATTGACATTATTCTACTTTTACACGCACACAATACTCACAGTGGGGTCCAAAACTGAAAATCTGAAACCAATCAAACTAATTCAAAATCCAATTACATCTTTCATCTGCAATGCCATAATGTAAATCCGTAAAGGATTTCTTTGGTTATGCGAAAGATCATTTGTCTGACGTCTTTATGTCGTTCTTGCATTCCTGGTACAGCGGTTATAGCTGGGGGAGTGATTGGCTTCCTGTTTGCCATCTTCCTCATCCTCCTCCTGGTGTACCGTATGAGAAAGAAGGATGAGGGTAGCTATGACCTCGGAGACCGCAAGCCGCCCAGCTCGGCCTATCAGAAGGCTCCAAGTAAAGAGTTCTATGCCTGAATGACCAATCATTGCCAACAGCAACATCCTTATGACAACCATCTCCTCTCCAAGAATAACCTGGGTCGGTTGCACCTTGAAGAGATGTTTTTACAGGGAGCCTGTATCTAAATAATGTAACAAAGTAATTTTGCTTCACAAAGCCAACCAAGGCTTTTATTTTCTGTTTTGGGGTCAAAAATGGCAAACATTTTTTTCTATGGTTTTTGAATTGTTGCAAAACAAATGTTTGAAAGTCATTTCTTCGCAGGTTATAGTCATTGACTACTTTGTAACAGTAGACGAATGTTATGTTGAACAACAAGACAATTCAGAGATGGAAATTATGGGTTATAAATTTGCTCTATCTGATACCTTTAATTTTTCACTGATTACATTTCAGTAGCTTGTGATCTCAATGTTGACTTTAATAATTTAGTTTTCATCTCTGTGTGGATGAAAAAGCTTTCTGTTTTTGTAAACATGTTCTTTCTTCTGTGTGCTTCATGAATGTTTGCCTTTTGTCTGGCCATTAATCAAAGCATTACAAAAAAAACCCACAGCATTTATATTTAGACATATTTTGTCATTTCATGTATTTTATTTTTCTATTGTAATGGGTACAGTGTTGAAGTCCCTGAAAGCTCAAATTCTACTTATCTTGAAGCCAAGAACACATTCCGATATGCTTGTATCTCTCTCTCTCTCTCTCTCTCTCTCTCTTATGCAGGATCTTCCTTAAGTACAATCTGAATACTTTATTAGGTTTAAGCATGAAAATTGATAATTGCACAACAACTCTTTAATACCTAGTTACCCTATAGTTACAGAAAAGCATCTTTCCGTGAGTGTTTTCAGATGAAGTATTGTAAGTTTGGTAGGTTGCACAGAATGTTTATGAGTTAAAGTGAAAGATGGCAGTATTACTGATTTCAACGCCCACACGGGTTTCCAATCGACACATTTTCAACGCTCACTGTTGACTGAATGACTTAATGAAGGCCCTTTTTCTTTCACAATATTAACCTTTGTGTGGAAGCGGATTTAAAAATGAACTCTCTCATGTTCTGCTGAATGTCTCTGACCTTCCAAAGAGTGTTGGTTACATTGATGGTGAATAATAGTGTGGACCACATGTGCTCATTTTTACTCTCTCCTTATCATGTGCATTTCCTTTCAAGATCATTTAGTCGATGACGTCTCTGTATATGTTAATATACGATAATTTATAGAATATAATTATTTATATACTACATATTATATGTAATATGTTAGTTAAAATCTATGAAAATGTATATTCACAAATGTTTTAGAAACCCTTGAAGTGCCTACTGTTCTGAAACAGATCTACAGGGATTTGACGACATTTGTGCATCAGAACGGAGTTAAAAGTTGGAACTGGAGAAATGTGATAATGTCACAGAATTACAGAAACAGTATTGTATTTCAAAACACTACTGAATAAACATTTTCTCATGGTATTTTAATTATGGTTCTTCTTGCACTTCAACCTGAACACACCCAGAATATAGCACGTCTCTTTAGAGATTATTCTTGTTCATTCCATCACTCTGTGTATGCATGCCTGCATGATAAATCACCACACGAATGGCAATTGTCTCTCAACTCACTCTCCAGATCATCGAACACAAGCTATAGTGGAAATGTAACACCTTTGAAGAAGATTGCTCTGGGATTTGTTCTTAGATGTTAGAGCTGTGACAGGAAAGTGTACTGAACGCGCAAGATGCCACATAAAACTGTTTCTGGATCTCACACGTAGTTGTCACGACACCAGCATACAGACAGTCTAACTCGATGTATGCATGAATATACATACAAAACATATAGATGCATATTCTATTTCAGACGTTTCTGTAAGAAAGATTAAGTCAGAAATGTCTTAAAATGCAAAAAAATGCATTGGAATTTAACATTATTACAAATTGAATACAGTTGTATGCTGTAAAAAAGTCTGTAAAAACAATAATATTCCGGCAGCCTGGGTATCAAAAAATACGGTAAATAACAGTTTTTGTGAAGTAAAATGAGATATTATTTTACACCCAACTTGTATAATCTATTTCTGTAATTTGACTTTTTTACCACATTTGATGTAGAAATGTGTAGAATAATTTTTACGGTGTATCCTCTTTAAATATGTATTTTTTAATAATTTTACTGAAATATTTAGTCATGACTTAATTTAATTTGTAAATACACTAGTTTTGATGTTATTTTTTAGAAATATATTAGTATGAATGGCATGGATGTAAAAATCTAAAAGACTAAATTTCTAATTAAATCTTAATGAACGTATTTGAGATAGCAAACAGATTTTAATCTTTATAACACTTCAAATACTTAGGTCACACATAGCAAAAAATTGGATCCTGCATTTCATTTAATGTTCAAAGTTCAATGTTCAACGATTATTGTCAAAGTCCTCTCATGCTATTATAAAAGCGTTTGGTCGTATGTCCCTTTGCGCGTGCCGTAGGCACATGAGCGCCGGATGTTTTCAAGGTTCGTAAATTACAGTTTTTTTTCCGTGTCAAACATGCCGGTAAATATCACTTATTTTAATCATACATGCAGTAGCTTTCATAACCTTTCCTGACATCTGAAAGTTAAATCTTTCCTTCCGTTTTATATATATTTTTACAAATATCAAGCAGTTTGGTGTTTTAATAAACTGGGTGTTTTGTTTTGGATTGATAATATGGGATTATTATTGATACATTACATGTGAATTTTTGAATAAATTACGTTTACTTAAACAGATGTTTTCGTATCGACTCTAATATCTTTGCTCTAAAGGACACAAGTTAGATGAAAAATCTACTTTATAAAACAATCCAGGAAGTAACTAATAACTAGTTGAACTGCATTTCAGAGGAAAGACTTTTTGAGAGAATAATTCTAAGGAATGTATGAATGGGAAATTATTTCTCTATAAATGCAGAGGACTTTAAATTTATTTCTCACATGCTTTTCAGATGACTGGAAATAAAAGTAAAGGACACAACTTTATCCAGGCACTGCTTCTCCTTCTCACCTGTTTGCAACAGTGCCAGTCCAGTCCTCACCGTCACAACAGCGAACCCATTTTAGGGGTATTCAAAGAGATTTCAAAGTACTCTGACATAGCTCAACAAATAATAGATCTCGCAGTATATGGCAAAGCCCAGAATCGCTCCTACGAGAGACTGGCCTTGTTCACTGACACTATAGGAAACAGAGTCAGTGGTTCAAAGAACCTGGACCTGGCCATCAAATACATGTACAATGCTTTGACAAAAGATGGCCTAGTGAATGTACATCTAGAACCGGTGAAGATCCCTCACTGGGTGCGAGGGAAAGAGAGCGCTGTAATGCTTCAACCGAGAAACCACACTCTAGCTATACTGGGACTGGGCAGTAGTGTAGGAACTCCACCAGGAGGTAAGTAAGTGCAGGCTGTCTTGTAATACATCTGAACCTTTAAAAACCTGCATATACCACAGGTTTCTGTTCTTCCGACAGGCATAGAGGCTGAAGTATTGGTGGTGGAGTCTTTTGAAGAGCTGAAGAAGAGGGCGAGCGAGGCTAAAGGGAAAATCGTAGTGTATAATCAGCCATTTGTAAGCTATGGGGAGACTGTAGCTTATAGGGCATCAGGGGCCTCAGAAGCAGCAAAAGTTGGAGCCGTGGCGTCCCTCATTCGTTCAGTAACTCCACTCTCCATCAACAGGTTAGAAACGCTGGTTGAAATGTCATGATTTACTTTGGGATAGTTCACCAAAAAGAAAAATTCTGTCATCATTTACTCACACTCCAGTTGTTCTAGATCTGTTTAAATTGTTCTGCTGAACACAAAGAAAGATATAAGGAAGAATGTTCATAACCAAACAGTTCTGGGGCACTATTGACTATTGACATTGACAGTTTTCTTTCCTGTATTCTTCAAAGAATCTTTTTTTGTGTTCAACAGAACAGAGACATTTACAAAGTAATTTTTCCTATTGTGGCCCAGAACTTTTCCCTTACAAACATTCTTCTAAATATCTTTCTCTGTGTTCATCAAAACAATGAAATATATACAGTTCGGAACAACTAGAGGGTGAGTTAATGATGACAAGAATTTTCATTTTGAGGGTGAACTGACCCTTTTAGTTTTAAAAGACCCTGCACCTTTTTGTCTTAGATGTGAACTCAAATGACAATGACAAAATAAACCAATAGCATATAGAATGGACTAAAATTTACTTAATAAAACAGTGTTTGGGTCTGTGGGACATTTTGTTAACTTGTGTAATAATATTTTATGTAATATTTATTGAACAGAAACATGTTTTCACCCATATCATAGATTGCTATTTGTAAATACACTTATATTATAATAGCACAAAATAGCATTTTTTTAATAAATTTGGTTTAACCAGAGGTATAAGACAATTATAAACAAATATGATGTCTATGTTGCTTTGTTAAATAGAGAATGTGTACAAATTTTTAACAAACTTCTGCTTTCCATATATTTAATGTGGATCCAATAGACCTGCAAACATTGACTGAGTAACAATCACAAAAACACATTACACGATTAATATATTTAATACCACATTTCATCTTGTGGTAAATGGACCAAAGATATTAATCATTTATCTACTCTTCATTCTGTCAAATAAAATGCTCTCCAGAAATATCATTTCTGTAACAGACCGTGGTCTGGGGGGTTGTCTTAAAGACCACATGACAGTTTTCTTGACATATATTCAATACTGAAACAATAAGATTTGCTTTTTTTGAAGACAGGTGGCATATGTATTTATAACTGCAGTATGCTGTGTTTTTTACTCAGAGTTGTTTTGTTGTTTTCAGCCCTCACACGGGCTGGCAGTGGTACCAGCCTGGAGTTGCTCAGATCCCCACTGCCTGCATTACCATCGAGGATGCTCAGATGATGGGCAGGATGGCCCACAGAGGCCAGAGGATTGTAGTGCGTTTGACTATGGGGGCTCAGACACTGCCAGATGTTGACTCATTCAATACTGTGGCTGAAATCAGAGGCAGTAAACATCCCGAACAGGTTAGTGGCTCTACATAAACCTCATTGTACTGTAATAGCAGACCTATGTATTGTAAGGAACTTCGGTAATATATTACATTTTCAAATGAAATAGAATATTTAAAGAGTAAATATTTTGAGATTTTTAAGGTCATTCTTTGGTTTATGAAATGTCCAACAACATGTTTACGTACATACACGGTGTAAACACACTTTCATTTTCTAATAATAGGCAGTTTTCATTACCTTACTTCTTGACTTACTCTCAAATCTGTAATCCCCTCCTTTCTGTCACCCTACTCTGATCTGATTTGTAAAATGGTCTAGTCTGCTGTGATTGGTCTACCCCCTGCAGTATCGCAAATAGAACGTAGGCGGGCATTACACGGAGTGCTGCAAATCTGACCCGGAACTGAAATTAGTTCGTCAGATGACTCATTCGCGTGATTCGGAGTCGACTCCTTTTTTCCCAAGCCAATATCTTTGTTATTCGTTCACATTCGGCTTTACAACTTGCCGGACTGCTTACATTCACAAAACAAGAATTTTAAGGACATTGTAATATTTACTCTTGTCCTGTTGAATAATGCACAATAAGACATCATTTGTATTAAGAAAATTAAATTGGGTCCATTTTGATTTACTGCTTACTATAAAATACTGTTTACTGCTTTTTTACATACATGATATGGGTTTGCATTTTTTTTAAAGATCATGCTACATTTTTCTAAGGAAGTCTGGTGAAAAACATCAGTTTTTTTTAACAGGTATTCCTACAATTCTCAATATTTATGATATAGTGTTGATTGATACAATGTGTGCTATCTACATAAGTTAAAAGCGAGAACGAATGCGCTTGTCTTTGTTAGATTCCCCTCCAGACAGTCGTTTTCTGTGACATCACAGTGGATGCTCGACGGCGCTCATTTTGTGCTGCGCGATGGTCATTTATACATGTTTGTCGTGCAGCTCCCAGCAGGACATCAGGGAACCAATTACAGAGATCTGCTTGTTGTTGCCCTTGTAATGCTGAATACTGGTGGATATAGTAAGCAGTCTGCTTCCAAACCAGAGGAACTTAGTATTTTCTGCCTCAGCCCCAATTATACAAAATACTTCTGAGGTGGTCAGCTGACGCTGTGGCCCCTACGATTTACCATCACACATCTGTCCAGTATTCACTGCCAGCTTATATCTAATTAGAGACTTGTTAAGGAAAGTCTTCCACTCCTGTTAATGCGCAGGTCCATCCATCAGTCGCATAGATATGCAGTGCATTATATTTTCAGCAGTCTTTCCTCTTAATGTCTTCTGTGGGAGGTTGTGGAAAGTGTGATTAAATGTGAAGGGAGAAGAAACCTTTCTGCAGTCTTAAATTTTAATAGACGTGTTCAGCTTGAGTGGTCTGTTATCCCTTGAACTGGGAGAAACAGCCACATTCACTCTTAGAAACTGATACATGGCCTCAAATATGGGATGAATATTACGGAATCATTTAAAAATGTGTCTGGGTCCTAAAATAGAAAAGCATTTTTTCTTTAGCGTTGGGCGTGTCAATCATTTGTGGGTTAATGGTTTGTGAAATAAGACAGACCTCATCCAACAAGAAAGATCATTTTTGTCTTTTATTTCGACAAAAATGTCCTTGTATCCCAGCTCATATGAAGATCCTATGTTAAATAACTCCTGAAAATTTGTATTACTTTAATAACACAGTAACATTAAAGCAACACTTTAGAACCTTTGCTCACTGGTTCCCCCATGTGGTTGATAAGTGCAAATGTATTTTAGCAGCGTTGTAAATAATGTCGCTGTATAAGCTTCCCCGTGGGCACTGCAATACACATGAATTTGTTTAAATACGCGGATGGAACCCGGGCATGCAAAAACGATGTTTGGAAACCACGTCGCTGGCACTCTTCCGCAGGCAGGGGATGGGCGAGGATGTATACCGACCCGAACACAGAACTTAAAGAGTGTGCTTGTAGCCGCTATGAGGCTGCTCCGGTAGCAACGGGAGTAGAATTTGTCCGGTTAAGAGTTGTTCTGACACGTCAAATTTTTTATAGCCGTTATGTAAACAATTCATTTATTTGGTCTATTTTTACATTCATTTGTATTTATATATTTGTATTTATTTTTATACATTTTATTCGTATGCATTCGTTTCTTGTTTATACATGTTGTTTCCAAAGTCACTGAGTAAGCTAGTTAAATATTCTTGATCTCAGTATTAGCCAATAGAATCGTAAATAAGATTTTTGTCCTAATCAAGCAGCCCTGTTTAAATTGTAATCATATGTTATGGTAGTGTTACATTGCCTGATGATTCTGCTTTAAATAAAATTATCATTGAATAACAGTAATGTAATGTACTATAATAAATATCTAAAAAACATCTAATGAGAAGCTCTATTAAGAAAAAGGAAAACTATCTGAGAAAAAGAAAAGTTAAACGTCTACATGCCTTACTAATGGAAATTTTTGGAGGAAAATCTGCTAGTTGTAATGAAGAGAATAAAAATACAGAGTATGCAGTGTCATGAACAATAGAGAACCCCAAAAGGGAAGATCTACCAGGAAAATAAATAGCATAATAAGTGAGAAGCTAAAGCTGACTTATGTTGACAACAGTGCTAATGGAATGCGCAACCATAACAGTTATTATTACAGTCCTACAATATCCTAAATATAACGGTTTAATAAAGATTTCACTTTCGTAATATATTCACTGTAATGAGCCTTTTGCACTTTAACAAAGAAGGAGATGACAAAACCATATGGGGCCAAAGTTAAATCTCACATATTCCCTCAAAAGAGCACCATACACACACATGCACTCTCAGAAAGCTCAGCTGTTCCTTTCTCATCCTCAGAAGTTCCTCATAATCTCAGCAGAATGGAATGTTGGAGGTTTGCTGACTAAACAGCCTTCGACTGCTTCTTCATTTGGATTTTCAATCATATAATAACCCAATAAAAGGAACATGACCTTTAACTTTGCAAGTTGGCAAAAGTGTATCCCACACACTTCCTCAAATCATATTTAGCGATTAAGTAACAGAAGATGATTTTGGGAAGTTGATTAAGCTGCACTAGATATAGAGCGATAATTCTTAGACTTATGAGTCGGTGTTACGACACTTGCTTTCGGTTGTCTTGGTCAGTGTTTTTCAGCTCACTTTTGGTGATTTAGTGTTTCTGCCTGCGTCTATATTAAGCATTGACGTTTTAATAAACTGAGAGTCATTAGCAGTAATGGTGTAAGCGCTGAGAGCTTATTTCCTGTCTGTCAACTCATCAGGTTGTGAAACTGAATAGCAGGAATGAGCAATAATGTCTTGTGACACACACACAGGTCGATCCCAGCGTGATTTATTATGTGTCATATAGACTTCCATTTGGCATTTTATGTGAGAATTTCCAGCTTTTTTCAACAGTGTTTTACATGTTCATTAATACAGAATTGACAAATAATGACAGGAAAATCAGATTAAGCGTATATTTTCCTTGTTAATAAAGCTCTGGAAAAATTGTGTTGTAGATATATTCATGATCGAAAACCAAATTGAATGTTTTAAAACAGATTTCAGAGGTAAGCATAAGAGTTAAAGAAATTATTCTTCCCCTGTCATGCCACGATATGTTAGATGTGTTTGTTTTTCAACCATATATTTTTGGTTTTGTGTTAGCTTGACGGTTGCTTATGGAGTTAAGAAAGCCAAGGTCATGGGTTCGTACCTCAGGAAGGCATGTATAGATCATTTTATCCCTTTAATATTGTGTTGGTTGCTCTGGATAAAAAAGCCACCTACCTGGCTGATATTTTTGGTAAAAACCTAAACTAGAAAAACAAAAGTATGAATATATCTTCCTTCCGAAGAATATGTTGCCATGTAAAAAAAAATTCATTATTTGGTTGGAAAATTTTGGTTGTCTTTTAAAACTTTGAACTGATGTCCTGACTGGAAGTGCTGTAAAAATCCTTATTGTTGAGCCTCGGATTTATTTATAACTGAGATTAAAAAAATCTCGAAATCAGTATTCACTGCTTACAAAAGACTGAAACAACAGAAGCCTTTAAAAAATGTTGTATAGCAAAGGCCTAGTCCACAAGTACACCGGGTATTTTTATAAACTGAGTTTTTCCATCTTCGTTTAAAAAAAGGACATATACTGTAAATATCAGATTTTATTTATTAATAACCATACCTTTTTTTATGAGGTGATTGTTAGATTGTGTAGGTGTTTATAGCTTCCTGTCTGTCACCAGTCTGGTGTTTGTTCCAGTTCAGCCTGTTGGATTTCACATTGAACCATCTGCAGGAAAGAAGACCACTGATGACGCTGATTGGATTGTGTGTGTGTGTGTGTGTGTGTGTGCGTGTGCGTTTGACACTGAGAGGACAGAGAGTCACAAGTGACAATTTTGTGTGTGTGTGCACGCGTGGGTTGCATAGATTGAAGGCAGGCATAAAGATAGTGTGACAGGTTGTGTGTCCACATGTCTGCCTAATGCCTGGCTGCAGGGGAAACATTTCTACTTGGTATTAAAAAAAGCTCTCCCACATGCTTAGTGTTGCTGCCCACACTACTGGGAGCTTATACCGATTTCTCATTTAAGAAATGAAATTCTTAAAGAGAAACTTCTGGCATTATGAACAAACGTATCGCATACATTACAGCATGCTTAGTATGATGTTAGTCACGTCAGACAAATAGCATCTGTTAATTGACAGCTAACCCTGAATTAACAGGATCTTTCCTTGTTCCCATAGGTCTCAAATACGTATGTGTTTCAGAGGTGTTAGAGCATGTTAATCGACGTCTTGCCGCGTAAAATTTTGCGCCATCTTGGGAGGATGGCTGCTAGTGTGTTCAATGCAGTGTTTTGTTTTTCTTGTTTGATTAGGAAATATAACTATGGTAGGTCGGTCTTGCTGTGTTAAAAACTGTCATTACACAGAGTCGTTCAGAAAAGCCCATGGTTCTTACATTTAGATTTAGATTTAGTCATTTGGCAGACGCTTTTATCCAAAGCGACTTACCGGACACTTATTACAGGGAAAATCCCCCTGGAGCAACATGGAGTAAAGTGTCTTGCTCAAGGACACACCAGCAACCTTTGATTTACCAGTTCAGTGGTTTAACCCACTAGACCACCATCTTCTTCCACTTTCGATTTCTCCAAATATAAAACAAAACAAGTAACAGTAGATATCAAAACAATAATAGCAGTGGAGTATTATCCTCCCAAGATGGTGGCGCCACTGCAACAAGCAACATAGGGCGTGACGTCAGCTTAACATTCTCTATATACCTGTATTGGCAATAACCATGATATTAATAACCGTGATTATTAATCATGTGTTAACACTACACGTATACTCTAAAAAACACACGGCTGCTGGGTAAATATAGGACAGAACACATTTGGGGTTAAACTAACCCAAGAAATTAGATTATTTATTTTAACCCAGGAATTGTTTTTTTTTTTGACAAAAATGCTGGGTTCCTTTGATTTCATAAAATTATTTTCAAATGTTTTTTTTATATTCCTTTTTAAATAATATTTTAAAATTTAATGAAACACATGATAAACAAATGATCAACATTGTATTAGCTTTATTTTTCTATTTTATTTTGTACATTATACACAAGTCATAAACTTCAAATGATTCCGGCAACATATGGGCAAAAATAAGTCAAAAGTCATCTGTTCAAAGTTCAATCAAAAATATAAAGTTATGAAACTAAACTTTGCCCTCAAAAACGATTTGCAAAAAAAAGAATTAGGAAACCAAATATTGACTGTTAGATATATGCCCAAAATTAATAAAATTTCAAAACTAGCTTAACTGCTAACGTTACAGATATCAGAGCACCCGGTGGTTCACTGAAGCCCACGTCTCCGAAAACATCCAAGCTGTGTTAGTTTTTGGAGGATCTATTGATAGAAATGCAATAAAATTTACACAACTAAGTCTTCCGAGGTGTATAAAGAGCTGACACAGTGAAGCGTTAAGATTTTCTTACCGTAGAACGAGCTATTTCTGCACCACGTGCATAAATTCAACTCTCTACGAAAATGACCCAGAGTATAACCCAGAGTTCGGGTTACACAGAACTACCAAAAACAACCCAGGACTGATAAAATAACCCCCAAAAATAACCCAAATTGCTCAACCTAGCATTTGGGTAGAAAAAATAATCCAGGATTTTTTAGAGTGTATAATAATGCAAATAATCCAGTTTCATTATCTGGTTGATATTTATGTTGATGTACGTTGATTTACCGCAGTAGGTGGTTGTCATGATGCACCAGTTTAGCATTTTACCATAAGAGCCACAATAGATAGAAGCTAACTCTCTGTATACCTCAATTTGTATTTTGAGTGTGAGTCATTGACCAAAAAAAGAGAAACTAAAAAAACAATATAATGAAACATGATTTTGACCTTTAGACCACTTAGAAAGATCTTAATAATGCTGGTCAAACGTTGGTCTAGTTTTTTAACATTACACATTTGAATTAAATACAACCCCAAAAAAATGTATAACTGAATCAAAATTTTAAACAAATATTTTTACATTTTAATTTATACAGACACGGAAGAAGTTAGGAGACTGTTCCAGCATTGTCCATTCCAGTCCAGTGTTTTTTTTAATTCTACAAAATCAAACCTCACGAGTGACACACAGCATTGTGAAAGACTGACGGCATGACAAGACACATGAAAATTATGATACAAATCTAAATTGCCACATCATTTTTTTTCCTTAATCCATGTATGTTAACTTCGGTGTAATTTAGCTCTGAAAAAATACAGTGCATCTTTTCTGTTATTTTCACCTGTTATCCAGTTTTCACTTTCTGCGAATAAATACATATAAAAACAATTTTTATTTGAAATTTGGGGAAAATATTCACAGAATGAAAAAAGAAAGTATATTTTTACTTAATCATATACTTATTATAGTAAATTTAGAAAAAAATACAAAATAAAATAAAAGTGGTCTATAAAGCAATAATGTTATTATTTAAAACGTCATATATATTACAGTAAGATTGTTATTGTGAATTCTCTTGTCCACCATAAACATATAGGGAAAATCTGACCAACATCAACCAATGTTTGTGTTTATTTATAAGATAAAAAAATATTCTAAAAAAATATCTTTGGTGTTTCTGTTACCAGCAGTGCATGCAAACAGATAATGGCATTTGCTCAAATATAGATTTAACCCCAACTTCTCCATCCTTTCACGTAGAAACACCCTAGCAATGTGACAGGGGTTTTTGCTTGAGAAAGTATAACTTCGATTTTCCCCTGTGTAGTTCCTCATCCAACACTTTAACAACACGTTACATCACAACACATTCATCAGTCAGATGTCTGGGTTTTCTCGCAGTGATGCATGTATCATTTCCGATTTGCTTCATCAGAGTGGATCACTGTGGCTGAAAAGTTTGGCAGTCATGTTGTTATACTGTATTGTTGTGTAGGATGTTTCCTGAGGTTACTGCGTGTCACGGTCCATTCTGTATTAATGAGCTTTGATGCATTACACAGCATTCCTTTGTGCTGTACTGCACTGTGCTGTGTCACAATGTTGTGTTTTGCTGGACGGGGTGTAGCCTGTCCTGTCTGCGGTAATTGCACATCCAGTGTCATCCACCCCCACAGTGGCAAAGCTGGAACAGGCCTGAGAAGGGAGCTAGTTTATTAAATAATGCCCATGGCTTGCCTGGCTGAAGTAGAACAAATACATCCAGATCATGGGAACCTCAAGTAACCCTTATCTGTAGTCTCAACCCCATACGGATCAGCTATAGTTTGTTCTCTGACTGCACTCGAAACTGGAAAATATATTTTCGATTTAACAAACTCTAATCTGATTGGCTTTATGCAACTACCAGGAATAAGAGCACTCCAATTATTTTTTCATCATTGCATTAGTTTGGTCTTAGTCTCTCGTTGCCAGACCCAAGAGGCCAATTGACTGACATCTAAACCATCCAATCACGTTTTGTTTTGTGCTGCGTCATGTTTAGAGGCGTGGAATGTCCCTGCAGTAACAAACCGGTGTACATTCACAAAAGTGTCAAAAGTTAACTTCAGTTTATGCCATTACCCTTAGACAGACCCTCAGGATCAGACAGCTTCGTGTTGTTTCCAGGCGGACCGTTAAAGAACGTGACACGCACGTTTCCCGGAAATCCTGTGAAATTCATCCAATCAGATGACGACTTTGAACGTGTTGAAGTGTTTCCAGAAAAGTGTGATTTATGCATCAGACGTTTAGCCAACGGTCCGTGGGCGTGACATATGAGGCTAAAACTAGTTTTGTCTTTGACTAATCCAAACTTGTTTAAATTCTAATCAGATTGATGATTTAAATCGACATTGGTCTATTATTGTGTTATAATCCTGCCCCTAATTTAACTGTGTCTGGTTGCTTCACATGTCGATCAGACATCCTGAAAAAAAGACATCCTGAAAACCAGACCTTCAGATCTGGTTTGTGATACTGTTGATAGGCTTGGTACCAACAAGTTAATGAAAAGATCTGATAGGCATGTGTAACATAGTTGAATTTGACTGCAATCCTGAAAAAGACGAACTGAATTCCCCTTATTTGTGAACATCGCATTTAAAATTAGAACGCTTTCAACTCCCCAGAAAGTAGAAGTGGTCACCGCTGAAGAAATCATAACACATCAAATCTGTTTGCTCTACTTTCAGTATCCTAATAATCTCAGCAATGCACATGTGAGTGTGTTTTCACTGCTTTAATTTTTTCTCTTTGTTTGATTTCTTCCTCCCTCTGTTTTTGATCTCTTTGTAAGACAGCAGATGGTGTCTATTCTTGTGGCTGATATATTTCCCAGAAATAACCTTGGAAAGTATCTTCATCACCATCATTATCAACATCAACTGTATAGAAGGAAAACACATTTGTCTGAAGAAAACATCTAAGATCTACATGTAACAGCATCCGACTCCATTGAGTCTCATACAGAGCTTTGAAAAACGTTTTAAATGTAGTTCTGAAATTAAAGATGAGGTTCAGTATCAAACACGAAATCTGTTACTTCAAAAGTCCAATTAATTCAGTTTCTCGGTAAGACAAACCCCTTAAGATTGGCATGGAGATTTATTTAAGTGAAAAGAATAAAAGTCAATGCTTTAAAAGATATTAGCAAGCCATTTGTAAGAACCTTTTTCAGACCGATTCACATTTATTTTCCCCAATGAATGTTTAACATCTGTTCACCATAGCCGTCGTCAGCATTTTTAAAGAGAAATAAAAGATACATTAAATGTGGCCTTCATGCACGGTTTAAGCTTCTCTAGGAAAAAATATCTGCCAAATAAATATTAATACAGAATCAGCGAGGACTATACTTGCACGTGGAAAGCATTTAAAGCATTTCACGCTGTCATTCTCTAAACACAGATATTCCACCTGGAATTCTTTTTTGTTATTTTGAAATCTTTTATGGGGAAATAAATATTTTTTTGCCATAAAATATAATCAAATGTCCTTGACATAAGGCGGCATGATATTGTTTTCCCCCAAAACAGAAGCAACATTGGGAAGCGTGGATTTGTCCAATACCTGCAATGCACAGTGGCAGGCATCTTGTGGGGTTTACACTGTCATAACCATTCATTTCTCCTGCTCTAGGGGCCAGGCTTCTGCCTTATAAATAATGCATTGAGCTGTGATAAAACCTCGTGACAACCAGAATAGCTGCACCGAATAGAGGTACCGTCGAGGAGAGGGCAGGCACTCGACATCGACTGTGCCTTTGTGAAACAGACTTTCTAACCTTGATTGTGTCCTGTGATTTAAGAACGTGAGGTCAGAATCCAAGTTTTGGTTGCATAAGGAAGCAGACCTCAGATGAGCGAAAGAGTTTTGTTACAGTGTTTTGTTTGTCCCAAGTGTGTGGAAAGTTTAAATTTGAACATATTGTGATAATTAAGCTCACGACACTGTATTCTCAAGCCCAAAATTAATTATTTTAGTTTCATTTTCAAAGCTGGACAGGCTTTATTGGCCCACTTTGATGCATTAAAGTGATAGTTCACCAAAAATTTTAATTCTGTCATCATTTACTCATTTCAAACATGTACGACTTTCTTTCTTCCGCAGAACACAAAAGAAGATATTTTGAAGAATGTTGATAACAGGTCCCCATTCACTTACATCGATTTTGTTTCCATTCATTAGAAGTAAATGGATTCCAGTGCTGTTCGGTTAAAAACTTTCTTCAAAACATCTTTTGCTTTCTGTGGAAGAAAGAAAGTAATAAAGGTTTGAAATGACAAGAGGGTGAGTAAATGAGGACAGAAATTTCATTTTTAGTCACTTTAAGTAGTGAAATGCAACTTTCTGGCAGCGTTTGTCCAGGTCTAGGACAACCTGTACAAGATACCTATTAATACACCACCAGTCAAAAGTTTAGGATCACTCTTTATTCATATTTTCATATTTATATAATAATAAACCCATCAAAACCATGAAATAACACAAATGTAGCTGTGGGAATTATGATGTTATTAAAAGCATCCAAAATAATAAACTCCGTTATAGTTTAGCATCTTTAAAGTAGCTACCCTTTGACTAGAATCGTACACTTCGCATTTTATAATCTAGCTTCTTGAGGTTTCAACCTGGGAAGCTTTTTAAACAGTACTGAAGGAATTTCAATCTATGATGGACTCTCATTGAATGCATTCTATATATCGCTTTGTGTAAATATTCCATTTCAAAAATATTTTTTCTTTAACAAAAATTATGTTTTCTAATAAAATACATTAATGTGTTGGCACAATTATATTTTTGTGTACAAAAGTGATTTCAAACATTGAAACACACACCGTCAATTTAATAGATTTTTAAGATTATGAGAAACATTTTTTTCAAGTGATCCTAAACATTTGACCGGTAGTGTAGGTAATTATTCACATTTTTGTCTGATTCCAGACTCTTCAGTTGATAAAATGATTGATCCGTTATATTAAAGAAAGGTAATGATGTGAAAAGGCCTCTATGAACTTTACTGCCTTTTAAACTGAAAACTCACAGTTTTATAGAAGTCTGAATGTGTATTGGAGTCATTCAAGCGTTCCCAAAAACGAGTTTAGCCATTGCCCATTTGCGGACCCGGTCTATTCAAATGGGGGTCACGGCGTGTCCAGACTTCAGCATTTCCACAATTCATAAATCTGTCTTTTTCGTCACAATAACTTCTACGTTTCTCGTTCTCATAACTAATGAAGCAATGAGGATAACAAATATCATTTCCTCTTCTTTATTTGGCTTTCCACTTCCTTGGCCTGTTGTTTTTGTCTCCTAATTCACTCTGTCCATCATCTCGCCCGCCTCTTTCCGCTTTGAGCCCATCAGCTAAACCTAAGGTCCCAGAATGAGGTTGGGATGTTTATATCCTCTGATAACACTGGAGTGGATTTAACCACCTCAGGGTCGGCTGTTTGTTTTTTCTGGCCTGTGATGTATGATGGAATTCCAGTGGGGAATACCAGAGTTTATACTGCTGTCCACAATCCATCAGTACCAGGATGACAGGAGGCCGCAGCGCTAGGACCCTTGGGGTTTACAAAGGACCGCTTTGGCTTTTGAACTCTGCACATTTTAAATGGGAGGGAGCGCTCACGTTACTTATAGGTTTACAGTACAATGGACTCTCATGACTGAATGTTTCTGTTTTCCTTTGCCTAAAGTTGTAGTATTCCCTCCAAACAAATTTTGTGGCAGAGAATCATTACTTTCAAAGTGTCATGAGGTGTTATATTCATATTCAAAATAACAGATGCTAGCACTGTAACATGCAAGTCACACACACCTACACAGTTTGTCTTCTACCAAATTAATGAATTAAGGATCAATGCATACGCATTTACATCAGATGTTTTTTTTTAAGGTTGCTAAATAAAGTTTGTTATTTCCAGAACTTAGTGGAAGACCATAATAAATAATAATGCAAATATAATTAGATAATAAATCGTTTTTGATCATTTTCCTGAGCACTTCCTACATCCATTTATGATATAGCAATATCAATTTCCATGTAGGAAAGAAAATCAGGAATGAGATCTCTGTAATACCTTAATTATTTCTCCTACACATCAATGAGATTAGCTGGAGAGAAAAAGAAAACCCAGAAACTCACAAATGTCTTCATTTGAGTTCCAGAAGAGATTTCAACAACATCACAAACTGAGTAGTGAAATGTGTCTGCAATTAAAAGTAAATAGTTTTAAGGATTTTAATATAAAGTTATCAAATTTACTTATTTTACCAATACAATCTAGATACATTTACACATTCATACTGTATTTTGCAATATAATGTACTTTAGTAGTCTCAAATCGATTAATCGCGATTTATCATTTCCAAAATAAACGTTTGTGTTGATATAGCCTAGTACATGTGAGTGGCTTGGATATTTATACTGTATGTTTAATGTATATAAATATAATACACAGTGTATATATAAATGTATAAATGTACACATACAGTATATCACAGAAGTGAGTACACCCCTCACATTTTTGTAAATATTTTATTATATCTTTTCATGTGACAACAGTGAAGAAATGAAACTTTGCTACAATATAAAGTAGTGAGTGAAAAGCTTGTATAATAGTGTAAATTTGCTGTCCCCTCAAAATAACTCAACACACAGCAATTAATGTCTACATCACTGACAACAAAAGTGAGTAACCCTGAGTGAAAATGTCCAAATTGGGCCCAATTAGCCATTTTCCCTCCCAGGTGTCATTTGATTCGTTAGTGTTACAAGGTCTCAGGGGTGAATGGCGAGTAGGTGTGTTAAATTTGGTGTTCAACATGGCACCTCATGGCAAAGAACTCTCTGATGATCTGGAAAAATGAATTGTTGCTCTACATAAAGATGGCCTAGGCTATAAAAAGATTGCCAAGAACCTGAAACTGAGCTGCAGCAAGGTGGCCAAGACCATACAGCGGTTTAACAGGACAGGTTCCACTCAGAACAGGCCTCGCCAGGTAGAAAAAAGACGTGTTCGTGCTCAGTGTCATATCCAGAGGGTGTATTTGGGAATTAGACGTGTGAGTGCTGCCAGCATTGCTGCAGAGGTTGAAGGGGTGAGGGGTCATCCTGTCAGTGCTCAGACCATATGCCGCACACTGCCTCAAACTGGTCTGCATGGCTGTTGCCCAGAAGGTAGCCTCATCTAAAGATGATACACAAGAAAGCCCACAAACAACTGACAACAAGCAGACAAGCAGTTCACTGACAACAAGCAGACTAAGGACATGGATTACATGTCCTGTGGTCTGATGAGACAAAGATAAACGTATTTGGTTAAGATGGTGTCAAGGGTGTGTGGCAGGTGAGGAGTACAAAGACGAGTGTGTCTTGCCTACAGCCAAGCATGGTGGTGGGAGGGTCATGGTCTGGGGCTGCATGAGTGCTGCCGGCACTGGGGAGCCACAATTCATTGGGAACCATGAATGCCAACATGTACTGTGACATACTGAAGCAGAGCATGATCCCCTCCCTTCGGAGACTGGGCCGCAGGGCATTATTTCAACATGATAACGACCTCAAACACAACTCCAAGATGACCAATGCCTTGCTTAACTCTTTTTAAATGCCTTAAAAACGCTTCCCAGCCAAAGACGAGTTATTACGGCAATCAGAGTTTGTACTGTTGTACAGCAGGTGGCGCTATTACACACCTATGGGGAAAAGTACAGAATCCCAGAACCTACGTAGAACGTATATGTTTTAGCGGTTTTTAATGATTGTTCTGAGTGTAATCTGGGCGGAATCTTTGACAAAAAACTTTAATTATCTCAGCTGTTTAATCAAAGTGATGCATTTTTGAAGAAACCTACCCTCATCCACGGAGTGACTAAAAATGAACAAATGAAGATAGAAGAATACGGTTTCTTTTGTTTAAAGGCTGAGACTCTGTTCTTTCATTTGACATATTGTTTGTCCATATATTCTTTACAGAAAATTTGCTGTGAGCCATTAAAGTTGGGTGAAAATGTTTAAAAATGCTGGCGTAGGCTGGCAACTTTTTTTTAAAAAGGCTGGCGGGGAATGAGTTAAGAAGCTGAGGGTAAAGGTGAAGACCTAAACCCTACTTGAGCATCTGTGGGGCATCCTCAAACGGAAGGTGGAGGAGTGCAAGGTCTCTAACATCCACCAGCTCTGTGACGTCATCATGGAGTAGTGGAAGAGGATTGAGTGGCAACCAGTGAAGCTCTGGTGAACTCCATGCCCAAGAGGGTTAAGGCAGTGTTGGAAAAATATGGTGGCCACACAAAATATTGACACTGGGCCCAATTTGGACATTCTCACTTCGGGGTCTACTCACTGTTGTTGTGGGTGTGTGTTGAGTTATTTTGAGGGGACAGCAGATTTACACTTTTATACAATTGTACTCATTACTTTACATTGTACAAGTGTCATTTCTTCTTTGTTGTCACATGAAAGATATAATAAAATATTACTAAAATGTGAGGAGTGCACTCACTTCTGTGAGATACTGTAGATGTGAGATACATAACAAATGTTTATATAAATATATTTAAATATAACTTACATTATGTATAAATATAAATGTATATTCACATATTTATTAAATATAAATATTTTTTATGTGTATATGTTTGTGTATTTATATATAAAGATATAAATATGCATGCCACAAACAAATATTATATAAACACTTATTTTGGAATTGGTTAATCATGATTAAGAGATTTGACATCACTAATTCAAACAACTGGCTTATTTGTTTCTGTTTTTATTAGAGATGCACAGTACTAAATTTCTCCACTGATACCGTTAGCTGATTTTTCTGAGTGATTTTTGCCAATGCCGTTAAGATTATAAAGATTACATTAATATTTCTTAACTTTTTGAATGTTATTAATTCATATACAGACTATTAATATTGAATATTAAACTGGTGATGTTTCTTAACATTTTATATATACAGAGCAAAAATTAATTGCATTTTATGCCCTTATTTGATTGACATAATATGTCTGTCCTGAACAATGGCAGATTTCAAACTATCGGCCCCAAAATTGCATTTATCTACAGATACAGATTATTGGCTGATATATCTGTGCATCTCTAGTTTTTATTTTTCCCCAAAAAAGTTATAAGATAATAAGCAACATTTTATTGTTGCTTATTCGTGACATTGTCCAAATGTTGGACTGCTTGGTGTATATGTCAAAAAAACAATCTGTTTAAGTGTACACATAATAAGTGATGTTATTTCCAGTCTTGGTTTTATCTGTTACCTCACTGGAATTTAGACCTTGCGAGGTATTGTTTTTTGGAGGGGGTGAAACTTGGCTCCATCACCTTTGGCCTAGTTAGCACTGCGGTTTGTGTAAGCTGGGGGCTTTATTCAGCGAACAAACAGAACCTTGAGCTTTGGTGTTTCCTCACAGTCTCATTCAGTGAGCAGTGACACTCCGGTCACAGCCAAAGACATGCACGAAAATACTGATGAATGTTAGCGAGAACCCTCAGTATATAGACCCTTGGAGCGCATTACTCATCAGAGCTAATGAGGGTACTGCACAGGCTCAGTGACAGCCAGTGAGTCACGTTTTCTTTATATACAGTATGTTATCTGTGAAAGAAGGGTATAGACAATGTTCAGATGGCAGATGTGTATAGCAAAACGTTAAGAGGGAATGATTTTATCAAATTTTCTTGTATTTGGCATGTCTTCCTTTTTCAAGGGCAGGTTGTGTTTTCTTTTACATTTTTAAAAGTAAGGATTTTTGTGCTTTTATTGGATATAACAGTATATATCAAGAGGACAGGAAAGTCCTGGGTGGAGAGAGGGGAACAGGATCGACAAAGGACCTCGAGCCTGGAATCGAACTAGGTTTGCCAGAAGCGCGTATACGCTATATACTTGGGCACCGCCCCAAAGGCCATTGGCCCTAACTTTTGTTATACTGGTTAAAAGTCTTTTCACATCTTTCACAATCATTGTATTCGTTCTAAATGTAATGATAGGATGTCCTATCTCCCTGTCAACTTTCCAAAGACCACATTACATTCTATCATTAATCACAAATAAGCTCTTTACATTTATTTGTATTTTATGTGCTATGTATTTTACGTGCTTTGTATTTTATCTCAACGGTGAATGAAACATGAGCTAATTGACATAAAGAGGCTTGGCTTTGTCAAGATTTCTGAAGGGAGGGCGAGGGCGGGATCTTCTCCCTTTTATGCTTTCAAAGCTAGCTTGTTATTGCTAGTCTCTATGAAGCTGCCTAACCTGACATTAGTATTTGCATTATACAAACTGGCCACAAGTTTCTTTTGTAGAAAGAAGGTAAGATGGTCAGTTTCACTTATTTAATTAGTCCCCAGAAATAGTACAGAATCGAGTTTTTTGTATTATTCACAATCCTTAAACATTGGTTTAATTTGTTTATTCAGCCCAGATTTTCAATGTGTTTTCAAACCTTTGGACTCTTCACTGAATGTTTTCTGATTATAAGTATAAAAATCGCATTTAAATTTCTCAGCCATGCTACAGGCAGTAGTGACTCATTAAACAACAAAACATATAATTGCTTGCTTTCGTGTCTATACAATTCATCCAGCCTTGAGGTGTGAAAATATTCAAGGCTAGTTGTGAGCCCTTAGTTTTTCAATAAATACTACGGAAATGTTTGTTTCATGATTTTCTAAACTTGGTCACTAAAACACCAACTACCCCACATACACAGTTATGCATTAGAGTATATTACTGTATATTCTGAATATTCTGAGGTGGATTGAGGAAAGGAAACCAGTGTACGGATGACCTCATATCCTGCAACTAAAAATAACATTTTTAGTTTTGGTTTGGCTTAAAAGATTAAATTCTCCCAAGTGCTCAGTTTAGCAAAAAGCACACAATTCCCACCATCTTTAGTGAATTTTCCATGGCAAAATGAGCGACATTGAGAGAAAAGGGCTCTGTGTTGCGTATGATGTCATTTGGCATAACTCGGACATCATGGAAACTCTAGTTCCTCTCCTGCAATTGGATGCGAGTGAACGAGGACTGCACGTGTTTGATGGTTGGTGGTTTTGGGGCTGAATTTGACAGTTTCAGTGTGTGCCGTCTGCGTCATTATGCAAATCTGTGTATTTGATCAGTCTGTTCTCATTTCTTAAATTCGCAGAGCGACTGAATGACCTGAAACAGTCACTGTTTTTCAGCAGACATGAGGAAACTCAATAATTATTGTGTTTAACTTGATATGGCTTGGATAACTAGATAACTTAAAGGCCCAGTATGTAATTTTTTGAAGGATCTATTGACAGAAATGCAATATAATATACATAACTATGTTTTCAGAGGTGTATAAAGATCTTACATTTAAAAATTATAAATAATGTTTTATTACCTTAAAATGAGCTAGTCCGATCTATATACACCGCAGGTCCCCTTCGCCATGGAATTCGCCATGTTGGTTCTACAGTAGCCCTAAATGGACAAACTGCTCTACAGAGCGTGTTTCCTAAATACATTATCTCCTTTGGCAAAGAGGCAAAAACACTGGCCCTTTAAATTCCTTATATATTTATTTTAAACTTATGTATATGATTTCATTTCGGGTTATGTTGTGTTTTTTTGGCAATGGGGTTGGTTGAGGGTTCCTCTAGATAAGTTAATACCACATGAATTCTGATTGGATTTCTTTAATAGCAAGTTATTATTTCTCTTATTCATTTAAACTAAAGCCTTGTACTGATATGAACTGGACAATTAAAGGACATTTTTTTGGGGGGGTTTAAACACATTCATCTTTAATAATGCTTGCTGTAATCAAAATCAATTGCATTTCACTAATGTACATGCAGTGAAAGTCTTTGGTTGTCCCATGCTTAGCTATTTATGTCTGGCTTTGGGGGAAAATCCAGATTATTGTCTGTGGCATTCAACAGCATGCCACAGATGCTGCTGTTACAATTTAGCTTGTTTAAAATCTGTAAAATTCCTTAAATCTTCCAAAAAGACCCGCTCTGATGTGTTTTGGAGAGTTAAGACTTGATCTGGAATCTGCAGTCGACCGTCAATTCAATACTGTTTCATTTCTGATGGCAAGAACGTTTTGAACATTTTCAGACATTTCATCACTGTCTCTTTGTCTCATTCATTTTGCCTTCATCTGTTTTGCGACCATTTGAATTACACCAAAAAGTCACCAGAAAAGGATCTGTGAATGATTTACTAAGTTTTGAAAGCGCTGGGAAGAACATACAGTTTGTTCTTTTTACAGTGAGTCCTGTCTGTTTGTCTCTCTCATTCTGGTATTGCACTGTACTCTTTTTAGCACACACAATGATGGAGTTCCTGGAAGTGCTGGGGGAGGAGAGAGTCAATGAGAGACAGCGGGTTTGTCTAACCTCTGTCTTTCTGTGTGTCTGTCTGTCCTCAAGTGTATTCACGATGACCTCCCCATAATGCACGTCTCAGTACGGTAAACATTCAGTGTCAGTAAATTAGGCCGTTGTCTGTGTAATTACACATAGCTACACAAATGTTTTCGGACTTTGTGTATGTTTTGCCATCCCCTAGATATCCCTCAGTCTACACAGAGTCTGTCCAAATGAGCTGCCTAGATGTAGGTAAACAGACTTTGGACTGGATGGTGTCAGGGTAGTCAGAATATGAGGACAGCAGTCAGTGGAAAGCATTTTTGTTGACCAAGTGTGTGATAGTTATGTCTGATGGGCTGTTTAATTGTTGTCGCAGTACTCTTGACCATATCTGAAGCACGGAGTTTAAAAGTAATTTAATATTTCATGATAATTCATGATACAAGCCATCCGTGTGTTAATTTCTTCTGTTGAAAATAAAATTAGGGCATATGAGGAAAGCTTTCCAGGGTTGTTCTCCATGTAATGGACTTAAGCATGTTGGTTAAGACATGTGGGTTAATGAATTATCATGAAAATTTAATTTAAAAGGGAACTACTCCTTAAAAGTCAGAATGTTGCTAATGCATTTTACAGTCACACTGTCACAGTCTTATTAAAAGTCTTATTTGGAAAAGAGTCTTTGCACACACAGTCCGAAATTTACGTATGCGGTTTTTCATATTTGGTGCTGGTCTGTACTATGTCTCTGAATTGTCAAAACGCCACTCAAAATGTTTGCTACGGATGCGAAAAACGCAGAATATTCAACCCATTCTGATTTTTTATGACAGATGAAAATATCGGAGTCAGTGTGTAAATGTAATTGACACAACGTGAGGTCATATTTATTTTTAACGTGTGGGAATCTGTGATGCAAATTTTGGACTCAATGTACAATGGCCTTAAGGCTCGAGATTTTACCAATCAGACTTCATGGAGCTGTCTTGTCTTGCTTTCAAACTATTAAAATGATCAAATTTAAATTAAAGGGATTGTAACAACAAATAACCTATAATGTAAAATAATTCCTCTCATTGTGCAGCACCACAATTGTTTATTAATGTGAACAAGAACATGTGACTTTAGTTTGACTGGCACGTGTTTCAGCTTTCATTTACACAACTCGATCGTTCAGCTGGTTGTACAGTAAATACAGAGCTCTCTGGTGCAGATTTACCGCAGTATATTGAATGTGCATTTCAGTATGACTCCCTTCAGACAGCAAGTCCATTAGTCCCATCTAATCCTCTCCCTGAGCACTCTCTGCATTTCTCTGGCTCATTCATATTTCAGTGCTTGGTAATGAATAGCTTCTCCCTTTCAGAGCTCATTAACAGGGATATGATAGTGTTTAATTATGAGCTCAGTCAGCTGCGGCATTCCACCCTGTCACACAGTTATTAGGAAGTTTCATCTGGAGTCTCCTTGCCTCCGTTGATGAATCTCTCTCTTTTGGTTTCTCTGTTTTCTAAATGTTAAATGTTTTGATTGATTAGTATTGTTGGCTTATTTGAGTTTGTAATATCTACGAAAACTGCAAAAATTGTTTTCTTAATATGAACGTGAGAGCATGTTCTTGTTAATCCACCAGTTTTATTTTTTAGGACCAGATCAAATTAGGCCTGTCCACTCGCCAAACCAGAAATGTACTCAGTCCGTTTGAAACATCAGAAATCACTTTGTTTGTTTGCATTTCGTGAAAATAGCTTTTTTCAAGGCTTCTTTTGAGTTAGCTTTGAGGTTGGTTACATCAGGGCCAATGATTTCCGTGAGGTAGAAAACACGGACGAAATTGCAGAATCCAGGCATAAAAACTAAATTTGCTGTTTAACACGGACCTTATCCTAAAGGTCCAGTGTATTAAATTTAGCGGCATCTAGCGGTGAAGTTGCGAACTGCAACCAACGGCTCACTCCACCCCTCCTTTTCAGAGCACTGCACTACGGCGGCTGAGATAGAACGATGATGTCTTGACGTTTTCGCTTTCCCAAATTAGACAATGTGCTTACGAAATGCACTCTGTAGAGCAGTTTGACCATTTAGGGCTACTGTATAGAAACAACATAGTGAATTCCATGTAAGGGGACCCGCGGTGTATATAGATAGAAATCATAAAATCATAACACTTCATTATATATGGTCTTTATACACCACTAAACACATAGTTATGTATATTATATTGCATTTCTGTCAGATCCTCAAATAAATACACAAAGCACCTTCAAAATTTTGCTGAATAGCTAATCAAATTCAAGATATACTGTGTATAACGTATGTAACTCTACAATAGCAGTTAAATTATGTAATGTTTTTGTTCTGCTGCGTGAATAAGTGCCGTGGTTTTCGCTCGTGGATCTACAGATCATCAGATCAACGCACGAAAGCTACACTGAGAGTTAACTTCTGAGAATTGTAATATGAGAATTACATTTTCAGTTAAACTGTTAACTTGAACAAATGAAGACACATCCACTTACATGAATTGTAGTACACGAATTGTAGTATACTACTATGATTTAATGTAATAAATTGTAGTAAATGTACTAATAAAATTACTACAAACATTTTAGTAGACTGTTAAAAAAAGGAAAGAAAAAACATACTGTATGTACTGGTTAAAATACTAGTTACATTGTTGTACATTATTCCCAATTTTAACCACATTTTTTTGTAAGGTTCAAAAACGTTTATGAGTAACACTATAGTGAATATATCTTTTCATGGGTGCAAATATTGCTATTATAATATATATTACTATTGTTAATAATAATATATTTATAAAAAACTGAAACCGCGAAATCTACAAAAAATTTAATAGAAAAATGAAATAAATCAATGGAATTCGGTCAAAATTGTGAAAGGGCCCTAGTAACAGAAATAACAAGTTTAACTTTACGGTGATCTATATGCACAGGTATATTGAAATGCACATCCTATGCAATGTCCTGTATACCACTTGGTATTTTTTAAAGGGTTGCTTGCTTGATTTACTTTGTGTATGTCTGTGCAGACACTATAATTACCCAAAAATGAGTGGAGGTGAAATCTCTGAAGATCATATTGATAGCAAGCCAAAGTTTCAGGAGGGGAAGATCGGTTAATTAACTTCATCTGTTTATTCCGTATGACCTTATGAAACTTTTTTTATGTAGTTTTATGGAGCTCTTTGGTTCCAATTTTTTACATTTCTTCTTTTCCAAACAGCATATAGAGCAACATGAGTACATAATACTGTTTGATTGTACTGTTCATTGTTTGTTTACTCATTCACCAATACTGAACCTTTTGATTTCACACACAGTAGATGTTGCCATCAGTCCCGGTGGTGTCTGAATATAACATCATGAAAGCACCAAATCTCACTGTAGGAAAGATCAAGGAACCTTTGTACTCTGTAGAAGATAAAAGAATGATAACAACAGAAAGTTACAGTTTTCGGTTCATCTACACGAGTAGAGGACCAAGATGGACGTTGCTTTGAAGATCACATAATATGAACGTATAAAACTCATACACTCAATTAATGTTAGACTTTTCCACACCATCTCGTTGTACTTTGTGTTAACCTGTCATGAGACTGACAGAAACATGATACTGACTAAATCAATTTGAGGCAGAGGGTGTTGGTAAGGGGGCGGATGTCCAGGCACCGTTTGTACATTTGCCAACAGGATGCTTTGGGATGATACTTGTCAAGGCATCCGGCAACCCTCACGTATCTGAGCCAACTCTGAAAAACCTTTAGGATGTTTACTGTCGTAAAAGCCGATCATGTTGAGCAGTCTGTGGAGGCTTTGTGAGGACCGCAGTCTTGACAGCAGAGAAACACAATGGCAATATTTGTAAAAATAATTCTTGATGTTTATGCAGCGCGGCTGAATGTAAGAAAGATGTTCTCAGTGGTGCGCAGGGAGATATTTTTAGCCAGTTTCAAAACTATAGATGGTGAGACAAGGATGTTCAGAGTTTAAATCTAATCCACAACCACAGGTTTGGGGTTTTACAAACAGCAAACAGTGATTTGAAAACAATGAATTTGTATTATGTGAAACATAAAAAAAAAGTATGAATATTAGAAGAAAGCAAGAATGGAGCTCCACCTCTAAAGCTGCTGGGGTGAAACAGATTGTACTTAAACGCACAAATGAGATCATTCAAATTATCCTCCGTATAAATTTGCCATGAGATTGTGTGGGGTTTCAACGTGGTCTAACTATCCATTTACACTGACGGCCAACATCTGGTTAAGTTTGCCAGGTGGTCTTTTAATGTTTTTTACAGTCTTATGTAAATCCTTGTTTTACATGAATAACCAATTGTGTAACCCATACCGAAACTCTTGAAATGTGTGTGCATACATTTGTTCTTGAGTATTATTTTTTTAGTATTCACTCTCTGTGTTCTCCAGGTGGTGTTGCTCAGTGGTCACCTGGACAGCTGGGATGTGGGTCAGGGGGCTATGGATGATGGAGGCGGGGCTGTCATTTCCTGGGAGGCACTTTCTCTCATCAAAGACTTAGGTGAGACACGTGTTGATACTGTGTCAGAAACACCACGCACACACACACACACACACACACACACACACACACACACAGTACTGCATACGTGAGTATTTGCAAAAATACAGTCAGTCAAAAAAGGCTTTAGTACCACCCTGAAGGTACATCTTCTGACTGTACACTAGCCTTAGTATTATAAAGCTTCTTACAGAATAAATAAATAAAAGCATATTAAATATTGATTCGAGTCGAAACTATTTCATTATGTGTGAAGAAAGAGACTGCCTACTAGTACATGAAACTGTTACAGCTGTGTAGAAAATTGGTTGCACAACGGTTATTTATACAGTTCTTGCCCAGCGTTTCTTATATGAAATAGTTAACCAAACAAATCTGCGATTTATCAATCAGAATCAAGTATCCCAGAAGGCCACATTATAAATAAAATATATTTTATGCAGACAATGAGTAACTGGTTCAAGTTTGGAAAGTGTGACCTCTGGCTACTAGTTCAGAATACGATTTTGCAGAAATGTGCCTTTAAGTGCAGTGCACGGGGAATATTATATGATTATATAGATTATTAAAATTCCTGTCGAGTGTCAATATGTAATGGAATCTGAGTCTCTTAGACCTTCTCCTGTATTGTTGCTTTATTGCAGAGGCAATGCTGAGGGTTGTGCTCATTTGTATTTTAGATCTTTCTCTTGCCAAAAACACTATCAAACAGCACACAACAACAAAGACAACATGATTCATTCCAATGAATAAATGTCCTCCACAACATTTTAAATCATTTAGTCATTTAGTATGCAGCTTTTTATTATTCTGATAATCAAGTTATTCACTCCACAAATCTCACATTTCTCTGTTTCATATTAGACACACGTTCTGATAACGTTCCCTCAACCCTGCTGTGCTATCTGACTTGGACACTGTGACTAGATTTACTTTTCAGCACAGTTAAGACTGAAATATCTCTCCCAGACAGTTGTATAGAGTGCCCGGTGTGCAAGGGTCGAGATCATCCAGCAGACGTGTCGCGCTGAACTCAAAAACACATTTTTATTTTAAATGTAAATTTCATGTCCTCTGTCCACTTCTACTAAAGATTAGATTGATGACCTTGATGACGGCCTCTGAGGCAATATCACACTGGCTGCATTATGAAAATGTATTCTGAAATATGATGTGGTTGCCTCATACTGTTGATTGCTTCGTTCCCAAGGGCTGCGTCCTAAACGGACACTGAGGGCAGTTCTGTGGTCTGCAGAGGAGCCTGGAGGAGTGGGGGCTGCTCAGTACTTTCAACAGCACAAAGTTAGTCACACCTGTCGACAGCATTAAAACTATTGACCTTATATTCTATCATGTGACACAACTCTGTGTAATCTGTGACATGTTTTATGTATGTAAACACGCAGGGTTGAATTCAAGAAAGCACTTCAACGCCCGCAGCGATGGAGCGGTGCTATACATCCCCTACAAAATGATGCCAGATTGTGGTAGCATGCATGCTCCACAGCGCAGCACTCAGACCCAACCCTTAAGAACTGCGGCGTGCAAATTGCACTCGCCACAGATGTTCTGGGTGTTTGTGCCGTTACCTGATTTGCATAATTCCTTCAGTGAATTGGGCATTTAAACGCCACTGCAAATAACCGTCACTGCCAGTGCGCTCCGTTCGCTCTGGTCACACCCCCTATTTTGTAAATGATATTAAGTTTGGTGTAATTCACACTTTTCATTAGCAGCAAATGTTAATTTAAGGCGTTTCACAAGCGAGCGCTTGCGTTCTGTAACTGCTCTCCTGCCCTTGAGCAATTCTAAGATCTTTAATCAGGGCTAACAAGATCTAATGCGAATCTAATGTGATACAGTATTTTAAACAGCCTTACCCTTAGCATCTAAACATAGTTTCTGTGCATCCCGAAAGCACAAAGGATCTCATTTCATTCACGTTGAGTTCAGTTTAAATGGCTTGTTGTCTTGAGAATTGGCATGTGAAAAAAGACTCTTTCTTTCTCATTTTTATTCTTGACAGTGAAAAGAATTTGTTAATTTCCCACACAAACCCAAGCGCTGCGGTGCCCGTCCATCTAACTTTATTTCTGTCAATAATATTTTGCTTGGACTGGTTTTGGAGCGAACAGCGCAGTAAACTGTATTTGTCAGGTCTGTCTGCCGTAAAGTGATACTTTATGGTATGGAACAATTTATCCAGCAGTTGGACGTGAAACTCCATTGTATCACACTACCATGGGATTTGGTTTTCCTTTTATGAGGTTGGATTCTGATCAGAGAGATGTGGTTTTAGGCCTAGCAGAATTCGAATGCTGCGTTTTGGCCTGTGATCCAACTTTTTACTGTATTACATCCAATTATGTAGATAGTGGGTACGACTTTGTACGAGTTGGAGCTGTAATGCATTCTGTTGAGAAGAAAGCTAACCATCTTTCTTTCTGAATAAACCCAGGACTCAAGAACCCAGATACACAAAAGGAATTCATTTCTATGATTCATCTAATGCATAATTCATCTCTTGACTTTTTAAATATTCTCCAGAAGTATTTTTTACTTCCAGTTGCACACTGCTGTGTTAATATATTGGTGACTTCTCTTCTACTTCTCCTAAGGCAAACATCTCGAACTTTGACCTGGTAATGGAGTCCGACCTGGGCACCTTCAGGCCCCTGGGACTGCAGTTCACTGGGAATGACAAGGCTCGGGCCATCATGAAGGAGGTGATGAAACTGTTGGCTCCCATCAACGTCACGTCTCTGGAGCGGAACGGAGAGGGGACGGATATTAACATGTGGATGCAAGCTGGAGTTCCAGGTCAGTTTTGTCTACTGGACAGCTGCCTTGGATCTGCTGGCATTTTGTCAATTCAAATGATTTATGCTTAAAACTTACGAGTCCACAAGTATTGCAGGAAATGCCAATAGATGACGTAAAAAGACTGTAAATCATAGTATTGAAGAAAGGGAGCTGACTGTTAATTCCTTGTAAAGTCATAAAAAATGAAGAAGATGCATGTGGACTGCAAGGACTACAGCTAAGTTTAAAGTGATAGTTCTGTCATCATTTACTCACCCTCTTGTCTTTTTTAAACCTATATGGCTTTCTTTCTTCTGCAGAACTCAAAAGAAGATCTTTAAAAAAAATATGAACTGAATCCCATTGAATTGCTTTGGTTTTGTGGGTCGGCCCTGTTCAGCTACCGGTTTTCTTCAGAACAGCTTCCTTTGGGTTCTGCGGAAGAAAGAAAGTCATATAGGTTTGAAGTGACAAGAGTGTGAATAAATGAGAGAATTTCCATTTTTGGGTGAACTAACATTTCAACACTTCAACCACAACTTTTAGGCAATGCTTCAATGAGCGCTTTTTCACCATCGCAACGATTCGTTCTCCATCCATCCATCCATCCATCCATTTTCTACCGCTTATCCGGGGCCGGGTCGCGGGGGCAGCAGTCTAAGCAGGGATGCCCAGACTTCCCACTCCCTAGACACTTCCTCCAGCTTTTCCGGGGGGACACCGAGGCGTTCCCAAGCCAACTGGGAGACATAGTCCCTCCAGCGTGTCCTAGGTCTTCCCCGGGGTCTCCTCCCGGTGGGACATGCCCGGAACACCTTCCCGGGAAGGCTTCCAGGGGGCATCCGAAAAAGATGCCCGAGCCACCTCAGCTGGCCCCTCTCGATGTGAAGGAGCAGCGGATCTACTCTGAGCTCCTCCCGAGTGACAGAGCTTCTCACCCTATCTCTAAGGGATCGCCCAGCCACCCTGCAGAGAAAGCTCATTTCGACCGCCTGCATCCGGGATCTTGTCCTTTCGGTCATGACCCACAGCTCATGAACATAGGTGAGAGTGGGAACGTAGATTGACCGGTAAATCGAGAGCTCAGCCTTGCGGCTCAGCTCCTTCACCACGACAGGCCGGTACAGCGACCGCATTACTGCAGAAGCTGCACCGATCTGTCTGTCAATCTCCCGTTCCATCCTTCCCTCACTCGTGAACAAGACCCCCAGATACTTGAACTCCTCCACTTGAGGCAGGAACTCTCCACCTACCTGAAGTGAGCAAGCGACCCTTTTCCTACTGAGAACCATGGCCTCAGATTTGGAGGTGCTGATTCTCATCCCAGCCACTTCGCACTCGGCTGCAAACCGTCCCAGTGCATGCTGAAGGTCCTGGTCTGATGGGGCCAGCACGACGACATCATCCGCAAAGAGCAGAGATGAAGTCGTGTGGTCCCCAAACCCAATGCCCTCCGGCCCCTGGCTGCGCCTAGAAATTCTGTCCATAAAAATTATGAACAGAACCGGCGACAAAGGGCAGCCCTGCCGGAGTCCAACATGCACCGGAAACAAGTCTGACTTACTGCCGGCAATGCGAACCAAGCTCCTGCTCCGGTCGTACAGGAACCAGATAGCCCTTAGCAAAGGGTCCCGAATCCCATACTCCCGGAGCACCCTCCACAAGATGCTGTGAGGGACACAGTTGAATGCCTTCTCCAAATCCACAAAACACATGTGGATTGGTTGGGCAAACTCCCATGAACCCTCCAGTACCCTGGAGAGGGTATAGATCTGGTCCAGTGTTCCACGACCGGGACGGAAACCACACTGTTCCTCCTGAATCCGAGGTTCTACCATCGGCCGGATTCTCCTCTCCAGTACCCTGGCATAGACTTTCCCGGGGAGGCTGAGAAGTGTGATCCCCCATAGTTCGAGCACACCCTCCGGTCCCCCTTCTTAAAAAGAGGGACCACCACCCCGGTCTGCTAGTCCAAGGGCACTGTCCCTGACCCCCACGTGATGCTGCAGAGGCGTGTCAGCCAAGACAGCCCCACAACATCCAGAGACTTGAGGTACTCAGGGCGGATCTCGTCCACCCCCGGTGCCCTGCCACCGAGGAGTTTCTTGACTACCTCGATGACTTCCGCCCGGGTGATGGGCGAGTCCGCCTCCGAGCCCTCAGCCTCAGCTTCCTCAATGGAAGACGTGACGGCGGGATTGAGGAGATCCTCGAAGTATTCACAGTATTCACAGAGCATGTCACAGTACAGAGACTGCTTTGATCAGAGTTACAAATGATCTGCTTTTAGCGTCTGACCGTGGCTGTATTTCGTTATTGGTGCTGCTAGACCTCAGTGCTGCATTTGACACCATTGATCACAGCATACTTCTACATAGACTCGAAAATTACGGCGGCATTAACGGAATAGCATTGAAATGGTTTAAGTCTTATTTATTCGACCGTTTTCAATTTGTAGCAATAAACAATGAGGTGTCCCTCAAATCACAAGTCCAGTACGGTGTACCACAGGGCTCAGTCTTGGGACCCCTGCTCTTCGCATTATACATGCTACCGCTAGGAGATATAATAAAGCGACACGGAATTAGCTTTCACTGTTATGCTGATGATACTCAACTTTATATTTCCTCGATGCCTCATGAAACCCAGCAGTTTCATCGAATAAAGGATTGCATAGTTGACTTAAAAATGTGGATGAGTAACAATTTTTTACTACTAAACTCGGACAAAACAGAAGTGTTACTTACTGGACCGAAAACTGCTATGCGTAACAACCAAGAATACTGCTTAACGATTGACGGATGCTCCATAAAATCCTCGTCATCAGCTAAGAATCTTGCCGTTGTATTCGACAGTACTCTCTCATTTGAAAGCCATGTCGCAAACACCTGTAAAATTGCATTTTTCCATTTTAAGAATATATCTAAATTACGTCATATGCTGTCACCGTCAGATGCAGAGAAATTAATTCATGCATTCATGTTATCAAGACTAGATTACTGTAATGCACTTCTAGGTGGTTGCCCTGCGGGCCTATTACAAAAACTGCAACTGGTTCAAAACGCGGCAGCTCGAGTTCTTACACGTACAAAAAAGTATGAGCATATAACCCCGGTTCTGTCAACCTTGCACTGGTTACCTATAAAGCATCGCATTAACTTTAAGATCTTGCTTATTACCTATAAAGCCCTACATGGTCTAGCGCCGCAGTATTTGAATGAACTTCTATTGTATTACAGACCTCCACGTACATTACGCTCTAAGGGGTCCTGTCAGTTGGTAATACCTAGAATTTCAAAATCAAGTGCAGGTGGTAGATCCTTTTCTTATCTAGCGCCAAAACTTTGGAATATTCTTCCCTGCACGGTCCGGGAGGCAGACACACTCTGTCAGTTTAAATCTAGACTAAAGACTCATCTTTTTAATCTTGCATACACTACACCTCCATAATATTAATCCTCAGAGGATTTAGGCTGCATTATTTAGATCAACCGGAACCAGGAACACATCCAACAACAAATGATGTACTTGTTGCATCAAAGAGTGCAGAACAGTACTCTACTCTCAGCCAGTCTTGTCTCTTTGTTCCAAGGTTACCGCAGGATGCAGTTCATGCCCAGACCTGATGGCAGAGCTGAGAATGGGAAGCGGTGACCTGACAAGTGCTAAGAGGATAGAGCTGGATAAAGGACGCGACAACTTTGTTTTTCCTACAACATTTCAAATGCTATTAGATTGTTAATGATAATCTTTAATCCTTAATTTTTATATTTTTACTAAGCCTTGTTGTGCAAGCACTGTTGAGCTTGTGCAGAGGCAGCAGCTTTTGCCAGAGGGGAACTGGAATCCCCTGGTTGGGCCTGGGTTCCCCTGAGTTTTTTTTTCTCGATGGGAGTTTTGGGTTCCTCACCACCGTTTGCATATTGTTTTGCACTATCTGCCTGGCCGGGGGGGCTGCTTTAGAATTCATACTTGTATTAAATGTGTCTCATGTACAGCTGCTTTGTAACAATGAAAATTGTAAAAAGCGCTATATAAATAAAGTTGAGTTGAGTTGAGTATTCCTTCCACTGCCCGACGATATCCACGGTCGAGGTCATCAGCTGCCCCCCTCCACTGTAAACAGCGTTGAGGTGCCGGACGGTTTGCCAGAATCTCTTCGAGGCCGACCGATAGTCCTTCTCCATGGCCTCACCGAACTCCTCCCAGGCCCGAGTTTTTGCCTCCCCAACCATCCGGGCTGCCGTCCGCTTGGCCTGTTGGTACCTGTCAGCTGCCTCTGGAGTCCCACAAGCCAGCCAGGCCCGATAGGACTCCTTTTTCAGCTTGACGGCATCCCTTACTTCCGGTGTCCACCACCGGGTTCGGGGATTGCTGCCTCGACAGGCACCGGAGACCTTACGGCCACAGCTCCGAGTGGCCGCGTTGACAATGGAGGTGTAGAACATGGTCCACTCGGACTCAATATCTCCAGACTCCCTCGTGATGGTGAAGCTGAAGATCTTTCTGACAGGCGATTCGGCCAAACTTTCCCAACAGACCCTCACAGAACGTTCGGGTCTGCCGAGTCTGTCCAGCTTCCTCCCCCGCCATCGGATCCAACTCACCACCAGGTGGTGATGAGTTGACAGCTCCGCCCCTCTCTTCACCCGAGTGTCCAAGACATACGGCCGTAGGTCAGATGAAACAACCACAAAGTCGATCATCGAGTTACGGCCAAGGGTATCCTGGTGCCATGTGCACTGATGGACACCCTTATGCTTGAACATGGTGTTCGTTATGGCCAAGCTGTAACTAGCACAGAAGTCCAATAACAGAACACCACTTGGGTTCAGATCAGGGGGGCCGTTCCTCCCAATCACGCCCCTCCAGGTGTCACTGTCATTTCCCACATGGGCTTTGAAGTCCCCCAGCAGAACGACGGAGTCCCCAGTCAGGGCGCTTTCCAGCACCCCTCCCAGAGTCTCCAAGAAGGCCGGGTACTCTACACTGCCATTTGGCCCATAAGCGCACACGACAGTGAGAGACCTATCCCCAACCCGAAGGCGCAGGGAAGCGACCCGATTCGTTCTCGTTGCTTAATAGTCCACTCCGTGCTGATCCATGCCAGCCGGTACGTAAATGGTTTGATCACGGAAAGCCTTGTTAACAAAAGAGACTGAGCTATAACGTCGTTGCACACATTCTATTAGCACGATTCAGCACTGTTATGGCTGGAATACAGTACAAGACTTTTAAAATCGGAACAGATTTTTTAAAAACTTTTCGGATAGAAATAGAAGCAGATCAAATCTGCAGACTGGCACAGACTTTCTGCAACAAGTCCAGATCTGAGCAGAGTCTTGTATTGTATTCTAGCCTTTAGACAACCGTGTCAAAAATTCCAAGCCGTAGCGGTTGTAATCGTGCCGCGTCGAACCAGGCTCACGTGGAAACATAAATGTAACCATTTCAGACTGTGCTTGGAACGGTTTGGCGCAATGGTGGAAAAGTGCTCAATGTAAATACTCAAAATGAACAAAAGTGCAGACAGTGGTAACACAAGACGCAAGTTATTGATTAGTAAAGATAGAAATCAGATATCATATTAGTTTAGTTCACAACCTTGCAATGCATTTTATTTATTTCGCTCACATTCCCAGTCAATAAAACAATTAGTCATAGATGTTTGTAATAAAATATAAGCTTTAACTAGAAAAATAAATGTTTTTACAATGTCCTCAACCTCATAAATAAATTTGTTGTTGTCTCCATTCCAAAAGTCTTGTAAAAGTGAATTCAGCAGTTTAACATATAGGGATATAGTATATCTATAAATGTGTGTCTACCATAGGATAGCTTGTAGACTAGGCGTAGCTTTTATCAACGTTAAAAAGCCTCTTCATTTAATAGCCACTCACTTCAGTCACTCTTCTGATGTTTTACACATGTAATGCGTTTGATTTATAGTCCTATAGTCCTAAATTTTGCACCGCAATCTCAGGGACTTTTCTCAGTCTAATGACTAAAAGAACCACATTAATTGTTTGAGTTCAACCAATGGTCTGTGAAATGAGCTCTCTGGAACACTCGGCAGAAATGAAGAGAGCTCACATAGTTAACCCTGAGGAGCCAATTCGGACAGATGCAATGTAGTATAACTTCTAATACTTTCACCCTGGAAAAACGGGCCCAACTCTTTTTTTATTATGACTATTGATCTTTTCTGTCGCCATTAGCATAAAAACTGTTGCCGATATCGTTGATCGTGCTGGAAATGTACGTTTGTAGAGTTTCTGCAGTGGATCAGTGTCTTTTCTGCAGTGTTTTAAGCTAACCAGCGATCATGCATGTGCCATTACCCATCATTATATAAAATTGCTCAAGCGTCGGGCTGAATAAATCCCATTAATGGCTGTAGTCACCAGTCTGATTGCTTTAACCAGCACTGAACTGTGTCACACGAGAGAATAGGTTCTTCTGCAGCCGTGCACGCTGTTATCGGATGGATTGGCCGTGACATCACTGAAGTATCGCTGGAAAAATGAGCGCAGCAGGAGGCCTGTAGGAACGTATGCCGAAACTTAGCTGAAGTTTAAAGGCAACATATTAAACAAATGAATCATAGGCGCAGCTGTCCAAACACTGTGGCTATGTGGAGCAACCTAGCTGAGGTTTTCCTTTTCCATAATCTGAAGATTTTGTGCCACGTTTGGTGTGTAATCATAAGTCGTTCTGTAGTTTTTCCCCTTGACCAGGCTGCAAACTCATACGTGAAATGTTGGCGCTGTCTTTCATTCATATCGTTGCAAAAGACCGTCCTCTCTTGAGTTTAATGTTGTAAGTTAAAATGATTTTTGCCACAGTCATGGCACCGTACCAACGTGCCAAGCCGTATCTTGATCAGTTCTTGTTTAGATTATAGAGTGGATCCGAAATCCATTTTTGTACGTTTATCTTTTCAGTAAATATATAATCAAACAGACATTTAAAAGCCATCACTGACAGATGTGTTTAAACTGGAGCTCTCAGACTTTATGAATAAAGTCTCAACACTGCAGTTTTTTCACTTCAGTGCTCCTCAGGATGGTCCCTGTAGTATGCACTATACCCCCCCCCCCCCCACACCATTGATTTGGGGCCAAGGAATAAGCAATGCTTCACTAAACACCCTTCTAAGGTCGAACAAGACTTTCTTCCTGAATTTTCAGGGGAATGAAAAGTCTTGTGGATGGAT